>NC_050202.1:10963666-11593000 GCF_013141755.1 Anopheles stephensi | reverse complement strand
CAATGTGCTTAGAAAATTTGATGTATTTTGACCTGCTTTCATTCATCACACGGTCCCATTTCATCAATTATTAGGCCGTTTCTTGATTTGAGTTTTAATAAGAATAACTGTTATAACTACTGGTTGCAATTCTTGGGGTAGAATTCTACGGTAATTACAAGTGACTTGACGTACAAGTCTTCTGACCTGGTCTATCACATCATTTACATGATTTCTAAGGATTGAAGATAAACTCAATTTTTTCTCGTGAGTATTGCGTTCAGAAGGCTCAAGTTTCGATGTAGTTCCTCATGTTTTTATAAACATGAAAATCTATTGACGGCAAGAATGTATTTTAAATTATTAAACTTATCATACAATTAAGATTCTTTCTAGAGCCAATTTTGCTAAATTGGAATGAGTCTA
The DNA here is from genome assembly GCF_013141755.1 of Anopheles stephensi. NCBI lineage: Eukaryota > Metazoa > Arthropoda > Insecta > Diptera > Culicidae > Anopheles > Anopheles stephensi. The sequence goes on along the minus strand of NC_050202.1, from coordinate 11,592,595 downwards.
TTTTTACACCTTTTTCAACCATTATCTTCCCAGCTGCTAATGACACTTACGTAGGAATACGGGACAGTTGAAAGGAACTAAGTATAGAGATTAAGTTGGGGTGTCCTAATTTTTTTCTTTAAAACTGTACGATGGTTGGTGTCCGCGATCGGAAAATGTCGTCTCGGGAGACTATAAAACTGGCTGTTAGTAGGGCTTTCTGCAGGATTTCTTTGGAAAGTGATCGTAACAGATGACGTGTTCCCTATCCAGATGACAAGCATAAAACGATCGTATTTCAAACGATGTGCGCTTATGAATTTAAGCAACATTTCCTAGTTTTAAGGTTTGCTTAACATATCAATATGTCATTTTTGTTATAAAACTCTGATATTGTTTTGACTAACTCTTAAAAAAACCGTATGTAATATTCAAAATGCGGGTCTTTGATTGTTATTTAAGCATTCTGAGAGCTTCTTAAATGTTATAAAGTTTGTTCTAGCCGGACCAATTTTTCATTTCATTTTCTATCCCGAATTGTTTTTAACATCTGCATTTTTTCTTGGGATCCTTTTTAATTTCTAGTGACGTCCACCATGCTTAGAAAATATGAATTATATCAATCTAGGCGGATTGGTCGACACTTTCCTTCACTTATACACCATCCAAAAAAATTAAAATTCATGGCTTTTATATAAAAAGGTCGATAGTTTTGTTGATCAATCCAAGCCATAAAATACAGTTTTTTGAGTGCTACATTTTTCCCATCGCCTGTGTTAGAAAGCAAGCTACAAAAATCGTGTGCATTTGATGCTTCGCTGAGCTGGATTTTACTAGCTGCGCATTTACCAGGGCCCCCTATTACGCATCCGACCACTTTCCAAATCTGCCGCGACGCCGCGTCACTGCTGCGTCAAGGGCGCCGAGGGAACGCGTCGGAGGCCACTGTCAAGTGCAACTTGCCGGCCGGCATCGGCTGACCTTCGATGGGTCGGTAGCGAAAGTAGAAAGGGTTCGCCCTTTTTTTCCACCCCACACGGGGATTTTTACTTTGAAGGGAGCAGATTTTGGTAATTGTAATATGTTTTAAGTCGAAAAACTAGCGTCCAAAATATGTTGGCCGCCATTTTTTCGCCCCTTTCCTTCACCACCTCACTTGCCCTCTCCCCTTGGAAGGGTTTGGTGTTCGTCGACGTCGAGCTATGAAGTAATGTTCGTACACCCTCTCGAGGGAGAGTTCAAAGTTCCGGTCTCTGTCTACCCTCCGGCCCGTGTTGTATCGCACCGTTTCGCTCCGTGTTCGCTGAGGCCACACGCGGTAAGATGGTGATACATTTCTTGAATTAAATTCGGCCACACAACTACACCGACACGTACTACGTGTCACAGCGCAACATACTACGACGGCGACGTTTTTCGCCCCGAATGTTGCCCTCTCCGCCAGTGGAAAAAGGGGAGCCCGGGTCCGGATCCGGCTATGTGCGTGTGTGTGTGTATGGGTGCATTCGGTACGGAATAGGGGATGATTTGTTTTTTCGCGCTAGTATGAGTGTTCATCGACGGTCGCTCGGTCGTTCGCTCTTCCTCGATCTCTCCTATCGCGCAGCAATAAATGCGTGTTGGTTGGGTGGGAAGTCTACACGCATGCCTCCCCCTTTCGGTGGGTAATCGGCGAATGGAGCAAATAAACCCACAACCCGCCCCCCACACACACAAACACACGTGCGGTCGTCCATCGCAGCAAGTGTGTGAGTGCGAGATAATGATTTGACCGAATTTTCTCGACTCACTTTCGGCTTCATCCACACACACACACACACGGGGAAGGCCACACTACGTTCGTTTGATCGGCGCGGCATTTCGTCGGCTTCGTCGTCGTGGTTCAATTTTTGCATTCGCCTGTGACGCCACCCAACAAAAACACCATTTTTAACGGCGACCGCCCGACAACGACGACGGACATTTTGCCCGAGGGTGCGACTGAAAGCTGAGCGAGTGAGCGAGAGAGAGAGACAGGGAGAGTAATAAGAAGTGGACACTAAGAAGTGAAAGCGGTGTTTTTGCGAAAATAAAATGCTCACAGCACACCGCCAACTGTGTGTTGGATGATGGGATGGAGGGATTGGGGGACATAATGAACATTATGGGGGTTTGGGCGACAGTTTTGTGATCATGATCACAAGATCGACTGAAGGTGTACTATCAGATCTAGTAGACTAAGCTTTATTTTGACGTTTGTTTGCGGGATTAATATCACTGCCGATAGCATGGAGGACAATCTGATGTTTGTAGTAGAATTGATACAGACGATGAAGCAACAGGTGAAAATGATGCAGTTTTTCTGTGTTCTAGCTATTCTGATCATTTTTAAAATTATTTTAAAATATTTTAATCATTTGATCAGGTGGGAGCAGAAATTGATTCTTTATTGTGAGTGAAGCAAATGAACTATGATTAATTTACAAAAAAAATCACTAAAACTTTTCATTGTGAAGGAAGTTCAATTCCAATAATGTTGGTTTTTAGAAGAAATTGTTTTAAACAAGAAGTCGAAGCGATCGCTCGTACGTTCTTGAGGATGTTAGGACCTCTCGGCGGGAGATGGATCCGCACCGGTCTGATCACCTTCACCTTGCCTTAGTGGTGTGGAATACTAGAGAAAGCATCGCACCTTGGCTGCCGGCGATGTTTGTTGCGCTTTCGGGTGGATCGGTACACTACACTCTCCGCGAGCTTTATGCTCCGCTCTGTTCCACGGGTTTTCTCGCGCTCTTTTCTAGGTGCGTTCGGTCTGTGGCTGTGTGTGCGTACGCCTTAGGTTAGACCTTCTGCCTAACTGTGCCGATTTGCTGGTGTAGGTAAAACGGTTTGAAGACACAAGCGAAGGGCTGGAGGATAGGGCAGGCTCCTCGGTTCCGTCTGCGATTCTAATCGCACCACCACCACCACCACCAGCATCCAACCATGTTCCCTTCTTTTTTCGTCCACACTTCACTCAACCCCGCCAGTAGGAAAAGAAAAAAAACATCGTATTATTATTTTCGAAAACTGCAAATGTGTGCGCCGTCGGTTGCTGCTCCTGTCTCCACCCGGCCCCGCATCCCCCGTATCCCTCACCCCTTACGGAGGGCTGCTACCGTGCCTCTCCCTCCCCCCCTCCTGCTCCCCTTCGGCTCCGGTTTGCGGTCGTGTTTGTAACGATTACGCGAATGTGTGTGCCGGTCGCCGCCGCCGTGGCCAAATTTCGGGTCCCCCTTGCGTCTCCCGGACTATCTGCAGAGCACGCTCACGCTGGTGTGCGGTGGACCAGTTTTAAGTTATTTGTGAACCGTTGTGCCAACGCGGGCTCCACACTTGCAGTCTGTTTTTCTGTGCGTGCGGCTATCTGTGTCACCCTGCTTGCCAAAGGAGGAGTTCCTAGGAGTTTTGAGTTAGAGTGGCTCGTTACTTTGGTTGTTTTTGGTTATTGTTATTAGCGTTTGTGACACTGTCCGTTGCAGCTGTCTCCCGCCTGGTTGTCGATCGGTCGATCCGGCCTACTACTACTCATTGGATCGGTGCTGACAGTGGTGCAATTGTCATTGGTTGGTTCTTTTCCCATCTCGATCTAGCATTACACAAAGGGTCTACTCTGGAGTACAACAGGTAGTACTCTCTAGAGCTGGGGGACGAAGGGCCGATTCTTCCAGATCGGCCAAAGTTACCTGCCGGGTTCTTTTTTTTTTGTTTTTTCACCAGCTCATCTAAGACATTGTCACGTAACAATGTCGTACGGGTGGTGTACACCCATGATCGGCCAGAAAGTCCACTAAAGGGGAGGGGATAAAGCGAGAGAGAGAGACAGAGAGAGAGTGTGTGTGTGAGAGAAAAAGAGGAGAAGAGGAAAAAAGCAGTTCTTCTTTCACTGCTTTCTATTCTGGCACCGGGAGAAGATCTTCCGAAAAGGATCAGGAGCCCAAAAGAAGAAGTGATCCCAACTCATGTGACTTAAGGACTTATTGTACGAGGACAGCTGTACTAAACACTTTACTCCATCTCTTGTCTGCGATGAATATGCAAATTGTCACGACACACGCAATAGTGCCAGCTCACGTAGAACAGTGTGTGTGCGTGTGTGTGTGTGCGCGCCGGGAGGGTTTGATGGTGTGAAGAAAGATAAATCAGTAGAACGACCCGATGGTGGTTGTAATTCGCGGATTTTTTTTTTCTCTCTCGCCTAAGGAAAAAACCAACAACGGCCACACGTCGGCCGTTTTGATCGATCGGATATCTGTGGCTTGATCGCACAGGCGTATATGACGTGTGTAGTAAAGTCTGCTTCTGCCACTGGTAGTGTATTGTTCCCCGTCCCCGGTTAGAGCTACTTGCTGTGGCAGCGTGAGAGTGAGGCAGCGTAAATCAGTGGAGCCCCATCCTGATCTGATCTCTCGGCTCGGGTACCTTCCGAGAGCTCTGATCCCACGATATCTTGTGCAGTTGACTCGTTTTGGTGTTGTGTCGGACCTGTCGAGCTTATGCCGTTTCGGAAGTAGAAACTGTGGGTGCGTTAGAAAATTTGGCCCAGGTTGCCTTAATTTGTGTGTGTGTGTGTGTCTCACCATCCCCCCCTTTTTATCCACCACAGTGAGTTGCGTGTGTCTGATTAGACAAGTGAACCTGCTAAGTGAAGTGTTTTAAGCAAACCGAGCGAAGCGACCCAGTACAGCGGAGCGAGAGTGAAAAAGCGTGCGTGTGGAAGAGTGTCTGCCCAAGTGTGTGTGTGTGTATTTGGATAGAACGAAAGCCCGAACGTGAGCAGGGGAAAGAATGAATATTTCCAACTTTGCAACAGGTAATGTGCGTGTCTCTGTCCACTTTCTGCATTTCCTTATATTATCGGCTGCTGCCTTGTTGGCTCACTCGGTTCGATACGAGCCGGGATTTTTGCTTGCGTGGAATTTGTGCCCTGTCCATATGGAATCAGCTAGCTTCTCTATGTGCACCCTGTTCCGGTAAAACAACACTGATATTTTTGATCGGAAAATATTTGTTTTTGGTTCCTGGTTTTGGCTCACTTTTGGCACGTTTTTGCACACCTCCATTGCCATCCATCATGCCGGTTGCCGCGTGATCACACACATTTATAGCACAGTGTCGTTTTGCTTCCTTCTCATGTTATGCGTGTGAAGAGCGCACCTTTTTTCTTTTTTTTTTTGAGGCATAGCATAAATCCAACTAGATTTGTGTGCCCTGGTAGACGTGAGTGACGGTGAGATCTTTAAAACGCTTCGATCCGCTCAATGTTCACTCACCGGGTGAGCTGACGGTGAGCTGACGGTGAGCCGATGAACGAAAGTGAGCCGGTGAACGGGAGTGAACCGGTGAACGAGTGTGAGTGCGTGAACGAAGTGCGTCTTCGGACGGTTCTCACGGTTGTGGTGCCGGTGAAGCGTGTCGGTAACCGTTTGCTTTTCTACTGCGCACAGTGGTACAAGCGCAAGCGTGATTGTGATAGGTTTTCATTTTAATTTTATATAATTTTTATGAAAGAAAACGATTCTTAATGAAAGTTTTATAAAATTGAAATAAAGGTCTAGGCAAAATAAATATAATTAGCTCGCAAAATATAACTTACATTGATCTAAAATGGGACAATGCGGTTTGTCTAAGGATTTTTAATTATTCCAATTAATTGTTTAGTTTTTGATAAAAAGATCAGTATTTCTTAATTTTAATAAAACTATAAGTATCATAAAACTGCTTCGACCATGAATTGGATCCGTAATAAATCCCATCTAAACCCTTATAGATAGGAATTTGACTATTCAGGTGCGATTGCATTGAGTCGAGAAGACTGAAATCGGCAGGACAAAACGTTCAAAAATCAAGGTTGCCATGTTGCTAGTTTTCTGTAACAGTTCCCATTAGTCTATTATTCGCAAAAAAAACTATTACGATATCTGTTTACCCTCTTCAGAACACCTCAGGTCTTAGGTGAACTTTGGTGCATTCCCTATGTGGGACAGACATTAAATAGCTAGAGCTACACTTGTTGTATACATATAAAAAAAATCTTTAAAAGTCTTGAACTATAGTCTGCAGCCAAGAATTTGTCTTCGGCAAGAAAGTCCTGGCTTTAAATCAATGTCTGAATCAATAAAATCAAAAAAACTATAATAGTTGAAATCTTGCCTTTTTTATGAAGAAATGTACCATATGGAAACTCTGCCTGAGGTTGTAGTAACATGAAGAAGATGCAAAGAACCTCCAAAATCATTTTAGAAGTGTGCAGATGATTGCAAAAAGGATAATCAAATAAATTAGAGTTGCTAAAGTGAAAACAATTACATTAAAAACACCGTTTTGCTGTTCTCCAATTATAAGCACCAACTACTCCACTAATTGTCACCGGCTTTGTTGATAGCCTTCTAAGCATTGCAGCGGCCGCTTTCAGCACCCGATATCCATCTGGTGCAGTAGCGAAGCAGAATAATGATATTTTTATTTTAAATGGCACAACATAAACAAAAAACAATTTCCTAACCTGTGGCTGTTTGTCCTTCTAATTCACCCGGACGTCTGTTATTGCACGGGTGTTCCTCAATCGGTCCCTAACATCTCGTCCCGTCCGTTCTCTTCTCCAGGTGGTATCATCTCCAGCAGCGGTTTTAACGGTGTAAATTATGCAGCTGGCACTGACCTAAGGTAGGTGAGCACACGCGTCACGAGTTTAGCTTAATATTCTTCACATTTATTGTTGGTTCCTGCCGCCGACCATCGTGTGTACTCACGATGCACTTTGCACCGTGCTAATGACCTGGCGTGCCGTGCGCTCCTAATTACGACACCCCGATCGAAAGGTTAGGATACGTCGACGGTACACTCCCCAGTGCAGGTTATCATTAAAATGTTTATTTTTTTGAAAGTACGCTGAAAACGCCGCTACTGTACGAAAGTGTACAGCAGCCGCGATCGTAACACTTTGTTAAGTTACAATTATTAGCGAGCACGCGCCCGCGTGATTGTATCCGCAAGTTGATGTTATAATTTAGTTAATAACCGAACGCTGGAGCGCTCTGCAAATGGTGAAGAAGGTGCCAAGGTGCATACACACTAATCGTGACCCAGCAGCCGCCAGCCGTAATCCGGCCATAAAATCAAGCAAAGGATCCTTCGGGTTTGGCGGGGTTTTCTGTTTTTCGTTCTGCCTTCTGACCCTGTCCCAAACCCCGAAAAAAACCAAATGGTCTTGGCAAAATAAAAATTAGCAATCATTTGAGTTGGCATCAGTTTTTTTTACGAGCCTTTATTATGCGGCTTGTTTCTTTTTATCCGTGGAGACGTCTAAATATGGTCCGGGAGTTGTGAGGCGCAAAAACCCCCGACTGGCGGTAAGGGATCACGAGCATCATATGCGCCACGAATCTTTCGCGTTTTATGTGTCTGTTTGCCTGGTCTGTTGTTGACCATAACAAGGACAGGTGCAACTGTTCGCGGGTCCACCGTGCCCCGATGCTCGGGTGGTTCGAATGGAAGCGAAGCAAATGTTGTGGCTTGAGAGAGGTCCCCCGTCAGAAAATTGGACGCACGTACGAGTCGCGAATAACATGCGCTAACGATTAGAAAAATGATTGGGCTTCACCACACAACATCAGGGAAGGTGTACAACGATCGTGTTTTTGCTGTAAATGCAACCAGAGCAAGCAATCTACCTGATCTTCTCTCTGTCTTGTTTTGGTTTCGCTACAATTGTTCACAGCAGCCCGCTGTCAAAACACATATTGAATGTTTATTGGATTAGAATGCTGACTTGGTAGTAACGTACTACGGTTACAATACCTAAACAGAGAAGGAGATGAATTTTCAAATTTACCTTTACCATAAATTTTTGGTACAAAGTGAGATTCGAACGCGTCACTCCGGAGATAAAAGCCACACGCTCTGTTCACTTACGCCGTGAAGCTCATCTCCCTTAACATACGCCCAACAGTCCATATGAATCGATCGCGTGCTGAGATAGCTGTTTTTCCCTTTCCAAATATACTTAGCAGATAACTTTACCTGAATAATCACAAATCAAACAGTAATCTCCATCGGTTTAAGATCCTTTTTACGCTGCCGAAACATTCCTTCGAGCGTTCGGCAAGGGTCGACCGAAAAGCTACAAATCAAATGCGGCTGCCATACCATTCATCGGGCGAGCTCTTGCCGATCGTTGGTGGAGCGCCGTCTTAGACCGATCGTTTGGCGGTACTTCGCGGCCGGGCGCACCACACTAAACAGGCAGCTGACGCCGACTCACTCGCTTGCACGAATCAGCTGCTGTCTGGTGGAGGTAGAGAATTTCCACCGTCGCAAAATGGAGTTCCTAAGCACGCCAATTATCCTATCAGCTTGTCGTCGTTTTGTCCCGGTGCGTGTTCGCTTTGTGTCAGGTAGTGTGGAGTGGAGCAGTGTGGGGGTTTAGAGGGGTGAGGACGTACACAGAAACCGCCTCTGTAGTACCCCCGTCTTGTGACGAAGCTAGCGAAGGGGGCGATCCTTCGGTTCGGTACCGTTTCTAAGCAAATTTGCGAAATTTGGGTAAATTTATTGCCCTGGCCTGAGGACCTCTCAGGACGCTTTCCGGTCTGATAACGACGAGCGGACAGTACTAGCGTGGTTGGGGTTCTTCTAACATTCGATCAGACCCTGTCCAGACAGAGGGTCCCTGACAGACAGACAGACAGGACGTCACAGACAGTCCAGACAGACTTAGGTCAAGTTGGATTTTTTTTTTGTTTCGAGTGACTTCGGACACTTTGGTTAGAGGGAGTCGTCGGTATTTAGCATGTATGCTTTGGAAAAAAAAACAATTGCGAAGGATTTTCCTGTACCTTCTGCTCACTCAAGCTGGCAGGATTTATTGTGTTGGCGATAGCCGGTAGATGGACGTTAAACGGGTTTGAAGTTGTGAAGATGAGTTATGATCGTGACGGGTTTGATTAGAAGCATTTAGTACGATCGTTTAGGCAACTTATAATTTGTTTCTTACATAAATCACACTAAGAGACTTCAATTAGACTTCAATTACTTCGAACAATAGTTGGCGTTTTCGAGAAGAAAAAAATTATGTTCGCCTCTTCCCATCTACAAAAAGATCTACAATATCCAGTGTTATCTCGTAAAATATCACCCGCCCCAATGCTATCGATCCGTCGTTGACAGCCGAAAAGTCGATAACCTTCGCAGGCACGCTGTATTAAATCCACAGAAGAGCAAAAAGCTGTTATGGGGCCTGCAGGGCTTGCGGACCTCATTTCCTACCAGCTTTTCACGTCCCCAACTCGGGGTACGCGTTCGTCCAGCCGTCGCCGGTACTTCCTCGCGGTAAATTACTTCGTTTATGACCATCCTTAAGTACCTGTTAGCGTTGATAATGGAGAGACTCGGTCGCGTGCGCGGTCCTGATCCTGAAGATCAGGGTTGCAAAAGGACCGAAGGGCACACCGCTTCCATCACACGTTCTACACGGGCGGATGAAGAACTCGACAAGCGATAATAAACCCTCAGAGCGGAAGCGTGTGTGATGTGAGCTGGTAAATAATTTCGCACACAAAGTTTACGAGCATGGAGGAGCTGTGCTGCGCGACGCGTTGCTTCGAATCGTTATCTGCTTACATGGGTGGGCTAAAGCATCTCCGCTCGGTACGCACCGGTCGGGTCATTAATTTAGTTTTAATTTTAAATTAAACAAACCGTCGCGCAACCCCACCCTACAGCCCGACCTCTCGAATATCTCGCTTGCTGGTCGCGTGTCCAGAATGGTAAGTTGGCAGCGGAGTTTGATCGATTGACAGACATTAGCGTAGTGTTGATTCGGGTGGTCCTTTCCGGAGCACAGGCCTTGCAGCAGGCGTTCGTGATGGTAATAGATGCGTTTGAGTGCAATGTTTACATCAAGCTGTCTTAAGTACGTTTTATGGAGTTTTGATATCTCGTGCTGTAAAGGACATGATTATTCATTAGCTAGATTTATTATAGCATTATCAGTTGAAGCAAAACCCCGTAGACTAAACATATGTTAGCTTGTATAATATAGAATTCAGTTTCCTTATCTTCCTCTCCGTATCGAACCGTTTCTTTCCTAAATTACATTTTATTGCCATCATCAAATTGTCTTGTGGGCAAATTATGGCTGGTGGTGTGGTACCCATAATTTATTCACACACCGAATCTTGGAACCGTCCGTCCCGCTCAGCCTCAGAGAACAGATGCAACTTCACAGCTTATCAATCTGCTGCCTGTTTGCCCTGTAAAGCTTCGATTTTTTGATTTTCCAACCTCGACAAATCGACATCTCTACCGCCGCTGTAGCGAGCCAGAAAACCTCCCCAAAACTGTCCTTTCTGCACTCCCAAGGGACATACGCAACGTTAAATTATGCAAATTGGGTTTGTCAATATTTAAAGCCACCCGACTGTGGTCCTGTGGCGAACATCATCACCACCGCAAAAGCAAAGAAAACTTATGCTCGCAAACAAAAGGAAAACTGTCACCCCGGTGATATGGTGGTGGCCTTGGAGAAAGTGCGCATTATGCAACTTTCACGCTCACCAAACACGCGACGAAGCCGGCAACTGGTGCGAGCACGTGCACGTGTGCAATGGAATGCAATTGAAACCGATGTCTCTCCGGCACGTGGCACCACACTAGCGTACTTGTTTATTGCGAAGGAAAATCATAAGGACCGTTGTAATTCAATATACGTACTATGCAAGCTCGCTGCAATCCTGCAAAATGCATAATAGTGTAATTTCTTTCGCTCTCTCTCTCTCTCTCTCGTGAAGGGTTTTATGCATTAATGCAACAATTTGTTCTACGTTGTACATCGCCATTTACAGCGCATAGGAATGTGATGTTAAGAAGTTGGCGAAGCGGGATAGGAAAGCAAGTAATTTTACACGACCATTAACATTCCTTTCGCTGCATTTATTGCTTGCATGCTTTCACTCAGCTTTCCCTTCAGAGAAAACATTAAAAATTTATAAATTTAAAAATCCCCTTTATTATAAAGAAAAAAAAAAGAACCGAAAATTTTGAAGCCTAAAGTAAGTCATCAAGAAAATTTGTCGGGCTTGTTGGCGTGCCTTTTTTAACCCCGTCCAGGTCATTTCCCTTTTGATAATGCACCATGGTTTCGGGCGGTGGAATGACACATCCGAAACATCGACGACTGAAAGATAGAAGCCCCCTTTCTTTCTGCTCATATGTTCACGGGCGCTAAAGGAAGAAAAAAAAACGAAAAACGGAAAAAACGCACAAGTAAATAAAAGTAAAGACATGTGTAAAGTCTCACACACGCAGACATTAATTAAGCGTCCTTCGCGCACGAGCCAAACTAATAATAATAATAGGAGAAATGCATCGAGAAGGATTCGGCACATGGTGAAAAACTAACCTGAAAAAAACGCTCATAGAAAGAGAGAGAGAGAGGGAGAGCGTGTGTGAGGGAACGAGAAGGCATGAGGTGCAAAATCAACAAATGCAATTCATCGAGGGGGGGGGGGGTTCTTTTGCATTGCTGCACATTATCAAAGAGCGGTCGGTACAATGCACTCACCCGAATGCAGCTCCTGCGCTCTTTTTCTCATTCTCTCTCTCTCCCGCTGCGTCACAGATGCAATCGATGCACAGGACAGCATCGGCGCACTGTTGCACTCGGTGTGCATGTGTGCGCAGGATGCAAGTGCAGCACGGGAAAGGATGCAACGAGCCCCCATTTGAATGTGTTCGATTCGCGTACAATACGCTGAAAGGTGGCTGTAGTGGTGCAATGCAATTTTTCCATGAAGAAGGGGAAGTTATGTTTATTAATGCATTAAGGAAGAGCCTGAGAGAGAGAGAGTGAGAGAGAAAGAGAGCAACACTGCACTGTTTATATGCACCGCATGGTGAATGCACTTTCTGCGGAGGGAGGAAAAAAGGATGCAACGGTGGGTGAAAACGGGTGGGGATTTATTTACGCTAATTTTTCTTGTTTTTATTCGCATTCTCGGTAGGACTAACCTTTTTTTTTGGGGTGTGCTGCTTTTTCTTTTTCTCTCTGTTTATTCATTTGCTCCCTTAGTTTCGGGCACGCGCCAAAGCGATAAAAGTGCATCTGCGCGCATTGTCTGCCTGTCTGCTTGTTGATCTGCCTTCGTTTTTTTTTTTTGTTGTGTTGGTTGGAGTCTCTCGATCCACCCGTTCCTTCCGCCCCGCACCGATTGATTTTCACCGCCCAAAAAACCTTGGCCTTGTACCATGCGGCTGTTGCCTTTTCTTCTTCTTTTTTTTTGGTTCCTTTAGACAGGCGGTTTGCAGTTCCATTTTTGGCTGCAGTTCGGTTGATTGCACTTTCGTGATCGTGTTGCACACCCCGACCGGCCCGAACAGTGCAGGAACTAATTTCAATTACATTTCGTACACTCGTTCCTCGAATCAACGCTTACAAAACGCGTTGATGAGGACGATTTTCTGCCACTTTGAACGCTACAAAAAGCCAACTTGGTGTGGAATGTCACCCCGGACCGGAGTGGGGGAGAGAGTGGTGGAGTTAATCAAAGAAAAGAAAGGAGACTACAGAAAAAAAAAATATTTACCTTAAAGTAACAGCAATACCATATAAAATCCATTTAGAGCATCAAACGAGCATCATCGCGGGCCGGGAAGAATGTGATGCAGACAAGGTGGACACAAAATTGGCCAAGGGGAGAAAAGAGCAGATTGTGTTTGCTTACGCACCTTTTCCACACCCATCGGAATGCACTTTGCAGTTCGTGAATCGTGGCCGCTTGATTTATGCACATGTGATGCCGCAGCAGCACCCGGGGACGGCTGCAGGATTTTTAGTGCCGGAGCTCCGATAACGACAGCAACCACAGCCAACCACGATTTTGGATAATTGAATTTTTTGGTCAATTTTATGAGCTTCTGAAACTTAACATCGTCGATGTTTTTTTAAAATATATTTTGGTTTGAGTGTATCGTGTTTTTAATGTTTGCGTTTTAATTAGTTTTGCTGTAATAACTGGTTTTTGGTGGTGATGATAAATTTTCTGCAGCTACCTCATTTACAGTCCCAGTGCAACGGCTGTGTGGTACGTGTTAATTATGGTTGCATTGGCACCGGCTTTAAACACTACCTTTGGGTAGCCCTTCAGGATTCTTGTTTGGTGGGTTGTGAAGTAATCGACACAGGGCAAGCAGTTTAATAACGTTCAATTGGAAGCGAGAGAAAGGTAGCTTTATCCTGGAAAAAAAAACTTAAAAGGAGGAGAAAGAGGTATCATAAGATTCGTCTGAGTCTAACTTTTTAAACCAGACTTTTTGTTTGTGGTGGGATCTTCAGAATGTTGGTTATTGTGAGTTACTGATGTCCTATGACTGACTGTAGACTGAGTTAGATACAAGTAGAATAAAATCAATAATGCCCAATAATGCCAGGACGTCTCAAAGTTGCAGATCCTATCAAGACAATGACGTCCCCGTGACGTGATGCTATTCTAACGCACTGTTATTAAAGGATTCACCGCAAAGTTGATTTTGAAATGTTATTAAGCATGATAGGAATATAATTTCACTGTCTATCAAACATTAGAGTATAAACTTTTCTGCATTATACGTTTGTAGTTATTGGCTCATTTTATCTGGTGGGATCAGCTTCACATTGTTTATTATGAGTTAGCTGAAGCCTAAAGTTGAATTCTTCACGTCCAGAATTCTTCTATCTGTGCTTTTTTTTGTGGTCCAAGATTAATACTTTAAAATAATTGAAGATATTTTGGGGATTTTGTTGTAATTAGTGGGAGCCAATTAAAATGGTCTAATGTAAGTAACTGCATTCCAATGGAAAAATAATATCTGACAAACCTTTAAGAAGATAATAATAATAATAATAAGGAAAATTAAGAAGATAATGTTTAAAAATATTATCTTTAATTCCTCCAGCTGTTTTGTAGCATTTGATTGTATGTGGTGGGATCAGCTCGATGTAGTTTACCGTGAGTTATCCAAGATGCCACTGATATCATGACGTCGTCGCACGATTCTTTACATATGCAGAATGCCTCAAACAGTTTAGATTGGTAATTGGTTCAGGAGAATTTTGAAGTTTTACGTTATACTTTTGTGTGTGGGATCCGTTAAAAGTTGTATACTGTGAGCTACTGAGGCCGCGTTTTCTCTGCGTAATCTTGAAATTTAGGGCGCCTTTACATCAAAAGTTCCGATCGAAACACAATATAGCATTGGCGGAACCGTTTCAAAAGATTGTCGCCGCTCCTACCGGTAAGTCTTGCCGACTTGCCGTTTTGCGGTGAACCTTTGAAATCTAAGAAAAATAGCACAAAAAGAAACAATCGGCCCTCAATTTCTAAATGATCCACAAGTAAACCCCCACCGAAAGCGGCGCAGAAAATGAAACATTTTCCCTTTTCCCCGGATTGCTGCTTAGCATCAGCGCGCGTCTTGAAGCCGTTCAGACCCGGTGTGGTGCATTAGAAGCACCCTTAAGTTGAAGTTTGCCTGCCTTCGGTTGGTCTATTGCTGCTTTGCCGCCAACGTTTGAGCACACAGCGAGCGAGCGAGAAAGAGAGAGAAAGGAAGAGCTTTTCCACAAGGCACAAATGGCCAGCGCCGCTGTGTGCAGCAATTCGCGAATGTTGTCGGGGGTCCAAAGGCTTTTTTTCTTCTTTCCATGTCTTCGCTGGGGTGGTGGTGGTGTAGCGTCCACCCCAGCAAACAGTGTGCATCAGACTGCATCATCCGGTTTGTCGTAATTTCGATTGTTAGTCGATACGTTTGGTGCGTTTGTTTCTTGTTTTTTGGTTTTATTTCGTCTTTTCCGGGTGTTTAATAGAGATGAGTGCAGTAAGTGTGGGACAGGAACGAAGGGAAATACGCCATCCGGGCAATGCTAATTTTGGTTCCGGTTGCATTACCCATTTTTCTCCGTATGGCTTTGTAGGCTGTTACTATTGCTTCCGATCGATCGTAACTGATCGTCGTCTAATAGTGTTTCGATCGTTTTCTTGTCTTGCTCTTGATTATCCTTCCTTTATATTGTTCAAAGATTGTCTTGATTATCTGTAACATCTATTTGTATATCTTGTTTTTAAAATATTATTCATTTATCATATTAAGTTTTTGATAAAATCTAAATCAGCAAAGCAATCGAATAAATCCAACAGCGCAAACATTAATTGCTCCCCAAGTCCATCCAATACAACCTTTAATGTGGCATTCAACAAACTGCAAACATCATGTAAGTGCAGAATAAAAACACCCATTACGCGCTTCTATCCTACAACAGCCACAAACCAAGGAGAGGGGCCAGTAGGGAAAGAATTAAATAAAACAAAATCGAAAATAAACACACACGCGGCAGCGCGCTTCGGTCGGGCGGGGATGATCTTGAAAAATCGACGATTTCAAGGTTAAGGAAGAAAAGGATGTGATGGGGATGATGGGGGGAATGGAAAAGGGGAGGGGGGGGGGTATTGTTTCACTTTTCAACAGTCGAACGTCACCTTTGGCGTTCGGTTTCGGCAAGCGCGAAACAGAAGGGATGACGTGTCTCGCCGGTAAGGATGACGCAAGTGAAAGAACACAGAAACACAGAACCAGGTTGGAAAACAGAAAGGAAACACGGCAGGCGTCGAAACCGATGTCGGTGGAGTGATGAGTCGTTACAGTTTTTTTTTTTTTTGGCGTTTGCTGTTGGCTGCTGTAGATGCAGTTTTCTGTAGAATGACGTGGGAAGTTCGCGAAGGAATCGAATGCATCTGATCATCTGAATTGTACTTGAAACTGGATCATGTGATTCATCCCTTATCTCTTGCTACCGTATCATTGTTGGAAAAGGTATGTCCTCACCCTGGAAAATCCAACACCAGCAATGCTGATTCACCATGGATTGCATACCTTCAAGGCGTATTTTGGAAATACCCAAAGGCAAAGGGAAGGAAGCGTCGTGAAAGGCTGATGAATCACTGTTCCCTATTTGTGTGGTGCATCTTTCGCGATCGCCTGCATCATCAACAATGCGGAAAACGGAATGCAGTTTTGGGATATTCCTGAGCAGTCCTCGCTTGAATGCAAGCGATTCGATTGCGAATTCCTTTCCCTTGGAACTCTTGAGTCATACCCGACGGGCGGTTGGATTTTCCTCTCCGAAGAACTGAAGAAGCGATATTCGTCAACCTTTTTCCAGCGTTGGAAATGAATCTCGAGATGCGGCATGAACACTACCCGCCTTTTTGGCCTGCAGTTCCTCATCAGTTCGTTGGCCGGCCGCTTCCCTGGAAAAGCAACAGCCGCCTGTGGCCTATTCCTAGAACACCAAATCTCATCCCCGTTACTAGGCGCTGTGTCTCTGTGTGTGTGTGTTTGAGAGTAAAAGGACGAAGCAAGCTTATGCGTGTGTGTGCGTGTGGAAGAAAGTTGACCGAGATCGAAAGACAGTTTTAGCCCGCTCAAAAGAGGGTGCAAGAAGTAGGAAAGGAAAAAAAAGGTACAGTTGTGTATACTTTCTCTCGATGTGGTGTATGTAAGCCGGGTACAGGTGAGCTGAGAAGATTTGCAGAAGCTGTGTAGGCTTCCCGTTGCCCGCCGGCGGCTTCAGGCTTCCAGGATATTTAGCATCTCCCGACCACAACTCTTTACTACAATGTAAGGCAATCGCAAAGAGGACGTCGCTCGTACTGCGAGCCATCTGGAAGAACCCTGCTTTGGAGGGTCTTTTCGGGACATCTCGCAGGTACCTTCCCACAGGATGGGTCGCTCGAACCATTCCAAAAACAATATCGGTTCGCAGTTTCCTGTCCGAAGCTCTTCTCCCGGCGTACAGAGCAGCATCCCTACCTATTACGAACCACGGTCCGAGAAGTGGTCCTCCCCGCGCACAACTCACAACAGTCCAGTTTTTGCTCCAATTTTTGGCTGTTGTGATCCCGACTTTTCGGTGAAATCTAATCCGACCCCGGTTCTTCGGACCCGGTGGGTTTCAAATTCGGGGTTTCTTTTTTTTTTTGTCGGGTCCCCCTTGAGAATTGTGTGCCGCACCGCTTCTTCTGTACGCTGCCCTGTTCAGTTTCGGGGCCGGTGGTTCGCTGACATGGTCGTTGCTATTCTGCTGCTGCTTCTTCTGTTTTGGCACTATACTGCGCATGTCCTCCGCATGGTCCTCCGTGTGGTTTAGAGATCTAGGTTGTGTATTCGTGTGTGTAGAATTGATGGCGTCCCTTTTTGGGCGAAGGAACGCGCGTTCCAAAAAGAAAAGGTCCCGCGTGTGTGTGTGCCGAGGGTTTGTGCGGGACGCTCTCTCTCTCGCTCTCTTGGGTGTGTGTGTCGTCCTGCCATGGCGCCTACCTTCCTTGCGAGCTGTGCCGGTGTAGTGGTGTGCGTTAGAAGGGGTTTTTTTGTGTGTTTTGTGTGTTGCTCCTATTGTACACGATGGCTTTTTCGGGTGTTTTTTTTTTTTTGTTATGTTCTATTTTAGCAGGATACCAAACGGAAGGTACGATACGCTGGAAACGGCGGTCGGGACCTTACGCTTCTCTGCCTGTGTGTGCGTAATGCGTCCCGGTGAATGGACGCAGCGGATGATTTAATGAAATTTCCACAAATGGGACAAAACGCGGGCAACATGTGTGTGTGTGTTTGTGTGTGCGAGAGAGAGAGAGAGAGAGAGAGAGAGAGAGAGAGAGAGAGAGATTTTTTTTCATTTTAGCTAAATTTTGCTTTTCCCAACAATTTTCTTGTGCATGTGTTGCTATCCGCTTAGTTTTTTTTTCGCTGGAAGCTGTCACAACTTCCCTCTAACACTCTCACACACACACACGCGCGAAAGGAAAAGGACACACGAGCGAAAACCTTACACCGGGGGTCGATGATCGGGGGGTCACATTGTGTGCGGGGATCAATTCACTCTCGCTTTTCCTCGTCGCGCTTCCACCCAGACTTTTCCGGTGACTGTGCGTCCTTTACCGTGTGTGGGGGGCGCCTTGAATGCCGGTGCTTTTAGAATGTGCCTCACTGTATGCGTGTTGGTGCGAGGGTGCAAAGAGAGAGTGTGTGAGCGCGAAAGGTGGAGAGTAACACCCATACGCACACACACACACACGCAGGGTTGCCCGATCGTCTCGAGCAGAGGACGCGCGTCGTCCGTAGCCCAGGTACACGCCGGACGGATGCCGAAAATGGCCGCCAGTTTCTTCGGCACTCGGCAACAAACTAGACGCGCGGGGCTCTCGCCAAAACACGCGAACCGACCACCCAAAAACCAAATAAAAAAATAAATTAAAAAAAACCGGATCCCACCCCGTAAGGGAACCCAAAACAAAATAATCATAATAATCCAAAAATTATTATCAAAAGCAAACATCAGTTTTTTTGTTAGGCCAAAACTTCCAGAAGTGATTGGGCGGCAGTGGAGTGGTTAAACAAGGAGTGCCATCGGGATCTCTTAGCCAGTGTTTTGTTCCGCTATCACACTTCCGGCGAGCGCAATTTTCCGGATTTTCCCAATTCTTAGTGTCATATCTACATCCGGGTGTGTGCGTGCGTGCGTGTGTGTGCGGTGGTGACGTACAGCAATCGCGCGCCAAGTGTTTGGTTGCTTCCGTGAGGTGTTCTGGTCATTAACCATCGGATTTTGTTCGTGTTTCTTGCACCGGTGTGAAGTTCCGGGTTTTTCTGGCATTTTTGTTTTCGAGTTTCGTGACAGTCGTGAGAGCACCCGTGGCGTGTTGAAAAAACCTATTCTTCAAGGAAAATTGTTCAACAATTTCGGGAGCTAACAGCAGCAATCTAGTGGATCGTCTGCCAAGTGTAAGTTTGAAGGTAGTTTTAGGCCCACTGGAAAAATTATTGTGATTAAACCGTGCACACACCACCAAAGCACATCGAGGAAAAGCTGCTGGAAAATGTTGGAAAAAGCGTACCGATTACTACTACTTCCCCTGACGTCATCGACTGTCATACCGTAGGGAGGCCCTGGTTTGAGCTTGACGGAACAGTGCGAGAGCGACTGTGTGTGTAGACTTAAGGAACGCCATGTTGTTTCTTGCTTCTTCCTATTCTTCTTCGTCCCTCTCAAGATGCTTTGCGTCGCATCATCCGCTGCATGCACCGCATCCTTCAAGATGATCGCCTCTTCAGAAATCAATAGCCCGGAAACGCTACGACTGTCCGGCTTGGTCCACATCGAGATTTCTAATGTCCAATGCCACTTCCACTAATGGACACCATCCTAACGGCGACGGTCGTTCAACTTGGAACTTGGTAAAGGACATCCACACATTAAGCGGGTCATCCACATCGAGTCAGGGATTCTGTTCGGGGACAGGGTCCACACCGTACACACACACATACTCGTGTATATTTGGCAATGGAAATTGCGCGTTTTCCATTTCGTTCCGTGTCGCTGTGTGAAGTTCATCGGCCCT
Organism: Anopheles stephensi; assembly: GCF_013141755.1. Taxonomy (NCBI): domain Eukaryota; kingdom Metazoa; phylum Arthropoda; class Insecta; order Diptera; family Culicidae; genus Anopheles; species Anopheles stephensi. Next base: position 11,573,168 of record NC_050202.1, on the reverse strand, counting down.
GTTGTGCTCTCCGTTACCTTTCCCGCTTCCTGCCACTACCCGGGGAATGCGTTTTTACTGCGGACGTACTGCGGGGATATGGCTGTGTGTGCGTGTGTGTGTGTGGGTAGGACGTGTGCACGAGTGAAAGAGAAAGCGGCCAGGATCGACCCAAGGTTCTCGGGGCCCGTGAAATTTCGAAGGACACTTCGTTCGTTCGACTTCGAGGACGCCGCGATTAAACACGCGCGTAAAACTTTTTCCACCGTCGTTGTATGTGTCTGAAAAGAGGAAAACCCAACGTGAGAGAGAGAGAGTGAGAGAAACAAAATATTTTGTATGCGCAAGAGAGAAAGGGAGAGAAAGGCGAATGCGAGGTTATTGGCTTTTTAAGAGGATCCTGCACTTTTGGGGGACTTTACTACCCCCAAAAATTACCCTGCTGTGACTAGAGAAAATCTTGGGTTAGGATTTTCCAAAATTTTCCCCACTTTTCTCACGCTCTTCCTCTCTCTTTCTCTCTCGCCATACCTCTTATACACACGCATACACTCATACGAGAAGGCATTGATCGTAGCCTTGTAGGCAATAACCATTAAGACGAGGTGGCAACCATAGAAACTCCTTGTCGGAAAATCCGCTTCAAGTGGCTCATGATAAGAGAGAGAGAGAGAGAGAGAAGGAGAGAAAGGCTCTTCATTCGGAAGTGGACCAACAACAAAAAAAGACAAGACAAGAGTCAATGATTGTCATCTTGGCGGGCCCGTGCACAGGCACAATCGGCGAAGGAAGTGAATTTGCTGTTCCACTGCCTGTACACTCACTTTAACCGGGAAATGAGCTCCCGCGGATGCTTAAAGAAGTTCACATCTGGACCGCTCGGTTAAAGTGTTCCTTCCGCTGTTTTGTTAGCGCTCGAGAACTTAAAGCATGCTGTTCGGTACTAAAAAAAGTAGGAACTTCGGAAGCTTTGGGAGGTTTTGAAGTAAATACTGCTACTACTACTGCTTCTTCCGGTGCCAATAAATCTCAACTCGCAACTCGCTCTGATAATCGGTTTGGTGGCGCGATGGATTCCGAGAGAAAAGAAAGGCCAACACCAAATGTCCTTAATCTGACGACATCGGGACGACATTTATCGGTTCGTTTGTTGTCCAATCGGCTGGGAGAGGAAGTTTCTTGATCAATATTCATGAGCCTATGCTTCTCGTGTTTTTTTTTGCGTTGGATTTGGACTTGAGTTGCGGCTATTAAAATTGTTGGATCATACAACATTGTCTCCTCTTAAGTGGTACTAAGGACTTCGTACACACGTGGCAAGCGTTACAAGTCCAATAATTAATTTCTTTATAAAAGCTACCGTTTGGTGGTGTGTATCGTAATTAAGTGCTTTCGTAAAGCTCCTCGGGATGTTTGCTTGCACCTTTGTAGCCGGTGTTGTTGCCGTGGTTGCGGTTCCGGTCGATGAACTCAAAGGGTCATTAGCAAAACCACCCGAAATGAAACCAAAAAAAAAATCGCAAACAGTCGTCCGCAAACCTTCTGCGTCGTCTCTCATTACCGTTGGGGGATAAGAGTGTTGCACCTTGCAGCGGCTCTCGAGTGAGTGGTGCTGTTTGTCCACGTTGTCGGAACTGTTCCCCCGACAGCAGGAAGCATCCGAAGACCGCAAGAGCTCGTGTGTACATTAGCGGTGCAACAAAATCTACCCCCCTAACCGCCTGACAGCTTTGGCGGCCAACTGTTCAGAACACTGCTGTCTCAGGACTCAGCACTGCCCGATAATGAGCTAAGCGTGCAGCAGGATAGGTCCGACCGGACACACTTGGTGAGTGAATCCTGGTTAGGATCGGACAGTAGGTTTGCAAACGAGCTTCCCCCCAGAAAGCTTCCCAGTTGCATGCAGTTAATTCACAGGCAGCCAACGTTCCCGCTGGATAAGTGTGTGTGTGTGTAATTGTCTGCCCTTAATGTCCTGTCCGGTTCGATAATTCGATTAGCAAAACAAGCGCACTTCAAACAAACCACTGCACCCTCGGGGCTTTTTTGGAGGAGAGTTCTCAGTAGCAGTGCCTGCCAAAATATTGGAACTACAAGCTTTAGGGAAGTTTCGGCCGCTGCTGTCAATTATGTAATCGAGAATTGATTGATGGATGTTGTTGTGTGGTGAGCCGACGCACCTTCCGTTACCGCACAGAGGGTCTTGCACATGTGCACATCCGTACGCACCGGTAGGCACCGGTAGTAAGAACACACCTGTACTGCGTCCCGGGACCGGTGAGCGGTTGCTTAGAGCAGCTTAGCTCCGGGGATAGAGATCAAGATTTTGCAGGCAATCTTTCGTAATTGAGCGAAGATATCTATACGCCCCGGGGGACCGATGGCAGGAGCCAGGTTTTTCGTGCTGTGGATCTCGCCCAAAATGTGATCGTTTACCATCGCCGGTGGAGAAAGTGGAGTGAAAAGTAAACAAGGCATGAAAATTGGTTGAACATTCTGGCGATTGTTTATCTTTAGAAAGATTAGCTTAAGTATCAGGTGGACTTTTGAAGCGGAAAGATGATAGCTCCCATCTGCCTATGTATGACAAGAATGAAAAAAGCCTTCGTAGAAGGAAATCTGTATCGATGCTAAGAGTTCCTCGAAAGTTGGTCTTTACGTTGACTGATTTAAGTATAGCTTGAACCGAGAATACGTAGCCTCCATGACGTGCCTATACAGACATAATTTTCATGAGGATTAGATACTATACTGAATGGCGTTTCTAGCTATCAAAGTAGTCTCAAAATGGCGGATATCTATTTGTCTACACATATTGCCTATGAGGCCCTAAACTTCGACCAGATTGCCTTTAATTGTAATCAGGAGTTCCCTTACTCCATTAACAGGTGTTTGTAAACACACTCCTTCCCACAGAGAGTTGCAAATTGAGAACTAGCGTATTAAGTGCGCATGTTGCAGTTCCGCGTAGAAACACACGAATGATCTGCCGACTACCGGGGATACACTCCACCGTTCCTTCTCCTGCTCCAAGATGGCTTCCAAAATTAGTTCCTCTTTAATGTGCGTCGCCAAGAAACCACTCGCGTTGTTTTCTCTCTCTCCCTCTCTCCCTGTCCAAGATCCTTTGATTGGAGCTTCAAATGGATACTCCACCGTTGATAGAAGGTTGTTGGTCGTTGGTGGAAGCAAAAACATGCCTTTAAGCGTATGGAGACCAACCTGTTCAACGTGTTGTGGAGTGGAGTGGCGTTACTGGGGAAAGGCGTCCATTGGGCGGTTATTTACGCATTTGCCGATACACTTGATTTGCATATTCGCTTACGCACTTCCGCCTGTGTGGGGTTGCCATACGGCGTTGGAATCGTGGAAAAGGACATTTTCCCTGAACGTTTTCTTCGCCTTCAGTACGTTACGTATGGCATCTTACGACGCGCGTTGGTACGATTCCTACGAAGTCCCGCTAGGTTAGGGAGGAGAGTTAACCATTCGAGTGGGCATAATATTATTGATCCCCTGGGTTGGTGAGCGAAGTACAAGGATGTTATGTGCCTTGTCCCTCTTTCTCAGTGTGTCCGTATTTATACGCGCGTGTGTGTGTTTGTGTGTTGGGGACAAATTAATTCGATATCTGTGCATACTGCTTTCTTAGAAGTGGCACCTTGGGATGGGTAGAACATACTGTGAAGCATGGCCGTAAAATAGTTATTCAATTCTAGGGCAACTCGGTGCCTCTTTCGAGTTAATGAACCATACATCATTGATGACTGATAATTTAAAGTTTAAGTGGAAATGGCGTTATTTTAGGCAAAAGTTCTGTAAGTAAAGCGAATAACTTAACTTACTGCTCACAATCAAACTAGTTATGCGAGGCAAGCATTGAACATCGCCCAAGCAACCACGTGCGGAACGGAACCATCTTGTTTCTAGTCCATGGCAGCAAACAAAAACAGGATATATGGTTTTTCCTAAACATCCTACCAGGCCTGTATTAGAAAACTATTCTCCCGGCCCCTGGTAGAAAGGAATACGAACGATTAGGGCGCTCGGGGCCCGGGCCCTGTTGTCCTTTCGCGTACGTTTTCGTTTCATCGGGCCTTATTAGGGGTCCTTTTTTAACTGGCGTACAGAGGCCACTGAAACATACAAAAAAAAAAAACCTAGCGCTCACACTTTTAGGTTAGGAAGCCATATAGTATGGGATGGCGAGGTAAAGCGGACATCAGCAATCGGGGAAAAAAAAAAATCTATGATTCACTGGCGTTTTTTTTTGTCGCTTGCTTGATATGCTCGTTCGCCCCGCTCCATCCGTTTGTGCTAGAAACGTGTTTAAGTCGCACGGTTCAGTAAATTTCGGCCGCTAGTTGCTAGGGACATTAGATGCTAGGATAGAAGCTCTTGAAGACAGCAGCAGCAGTAAAAACAAGAGTCTCATCTGGGAATCCATCCTTTCCTTCAGACTCTTCTGTATTCACTTTATTGAACTCGGAAGCCTTTACATTTACTTTTTTCACCTTATATTATGTAAAAATCTATATAATTGTTCTTCAAAACCGATTGAACTTCCTTCGGAAATAATGCTCCCCGTCACACACACACACACACACACACACACACACAGCGCAAACCGAATCACGCGAACCCCCAACACCTTGCGGGTAAATTATGTTTTAATTGAAAAATTACGTCAAATGATGATTTGATTACGCTTTCCCAACTTTCTCCACGCTAGAACACTCTCTAGCGGGGGCAAACAAACAAAAAAACCACGTGGTGTAAAGTCCAACGCCACTGAGATTGTCGCGCGCACACGAACTGGAACCTTGCGTCATGCTTACGGTGGTATGGCCCGCCATTTGCTTTCTATTTGAGCGGCGCGAGCGGCAGCTCTCACTCTGGTGCGGAACCACCAAACTCAGCGGAACTCTCGCATAGTCCCCAAGTACATAGCGCACGCGCGCCTATCGTAGCGCACAATCTGCTGAGTTCCGTCGGACTCGCGAAAATCGCGGCATGGGTGACCTTACGGAGCGGCTTATCTTGGCTCCCGCTTTGGGGCGTGATTCTATCTCTCGTGGTGGTATGGGTGTGTGAGCGGGTTTTTTGCGCGACCTGACTGGAGACTTAAATTTTTGCACCAGCAACGAACCTCATGGGCTATGCGAGATATTTACAGGAGGAATTAGACAACTTTCTTAGTAGAGGATTAAAAGCCGTTTATTTATTGTTTTGGGGATATTTGAATAATTCTAGGCTTTAATGTTGTGATTTTGTTGACAATCTAGAATTTCATCATGAATTTTCTGTTCTATAAGCAATGATTAAGCTAAACCACCATAAAGCTGTTATGTGTCGTGGTGCGTTAATTAGCGCTTAGATCTCGTCAGAATCGATCAATAAACGTTCGAAATTGAGAACAATCTAATGAGAGCTTTAGATTAAAATTAAGCGTTTTAGTTAGAGCGCATGCGCGATTGGATTTGTCATAAAACTGCTAAAATCAAACAACATGTCGATTATTCTCAACATCCTCTTCCCCCGAATAAAATTTAACTTCGCTGTAAGGTTAGAAAATGGGTAAGATGGATTTTGTTTTCCAACTTGCCCCACAGCACACAGTCGCGCCAACCAAGAACGATGTGAGCCGATGAACATTAGAAAAACGCATGAGACGACGCGTCGCGTTCGCCTAGTAACTCATATCTCACGCGCATGGTGAGCAGATCGGATCGGTCTGCTGAGCATGAGGGCGCCCTGTAGAATCGGGCAGCACTGTACTGAAATATGAATGGACAATCTTCGAGATTAAAAAAAAACCCCTTTGGAGAGGTACTCAATCGTACGGGGGATGTTCGAGTATTCATCAGTTACATCTACGGCTGAACCTGGTTTCCGGTGACTCAGAGCATCCAATAAAGAGCACGATGGCCTTTTGGACGCTTGTTTGCCTAACTCGTTGAAAAGTGCGTGCATGATAAGCCAGCCCTGGTTGTTGGACCAGATGGATGTTTGAACTCATCACAACAGCCCACCGATCGCCAATATATCGCCTGGTTCGGTTGGCTTAGAATCTCCTTTCTTATAGGAAGCACCGTAGGTTTTTTTTTCTTGGGGTCCTCCTGTGTCTCTCCCCTCCCATCACCGCCCCAAAACGTTCATTCATTTTTCGTGTTTTCCCTATCATTGCGCAGATAGAGCTCGGCGGGTATTAGGCCTCTAGCTGGTCTATCTGTTTCCCCATTTGCTGCTTTTTCACTCTCTTCACACTCGCACACCACCAAGGAAAACCCGCGTGCGCGTGTGTGTGAGAGTGTGTACACACAGCTGGAACATTCTTCGTGCGTTCTCCTCGCATCTTCCCAAGCGTTCCCGCTCGAGGAACACCACCACCATGCTTATAATATTCGGGACCGTTTTTTTGTTGTGTTGCTTCTGCTGCTGCTGCTGCTGCTGCTGCTCCTCTGTGTATGATGTTCCTCTATCCTCCTATGGTGGTATGGAATATTTTTCGGGGATTTTTTTTCTCTCCACTCCTCTTCTTCGGTTCTGTATTTTCGGCAATCCTTTACACCCGGTTTTTCCACACAGTTTTGTACCCACCACCACCGTACGCACGGAGGAAACGCTGTGTGGCGGGCTATGGCCGTGCGGCTGAAGCGAGATAGCGATCGATCCGGTGCTGTAGAATGTTGGCCTTTTCATGTTTGTTTCCGTCCTCTTGCGGCCCCTTCGCCCTTGTGCCTGTGCCACCGGCAATGGTTTGCCGGTGTGCGTTTAGCGGCTTACTGCGTCCGTACTGTGTATGCATGATGGTAGGATCCTACGTGTGCGTAACGTTTGCTGACGATCGCACGCCGCGCCAGGCCCTGGCAGTGAGTCAAAGTAAAGATGTTCAGTTATTTTCGAAAGTACTGCCGATCGGAGAGCACACGCGAAGAGCGACCAGCCAACCGGACCCAGCCACCGGATAGTGCGGAGTGCGCGTTTGCCCGTTTCGTTACATCGCTTGTGTGTTTTTTTTTGTTGTTGTGTGTTTTTTGGTTGATTTTTGCTCCACCCGAGTCGTGTTTAGCGTTGCGCCGTGATTTAGCTCATTTAACGATTACTGCTAAACGCACTTACCGCACAAGCGCTTAAATCAGCTACTAATCAGCTGAGAAGCTGCGGGCTAGTAAAAAGAGAGAGAGAGAGAGAGCGAGCAAGAGAAGTGTGTTCATCTTGTGCGTGTTGTTTTAAAAGTCGGGTATCGGGATCGGAATATCCGAGATTTTGTATCTTTCGATAAAAAGAAAATAATTACGAATTTATCCGCGTGCGTGTGCCGCTGCTGTCTCTGTTCTGCCGCGTGTTCGTTGCTGGTGTAAGTTTGTAAGTTTGTAAGCGTGTGTGCGTGCCCTGGGGAGTTATGGTGCGGGGAGGAGCTCCATTTGTTTGAGTGATTTTTGGTGTTCCGAAAATACAATTGTTTCGCCGTTAACTGTGATTGGTGTTGTAACGCTGTTGTGTGCAACAGATACAAAAACCCACAAACAAACCGACCAACATTAATAGTATAAAAAAAACTACAATAGAACGAACGAGACAAATCGAACGTACAGATTTTACACACAAATTCTGCCCCGAAGTGTGTCTGCGGCCGGATGAATAACCCCGCCATCCGTATAAGGGAATGGATAGAGTGCGTAAAAGAGAAAGAGAAAGAGAGGGAGAGCGTGATGATCGGATTCGACTAGTTTGTGAGAGGCCAGGAAAAGTGAATTGGTAGTTGTGCGCTTACCGGCGACCGGCTTAGTAGTTTCGAAATCGGGTGGGGAATCTCTTCACGCCAATTTATAGCACGAGATTGACTTCTTGTACAGAAACGATCTAAGTAAGCTTGTGTGCGTATTTTTTTTAGCTTCCACCGGCTTAATTTCTGTGCTTTTGTTGTCGACCAAAATTAATGTTATTTTTACGGATTATACTATTCTTTGCAATTTAGTAGAAATTAATTTATAATTCACTTTCTTTGCACAAAACTAAGAATAAATTTCCGATAGTCGTTAATGAAGATTTCATTTCATATTGCGATCGATATGACCTCAATATCTTCTAGAGGCCTCTCCATTAGCCGACTCGAAGCATCTTCCAACTGCTGTGTCAATAAAGACGATGATGCGAAGATGGCTGTGTGACGTGCTCGGCGAGTACCGTGTCCGGAGCTCTTGTGAGATAATTCCAAGAAGCGCTTGTGTGAGGCAGGTATTTTTTTTTTCGCTCCTCAATGCGGTAATTAAAATGCGGTTCTTTACCGATCCGGCGAGGAACGATCTCTAACGATGTAATATTCAAATTTCGGAGCAGATCGGATCGGTATTACTAATTCTTTGGAAAGTGTGTGTTATTAGTTATTATTAGTGTTAGTATGAGAAATGCTAGGTATTAGACTCAGGATGCTCGTCGGTGGTGCAATACAGCACTGAACATTATGTAGAAACTTCATCCTCGTTTCTCGGTGTTGCTTTGTGTGTGTGTGTGTGTGTATAAGTGCACGCTTTGTGTGCGTTTCTTCACATCTTTCTTCCCCTGCCATTTTAGTAGTTACCAATTTTCATAGTAGCAAGTCTGTCTAACAGACATCTTACTGATCACATATTTCTATCCCAATTTTATCCATATTTTCTCTCTCTCTCTCTATTCCTCTCTTTCTCTCATTCAATCATCACAGCTAAAAGGTGTAGGAAAGTTTAATCGCGAAACACGACACTAAATCGGTACCAAACCAAAAATACCTCCCAAAATCGAGGGTAAAGGAGAAGGTCCCATACACACGGCGACTAACCCATAGCAGAGACGGGAAACTAAGAGGGTGCCCAAGGCAGCAAAGCGTGTGTGTGTGTTTTTTTTTCGGTCGTACTCGGAGAGCAGCTCTCGGCGTTGTTATCTGTAGTTTTGTACTATTAGTACTGCTACTACCACTACCGGCTACCATTATCTATTAGTACCATCTATTGTTGTTATTAATGTTTTAAGTTGCTTAAAACGTGGCCGCAGCAGAGAGCGAAAGAGAGCGAGAGAGAGAGAGAGAGCGTGTCGAAATCAAACGCGTGTGTAATAATTTCTAATGTGCTATATTAGCAGCCGATAAACGCATGGAAGTCCGAGTGCGAGAGATATAAAAAGAGAGAGAGAGAGAGTAATTTGATAAGCGTTTTACTACCACCGTATCGACCTGGATGCGATCAAACGCGACCCAACGGATTCGTTTTTCGACTCATCAAAATTATCCATTTCGGCCCGGTGTGCGTCGTACCTCTATTTTCCGGTCTCGGATCCGTAGCTGCTGAGTCGTTACGCGGTTTCTTTGTGTTAGTGTCCGTGTGTGTTTGTGCATTGTTGCTGAGCTATAGTGAGGGCTATCTCGCAAGCAATATCTTCGATTAGGAAGTGACACAGTGTGCGTAGGTAATAGTACTCCACGTGGTATATCTTCGAAGACACCTCATGCACCCGTCATCATCGTCCATCGAATTGTCGTGTCCTGTGTGAGTGAGTGCGTCCGCGCGTGTTTGTATGTATTTGTGTTTGTACGTGTGCCTGTGTGTGCGTGCCTGGCGGACCAGTTTTTAAGGGGCTGCAAACGAAACGAAAACAGGAAAAAAAGCCATCTACAGCATCCACCAGAGGGGCTAGAACATACTCTAGGAGGTTACCGAGCAACCACTACACGGCGGTAATTCAGTAAGCGAAAAGGATACGCAACAAGATGGCGTCAAATTTGGAGCAGTTTTCGGAGCTGGAGCTGTCGAAGGAGGATCGTGAGCAGATCTTCGACCCACCGTTGGATGCGCCCAAAACACAGAATGGTGCCAGGTGAATATTTGCGTTCCTTCCATTGTTTTTTTTTTTATTAGTACACAAGATCTACTAGAAGAGACTGATACGACGAGACGAGATATATAGTTCCCGCGCAAATTTAGTTCTAAACCCAACAGAAGCTCTGCGATTTCTTTGCGAGAGTTCTGGTGACTTGATGAGAATTGGGGAGAGAATCTAAACCACCTAATCTTTACTTCAAGTTTGCGAATCTTTTACGATCAAATCTTCTCGACTTGGCGACTATTGGAGCCGGCAGCAGAGAACCCAGATGCCTATTAACATCTAAAATCTCGACCCCAAACGTACCTCCAACATCGAAGTTTCACACCAAAAACATGGCCGACGCAAGGAAGGGTGTCCTTTAGACTCTTTTCATCCAAACGTTCCAAGGCTCCTTTCGCTGAACCTTTTTTTCTTACTTTGCTTTGCCTTTTTTTTGCTCCGTTCCTGTCCCCTTATGCACGAGTTACCTAGTGCCCTGGCGGTAGGCTCTTGTGTACGGACTCCGCGCGCTACCTGATGCCGGTCGTCTTATTCTTTGGCTGTTTGGCGGCAACCTTCTTACCTTTTCGTGTGCGCTCAAGAGCTGCGCCTTCATTCGCCTTTCGGCTCTGCAAGCAGCTCAGCAATCTTCAATAGGAGCCCCTGCACAGAGCTGCTGGCAGCTTCTCTGCTCCTTCCCGTATTCCATGCCTGCGATTTATTTTTTTGCTGTTGCTGTGTGCCAAAATCCCGAATTTGCTTTTAAAATCCTAAGGCCGCGTCCTGCGCCCGCAGCGTCCCATTCCGGGAACGGTATGGCCTAAACCGCCCATCCTGGAATCAACCCGATGGCCAACAGTTTTATATAATACTCACCACATTTGCTGGTTTGGTTTGCTTGCGTTTTGCTCGTTTCCTTCGTTCGTTCCTTAAATACACGTTTATCGCGTGGTCCATTTCTCAAGGTTGTACCCTTGGTGGCGGTGGTGGTGATGGTTGTAAGAGCGCGAATTTCTGTCCCGAACTGCCGAGCACACAGGACCCGCTCGGGGATTATGATTTTCGGTGCCTTCGCCCGGTAGTGAGTAGTGCTCAAATTTCATTTCCATACATGCCTCACACACAATGTGCGGGGAGGATTCGATGTGAACGAATCCGTTTCAGGACAAGAAAGACCCAGCAATGGAGGAGGGTTTTCGGTTCGGTTGCAGAGGCACTGAACCTGGACGAAAATTACATAATCAAACTGCAAGCAATTACATCATGTGCAATGTGTGTGCGAGAGCGATCTTAGGGGGCAGAACAGATTGTTTGCGAGCTGAAAATGAAGGGAAAACATAAAGCTTGTCCCCCAAAACGAGCCGGCAAACAAACCCAAACAGAGGAGCGACTCGAGATGAAATAATTAATTGTCTCTGTTTCAATTAAGCAAAACATCAAACCGAAATGGAACAAATAGCCTACCCTCCGGCGAATGGCAACAGTTTCCTGGAAGGATCTGTTAAACGGTCCAAGATCGACCCGAAGAGAAGGGTAAGGCAACACATTTTGGCGGTACCCAACAACGCCGAACCTTCACCATCTTTTAACGGTACCCTTTTTTTTAATGTGCCGCAAATCTCGGCGAACATGGGGCAAAGCTAAGGGGATGAAGTTCACCACCATCTCTCTACCTCGTAAGCACCCTGTGCGAAACCTCCCTGCGATCGATAGCGATCTCAGGAAGATCGCCGAAGAGGAGATGTCTGGACTTTAAATTAAATGTTAGTAAAAAATGCGGACATTAAGCAGGGGAAGCATCCATGTTCGAGGATGATTTATTGAGCAGCGCGTTAGAAAAATGGATAGCTAAAAACTGAAAAGGTTGAGCGATCGGACATTCCATTCAGCGTTTGTAGTAACGTTACTTCATGCTTTGGTGGAGAAGGCTCTTGGTTCGGTATTTTGATGAAGTTAATTTGGGACGCTTGTAGATTCCTGTTTTGACACTCAAAGTCATCGATATGCTTATCTTGATTGATTTTGCCGCCATTTTGAAGTTTGAAATTCAGTGAAAACTGAGTTGAAAGCTTGACTTTATCTACTATTACTATTGTACTAAAAATACTACTCTTAGCAACCCAAATGTCACACATTTGTTTTCTTTATGTCAGCCATCGTTAAAATACTGCATAATGACCCACCTTGTTATACAAATCTTTTATCTGGGGTTTTATTTCATTCGTTTTGCTTTGGACCGTATATCTATACTCTAGAGGTACTCCTTTTTCAGTAAATCAGTAATTTCCCGAAAGATATCTCAAGAACTAAATCCAGACGTCAGAAATAAGTTGGAGTTGTCCTTCCTGTGACCATCTGAAATTCATATATTGTACTAAATTACTGAAGATATCTTTAGTAGACATTGTGCTAATAACGGGCATCTTGGAGTATATTTTGGAGTATCCTTAAAGGATAACTTATTTGACATGAGTTGTTGCCTTAGGTTGTCAAATTACTGTTTGCTTCCCTATCCTAGCTAAGTATATCTTGTTTTTGCGGCTTCCAAAATATCTGGATTAGACTCTATCTCAGTAATTAAAATCGAGAAAAGCCCTGCCTTTTAAATGTACTAAAAACTGACAGCTCGTTAAACTTTACTTTAGTATTTATATTAAAGTGCATTTTATTCTGAATCTCCAAAGATCGGTTGTAAGCTTCAGCCAAAATAGTTAACATCAGTAACGCAAGCAGTCTAATGCTCCTTAACGATTTCAACACAACACATGTTAGATTTGTTCAATTTCCCACCTTAAGCACTGGCTATAAAGATTTGCCATCCAACTGGCCCCGGATTAGTCTGGTGCCCGTGAAGAAGACACATTTGATAAAAAAAGAAACCCTAAAATCCCCAGACACACGCATCGCGAGACGCTGCCTTACATTTATCACCTGTTCATTTCCTGTACGTCTGGCCAACGCCGGCTGGCGAGCTGCCGAAATCCGACCGCGAATCCGCCGCTCTTGCGGGAAACCATCACGCTGGGAATCGATTTGCGTCCCTGGTACGCTTCGCAAGCGATCATCTCGTCGCGCCGTCTCACCCGGACGGGCCCGGATGAGCGCCGATGCAGTTGAAGCGTACGAACAGCAATGCAACAGTAGCAAGAAAACGTAGCGTCCTCTGGCAGCTTCCTCCTGCATCCGATTTTCGCGGGCCGTTCCAATGGTTTCGACTATCCTCGTGCACCGGTTGCACCACTTTTACTATCATTCGTTGCGTCCCTGTTTTGTTTGGTGTGTGCGAAGAAGCTTTGCTAACCTCTGCCCAAAATGGGAAAACATCGGCGGGCTAGCAGGCGGCCCAACGCTAACCTTGAAACATTTTGGCAAAACCCGTGCAGCGACAGACAACGGCAACAACGACTGGACGAGAACCAACCAAAAAAAGAAAAGAAAAGGTTCCAGTTCGAAAATTGCGCGGGAAGAGACTCCTTTTTCTCAACTTCCTTATGGTTCTCGTCCAGTTGCGCCCAGCGCGACGAGATGCGGATGCTGAGGCCGAAGAACCTGTAACTCGGACGCTGCTGCCATTCCATGTTCGCTTGGTGTGCTCTTTTGGTCGGTGTTTTTGAGAGCAGAAATGATGCAGTTTTTGGCGCTGCATACGCTGCATCCTTCCGCGAATTTTGTCCATTTTTTTGCGTCTTCTCTGGTTTGCTGTTGGTTGGTGTTGGTGGCGAGACATCGGCGAGAAGTGAGGAGTTCACCTTGAAACGTTAGCACGCTGGTTAAGATTTAAAGTTTCCGACAAATGTGCTCCCAGGGACGATTGACGCGTAGCGCTTCAGCCAATCGAAATTGGTTGATCATGGGCCTTATAACGCGATCGCTGCTAACTATTCGCGATCGTTTTTAGGGCGTTCGAAGCCATCGTCTGACCTTCATTGGACATTGGGCTTGCAAGGGTTTTTGTTCTGCTTTTTAGATTTTCGTAACGGTCGGTGTAGAATACTTGGTAAATTAAAAATCCAACACCATAAGCAATGCAACGGCGGATTGTCTTTAGCGGAAAGTGCAATCCAAGCGCATTCTAAGCCTACCCAACCGTCGTTACTTCTTGGAGGTGTGCTGCGGTGGCATTAAAAATATGATCCAACGTGTGTCAGCCCCACAGCCAGCCAGCCAGCCAGCCAGACACGTGTGTTATGTAAGCGGAGCTCACCGTGACACCGTATATCGTTACGCCACGAGCCGCGAACGCTTGCACGGTGCACTTTTTTCCCGGGAAAACTGCAACGGAGACACGGCGGGAGCAGGCCGATCATCATCCCTCCAACGTTTTTCGCTCATTGCTGCCCATTTATATTAGCCCAAGGGTCAACGCGAAGATTGGATTATGTTGCGTGTTTTTCTTCCCATTACCTTCCCCTTGCTTCACACTCGACGCGTCCGCGATGTTATGATTGTCATGGGTTTTTAAATTGCAACCACCACTGCAATGCCGTGGACGATCTGCTTAGTGTGGCTAGCTTAATGGAGAAGAATTTGCATGCACAGTCTTGGGTTGGGTGCACTTCACTGCATCAGGTTCATGATCAAGCATTCATTCTTCATGAGATAATGGCTAGGCGTGGCAGATATGCAACGGATTTGGTTACTGGTGTGATGTTTGAGCTATTGAAGACATACTTGCAAGACATTCCTATCTTATCAGAATCTGAGGAACTCAATGTCAAGAACAGCTTCTGCAATATTGAAGAAGTCCTGGCACGTTAGACGAAGTGTCTTCAATCTGTCATAAGACAAAACAGGAAATATCTGGAGATTATCAAATTCCTTTAAGAGTCCGAACAGACCTCTCCGTAGTTTTAGAACCTATTAACTAGCAAAGGGAAATTAAAGTTCAAGAAACCCAAAAAAGACTTATTGAAGGTTAACTTCAGAGGTTCTTCTGCTTATGATTATTAATCTTCGTGATCTTGTGTTTTATCTATAACGACACAGGATTCTTGATGTATTTATCCAGAGCTGATAGTTAAACCTTCACGTGAAATGATGTATTCACTCGAAGAAGGGAAAAAATTGAGAATCCTTGTCCTACTTCATGATCGGAACAGTGACAGATATTCAATGACTTTTATAGACACGTTAAGTTATGGATAATCTGCAATGAAGATCTAGTGAAGATCTGTAGGGAATCCATCTTCGATCTTCAGTTGTGTACACTTCTTTATTCTGAATCTACACAATTCTTCGATTTTCTGAAAGAGATTTGAATTTTTAAGACTCTTCATAAATTGTTGTATTTTGTTATGGTTCTTTAGGGAGTTCAAGTTACGAGGAAAGCTATTTTAACTAAATTATGAAGAGTTGATACAACTTATTTTCTTAATCAACCATGTTTTATAGTATCCTTTACATTCAGTAGCTTCTATTTCTAAGAAATAAGGTTTTATAATGTGAAAACTAGAACTACATTTTAATAAAAATTCATCTTTTCATTAAAAAACCATAAGGACCTGTGGAGAGAGCAAGACAGGAGCAACGAACACGAGAAGGATATAGAGAAAGGGTAGCTCGTTTTCTTATTCTAAAGAAAGGGAAACGAATTATGCTTCAAGTGTCAATCATCGCTCGTTGCAGAATCGCAAAGGTCCAGCCCCTGTCCCTGTCCACCCTCCCTTCCCTATCCGGTTCCCACTAAGCGTACCTTTGCTGCTAACATGCTCCAGGAAACAGATATCCTTGCTGAACGCGCACTACGTCCATCTCGCTCTTTCCCTCTCGCTCACACAACACGATGATCCGCTTCCGCAATAGGGGGAATCGCCTCGATTCGGCAAACATTTCGGGACCTTCCCTTTTGGCCACGAAATCCTTTCGAAACCCGAAAAAAAAAGCTGCTGCTGCCAAATTTGGTGGCGGGTCCCGGCAGTGTTGGACCGTTTGCGTTGCGCCGTGTGTTTTTGCGCGAACCGCGTTCTGCGCACACATACATGTGGCAACCGGGTTTCCTGCGATGAGGATATGGTCGCGCGCGCGCCCGGTGCTGTACACTGGTGCGCAGATAGTTTCTCAGCGTTTCCGAGCGCGCGCATCTACATATCGAGCTTGAGGGAAGGATCCCGGTCGGCGGAAGAGAGAGAGAGAGAGCAGGAAAGGGGAGGTGGGAACGTACGTGATGGAAATTGGACAGATTCTCATCAAAATTTGGCACTGGATCGGAACGGGCGACTGATCTTTCGCGTGTGTGTGTGTGTGTAGTTGTTTTCTTCTTGTCCTCATTCCGGTGTCTATGTTGCATATATCCCTGGCTTGCAGGACTCTAGTTAGGCTTTCTTCCCTAAATTTTCTACGGCTTTCGGTTCGTGTTGTTTCCGCCGTGGGTTTCCTTCGAAAGGATGATCAGCTTCTTATGCTCACCTTCCCTTCCTCCCACCGTCCCTTCCCACCGCCGCCGTGATGATCATGCACGAGTGAAACGATTTCCTGTTCCAGATTATCGCCGACGACCAGTCAGGAGAAGAAAGAAAAAAAAACATGTGTTGTCCAAATTTGTTCACTATCTGGGGGGCAATATGTAAAAGAGACATCGAGCGTACATCACGATCCCGGCACTTTTTTCGTGAGGTCGAAAGGGTAGTTGTTTTAAGGGCGGGAGCGATGTGCAAATGGGATTGGCAGGGATTAGAGAGATAGACAAGCGAGAATTAGAATTCACGAGACGGCATCAAGATTCGCATCAATCCGATTGAAACGCGATTTCTGCGCGAAAGTCAGAATCTGGACTCGATGCTTAATAGCTGGATATCATAGAGCCTTTACTGTCTCACACAAGCAACTTTAACTTAGAATCAAGTATGTTCCTCGTCGAGTTAAGCAGTGGCATAACATGTGCTGCTCTGTCCTGTAGTAGGAAAGGAAGAAGCGTATTCTATCGACAACTCGTTCGGTTTGGTGCGAAACGGATATCCGGGCTGTAATTGCAGCACCCAAGTGGAAAGGGACCAACACACACACACACACGAAAACGAGCAATAATCGATGAGGGTTCGATTTTTAATCCTGCAATGGCAAACGGGGAAAAGTAAACGAACGTTAACATGCAGATATCGATGAGATATTCAAGAGGTGACGAAAGAAACGAAGGGACAGCAACTAACGTTGAAGAATTGTGTTTGATCCTTTAACGACTTCTCTGGAACCGGGAACCGTGTGAGAATGGGAAGAAAATAGCATCCTGTGGGTAAGGTATAGAGTACGAGTTTTAAAGTAAGGACCAAAACAAGCGTCCAAAGTACACATTAACGGCCAAACACTTCTGGGAGCTCCAAAGGATCTAAGAGGATCAGAATTGTTCTGTTTAAAATCTTCACATGGAACTTAAATTTCTGGGATATTTTCTCCAGAATAAGTATCTCATAAAATGTTCTACCTTTTCTTCGTTTTGACCGGCCATATAAGGCATTCTAGACATACTGATATGAAGTAGCTAGATAGTCAGTCCTTGCTACAGTGAGGAAACCTGGTTCTGGCGTGTGAAGGCAAGCACCTCTACTACCGGACCACCACAACCTCGTAAAGTGTCATCAAGATGATATTAATCCCCGAACCCCGAACTGAAACTGCGAAGAAGATGTTCTCTGTTCCTTTTGAGATCTTTAATCATAAATGAAGAACATCAATATTTAAAACAGAAAAAATGTTGAAGTCTCTTTGTGGAAGTCCTGCAGTATGTGCAGCTCACAAAATGTTAATCTCGTCCTTTGTTCTGTTCTAGACCTTCACTAAGGCTCTACTGTAAGTAACTTATCAAATATGAATTTCAAAATGAAGACTTTGAAAGTATTCAGGATATCAAACGATGAAAGTCGTTAAGAATGTCTACCTTCCGTAACCGATTCCGTTCCCAGTCTTGTTAGCCATAGGCAACATCTCATCTCACCAATATCTCACGACCTGCTTAATCAACGGCTAACGAGAGGCAAATGAGAGGGCCAGAGGTCGGTGCCTATGCGGAGAGAAATGCATGCGGATGATGATGAAGATGGTCACACCGTTGGGTGCATATAGGCGCTAGAAGCAACAAAAAAGCTAGCTCCTGTCCCCCTTCGTCCATGCCGTTTTGTCGCACGATAATCCCCCGGTCGCGCGTTCCAGGTCTCTAACCCGGTCTCTGTGGATGCAACTGCCTTCGTCAGGTGCTCCGTGGCTGCGCACGGTTTATTCTGCTGCTGCGAAACAGGGAGCAAAGCAAAATGCACTCTCTACATATGGCCGCTTTCCCGGAAGGGTGATGCACAATTAGCGACTAGCCGGGAACAAAACCAGCGTTCAGAAACCTCGAACCCCAGCAGGGAAGCTCTCCTATATGCTCTTTACCCTCTCTCTCTGCTTGTGTGGAAAATCCGTGATGACCTTTCCGGATGTCGGATTGCTGCGGACCGAGAGAGCCAGAGATTGCAGAGCCCAGAAGGAAAGTGTGATAAATCGGTATTTGTTTCCTTTCCGTTTTTTCTTCACAGTTTTTTTTTCCTCGCTCGCCAAGAACTTCAGACAAGAAGGTGCTACAGCATTTTTTTTTACAAAACGCGTTTAAAAAGGCAGCCATTATTATCGCCCGGTCCCGGGGTGTTATGGTTGAGCGTTTGCTAATTGTTATTCAACCTGTCCGCCCGTCTCTCGCAGTCCCGGACTGATTTAGTGTCCGGAGATTCTTCCCAAAAGCCAAACCCTTATGGAAAGAAAGTTTAAGGCTGATTTTTTGCTTTCCACGACCGCATTTTCCACTAATTGTGATCGTATATCCGGGACCCGCCCGCTTCGTTTGGGAACGCACCAACCGATGGTTCGATATGCTTCGATTGTCCGATTCCAATTAATGGTGAGGCTTGTGTAGCGGAGTAAGTCCTCCGCTCTTCGTTTCCGTTGCGATCCGTCGTGATTTCGCTGGCCAATCTACGGGTAAAGGTAGTAAAAGTTGATTAAATAAAGTGTGGTAAAGTTATTCCACCAGGGCAATGAATTGAGTCATTGCATAATTGTTTATTGCGCTCGTCCACCGTACTACAGAGCTGTTCAGGGCGGGGGTTTTTGGACATGAGTGGGTTTTGGGCACGTTTGGGACGATCAGCGATCTTTTTATTGTAGGTGAAGATACTCGTAACTCATGAACCGTACCGGTTGGGCCCCGAACGGGATTTTCGCCTTTCCGTTCCGGGGTGGTTCGTTTTATTATCCCGCTGGTGAGTGGTGAAGATTTTCCGTGTGGGTTTTTCCCCTCTTAACTTACCTTCATTTAGTCTTTTTTTAGTGAAAAATGTTGCTAAGGATAGCTTACATTAAATTTATATAAAAATTACGAAACAAATAAAAGATCATCTATAACATTGGGAGTTGGACTCACGCATTGCTTGTAACAGACCATCATTACAAATTAGTAAACGAAGCGAAGAAAACTAATGGTTCATTAACCTGAGCCAACGGTCAGATAATTCAGCCTGTGCCAAAAAGGGAAAAGCGCCGTAATCGAAAAAAAACGGAAAATCACCGTTTTGTGCCACGGTTTTTTTCGCTGGCAAGATCGCTAACCTTTCCTGAACGGATCCATACGGGGTTAATACCTTAAAGTGTATGTGGCTTTGTGGGGAAAGATAAAGGCAGAGGAGGGATTGATAAATGGACTATATTTTTTCACCGATTTAATCATGTTGATTTGTAGCAAACTAGTGCTTAATGTGCTTTTTATCTTTCTTTTCGTTTTAGGTAAGCAATCGGAAGTTTATGTTGTGTAAACTGTAGAAAATAGGAAACAATCTGTTGGAAGAAGTTTGGAAGATCTTCAGTACAGTAAGTGAATGAATTAGAAATGAAGAAACAAAATGAAATTGCAGGAAAATGTAAAAAAACAAATGTTTCACACGAATGGGTAAAACGTATAAAATTATGAAAAAAAATAACTAAAAGGGCTAAAATGAAGATGAAAACTGAGCTATTTTGTATAAAAAGAAAAGTAAATCATTTAAATAGAAAATACAATCGAAAACTAGCAAATGAAAACTAAATCGTTACTTGTGTAAAAGTAGCCGTGAATTACTCATTGCAAGATTTTCTGATACTGAAAACTAAATTGATTTTTTTTTATAAAAAGTCACTAAGAAACTGATTAGCAAGTGTGCAAAATGTAAAACTTTTTCGCAGTAAATTATAATACATAAAAATAATATCAATTTGATTGAAGAGCTAAATAACAAACATGAAAAATACCAATTTTGTTGTAGGGTTGAAAACAAACAGGAAAAAGACACATTTTTTTACAAATCGATCGAAACGTACTGAGTGTTTTACTGCCCGTTTGATTTTCAACCGGGATGGACAATCATCTGAAGAAGTTTAAAAAGATTATGAAGCTGACAATTAGTAAATGGAAATTAAATTCATAACTAATATAAAAGTAGCAATAATACTATATAAAAAGAGTAAAAAACATAAAACTCTTTTGCAGTAAGCAATTAAACATGAAAATCGATAGAAAGATAACAAAAACATAAAAAAGAACTTAAAGTATACAAGACAATTAGCAAATCGATCGATCGGGGAAGTATACTCTTCTTCCAATACTACCTTATCTCATCTCTGTCTCATCCACCTTCTGCCAGTGCCATTAGCATCGGAATTCTTTAACTTTGTCCAAAGGATTCTAAACGTTTCTTCCCCAGCCGCTCCCATACCTTCCCGCAACGTGCTCGGTACCGGTCTAGAGGTCGGTTTTTTGGGCTCATTCTATTCCTATTCTATTCCACCGAATATCGTTCGCTCGCTTACTGCCCTCCTTAATCCTGCATCCTTGCTGGTTTGTGAACCCCCGGGTTCATCGGTTCCTTTCAAACCTTTTCGGTTGGTCCTTCCTGATTGCGGCCTGTTTTATTTTATTTCCTCGCGCACACACATACACACGAACACACACCGGCCCTGCGCTTCTTGTACCTTGTCAAAGGGCTGGAGCATGGTTTTGGGCTCATTTTTTCGATTATTATTCATACAAATGTTCTACAAGCGCATTGTGTGACGGCAATGGATAGGATGTTAGAAAAACAGGGGGTTTGATTCCTTCCTTTTAGTATGTGAGTATGTGTGTGTGTGTAAGTGGGAAGGAGTGAGCAAAGGGGAGGGAATCCGGTGGTTATAGCATCGGCTTTTTTTGCTTTTTGTTTGGTCTATACTTGTCGAAACAACAAGCAAAGAAGGAGGGCAGCATTTTTCCTCGTCTTCCGCTCGTCTTCAGTTTCACGCTCTACCATGTGCGGTTGTGTGCGGTGGTATAAGTGTATTGTATGTAGTTTTGCGTTTGTCTCTTTTCTTATTATTGTGCGTCTTGCCTGTCTTTAGCCGTGCCTCCCTCTGTCCCTCTGTTTAACCCTGTTTTTCTTTTTTTTTTTTTGCACTAATTCTAAGCTTTCTCTGCTTCACTAACCAACTCTTTGGACGTCTTTTCCTTGCCTCGTTCTCTCTACGTTTGCACACACCTATCTTTTCGTTCCCATTTTCTTAGTGGCATTCTTCCTTTACGCCGGCTTCCTGTTTGTGTTCACTTCCTTCCTTTATTTCGGTTTTACATGTTTGACCGTGGCTCTGTTCTCTCTCTCTCTCTCTCTCTCTCTCTCTCTCTCTCTCTCTCTCTCTCTCTCTTTATACGCAAACTGCAATAATCTTCCACTGGCGGTGCCAATTGCTCATTGTGTGTGTGTGTTTGCTGCCCCTGGATCCATAATTTGGCTTCCCGAAATTGTTTTCGCCCTACATTTTCCTCCTTTTCCGCGGGCGAGCTTCTTCACCGGTGCACAATGTGAGCGCGCGCGCGCGCGCCCTACATTCCCATTTTCCTTTTCCCATTCCTAGGGGGGGGGAACTCCACGGTAAGATTAGCGCAAGGGCAAAGGAAGTACCACCGGCCTTTTTTCGTTGCAATTCTTCCCCGGTACCGGTCCCAATTGGGCTTTTTTTTGCCTGTTCGCCGCGGACGAGCAATTTCTTATTAATTGCCAAAATTCGCGTTCGCACCGTGGAATGGAAGGATGGTAAACGACGTGTGCGTCCCCATATGGATGCAAATGTGTGTGTGTGTGTGTGTGTGCGTGGAGCTCTGGAGATGGGTAATAATTCAAGAGCAAGCAACAAGCTCGCTGGCCACAAGTGAAAACCTGCTCGTAGTTCTATAGTTGGCGCGCAGGACACCCTAGGCGGCGCTCCCTGGGCGTTTTCGCTTTCGGAAAACGATTTATTACAGTTTGCAATTTGCAAAAGGATGCCTTTCGGATCACCTTAATGGTGGTGGTTGATTAGCCCGCAACATTCAATTTCTGGGCAATTAGCGGTGTTTCACATTGCACTGATTGCGCCTTTTGTTAGGTTCAGGGCCGTGTGGAAAAGGAGCATTAGGCGTTAGGAAGTAGTTCGCATTCGGTAACATTATTCCCACAGGCACGTATCCCGATATGGCTAGAATGGAGTTTTTAATATTCTCATTAAGAAATCCACATAAGTCTCGTGCTTAGAAGAGATATTTGGGAACTACTGGAGAAGCTTCAAGAAGAAAAAATAAATAGAAAATTCTGCCATTTTGAAGTATAGGCAAAGTCCTGTTCTCCAACTTTTTTCATGGACAACCAGCTTCAAACTATAAAAGACTTAACTCTTGAGGAATTCTAAAGTTTACCAAGGTTTAAACACCTCAAATATTTATATTTCAATAACCAACGTGTCATGGCCCACGTAGGAAAAGAGGCAACCTCTCAAGAAACTTAAACTCCGAGAATTGAAATTGGAAACATCAGCGACAATCTTCTTATCTTTCCAGACGATTTCAATCCTGATGCTGATGATATAGACAGCCCTGGTATAGAAGAGTCTCGCTATAGAGTAGCAGCTTTTAACGACACAATAATGTTGGTCACCAGTATTCGCTCTGTTGTCTAATACTGACTTGTTCGGTATCTGAGCATTTTTCCCTAGCTTGGATCCAAGACTAGACTGTAGCCACTACAATGCAGATGCAGATCTTCTCCACAGAAAACACTTGTCGCCATTCAAGTCAAGCTTAGACTGTATAGCACATTTGTAGTTTCAATACTCTCATACGCCTCTCAGACATGGACTCCCGTCTAAAGATATTGATAACCCTCCAAGTCGCGTTCGAGAGCAAGTTGAGAAGAATTTTTAAACGATGGAGGAGTCATCTTACCTCACTTTGCCTCAACATCCTAACTAAAATACACCAGAATCCATTACGTTGGTCATGTCATGAGAATGGCACCGGACGATCCACTTCATAAAGTCATTAAACACTTATTATCTGAACTCCACTGAACTGCTCCACTCAGATAATGTTGGTCCATATTAAAACGAACATACCTCCACATACCGTTCGCGAATGCTCATGAATGAATGGAACGAGCTGACATTCCGATGCACTCATTGTTTGAAAAATGTGCAATCAAGAGCGCGTAAATTGCATTGTGGCAAGATTGTTTTCTTCCCCTGATTGTGTGTTGTGGGCACTTATTGCGCACAGCTGCATTAAACTCGAGCGCGCATGATCCTTGCCAAGCAGCGCGCTGTCCCTCTCTCTCACACACACACACATGCGATGATGCAACTGCACCGATGCACCTGTTTTCGTTCGTCCCTGTGAGCGTGTGTGTGTGTATAGGTGCATCTCATCTATCAAAACACACGGCCGCGCTTCCGCGTGTCGCGTGTGCGCGGTGGGAAGGTGGGAGCATTTTTTTTCCGGGGCGGAGCAATTTTTATTCATCCATTCGCTTAGAACCGAATGCATCGGTGTGGTGGCCGAACCGAAAGGCGAGCATGAATGAGAGCAAAAGTGCCCATTAATGATGGTATTTCCGAGTGTGCAACAGGTCCACCACCGGCGCGGTTGCAATTTGCAATGCAATTTTCCCCTATTTTCCCGGCAGGGCTTTGTGTCCTGGCGGGGTGACGGTGCTGGTGGTAAAGGGGTGAGCGATGCAACAGAACGAAGAGGGTTTGTGTGGACGTTGGAATGGAACTGTGCGGAAGGACATATGCTCCGTGTGCTTTTGCGCGGACACGATCCTTCCCTGGCTCCGGGCATCGCGAGACAATGGCTGGCTTTAAACTGCAACAGTTGGCCATGGTGGTGGTGGTGGTCGTCGTCGACAAATCACCCCTTCTTTTGAGGGGTGCACCGTTCGGCTATCTTGATCGTCTAACGATGAGTTTTCGCTGCAGTTCGCCGGGGGAAACATTCACTTTCTCACTTTCCCTCTCTGTCTGGCGGATTTTCACGCAAAAAGGATGCACATGCAGTGGACATATAGGATGTGTATATAGGGGGTTTTCAACAACCCCCGAAAAAAAAACAGCGCGTTGCAGTTGCATTACGTCCAATGTCTATCGTCGACACACAAAAAATGAACAAATGCAAATTGCCCATCTCTTGCACGATGATGATTGGATGTTTGTGGCGGAGTGGAGAGTGAAATAGCGTTACGTGTTCATAAATGTTATGGTGGTGTCAAGTAGAATAGGCTTTTTTGTTAAATATAATTTAAGTTTCATTCATAAGGAAGCTCTTGACTTGTCTGTTGTAAGTAGACGGTCTCTGGTTGGCTGCGAGCGCCTGGAAGCATGCAACTACTCCTGGCAGTAGGATGACAGAATCTAAACAGCATTGACTATTAACTACGCTATTAACACACGCTTTCACAAGCCTAATTAATCCAACAATATTCTATTTTTTCCTTCCACAAAAAATCACTTAACCTTAATTTTATTTTTACAAAAGTAAGTGTTTTTTTCTTCCTTTTTTTTGCTCTACTACCTCAAGAAGCCTTGGACTGCTATTTCTGGCTTTGTATACTTGGTCAAACCCGTAACTGGACTAGCTGGTCCTCCGTAAAGGAAAACGGCCCGGAAGGGATCCGATTCCAGGTTCTGCGGTCATCGAAGTAAAGATAGGTGCCATTACCACCTGGGGTCATTATTGTCCACCCCTGATTTTATTGTTGATCTTCAGGGATGGTTCTTTCAATTCTTCTGACTCTCGTTTAATTTTGTAGATTTATTTATTTTGAATAATTTTATTGATAATGTTTTGAGACAACGAAAAAATCACAGAGAGTTCTATTCCATTATAGTGTACCGACCAGAGGTGTAAAATGTTGTTTATTGGGTTTTAATGGCCCAGATCGGTCCAGTTATATAGACGATTATTTTAAAAGCATTGCAAAAAATTTATAGAATATTTAATAAAAACGCTCCTGTTCACAAGTCGATTGCTGCTGACAGTTGGCAAACAGTTCGGAATCCTAACGGATGATCGACGGTTGATAATTTAAAAGAATAAGCTAGAAGAAGGGCTCAAAGCTATTAATTGCATACATCTAGGCGTGCCTGTGGAATACACGCGTATTGAGATACTATTACTTATTAATTAATTCCACTAGCCATAAATCCGGGGCGGTCCGGTGGCCGAGGAGACAGCGGCGTCAGTCTTCACACGGCAGGGCCGGGGTTTAAATCCCATCCAGACCGCGTAGGGCTGACTACTTTACTAGAGGTAAAATTAAGTCACAGAAAGCCAGAAATGGCAGGCCGAGACCTCTCGAAGTTGTAATGCCAAGGAAGAAGAAGAAGAAGAAGCCATAAATCCAATTTGAAAATTAAATATGTTCTATCATTTGGCCCAGAGCATGATTCGAAAAAAGGGAACTGTCAAGGATGCGTAAAGTATTAACTAAAAACCATAAAACGTCACTGTACTATAGCTATAGCTGCTACTGTAGCGCCATCTATCGAGCAAATCAATCTAAAGCGGTATTTAGATAAGCGCAAAAAGCGGGCGCAAACAGAGCTGCGAATCGATCTATCAAAAATGCATACATTTACATCGTTTGTTAAACCACAGCCAAAATATAAAATGGAAAACAGACAGATTGTGTGTCTGTGGCGCGAATGATCATCGTGCCGTGCGGCACGCTCTCACCAATGCAGCCACCTTCTCGTTGGCTTTAATCCTTGCGCTTCAACAAAGGTGCTTTGTTGTTTTCTTACCCGATGGGAGACCCAGATCACGCGGCATAATCGTGCGGCGACTGGGAGAAGATGTTTCTCCGCGCCAGAGATGTTTGGCAGGTTCACCGCTCACCCAACAGCATCATCATTACGCTGTGCAAATCAGAGGTTGATTTTTGTTGCTACTACTACTACTACTGCTCTATACAACCACAACACCGAGCAAAAGCAAATGTCAGGTTATTGGGGGGGACGTGGAGATGTGGAGCACACCGATCGGTGTCGGTGTGGAAGCTTTGGGTGGTGTGGCGTACCTTGGACCGGTTTACCGGTAACTTCACCCTGCTTCAAACGCTACGCCCCCTGCGAATGGCCGAATGGCCGGATGGCCGGGTGATGTTTTTGAATTGCAGACGCCCTGTTGCAGTTTGCTGCTAGTGGTCATCCAGTGCGCTTGAGTGTGTTTTTAAGAGCGCGCGCGTTCGTTCTTTCGCGCTCGCCCGCTAACAACGACGTGTGGTGCAATTGTGCGGTTTCGCTCCCGTTTCGTGTTTCCAAACCAAATGTGTGGCTATAAAATGCGATCCTACCAGAAAAATAAATAGAGCCGTATTCAGCGAGTGGAAAGTTCTCACATATGCGGCGGTGTTTACGCGCGATCGACAACGTCAGCACAATATTTCCAGCGGCGTGTCGCCATCGGTTTTAACACGCAGTTTGAAGTGTGGATCGCCCAGTCAGCAATTTTTGCCTATCATCAGAATTCTTCGCGCTCCACTTCGCAGAGTGGTGACGGTGAATTATGTTGATTTGTCGCTCTCCGAGTAGTCAGCTACACACATTGTGAGTACACGCGGTGAAGCTCTCGGCAAACCGTCGGAGAATAGTTTTGCTTGCGAAGTCAATTAATGCTCGGCCGGCACTCGTTGCACTACTCGTGTCCACACTTCCGTCCGCCATTCGAACGGGCTTCCAACTGTCAATTGCTGCTCGCATCGTTATCGCTTGGTGTGTTGGTGTTTGTGAACGGCGCGGTTCGTTGCTCTCATCCCGCACCGGGGAGCTTCAAGTTGGCGAATGCAACGCACACAGAACACTGAAATCTCGTTCGAGCGAAAACACGTGTAGTGGTGTGTGGTGTTGCTGCCTGCAGTACCGCGGGCAATCATCGCCATTATCGTCACACAACAGTGGTCCCGTGTGTGTTGCGCCGATTAGGTTGACAATCCGCGTATACGTTGCGCGTGCCAGATTCTCTTGGCCAGCGTGTCTTGACTGTCGGTTATACTACGTGCTAGCGCGTTAATTACTAGCTACTACAGATCGATTGACGTGTGTGTGAGAGAATATTTTTAATCCAAGTGGCGAAATCGGGCAAGCGAAATCCATAGTTCACCTGCTGAGTGATGGGCAGCTGTTGACAGATGACAGTAATCGAAACGCGTGGCAGTACCATATGGAAAGGTTCAAGCTGACGCGAATTTCGTGGTGCACTAGCTTGCCGTTTGCTAAATACCGCTTCGCCAACAATTGAAAACCCCGCTTAATCGCTGTGGAATGTCCGCCGCCCGCTATCCCATTTTCGCCTCGTCCCAGTAGTGTGTACTTGGGACCGGCGCTGATAAAAACCGTTTTTGACCTAACAACGACGCACGCGAAAAGAAACACTATCGCACAGTAACGGTCTTAGTGTCAGTGTGAGTGTGGCCACGATTATTACCTCGGCGTAGTGTTCCCGTGACGTTTTGTTTTTCGAGTGCGTTTTTTGGACGGTCGAAGGAACGAGCCTGGCCGGGAAAGAGTGCACTAGGCACAGCAGCAAAAAAAAAAAATCCGCGGTGACCCGGTTTCTTCGGTTGTGTATCGGCCTCCCAGACCTAGACGTTGCGTTGTCATCGTCGTCGCCAGCACTGCTGCTCGGCCGCCTTCAGTCGGACAATCTTCCTCCGTACCTCGGCTTTTCAGTGTGTTGTTTTTCTTTTTAGTACAGTACACGTTTGTGATAAGACGGTTCGTGGTGCGTAACACTGTTATTTGTTAAGTGTTTTTTCGTGCTCACGGTTCGTGCGTTACTGGAGGTGAACATTGCCCGCGGTGCGACTGTGGTTGCGGTTATGCACGTGCTGCAAGACTGGCCCATTCAAAGCAGACAGTCACGTGTGGTGTACCGTGCTAGATCGATTGACGACGCGCACAGTTGGTTGCAGCTAATATGGCCCATCATCAGTACCAGCAGCAACAACAGCAGCAGCAGCAACAACAGCAACAGTACCAATACCAACCGTTATCTGAGTATCACAGCACTACGCTCGATTATGGGCTGCCGATAGTATCGATGGATGAAACTTACTGGACGCAGCTTCAATATTCCCATACAGCACAGAACGTTAGTCTCGGTGGGGGTAGAGCACGTTCGAAACGGCACTATAGCCGAGATGACCAGTATCAACAGTTCACGACGAATAATACCTTTGTAACGTCACCCGTACGTCAGCTGAGGTACGTTTGCTGCTGCTTCTTCTTTGGTTCTCAGGAACTTTGAAGACCTTGATGTCTGCAATTTCTTTCGATAAAGCTGATTCATTAAATAATGATCCGGAAGCGTCACAACTGACGTTTGCTATCTGTTACTTCAAAGGGGATTTGATATTTCCACTGTAGACATCTTCAAAATTCTAGTAGCTACAAGGGTTTACACCTCATTTTTAGGTGTCAACTGGATTTTTTGTGATTATTTCAACATTTGTATGAATATTTTATTTCCCTGGATATGAATTTCATTTTTGTCAAGGGTTATTTCGAGCAGTTCTGTCAAACCGAGCGGTTTGTTTACATCCTCCAGTGTTTCTCAAGTATCACTACAGCCATGATGTTTGCCAACAAAGCAAAACATGGCACCGCTTTCGTTTAGGAGTTATTGTACAGAATGCTAAATGCTTTGTTTGTAACGTTTTCGCCCAATATGACCTTACAGTAATCATGCTACAATGTAGCACCTCCCTTATCATGTCTATGTTTATTATTATGTTTGTCTTATGCATTTGTTTTCTTCTCTCTCTCTCTATCTCGTTTTAGGTAAGCAATACTGCGAATGGCAATACAAGCTCTACTGGAAAATGGCTAGTAAACCGAGCGCACAAAATTGTCGTTCAATAAGCTAGACGAACGACTGTTTGATCAGCTGGCAGGCTAACGTACCGCCCATTACCACCGTCTATTAGACGAGATTAGACGAAATAGATGCTCGGCAGCTGCACCTACTTGTTGCCCCATAGCTTGGGCCCGTTATCGTTGTTAGTTGCGAATTTGTAGAACTGCAAACAAAACTGCTGTGTGTCGGTCGCGGATCGGTCGCCAGTAAAATGGCGCCTTCCTGTGTAGATAGTAGCACGCGAAAACTCTCCGTGCGTGTTTCGTCTATCCGGCGATGATCTTGAATACAATTTAACGCTGGTGTACTAAAGGTTGTGCCAGCGTTTTCGATTAGGGCTTCAAGGGCCGTGGTAGGTGCAGTTGAAATAAGTTTCAGTATTGCCCGCTTATCAAAGCAAACAAGCCCGTGGCTTACAATGTGGCTACGTTTTGGTGGCAATCCGGTGGCAGGTTCTCAGCAATCTGGACGCTTTAAAGAGAGAGTTGTTGCTATACTTGCTATCGAGTCATCTCAATAGCACGAGCCGGCAGAATCGGTCGGATGCAATCTGGAGCAGAGGCTTAGCCATATGTGCGGTCTCCCATCACCTTCACACAGCGTGTACTTTTATCAGCATCGTGATTTACCCGACACGATTTCATTCAGGTTTGGCCGCACTGAAACTGCTCACTATCAGTTTCTAATTCACGAGGGCTGCCACCTTGTTGAAGACCGGCTATACTGTGGACTCCACTCGTCGAAAAAGGCCGGTACAAAGCTAGAGATAGAGAGAGAGAGAGCGCGCGAACCATGTTCCGAATCTATGTATTTAAGATCGAGTAGTACAAACAGCGGAAAGTGAGAATGTTATAGTCGGAAAAGTAAACATTTGTTATCAATAATGTAACAATTTTATAGAATTTCCGGACCCCGGTCTTGTCGAGCGGCACTCACACACGCGGTAGTCATAAAGTGGGACGCAAACATCTGTACGTGCCGTGGCTTACATTAGCGGTATTAGAGTCCGGGATCCGGGAAGATGCAAGATGTCGGACGGATAATGCGAGAGAGGGAGCGATCACATTACGGAGGAACAGGAAGCGTGATTGTGAAGTTCGGTTGGCTGGTTGGTTTGGAGGACTGTCTGGAAGATTATGGTTTCATTCATAAAAACATGCTTGGATGGGCAGTTGAGGGCATGAGGCATTACGGTTGGCTAATGGGTACGAAAGAGAGCTAAGAGAACGGAACACACTTTTTTTTAACTGACATATGACGGCTGCCAGTTCAATGGCGCGAAGAACTTAGCTCTACTTGTAGCAGTGAGGTAGTGGTAGTGCTCGAAGTCAATTTCTATTTCCTGCGACGTGCGTCTACGTCAAACGCGTAACCGAAATCCCAAAAATATCCATTTGGCCGTGTTCCAATGTTGCATCGCTTGCCACCGCAAACTGCATACCCGTTCAAATGAGCGATGCACGATCGTGTGACGCTCACAAAATTTCAACACAACAAATCATCTCAAACGCCAAAAAGGAAGCAAAGCAGGTCTGGGGAAAGGGGCTGCGGGTGTGTCTGCGAGCGGCTTGTGTGTCAGATTATTAAGTGGCATTAATTCCAGCGCGCGTTCGCACACACACACACACACACATGAGACGAACCACCGTCCGTCAGTCAGGAAGGCAATCATGGCGCAGCGCACACTACACAGCGCACTCGGTCTGGCTCTCTCGGTCTGGTTCTTTGGGGCGCAGGATTTCGCGGTCTCTTTACCATGCCGGGCCTGCTAGCGTGATCGCGTTGCTGACAAGGTTGAAAAACATTTCGAATGCACTGGCCTTTATGTGCTCGTTTAAGGAACTCACATATACAATTCTAACGAGCTTCACAAACCGTCGTCACCCTGCATAAGTAGCAGCTCGCAGCTCGGGGACGGACACTCTGGGCGGCGATGGTGACCGGCCGGCGTTGGGGCGAGAGCATGCCAAACGGAGGGATAGCAGTCATTTTTTTCCTTTTATTGGAAACGAGAGAAGAACCTGCTATTTTAGCCGCTCGCACAACGAACACAACTTAACACGCAGACATCGTGGTAAGATTGTTTATTGCATTCTGGGCCGCCGAACTGCATTCCAAAGTGTGCATCTTTTAGGGATCCTGCTTTTTTGGCTGTAGTAAAGAGTGTGTAAAGGCACAGAAAACGGAAAAACAAGCAACAAGCACGACTCATGGGAATCGCTTGAGGCCGGGACTGTTGCTGCCGTCCAGCGATGGGGAGCGATTTATTTTAATTTTGTTATTTTGTGTTGCGTTTTGGGAAAGGAAATGGAGTCGGCTTATGATGCGTTTTGCAAGCGCATATTAAGTTTGGTGAAGGAAAAATATGAATCTCCATGCTGCCTGCATGATCTCCATCTAGTTATTTTTTGTTGTTGCATTCCATGATATGATTTTGACAGGTCTCGAGCTACTTAAGCAAAAAAATGATCCTCAACAAAATATGTATGCTACCCGGGATAAAATATGTTTGGTTATGGTTTACCAGTTGCCGAGCTTAGTAGCTATCGAATGACGTTTGCTGCCAGCTGTCAGAATGAATCCTTTGGACAGTTAAGGTACCTCATTCGATTCGTTGAATTGGATTTTGAAAAATTGGAAAGTATTCCAAAATCACTATTTAAAAAAAAATCATGGCAAGACAATTATCGAACGACTTTTGTTGCCAGCTGTCAGAATGAAGAAATTAACTTCGTTTGCCATAGATGAGCGCCAGTGGTAAGCTATCGTAACCGGATACGCCCGTGAATTAACGAATATTGCATGCTGCATTTATACGTTTATACCACCCGCTCCAACTCTTATCCCGATTGATTTATTGTGACCGCAGCGAAATATTACAACTTTCATGCGCGATCATTATCCACGACACACACACACACACAAACACATACCGAACCGGAACGGATGAAAGATGACTGCACATTGCTCAGCACTTTGTTGCAGCCCCACACATGCATTATGGTACACACAGCCGCCATGGTCGAGACCGAAGAGAGGAGAGACTTTCCAGTTTGCAACAATGCATCGCGCGCCGTTTGTCAATCTTTGTCGCGGCATTTTTGTTTGCATCTTCTTTTTGTGCAAGACCAAAACCAAACAAACAAACAAACTAAAAATAAACGCAGACGGATGTATGTTTACGTTGACAGCAGCAGCGAAGGAAATGAGGTAACTATCGATCCGTTCGACACGATCGACAACGTCATGGGTTGCATGCATAGGTCGGGTGTGTTTGCAATTCGCACACACACGCACACACACCTACTCAACTGCACACAAAAGTTCACCGGATTCATTCACGCCGATCGCGGGGCCAGTAAAGCACAATGACAGCCGAGCAATCGCGATCGCGATGAGCAACGAAAGCGAACATTACAAAGTTTTTTTTTTCGCTTGTTGTTGTGGGCGAGCTCAAAGCTGGAATTGGGAATTGGGTAGGTGGTGGGGGTGGTGGCTTTGTTTTTTTTCAACACAACAATAAGTAGCGGAAATGCAATATAATGCCACTGTTGCCATTTGCATGTTTGGCCACACTTTATATTGCGCTTGACGAATAGTTGTGTTCAATCACAAAGGCAATCCATATTAAAGTTTTGTGAATTTTAAGTAACTTATAAGTATATCTTGCAATGTGTTAAACAAAATTTAAACGAGCTTCTGTGAGCTACACCCTTCATGAGAAATATTTTTCTCCAATCAGCTCTCAGGCTCTCATGCACTTTGAAGATCGGGTCGATCGGTGTCATTCTCATTACGTGATCATCAGCCTTGCTTAGGTTGCTTAGGGCTAAAAATTCAAATAACTAATAAAATTTAAAAAAAATAAAAATATAGAAATGTATGAAGGGGAGTTGTAAATTAAACGAATTAAATTAGAATTAATTCAAAGACTTTAGATAGGAAAAAATATTTTCATATTCACAATCGGGGTTAAGTTGTATTTTTTATCTATAATTTGAGTTCCAATTTGTGCTAAGAAACCTTTATTTACTGTCTAATTAATTTTAAAATTCTGTAACTTATTTATTTTATAACTTGATAACCTTCAAACTATTGTCAACGCAAGCAGCACATTCTTAAAGCGATTTTAAGTAATACGGTCAACTGTAGTGAACCTTTCATTTACTAACTAAAGAACGGATCTAGTGTTGCATCAAACAAGAAAAAGGATCTCTTACTTTCTAGATGAACCGACGTGCCGACGTTGTGCGTGGTGATGTGGCTACGGAATGTGGCTGTTGAATTGGAAATGAGCAAAAGACCATCTCAAGACAGTCGTCTTGTGAGCCCGAGACACCTCGTAAAGGCTTCACTTTCCAACCCCAACTCATCCCTCCCCTCCCTAGTCCCTGTGTTCCCGTTTCGTGGTGACACCGTTTGCGGGCGTCGTCGGTGTTTGCGCATTCCAAACCGGCGTATGTCAGCTCGCCTGGGACTACGGATTGACAACTAACCGAGCGGGAAATGGGCTTCGCCACATTCCGACACTGGCAGAGGGCTGCGAACGGTGCCATGATGCGCCCGTGCGCAGCGTGCTGCGTTGCATTTCAAATCCAAACCGTCAAGATCGTCTCGGCAAGATTTACCGCAGGGCTTTTGGTCCGCTGCGTCTGCCGATGGTGCGGTACGGTCTGTCTTAAGTGCACCCTCGGGAGCAACAATCCCGGTCGTTGTCTCACGTACAGTGTGAGCCTCGGTGAAGTTCCACCGAAGTTCTGAGGTAAAAGAGGATGCCCCAAGAACATGTTTTATTTGTCGCAGAAGGCTTCTCCTCCGGGTAATTGGCGATCCGTCGAAGGATAATGCGCGATTTGCGCCTCACCAGTAGCGAAACTCCACAGAGCTAGTTCCCACAGTTCTATCGATAATGAAAATGGGAAACTTTCTTCCCAACAGGCCTGGCTTCTTAGGAACGCAAAGCGGGTACTTTATCAGTTTGATTTGTCATCCTTCTTTACCTCGCACCATCACAGTAGCAGGCAGGCAGGTTTTTTCCCCCCCTCGAACGCTGGCTCGTCCAACACACAAGCTGAAAAGATACTCCCAAACGTCCGGACGGCTTGCGGCTGGTATTCGTTTGTGGTTGCCGCCATCACAGGTCGTATTGGCGATGTAACGGTTTTTCGCATAGTTTTCGCCATTCCTGATTGCGCCGAAGTCGTTGCGCCTGACGCTAGTTCGATTCGATCTTAGACCAACCTCCAGGAACCTGCCATCTCGCCGCGTCGGCTGAGAGAATGTTAATGGGCGCTTGCGGTTTTCTGTTCCGCAAGTTATTCTGGGAAGAACAACAAGCGTTCCATGCCGCATTTCGATGACACGTGACTGCTTGCGGGGCATGGTAACATGATTCCGGCACCGTACAAATTTAACTTGGCGGAAATCCGCTGTATCGATCTGGTGACGTACGATACCGTCACTAGACCGGTGATGACGGGCACACTCTACGGCTCGGAGGTTTGGGTGTTGCACAACAAATAATGGGGCGTATTTTGCTTTCATATTGCGGTTAGTCACACGGCAAAACACTTAAACTACGGCTGTAAAACACACACAGATATCATAGAGAAGAGTCATACGAAGTTCTGAAAAGTGGCAACCACATCTAGCAGATCTTGAGTTACTCGAATGAGTTAAACTTGCTCATGAAGTGTACCACATGAATCAGACTCGGATTGGCGGTTCTATGACGCACCCGGACATGCCATACAAAGTGGTATTGCACACTTGGTCCCCCGGTTCCGATCGGCGGACGATCGCTTATATTGGCAGCGAGTGGTAGTTATTGGAATTCGTGGAGGAATGCGACTGTTACCCCGGCCAACTATTCTAATGTGTTTGTTTATGCAATTATTGCGCGAACCGACGACGCCCTAGCTTCCGGTGGCCCTTCTATGGTGGAACGCTTTCTTGGTTTTGCACCGTGCCCATTGTCCACCAAAGTGCAGACGAATACTGTACACAGTACAGGCGATCGTCAGGGCATTAAGCGCGTTTGTGTGTACATACTTTGAGCTGCAGCTCTTTAAATGCATCTGCAGCAAGCAGAAAAGAAAGCCCATTAATTCTGCAAACGAAGCTGTGGAGAATTGCGATTGTTGAACTTTGCCGATCTCGCAACGGTAAATAAGTGAAACTAAAGAAACTGTAGGGTCGAGAGTTGGTAGATGGAGGGAGATCTCTTCGGCAGGAACCGTGAGCCATGCTGCGAAACAAACCGAGACATCTCGTCGTGACCTGACGGGAACCAGAAGAGCCGACTCCTCGAGTTTTCCACAAAACCCTTCTCCAACCAGGATCGAAAGGAAACGATCGATCCGGAGTTCTGGTGGGCCTGCCTGCGTCTCCTTTCCAGTCACGCTCGCTCGGAATGTGCTCCGTCGTTCGCACCGTTGTCCTCGTTTCATGGTTCGAAATCAGCGATCGCGATCGCGTCTTCTTTGCACAAAACACACACACACACAAAAACAAACCTAACCTCCCGGTAAGATTTCCTGAGGCTTCTTCGGTTGGCAAGCGAACGACTGGTCGTGCGAGACGACACGGTGTGGAATTTCACGTTCAGCTGGCTGGGACTGGCTGGAAGCAAGAAGCGCAGTATCCCAAGCAAGATCGGTTCGGAAGATACACCGCGAAGCACGACGGCGGCCTACCAGTGGAATATCGGCTATTCTAGTAAGGGCGGGCTTTAACCGGTAGAAGTAGGAGATCTCTCCCCCCCCCACCCCCCCGCCCCCCAACCGAGTGTAGGGAAAGTGCGGTGAAATGACATCAACAGCCGCCTCAACATGCGCCCGTACACCCCGCACACACTCTCTTTGACTTAATATGTAATAATGCAAACGAGAAAAAAAAAACAGTAGACGGGCTCGAGGGGGTGAAAGTGGGGGACGGGGGGGAGGCAGGGGGTTTAAGGAAAGGACAGGGAGAAAGGAGAGAGAGAGAGAAAGAGGGATGAAGAAAGTGGAGTGGGAAAGCATAAGCGAGAAGATGTGTGTATATGCTGGTCGGGCCGCTCTCTCACGATCGAGAGGCAAGAGAACGCCAGGAATGCTCAGCACACAGCAGTTCATTCACTTTCGGCCACTCCGTTTTCTTTGTTCGTTTGTTTATTTTTGAAACATTTCCACGGTCATGTATCGTAACCCTCGGTGCGCCGGTTACCCCGGGACCGCGGGACCCCAGCAACACACACACACACACATCAACGGGCAGCGCCGCCTGGTGGTGCTTTCCACCGAAACGATCCTCACTGTCCGTGCTTGTGATATCATTAACGGATCGTTTCGCTGTTTTCGAATACTTTGGAGTGTGATTTTTGGCATACGCGTTATGGGAGTTTAAATTGAGATTCTACTGGAGGAATTGAGCATCGAAGAATTTCATCAAGAGACGTAATCGGGACGACCACGTGATGGTGTTGAAAGTCTAGCCTTCCCGTTCTCCTATTCGTACTCCTATCACGGGATGAAACTGGTTCAAAAGTAGCACAGAAAATCTGAAGAATATCTGTACCTGTAGCTGATCGATCGAACGGTCATCAACGTTCTTGAAGATGTACACGGATGTTGCTGGATGACTGTGAATGAAGCCCCTCACATGCTGAATGTTAGGACATCAGTGCCATTTTTGATACTCTAAACTTTGGGAGATAATTACAGACTTAAAACCAAAGTTATTCTATCAAGCATAAAACTTGATCCAATTGCCGATGGTTCGATCGCTCTTGAGCATGGCTTCGATCTCAGAACCCTCACGCACTATCAGTGGATCTTCCACTGGCGATAATACATTCTACACACTCTGGACGATGTGCCTGAAAAACCCGTTTCATTAAACCCGATCAGATCGAACCTCACACACACACACACACACTCGCCATGAACCCGTTATGTGTTACCCGTGCAGGAATGTTGATGGATCTGCACGAAATTGCCTCCACCGGCGGCCCGTCTTCGGCCAGATCTCCAGCGTAGAGGAGATCAACCCGCACAGCCCAAAACCACGCCACCCAAAGAGTGGTAGCGTTAGCTCCGTCAAAGCCTTTACATTGGCGTTCGCATGTTTTCTTCGCCGAGTGTTCCCCCTTGTGTTGCGTTATGATTGTGCCGCGAAACCTTATCGTCTTCCGACCACTCCGTCCTCGTCGCGCACTCATCTCACGTCCTCGCGGAGATGAATGAAACGAACAAAGTTCCCCATGAATGGGGGGGGGGCCTAACGTTACTGCGGCTTCTTCGTTCCTGCCGTCTGTTGCGTTCGTTGTGAAATCTTCGCAGCATCCGCGGGATGTGTGTACCACACATGTTAATCTCCGGAACGGGGAAGCCGGAGAGGGTGCGGGTTCTAAAGTCAATTTATAAAGGCCTGCGGCCCGCGGCACCCTTGGGCAAATCTGCCAAGTGTTGTTTGGCTGCTCTCTGTTTCTCCGTCGTTTCGACTTTCGGCGGAATATTTTCATATATACAGTACGCAGAATACTCCCATATACTGGCTAGTGCCTTTGCGCCACGGGATCTCTATCTGTCGGCGGGCAGTGACGCGGCTAGACGAACGGGAAGAGGTCAGCATAACTCTGACGGGAGTTATGAAGGGAGCAGAACCAGCATGGATAAGCGGGAAGTCGAGGATTCGCTACCTTCTCTCTCCCGCTCTCTCTCTCCACAAGGAACGGATGTCATGTATCTAGGTGAAGATCGGATGGCCTGTGCGTTCGTGTGTATGTAGGCATCTTGGCAGGAGGCTGGAACTTCTAGAGAGAGGACCCCACAATGAGCTTGCTTATGATGATGGTGAAAGAGCATAAAAAAACGTGACAACTTTCTGCACACAAGTCTTTCCGCGACCGTAGTAACGCTCGCGACCTCCCCTAACGTTTCCTTTTTCAGTGGTAATTGGAAACAGGCCGAAAGAGAAAAATAGGGAGAGAGAGAGAGAGACTCGCTGTTACTGCCAGTTTTGCAACGAGTGTGGCCCACTACAATTACTACAATCGCTGCACATTCGCGTTCGTTAGCAGTTCGCAGTCACGGCTTTCTGGGTGGTGTCGCGGATGCGTGGAGGGTTTACTTCCGGGCCGTACCGGAAACTCGACGTCATTTGTGTGTTGTGTGTGCGTCAAAGATCGGCGCTAGAGCCAGTGTGGAAGTGACGAGACCACAGTACAGACCTTTCCAACATTGTCGCCTTTTGGCTTGGAGTTAGTGAAGCTCTTGAACCCCGTGTTGCGCCATTTTAAACTAACGTGGATTTATTGGGTTTGCCTTTTTCATTGCAGTACAACGGCCAAAATCGTCATTAGTGGTATACCGCAACACGCCAAGTTTGACGACATAGAACCATTGCTGAAGCCGTACGGCAAGGTGGAACACTGTGAGGCGGGTACTAGCAAAGACCCCAACACGCAGACCGTCCATATCACCTTCGAGAACCACGATCAAGCACAGAGGTAGGTGGCCCGTCCGTCGCAGGCACAGTTAACCAGAGGATCTAACGCCCTTTTCTCTATCTCTATCTTCCAGGGCGGTGGCTGGCCTGAACGGTGTGGATTTCGACGGTTCGAAGCTGCAGGTGGAGCTCTCGGAGGCGAACAAACAGGCCCGCAGGGCACAGCGCAACCGATCGCAGTACGGGGCAGGCATGCCGGGCGGTGGTGGTCCCGGTCGCCAGACCGACTTCCCGCTGCGCGTGCTGGTGCAGAGCGAGATGGTCGGTGCGATCATTGGCCGACAGGGCAGCACGATCCGGCACATTACCCAGCAGAGCCGGGCGCGTGTCGACGTGCACCGGAAAGATAACGTCGGTTCGGTCGAGAAGGCGATCACAATCTACGGCA
Source organism: Anopheles stephensi (assembly GCF_013141755.1). Classification (NCBI taxonomy): domain Eukaryota; kingdom Metazoa; phylum Arthropoda; class Insecta; order Diptera; family Culicidae; genus Anopheles; species Anopheles stephensi. The sequence continues at coordinate 11,534,283 of NC_050202.1, read as the reverse complement.
ACCCGGAGAACTGTACGATGGCGTGCAAGAAGATCCTCGAGGTGATGCAGCAGGAAGCGAACAGTACGAACAAGGGCGAGATATGCCTCAAGATTCTGGCACACAACAACCTGATCGGGCGCATCATCGGCAAGAGCGGGAACACGATCAAGCGGATAATGCAGGACACGGACACGAAGATCACGGTCAGCTCGATCAACGACATCAGCAGCTTCAATCTGGAGCGCATCATTACCGTGAAGGGTTCGATCGAAAACATGTCCAAGGGCGAAAGCCAGATCAGTGCCAAGCTGCGCCAGAGCTACGAGAACGATCTGCAAGCGCTGGCACCCCAGAGCATCATGTTCCCGGGCCTGCACCCGATGGCGATGATGTCGACCGCTGGCAACGGCATGGGCTTCACCGGGCGTACCGGCGGGGCAACGGCAAGCGGTGGCAGCGGTGCCGGCATGTATCCGGGCTCCAACTTCCCAATGTATCAGCCACCGGCCGGTGGACCGGCGGGCGTACCACCTGGCTCGAGCGAGGTGCAAGAGACTACCTACCTCTACATCCCGAACAATGCGGTCGGTGCGATTATCGGCACCAAGGGATTACACATCCGGAACATTATCCGGTTTTCCGGTGCTTCCGTGAAGATTGCCCCGCTCGAGGCAGACAAACCGCAGGAACAGCAAACGGAGCGTAAAGTTACCATTATCGGCACACCGGAGGCCCAGTGGAAGGCGCAATACCTGATCTTCGAGAAGATGCGCGAGGAGGGTTTCGTGTCCGGTACGGACGATGTTAGACTAACGGTGGAAATTTTCGTGCCCAGTGCACAGGTAAGATGGCTAACTCTGGCACGCGCGAACAAGATCCTAATGGGAATGGTATTGTTTATTTTACGAACGTCTTATAGGTTGGCCGAATCATTGGCAAGGGTGGACAGAACGTGCGGGAGCTGCAGCGTGTCACTGGCAGCATAATTAAGCTACCGGAACATACCGCTAGTGCACCTGTGGACGAGGAAACGACAGTACACATCATCGGTCCGTTCTTCAGTGTACAAGTAAGTGGATAATGTTTCAATTCAACCGGAAATCACAATGATACCTAAGCATAAGAGGCATTCCATCAAAATGTGGTCATCCTAACCCAGACATCCTTATGGAACCTGGTACCTGAGATAAGCCTGGTCTTGGGGTCCGATTGAGGTTAGCCCAAAAAGTTTGAGGAAAGTTGGCGATCTTGGACAGATTTTTTTTAAACCTAAAACAATGTCTAGGTTCTATGAAGGGACCTTTGGTATGACATAAATGCTTCATTCTCTGGTATGTGATATTCTTAAGGAGGCAACAACTTCCTGCAGGTACTGTGAATAACATATGTCCACATGAAATCGCAAGTCCTGATGGAAAGATCTCCACAGGAATCTTCTTGTGGAAGACAGTTTTTCACTTACCATTTCCTGGTCAGCCTCATCATCCATTAAGACCACAACGTACACTTAGTCTAGAATATCTTTCCCACCAACAACTTTGACAACTCCATACAAATAATTATTGTTTGCTGATTAGACATAAAGCCAAGCTACATGATGCGAGATGCCAAAAAGAGTTCGCTAAAAAGGGGGGGATTTGCGAAATTTTTCCGTCAAAATCATCTCGGTTCATCTAGCCGCGTTGTTTAGAGCACTTCATACTATCTCTCTCTTCCAAAACTACCATGGCAACGCATGAAAAGTGACAGAGAGGGTTAGAGAGAAGCGAAATCTTTCCGAGATTTCAGCTCGAGGAGGCGAAATCTTTTTGACGGATAGATTTCGCATAACTCCCCCTTTTTAGCGAAATCTTTTTGGCATCTCGCATCATGTAGCCTGGGCTATAGAGTGTCTAAGCTAGGCATACTTTGACAGATTCTCCATCCTGTTCAGGATCTTTTCCATCACTTTGGGAGTCTTTGTACTGATATCTGGGTTCAGAAGATACGGTACTACGATGTTCGTGATGTTCGTGATCGTACTAGATGTTCGTGATCAACATTTCTCAAACTTTCTCCAGACCGGGAAAGGGATATTCAGAGATCAAGTTGATAGGTGAATGGATCACGAAATTTGCTCGAAAATCTTCGCTCGAAATGTGCCCCTTTTTTCTCTCCGAATAAATTGCTTATCGGCTGCCCTCATCTAACGAAAATTCTTCACTTTCAACCACAGTCGGCACAGCGGCGTATTCGTACGATGATGCTTGCCACGAATCCGCCCCCGGTCACCAAGCGACAGTCGTCACAGAAAGCGAAGGATCAGACGACGGGCGGTGGGCCAACCACGCCTGCTGCCGGTGTAACTGCAGCCACCGCCACTACTACTGCCACCGTCGCCGCCACTACCACTCCTCCCCAGCAACAGTCGTCCAGTACCAGTGCGTAATCAAAATGTTGTCCTGCGCCGGAAGACAACGATCGGGAGTGAATAGCCAACCGGTGGCAACAATAGCAATAGTAGCAACGGCAGATCAACAACCACAGCAACCATTACCGTTTACAGTCGAGCCAGCAGGATGCGTAGAACGGGAAAAGAAGATGCAACAGCAGCGAGAGATGTGTTGCTCAAGAGATACAGCAGAGCGCGCTAAAGAAAGAGAGAGAGAGAGCGAGGCATCGTAAACGAGATCGCGGAATACTAACAGGAAAACAGGAACACAAATCCTAACGCCAAATACATCACCAATAGTAGCAAACACTGCAATAGCCCAAGCAAAAAATGCAACAAACAGACCGCGCATACATAGAGAGATAGAGAGAGAGAGAGAGAGAACCGATCAGAGTGGAGTGGTGCGGAGTTGTTCTAAACGACACCCTGATCGATCGTTCATTCGTGTTTGTTTCTTTTTTTTGCCCCCCCTTTTTTCCATATATTAGCTTATAAATGTTGTTATATTTACTCTATTTACTATTTTGTCTGTTCCTTGTTCACTTACAACACGCACCCAATATGCAATAGTTAATGCGAGGTCACACCACCGGAAAGATGGCCCCAAGGGTCGATCGCCACGTCACGAGCCTCAATAAACACGAACGAGCGAGGGATGCGTAACGAAGCGGCTGAGGGTTTATTAAGCCCCACTTGCGCGACGTTACGCTTCTCCCAATCAATCGATCAACTACACCGAAAACCATAATCAAAATAGCCAACCAATCTAAGTCTTAGATTCCGCCCATTAGCAGAGCAACCGCGTCGCGTCAAATGTCGTCTAAACCCCCCTGTTAAAGCCATTTCCCCACAGGACGCAAACAGCAGCAACAACAACAATCTGTCTGTCTGTGGAGCGATAGCCAAACCTCAAAACCATCCTGCCTCACAAAATACCATTTATATACACTATCGATATACAGTGAGCCCGGACGTGAGTAAGGTTCCCGATACTCACCGTTAGTACTAACATCCGCAGCAAGGAAGAAAGTTCAACAGGAAGAAAGAGAGGGAGAAGAGAGAGAGAGTGCGAGAAAAATACTTTAAATTCTAATATAATAATTCATATAAAAAATAGTTTGTAGCCCACGAAACCCCCTTTTGGGAGAGCCGGAAGGTGAGGGGAGAGTTAATCGTGGAAAGGATGCTGATGGAACCTAACAATTCGACTCTTGGACGAAAACGGTATGACAGGATTGTGAAGAACCATCCATACATACATGTTCATTCGAACGAGAGATCGAACTATATAATTATAAACTTCATGATAAGAAATCCGGTTTAATCGAACCACACACACACACACACACAAAACAAACACACTTATACCACATAGAGTGCAAGGTAGGCAGCGTGTTGCAAAAAGGGTGTCCGGATCGTGCAAAAACTCTACTACTAACTATCATGCAGCAAAAATTGGGCGTCCGTGCATCATGCGAGCGAACATTCCCACTTGAGCAACAGAACGCGTAACGCCATTTGAACACGAACATGTTCCAGCCCCGCTCTAAATTATGAGCGCCAATCAACGGAGAGAAAAACGACAACAATGCTCCAATAGACACACATACACACACACACCACACAAAGGTTAGGGTACTATTGGTTTAATAAGCTTGTTGCGTTTTTTTTTGCTAATTTATTCAGTTGATGATACGGAACGAAGAATTGACGGAAGTTGAAGTTGAAGGATAAGGGCGATGGTAGAGGAGGGGACACGTGGTCGGATTAGTGGGGAAAAAAAAGCAGTTGTGTTGTAAGTGGATGGCGAAGATATGTTTTCGTGTTTTGTCTTAAACGATCGCGCAATGAGAGATTTAAAACTTTAGTGTGTAGCCTTTTTTTTTTGTTCGTGTTAGAGTGATCGTTTTTAAGCCGGATGTTTGTGTGTGTGCGTAAGTGGGGAGGAAGTACTGGAATGTATGGATAGAGTATGAACGGGTAACGGATGCAAGGAATGAATGCTTGGTCAAGTCTATTGGTGTAGTTGTAGGCACAGAGGAAGAGAGAGAGAGAGCGAGAGAGCGAGAGGAAGAGAAACGTCTACAAATAACTCTAAAGGATTGCAGTAGTAGCGTTTAATATGGTACAAAGGCGAAGGAAGAGTATTACACGGCCAGATGTTGTGGCGCACCTAGGATTACGCTTCGTTTTGTTCAACACGTGGTCAACACGTGTGAAAGAGCCTGCCCATCAGACAACCAGAAACCAGCGCGGGTTTGTTGTTTTATAGAGTTCCTGCTGTGTGTGGCGGACGTGTGTTTTTTGTGTGTGTTAAAGCAGCCCGCGAACAGCCGTGCCACTGCCGCCTGCCCGTGGATGTAACATAAGAGAAGGAGCGAGATATAAGTGAGCTGATTTTATGTCTCACCGATCGCCTACCGAGATCACCTACCGAGATCATCTAATCGAATCGGTTTCCTCAGCTGCTGGTGCTGTGGACCATGATGAGTGGTCCTGTCGCACTGCAGCGGAAAACACCCCCTACAAGTGGACCTGTTGCCGCAGCTGCATCGATCGCGACTATGCTAAGAGCTGCCCCCCTTTTTGTTCGAACAGGTGGCAGTTGACCAAAGACTATGATGTATCGGATAAAACCGATGAATACTGATGATCGTGTTTTGTTTTGCTGAATACCAATGAGACAGATTCCGGCACAGGTCCGCTAGCAAATACCTATAGTGGCAACAGCAGCAGCAGCAGTGGCTAGAGTCGACTACTCTCCTGCTGGAAGCTGCGTTTTTGAGGGAAGAGAGATCGCTAACCGTAGCGATCTTCTTCCACATCATTTGTTACTAACATCAGCAGCAGTGCCAGTCGATCCATTGGTTCCCATCACGTACGTTTTGTGGTAGGTGGTACACGGTGGCGCAATTCAGCAGTTGCCATCGGAAGAAAAACGTCGGTGACGCTAATGTGCGCAACCCGGCGCGAACTAGGAAACTGTATAGCGTATAGAGGTAACGGACGACGGTTGTTGTGACCCATTTTAGAGGATGCTGCGACCCACCAAAAAAAAAAACCCGGGTGGCGCTGCGCTCTGTGTGAGTGTGTATTTGCTGCTGCCAACGTCCCAACGTGGCAGCAGACTGCTGAATGTAACGTGCATGCCTTATTAAAACTATTTATTACGAAACGAAGAGAGGGAACGAAGAGTGTTAGGGCGAGGGAAGGAAGAAACAAAGGTATAGACGGGGAAACGGTGGTTAAAAAGTGCGCGCGCGACGATGAAACACGGCGGCCGGTATGTAAAGGCCCCCCCACATCCGTTTAACCTCAGGGAGCAACCGGCTTTTTTTTGGTTTTCGAAGGCTCATCGCAAAGACCTATTGCGCAGTCTGTCATATCCGGAACCGCTTCAGGTATCTGAAGAAGCGTACAAGTAGTACAGACGTGTGTTGCGTCTTGGAGGAAGAACCAGAGAAACACAATACCTCACGAAACAAGTGCATTACACACACACACATTAATGCTTCTCCCTGATGTACCAATGTCGATCGATTCTTGAACGCCACAGGGCAGCAGAGATGGATGGGTTAAGAAAACGATGGGCAAGGAATGCAACGAATTTCTGTGTGACCACTTACCTCAGAGAGTGAGGGCGTGCCCGCGCCTATCTGCCACCCGTCATCCCGACCGATCTGTTTATCCAGATATAAGTGTAGGAGATCATTTGTGGGACGCCATTTTGTTTTTGTAAGACATTTGTACGACGAACCTTGATTAAATATGTGCTAAAGCTCTGCTCACGCTCACGTTGCAGGGGTCTGTTTTTGTAGCGTGCACCGTGCCGCGGGTGCCGCCATCTTGTTTGCTTAACTTATTGTTGATGAAGCGTGTGGGTGCGTACGCTGGTGTGATGCGTACCGGCATATATAGACGTAAACTGTTGTTGAAGCTGTTGTCCCCTGCATCCCTTTTGTATAGCCTTATTCATTGCCTGTTGACTCCTCCGTTTTGTTTTGTGTAACTCTAGTAACTGTTTATTTCTTACTCTAGCGCGGCCAGTCTCTCTTTGTCTCTCTGTTGACACGCTACTCCCGTGACTTTGTTTACTAGACAGGCAGACCAGACGGTGTAAACCATCTGTGCGTAACCATACAACAGCAATGTTTACTCTGAGTAGGCTACCTCAATTTGAACGGTGAGAGAGCCATAGAGAAAGAGAGAGAGAGAGATGGAGTCGCGTTTAAAGAATAGGAGACGTATAATCAAAATAGTTTTGTTTCCCATTTGTAGCGTCTGATGTTTTGTTTTTTTTTATTATGTCATACATAGTCTTTTCCTAATTATATTTACACATCCCACAACACAGACAAATGAGCCAACAAGCACTGTTAGATTGCAAATGGATTCTTCCACAATATTGTCTACCGTTTACAGAGCATTAGTACACACTACTACTACTACTACTACTACTACTAAAACTTCTACCAGCACCAACACACCTCTAAGGAACGTGTGTACGTGTTTAAATAACAATCAACCGTAGATATTTATGTCGTTTTATGTCAACGCAATAAGTTCGACCGGTCGCACACATACAAACCGAACTGGCAAACGAATAGATTACTAAGAGCTAAATACTAAGAGCTGCTCACTTGCCGAACAGCTTCCTCCTACTGGCGCATTTGTTGAATCGTTTTCTTTTTAGATCGATGTTTTCTTGATTCGATTCCTAGGACGACGGAATTGTATCGTAATTGGGAAAAACAAATGTTTCTTTCAAATATCTTAAGTTTTTAGATAAAATGAAATCGGTTAAGGAGGCGCACGGCGCTTTGATGCGAGAAAGGAAGGACAAAAAACGATGACGGTGGGCTTCATTCATGGATGGATGGGAACAACCTCAAACCTCACCACCTTTTTTGGCAAACACTTTGGCACACAAATCTTGCAAAAACAAAACGGCGAAAATTTACGATTCTTTTCTTTCGGACAAAATGGATATATGTATCAGCACACGCATAAACTACTTCTCTTGTGCGCAGGAATTCTAAAAGCAAACCGATAAACACTCACGAAACAACCATACGAAAGAAGCTCACAAGAAGCAGAATTTGGAGAAAAGCGATTAGCAAGAGGCAAAGAAAATGTCCCCTTATTAGTAAGTAACGTTTGTTAGGTATCACGGTGACAGCATTTGGCGGATGAAGGCAAACAAAACTACTAATAATAATGTGCTGTAGCGGAAAATAGATAAGAAAAGGCGCAGTGCACATACACTGGTTTGGCTGCAAAACAATTTCCCCCCCCCCCGGATGCGACGGAAATATAACAATTTAAAAATTACAATTCACACGAGCCGGTGTGCAAGTAAAACACAACACGGGAAATAAGTATGGAAACAAAAGAAAAAAGCAGAACAGGAAAATTTCCTGAACACGAGAGGACAAAACACTTTGTTTAGCTCACAGTAAGCAAAGCTGTGCAGGAAAATTCGCTCGCTAAGAGTTGCTGCAAAACGTTGATTGAAAAATGGTGAAATGAATTAAAAAGCCTCCACATTGTTGAACTGAGAAACACGTTTGAGGAGGTAAAAAACCAAAAGAGTGAAACACAAACTAGAGAAAACAAACTGAAACGTGTGACGTTTGTGGTCGTTTGTTTTTCTGATTTTATAATTGTAAAACTCGTGCGAGGAAAAAAAAAGCCGTTGCACAAACACTTAAAGGAAAAGAAGTGGAAGCGAATAAGATGGAAAGTGAGAGAGCGAGAGAGATAATGAAAACAAAAGCGGTTTATATTGTGGTGTGGTGCATGTGAAAAGTGCTTTTCGGACGGAAGTATCAAAGTAAGCGGTGACTGCATCGTACAGTGGAGACGCCAGGTTAGCCATCGATTGTACATGGGACGGTACACACATAGTAAGGGTTATGGGAACCGTCGAGAAGAAGCAGGGTGAAGAGATGAAACAAACAAAAAAAAAAAACACAACTAAACACAAGAGAGACAAAGTGACTAAAATCAATTGTTAGATTTTTTTATTATATATATTATATTGAAAATATATTATATATACACGTGTATTTGTGCGGAGGAGGAAGAAAATCAAGAAAGCAAACAAAAACAAACAAAAAAAGGGAAGCCAGCCGGTGGGCGAAGAACAAAATGGGAAGAGACACGGATCTTATGGAGTTGTGAGAAAAGAAAAGAGGGTGGAAAAGGCCATCAGAATTTAGCGTGTGTGAGGACAAAAAGGGCAGAGAAACCAAACGGAGGAACATGTGTTAAAAAAAAACATATTGAAAAAGAAGAGGAAAAACAGTGAGTTTGAGTGCGTGTGTGTGAAAGAGTGTGCTAGAGAGAGAGAGAGCGGAGTATATACGACGGGGGAAAGGGGAAAAGTGCGAGATGCGAACAAGAAGAAACGAGAAAAAAAGGTACAATGTGTGTTGTTTTCGCCCCCATCGTCATCGGATGGTGAAAGTTCCCGTTGTGTGAAAAACAGTGGACAAAAGTGAGGGAATGTGTTTGGCAAAGAGCTGATGATGATATTTAGCTAACATCTTTACTATTTATTGAAAATACTAGAGGCTATAATATCGTTGAATATTTCGTAAAAGCAGAAGATGGGAAGGACAAGAGAGCGAGAAAGAGAGAGGAAGAGAGAAGGAGAATCCAAACAAACGAAAGCACACACACACACACTTAAGATGCGTGAAGCTTTTGAAAGTGCGCAAGTAACAAAATGGCCGCCTTGTGTGTGTGTTTGTGCGTGCGCGCGTGGAAAGCGAGAGAGTTGGAGGACAAGTGCGTTGAGTTTGTGTTGGTGCAACTACCTCTACCTCTGCCTCGTTTGTTTTGTTTACATTCGAACTGTCAACCAGATGACAACAGTGTGCAGTTCAGTTCGCCTGTTCCTTGGATAGAGAAAATTTGCGCAAAACAACAACAGTATGCGGCACGTTGGTGATGTAAAAATTATTTTAATTGATTAACACTTAATCGTACACACACACGCGCACACACTGAGAGTGCCACTGCCAGAAGCAGATCTAGATGGCAGGACCAACCTTGTGAGGAAGGACCTGCCGTTGCTGCTGCTTGCCCCCCCCCCCCCCAAAGAACGACTAGCGCTTCATGCGGGTTGTGGGGCGTTATATTAATGCTCCCCCAACCGTGCGTGTGTGCGCGTGCGTGCGTGTGTGTGTGTGAGTCGCCAACAATCTTCGGAATCTTCGGCTTAGTTAAGCAGAGCGTACGTGTGTAAGATTAAGGGGGTTTAGCTTAGATTGAGGAAGTAAGGGAGAGAACTAAAAACGAGAGAGAGAGAGAGAGAGAGAGAGAGAGAGAGAGAGAGGGAGAGAAAGTTATTGGAAGCTTTTGGCGCGTAATCTGGCGGTGAGGTTGTTTTAGTATTTCCAAGTGTTGTGATATGACGAGGCATTTAGATAGCTTTCGGAAAAAGAGTGTTTTGTTTTTGTTTAGATTTGCGTTTAAATTTAATGTTGACACAGGTTCTGTGTGTGTGTGTTTTTTCTCTCTCCCACGTGTTTTTTTAGGAAAAAGGTCTTCCCAAGCGGAGGATGGTTAAGGCAAAAAAAATGAAACCAACATTCTGGCATCTGTAAGATAGTTTTGTTACTCGGGCGATCCCTTTATGTTTGGATCGATGCAGTGAAGAATGCAGAGCTCTCCCGAAAACTGTTGGAGTCGATTCAAAAAAATGAAAAATAAGTTTTTTGAAACACTCTTCAAACTAAATAAGTTGTACAATATCCACAATTAACCTCACCTGAAGCCTATTGATTTTTTTTACTGTTCGAAGCACACAGCATGGTGTGCCGATACTGTCCTTATACAGGAAAATACAACACAGGTCACATTTTAGATTTTAATGCTTTAGGGCAAAAATATCTGACGACGAAAATGGAATACAAACACACTCACACATACAATACGATCGTCCACATTGGCAGCAGAATTTAGAATGCCACGCAGAATTGAGAAGCAAGGGAAAATCCTTGGATTTTCTCATCAAATGGAACAACACACACACACACACATTAGTTGCAAAGTAGGGAAATAGCACAACGAAAATGCTCACCACGCAAAACACACACACACACTGATACATTGGCAAATGTTATTAGTTTTCGACTTAACTTTTCCCACTTCAAGAAAAACGAATCGAACCTCGAAACTTACGACCAGCTTCAAGCAGCAAAAAAAAAAGCAAACCATCCACAATCCGCAGTCTGGTATGTGGAAGAAAGGGCGAGGAATAGTACATCCCACTGAACCGATTGAACCGAATGGTTCTATAATTTCCCGCTCAGATGGCTCCCGGTGGGTGGCCAAAGGAAGATCGCACACAACACTCTCTCGTACGCACACTCGTAATCAGCAGAAGCGAATTCTGATCCGGCAGGACTTGATCTCGAATACGAAACAGACAGGAAAGAACGCAGAACCGAACGAAGAACAAAAAAAGAAACGGAAACCCGAACCCGGCAACCGAGCAGAACCGAAACCGAACCGTGAAAAAATAGCGCAGAACAGGCACGCAGATTCATTACTGCCAAACACGCAAAAACAAGACCAGCACCCAGATTGATGAAGAAAAAGAAGAACAAACTGGAAGGAGAAAAATATGAAAACACGACAAAACGATATAAAAGCATAAAAATGGATTGCCGAAGCACCATTACGCTAAACAATATAAAACGGAAGCGAAACATAGGAAACCGCGAAAGAAAGAAGAAGCAAAACAGCACACACAAAAAGTAAACAACTAAATATGATAACCACAACCTGTGGCAAGGTGATCGGACAATTGGTGAAGAAAGAAAAAAAGTTGATGCAAACGCATAAAAACTCACACACCAATCTTAATTGGCAATTATTATAGTAAGCTATGAGTTTTTATTAATCCCATTCAAAATCCTTACTGCAAACAGCAAAACGAGGCAAAAGAAAAGAAAGGAAAGGGAAACTACTTTAGCTAAGCAAGCAAGCAAACAAAAAAATACGAAAAATTGTGTTAGGTTCGTAAAAAAAGGGCAAATCCACAAACATGAAAATTACATTGAAACTGAGTGTGTTACAGCTAATACTAACCAACCAGAGCAAACAAAACTAAAAACATTTAAAAAAAAACGCGATCCAAAAGCAAACAAAAAAATAATAATAACAAAGTACACATTAAAAGAGGAGAAAAAAACATCCAATTATTTAGAAACCTTTCGAACACATACGTTCTATTGTAAGCTGCTAACATACCATTTAAATTTAACGAAGACGCACGAAGGAAAGCAAAACACGAAAACAACGGAACAGATAAAAACAAGTCGAAAGTTAAGGGTTTTTTAATTTTTTGCCACCCCTAACAGATGCGTGTGCACCGAGAACGAATTGGGTAGTTTGGTAATGCTTTTGTTATGATTTAATATAATTGTAAACCCGTTTTCAGCATACATTTAAAATAGCACCTAACACTTCTAGACTAACCAACTTCCCCATGTCCGGAGGATTGAAGAAGAAAAAAAAAAGCTAACCCAGCCCCACTTTTCCCCATCCCTATCCGCTGTAATTGGCGTAGTAAATGTGGAAAAAATGGCAACAAAAAAAAATTATAAAAAGAAATATAGAAATCAAACACAACCTCACACTACTAAGAAGTACGATGCTGATGATCACCTTGTCCCTTGTTGACATGAAAAACAGGCAAGAGGGGAAATAGATTAAAGAAAACACACACACATGGAAAGTAATCACGTATGAAATGATTTGTGACAAAACAAAGCAAAAAAAACAAAATGGAAGAAAAAGCATGCAAAACACATTTACCTCATGTTTTGAAGAATAGAAGTTATAGACACTGTAAGACAATTTGGAAAACAAAACCATACAATCTAAATATTTATATATATATGCTATACATAATATGCAAAACACACAGCAAACGATTGTGCAAATGTATCAAAGAAAACAAACACAAACACAAAAAAAACATATTTAGGCGTGTAAAAGACTCTACCTACTCTCCCATCCGCAGCAAACATAAGGAAAAAACCCTCACAAAAGGAAAATCAAACAAAAAAAAAAGATGAAATTTCACCCACACCACTAAAAACTAAATACAACTTGATGTTTGTTTTTTTTTACATTGGCCGCCACACTGGTAGAGAAGCAGCATAAGATGTGTAATGCCAACCCATTGTAAAATTGTAAGATTATTGTGGAACAAACCGAACTATTTGTGGAACACGGAGCAACAAATTTATGTAACACAAAACGAACCTCCTGAAAATCCGGGATTTTGTGTTCCGAGCAAGCTCACCTCATTCACTGTGTACATGTGTGCGTGTTTTCCTCAACACTATGTTGTCTATTCTGGCCGTCAGTTGTGTTCGGTTGCATAAATCTTACAGAGTGGACAATTGTTTTTTCCACCGCAAACCGGATAATAAGGAAAAAAAAATTCAAACAAGAAATAGATGTCGCTTGAAAATTAAAAAAAAGAAAAGTTTAGAAGGTCACAGCAAGGAATCAGAATTTTTGAATCAGACATTTTAAGAAAACATAATGGAGTAATTGAGTAAACTAAAAGAAAAAAAGCATATAAAAAATAATTTCTCAATTTAATTTAGTGTAATGAACAAAATTCGGAAGGCAAAACATAAACCATACGCAAACACACACACACATATAAAGCAAAATGATGAATGCTTGCTGTCTGAAAAGAAAAATTGCATTACTTTACCTTAAGCAACATAAAAACAAAACAAATGAAATTATTTTTCGCTCAATGCTATCAATGCTATCAATCGCCTCCTAAAGCCCCCTAGCTTTGTATTTTCTACTGCACATGTCCTACACGATACGCCGCCCCCCAAAAAAGGATTCGTTAGTTTAGCGTTGTATCGTTTAAAGTGGTTTAAAACTATTCGAAAGAAGCAAAGAGAGAAGGAGCAGGAAAGAATTAAAAAAACATAAAAGAAGATAAGAAAATAGGGAACGAAACACACACACATAAGAATAAGCGATATATTTCTCCAAAATCATTTAAAATCATGCAATAAGAAAGCAGTAAGAAAACACGCAAACAGACAAAAACAACTTTAAAAATTCAAAATCAATGCTGCGAAACAATTTTTTTATATAAAATTGATTTGCTATACGCTTCCACGCTAGAAGCATTATTGGATGCCTTTCCTGTTTCCTTTTTTCTCCCCTTTATTCCTATAATTTCTTTAAAGTGTAACCATACAAAAAAAAACTTATAAAAACTTAAACAAAAAAAAAAAGATACTTGTAAAGCAACGTTTCATTTCCGATTTTTTTCTTTCTCTCAAAAGCAAATTAAAACTAAGAGAAAAACAAAACAAAAACAGAAAACGGAAGATGCATTTTGTTTGTTGATGAAGAAATAATTTAGAAACAAAAAACTAATCTAAACCCTATGGCTAGATGAGGGAAGAGCGTGTCCAGCTCCAGACTACACTACGTTCTCTCGCGCAGTTTTAGTTGTTTAAGGAGGGTTTTTTTAAGTTAACAGAAAACGGCAAGGTAGAGTAAACAGGAAAACAAAATTTGGAGAAGGAAAAACCATAATGGCGCCCGTCATCAAAGCTTTTGTTACAACAGGTACAGCAAAGAAACACCAGGACACTACAACAACCGGACATGGTGGCGTGCTGTGGGTTTAGTAGGAAAAACGTAAGAAATAACATTCAAAAGTAAAGAAATAGGAAACAAGATAAGAGAAACAGATAAAGCTCTAGGTTCTCTAGGTTCGTTAGGTTCTTCTACCAGGTTCAACACCCATCCTAGCGCTCTTTTTTGCTCTTGGTTTCCCGGCTGTACGTTAAATCCTAATTTCCAATTTTACTAAAATCGTTTTGCTAATTATTGTTTCACAAACACTCAAGATTTTTTGTTTGTTTGGTCGAGTGTGGCCGATACACCCATGCCATGCCTGCTACTGAGGAGCGATGTGTCAGTGTCTCAGGTCACTAGACTAGTGTCTTAATGTTTGTAATAATGAGCCGTTTTTTTAACATAACACACAATCCAAGCAACCTACGTCTTGTTGTTTGTTTGTATCTCGAACCGCGCTCGTTGTTATACTCATGTGGACGAACCTGAGACACACAAACAATAACTGGATCTTTGCAATAGTTATATCAACAAAAAGAATTAAGTTTAATTAAAAAAAATTGCAAAACAATAATTAAAATATCAAAAGCATGCAAAAGAGAAAAAAAATTTTAAACAACACAGCGCCCTCTATATTTGTTTCTTGCTTCCTTTGGGAAGCCATTTTTTGTTTCTCTCTCGCTCTGTTTCATTGCCGTCGCCGTTCATCGTCGTCGTCGCCGTCGCCGTCGTCACCGTTCCCTCCGTTTTGGGGATGAAGGGGAGCGCTAAAAAAAAAAAACAAACAAGGATAATGAGTGGATGAGTTTTAGGATATAATGCAAATAATTGACATGCCTGTGTGATAATAGTTTATATTCCTGTCATTATCTGTATTTATATTCTTTCCCCTTCCCGCCGTTCCCCCCCCCCCCCCACCCCCTCCCGAATGCAAGCAGGGCTGCTCCTGTGGCGGGGCAGGGAGAGGCGCGCCAGGAGCACGGACGGAGGACGGAAAAGGAGGAAGAGGAAGAGACGATTGGAAAAGTTGGAAAGCCCTTGAATGGATTTTGGCAAGAGAGCGTATGAAAAAAAAGGGCGGGAAATAACGGGGGTTTTCTAAAGGTTAGGAGGTGTGTGTGTTTTTTTTTGTTTTTTAAATTTATATTATTACTGTAAAAAAACAAAGGAAGAAAGGATACAACGGTGTGGGACGGAAACGGAACAAACGGCCATCAGATGGGGGTGGTAAAAACGCACCCCAAATAATCCACATTGCTGGAGAGAACAGATGGCACCGTTTTTTTAGGGGGAAAAACAAAACCAATTTATATATATATATGTGTGTGTGTATAAATGGGCATATATATATAGATATATATAAAGGATAAAGATTTATATATACACCGTTTAGCGTTTAGGATGGTTGCGAACGGCGGAGCATTGAGCAGGAAAGCTTACTTCTTCTCGTATAATTCTATAAACTTATGATTACTACACTAAAATATTATGATTATTAAGCTAATTATACTATGTTTATGATTTTTTTTCTTCTGTATCGTAATCATCATGACTCCTTATATTACTATTACACTTATATATTCATAGTTTTCCTATGTTTGTTGTTTTCACCGGACAGCAGCTCATATCTACACACACACAAACACGAACAGACCAACGTTGCACGTGGTGGTGTGATATGTCCCCCCAAAAAAAAAAAACAAAACATACAATTGGAAAATTAATCAGATGAAAAGGAAAACTATACTATAATAAAAATTTACATACAAATTACACTTACCAATAAAAAAAATACAATTTCTAAAAATGCTATATCATCCACATTCTCAGAGATACATAGGTTGGTGTGAAACATGAAACAAAAACCATAAAGAAACAACCACAAAAAAATAGTGGAAGAATTTAAAATTTATTTTTTTTAAACCATTTAAATAACGTATGGCCTCTTGATATGCAAAGGAAAAAAAAGAAATACAGAAAACAACAGCACAGAAGAAAAGCAAAAAGGTTAGAAAGTAAATAAATCAAACAATAAATAAAACGAATGAGTATATTGGGTTTTGCAACTGAACAAGAAGATAAAACAGAAGAAAAACATACAGAAAGAGATGCGAAAATACACGAAACAAAACTAGATTTCGTTGCTTTAGAGATAACAATAATAAATGAAATAATAATCAGTGAATCAGAAAACGAAGCAAAAAAAAACGAAAATCAATCTTCCGTTTTTGGGGTAAAAATATGAAAAAGAATGTAAAATTATTTCCAAAACCCATGTATTTAGCACGCTAGCGAACCTTTGGAAAACTGCTTTTAGTAACTGCCGCCGACACAATATACTAGCACAGAAGAGAAACGCAAAAAACAAATTTTTGACCCCGTAAAATTGAAAAAAAAATGCAAATTTAAATGAAATGAAAACTTAAAAGTTCACATAAGAAAATAGTAACAGTTAAAATCGGTACAGAAAGTAAACCGGGAACATCCAAACAATAGAAAAAAAAGCGAAGCAAAGGAGAAACGAAAACAACAATTAAAACCTTTGGACAAAAAGTACAGCAGACAGTAGAGAACAGAGCAAGCAGCTTACGGAAACAGTGGAACGCAAAAAAAAAAAATGATGAGAAGTAAAGTAATGTGGTGTTCTGTGTATTGTTGAACTAACTAAACCCCTCGTCCCGACCCTTACTGCACAATAGAAACCCCCCAACCTCCCCCCCCGGTTCGGTGAAAACAAACCAAAACACACTTGTATAATCAGCATTAAAGGCAAAAACAAACAAAAAGTTGGATCAAACAAAGGTTTTTAGCCGGTGAAGAAAGAGGCCCGAGAATACAGGCGTGTGGGAAGTGTGGTGTGGTGTAATGATGAAAAACAGGAGGATGGAAGTAACAAGTAGCAAGCTAAGCGGAAGGAGAAAAGGAAGGAAATAAAATACAGACACACACACATTAAAAAGAGAAGAGAAGAAGAGTAGCGTGTGTACCATACAACAACAAGGAAAAACAAAAGAGCCGCAAGCACGGAAGAGTGGAAAAAGAAGGAAAAGAAACTACCTCACTACCTCTATTTAAACGTAAAAAGTAAATGAAAAACGGTAAGCGAAAGAAGAACGTAAGAAAAAAAAGGAAGTAAAATTTACTACAACAAAAAAAGCGTAAAATGAAACAAAACAAGTAGAGATGAAAAAGGAAAACAAACGAAACAACATTTTACCGCGCGCACGCAAACAAACGTTCACCCATCCGCTGCTGAGAAAGAGAAAAGAGGGAGTAAGAGAGAGAGAGAGAGCGAAACGAGAGATAGAAACAAGGAAAAAGGAAGCGGAGATAACAACACGTGCACATGTCCGCCTGGTTGCTTAGTAACCAGATAATTGCAAATGGCTGCCCGAGACGTAGAACAACCGAAAAAAGGCAGTGAAAATGCCGGCAGAAGGAACGAGCGCTGTCAAACAAAAGAAAATAAAAATGGGCTTGCAAAGGAAAACCCTAACAGGGATAATCCCTCCATTGCTAAATAAATGGTAACCACCAACACTTCTAAGCAAAACAAGCAAGACATGCACACAGAAGAAGTGGAGCGAAAAAAAGTCATCCAATCATGCGGAAAAAACCGTTCGGGAAATGAATCACGGAACGAAATGGAAAACAAATAAGAGCTTTGTTGTTGTCAGCTGGGTGAACGCATCAAGGGTGTATTTGAAACATAACAACCAACAGCATGGTTCGATAACAAAGCGCAACAACAGCAACAGTGGAAGCACTCCACACCCAAACAGTTTGCGGAAAAGAAGAGAAAGAGCAGTAAAACGAAACATAAAACACTAGCGAGAACGATGTGTAACAGAAAAAAAACAGCATACACAACAACTACACTATAGTACGCAGAAGATGATTTTTTTTAATTTTTCTGAATAAATTTAATTTTTTCAAAAAAAAAATGTGGCGAAGTGTTTTATTTTTCTATTTTTATCTTTAAGTTTTAAAGAAATGTTTCCACTGATGAACGTTGAGGCTAAAGCCGCTGCCTACTATGGTACCGGATGGGTGAGCCGCACTGCAACCGTAAGTGCATTGATCTAGAGCAAATTTTGACATTTTCACTACGGACGGGGCAATGGACACGACGTTTGACATAATGTAAATGGCAGATTTTAATAGTATTTTAATTATTTATATATTTAGTATCACGGCAGGATTTTAATAGTACTTGAAGCTATTATTTATTCAAAGGGTATTCTGAAGTTTTTTTTTACGTTTTTCCAGATATATTTGACATTGTCCAGAGATTTTTCAACCATTTCTTAAACCAATTTCTTTCAATTGGCTTTTTTCCTGTTTTATAATTATTTTTTTATTCGTTTTATTAGTACGAAATTTACTGAAACTTGTGGTCAATTAATTGAAGATCCTTACAAATAATGTCTAAAAGCTGAATGCAATCAGTGGCCCTAGTTTTCATCTTAATACATACTCACAGGGCCCATGTACAACTCTACAGGTACCAGGCGTCTCCATTGATGTTTGGCACCGTTTTCACTGGTTCATTTGGAGTATTTTTGGAGGAAAGCTGACAACGCTTTGGCATCGATTAGTAGTTTTGTACCTTTCAATTCAATTTAATGTTTGTATTTAACTTACATAATCTTCTCTGGCACTACAACCACTATAGGTCCAGCTTCCTTCTGGAAAGTCAGCATATCTATCTGGAAAGTCGGTCCTACGTGCTAAGGATGGATAAATTTGGGCAAAACAAGGAGAAGCTCGATGTAAAAAATTGGTTATTATACAACTTATACAGTTTATCATTGTAGCTCATTCTGGACTGTTTTCCAACGGCGTCCGTTTCAGCTAGATTGCCTTATCGCTCAGAAGACCTCCACGTCTAAGGGACCTCGTCGTCGTCGTAGTAGCAATAATATTGGACCTCGTAGTGGAAGACTCGTAGCCGAAGGGATGGACTATTCTATAAGAGAAGAAGGAGAACTTGATGTCTGAAATATTTCGTCGTACAATGGGGGGTCGTTCCTATTCCGAGAGGAATCTTATAAGAGGTCTTATCAATTAAGACATATCATTGAATTGGACCTCATGGTCCAAACGAACTTGCCCGTTAAAATAAAAAATAATATAAATTTATCAATTTGACAGCTTTTTAACCATACGGCCTACTAAATACAGCCTTTTTAGCTGACAATAATCTGTCAAACGACACTGTTTTATCGCAACGTTACGCCTTCTTTGCTTTATTTTTCGGAAAAGGAAAGAAACCAACAGCGAGGATTTCGAGGAAACAGACTAAAGGAAAAATGTATTCATTCAAACAAGTATTGTTTGTTTGCTTTTGCTCTATCATTTAAAAAACCGGTGCACAATGAGAGATGTGTAGACTTCCGAAGGAGCTTCTTTCGTTTTTTTTAAATATATACTAAACTTATGTTTGGCAATGCTGCAACAAACGTGGCAGGAAGATGAGTGAGTGAGTAACACGCTAGAAAGTTTGAGGAAAACAAAACAGAAGTAGAGAAAAACGAAAACCATTTCAAATGCTTTTGCTCACCCTCTTTTCACACCCTATTTCGTCCTAATGCTAATATTAGTAGTAGTAATAATATAGCAAAAAAAAAAAAAAAACAAACATTTCGCTACGATAACTGGCAACTCCCACCCACCCAGGGAGGAGGACGATTCTGGTGGGTGGATAATTAGAGCGACACTTAAAGCTAAGCTCTCACTTTCCCCCTCTCTCTCTCTCTCTCTCTATCTCGCTTTCGTCGTTTTCTTCGTTCCCTGCTTCTACTACTGCTTCCGGTGCGCCGCCTCTTCAACGGTCCCCGAGGCTACTGCCGATCTTCTTTTCGAACATTTTCTTCGAATCACAGAAACCGTGCTTCGTCTTGCCGAACGAGTTCGGCCCGGAAGAGGTGGGCGTATCGCGCCCAATGTTACGCATCCGCATCCGGCACTCGGCGGGCATCTCTTCCGGCTCGCTGTCATCGCTGTCGTCCGCCAGCCGGAACGCGTTCGCGACCGGTTTCATCAGCCGGGCCGGTTCCTTGCTGGCCGGTGCCGCCAGCTTCATCTGTATCCCGGCCACCGGCGGTTTGGGCGTGGACCTCGGCATGCCGGTCGGTGGTCTGCTGTTGTGCGTCGTGCCTTAAAAATGAGAACGGGGGCGGGGCGCGGATGGTCCTCGCAACAATTAGCCAACTGGGAGCGGAACGCGTACGTACGGAGGGAAGGCATGCGATCTAGAGTAACGTTTCAGGGGCGAGGTCGGGAATGGGATGGGACGGGACAGGTGTCAGGGGGAAAGGGTGGAGGGTAAAGATCTCACCACCGGGACCGGGTCCCCGTGTGCCATTTGGACCGGTGCGACCACGACTGTCGAGCGCTTCCTGTCTACGCCGCCGTTCTTCCTCTTCCTGTCGCCGCTGGTAGTTCCTGTCCTGGTGGCCTCTTTGCTCGTAACGCTCCGCATCCCGATAGGCCGGTGCACGGTGCCGGGAGTGTTGCGTGCTGGAAGGTGGTGAGCGCGACCGGGACCGCGAATGGGACCGTGCGCCGGGTGAGGCCGATCGGGATCGGCTTCGGCTGAACCGTGGCCGGCTTGTGGCGTTCTTTACCTCATTTCGTTGCCGTGAGCTGTGTTGCCCTAAAAGTAAAAATAAAACCTCTTTTTGGCGTATCCTTTTCGATGGTATTCTCATGGTCCTACCCCGCCCCCTACCTTCGTCGTCGCGTCGATCCCACCGACTCATGATGGGTGTTGTGTGAGTGTGTGTTTAGTTTTGTGTATTGTGGATTAACAATAACAATAATTTCTAAACAGCCGACTTAAGAACCATTTAGAACACTGTTTTCACTACACGACTCAGCACCTTTGCCCGCATCAATGCAGTGGGCAAGGTACTCGGAAAAAAGGGTCTTCTTCTTGCTCAACAGCAGACTAAACAAAACAATCCTCCGGCGATGGGGGTTTTTTGACATTCTGCAAATTTCAAACTGCAGGCGCGTCTACACGTCCTGCTTCGCATTTGACAGCTCACGCACGCACACAATGACAAATTTGTTCGGTTCATATTTTTGTACGTTACCAAATACTTGTAAAAAATATAAATTTAACATGAATGAAAGCATTTTTTACCTATATGCATCTATATGAAATTTAAGTATGTCTTATAGATAAAGAAAGGTTTCAGTAAACGATAAGAAATTATCCTTTCCCTAGACGTTGCTGGAACAGCACTGTGTGTTGAATACGTTACAGCACAGTGGTACTTTACTTGGACAGAAAGATACATTAATATGTTTTACGCAGAATTTACGAAATAAGGCTTTTATTCATTTTCCTATTTGGGACCTATTCCGTTGAGTGCATTATATGAGCTATTTTAATTGTGGTTAATTTATATTCTGTAGTTATGAGAAATCTTTCTCTGTATTCAAGTCCGTGTGCAGTCGCACTGTGAAGTAACGTTTACAGTGCTGTACGAGAAACGTCTAGGGGTCGTTCTGTTCGTCCTGAAGAATGCCGTGTAGAAATCTTGATTTTTTTCTGCCAAATGATGAATGATTTATTATATGTAAAATACGTTCGAAAGTGTTAAAATATAATAACCAGAGGACATGTAATCATAGAAACCACCAATAGTCCGGTTGATACGAAGTTGTATACAGATCTACGATCCAGTGCTGTAAATTACCTTGTTATAGTTTATGGAGACGAGCAAGGTAATACTCCCCTTGCAAAGTATTGTGAGCATAAAATTCAACAATCATATCAAGTTATATGATCGCTTCTCGGCATTAAGGCTTAGTTCAAAGTGTAATAACATATCTAGTTATGGAGACGACCGGTAACGACGCAAAGCAATCATTTATCTAATCATTTCTTTCAACCACACCACCAACATCTTTCATCTTCCATTATACACGGTTTTCGTTTCGATTAGATGGAATTCCTTTCGGCACGGGTGGCCCTTATATTTTCCAACTCTCCTCCACCTTCTGCTTCGCACTTACAATGCTAGAAAACACGAAACTTGGATGCAAAGTACACTCTTTTCGCACGAACCGGTACGAAACAAATCCCATCCTAATCGAAGCAATACACACGCACGGCTGTTATCCCTGATCGTCGTTCAGCGCTGTCTTGATGATGTTAGATGACACGCACTAAGACGATCAGCAGCAGAGCATCCACAACAACTGGCGCTCCGGCGCTTACTTTCGCTGAGCATTCTGTTGTCGGTTCATGTCCTTCGGGAAGGATCGCTGTGGTGGCGTACGGATGCGACGGGCCTCCTTCGAACGGTTACGGACAACCTTCGAGTGGATGGCGCACGACACGCAGTAGTGCAGTTTAGCATACAGTTTCGGCAGTACGTATGCTGAAAGACAACCGAAAGAGAAAAGGAACATTAGTGAAACCGACCAAAGCAAGGAATAACAGCTTCCGATTGCGAACATCGATCAGATAGCAAATATTCGAATTCATCTCTTTGTAAAGATCCAGAATGGTATGTTTTCCTCACGCAGAACAACATAACGGTAACAGTGCCGCGCGGACAAATTGATACTTACAGCTGTACACCGAAGCGTCGGAGATGTCCCGGACAGCGGCAGCCTCCACAATGTTGCGGATGACGAACTTCTTGATGGCCTTGTCCTTCGGCACACAGCGAGCACAGTTGGTGCAGCGGACGGCTTTCACATGGCCGCGGTTGTGCTTGCAGCGTCCTCCATTACGCCTCTTCTTAGTCTGCACATTCGGGTCACCCGGCGTGTCGCACCAATTCCAGTCGGGAAAGCATGAAAATATACACACAACAGAAAGGTACCGGATCAGTTAAACGCAATCAAACCTGCCAGTCGGCTCGGCTCCCCGGTATCTCATTCCCACAGCCACGCCATGTTGAAACGCATGCACATCGAGTACGCTGGCGTGTGAGTGTTGGTGTTGGTACGTGTGTGTGTGTGTGTGAGGAACCACCACACCGCCGAACACTCTGGTGCCGGATGCGCGGCCACACATTTTCACCATCCACCAGGGTTATATCGCGGAAAACTACATTCATTTGCACTTCAGACGCCTTTTCCGCAACGGATGGAATCGATACGGCACCATTTTCGACAGAATATCGGCCCGTTTTTCAACAATTTTCCTGCACTTACCATTTTGGTGACAGATCAGTAACAGTACCACGGAAGTAGAGAACGGCACGGTCTGTTTCTCGCTTGCTCGCAGCCTGTCCGAGTTGACGTTTTG
The DNA here is from genome assembly GCF_013141755.1 of Anopheles stephensi. Taxonomy (NCBI): domain Eukaryota; kingdom Metazoa; phylum Arthropoda; class Insecta; order Diptera; family Culicidae; genus Anopheles; species Anopheles stephensi. The sequence continues at coordinate 11,510,953 of NC_050202.1, read as the reverse complement.
CGTTGACAGCGGCAATGTCAAACACAGAAAATCGATCAAACTTGATGACAGAATCGATGAAAAGAGAAATCCAAGCAAAATTCAAATTGTTTTTTGAAAAATATGCTCAATTTCAGACTTTATTTTGCTGTATCCTAAAGTGCTTTAATAAAGTATGAATTTTCACTTTATATTAGGCGTTTATAATACAACGTTTTCAAACATTTTTCGAATGAAAACCAAATTGCGGATCGATGAAAGAAAACTTCGCTGTGAACTACTTCCGGTTTTGATGGTCGACCAACTGTGTTTGTTTACATCGATGAAAATCACATTTTGAACAAAAAGAAACTCCGTAAGTGCCCCATAAATTACCCAAATTGATTTTATTAACACATTTACCTCATTTCTCTATGTGGTTAAGGCGTATTTTAAACATTCAAATTGAACATTTCAATCCAGCTTGAATTCTTGCTCGACCAACGTTTTTGACATTCACGCGATTGCGTGTGTGTGTGTGTGACCGCTAGTTTCATGTTTCGCTCCACTAGCTGTGCCGCTCACAAATCGGTTCTGGAGCAAGTTTTTGTTCTGCACGCTTCATCCATTCACCGTACTAGTGGCAACATTATATTAGATTGCTTTTGTGGCATTGCATAGCTATCCGTTAACGGGTTCGTTTTTATTTCCATCAAATTCCTTCGCGAGGTGCTTCATCGCTCGAAACGGACGGCAACACACGTAAACAAAACGCGCAGGTTTGTTTTGTTTCTTCTTCTAACCTTCTTTGCAGCAGGAGCATTACAGATCATGATCGTATACGGTCAGCCTGCAATAAGTGCTTGGCTAGGATTTTTTTGGCGTAGAACTAATAATGCTATTAGAAGCGCGATATAGAATTCACTGCACAGCGCATTATGTTGTCCCCTAATCAAGCACGATGCACGCGCATTCGGTTTTCCGGTGCATTTATGTTTATTTACATAGTTGATCGGTCATTCCGGCTGTCAAATCGGTGTAGTGTCTGTATAGAAGTGTGAGTCTGTGTGCGTGTTTGTGGTGCAAAGCTTAGTGGCAAAGAGCCATTGTAGCGGTCCCGAAGGTATCACCAGCATCATCTTCGTACTATTGCCGTTGATCTGCTTGGACGAACACTGCCAGCAGCCGAGATCTTGATACGCCGCTTATCACCACCTGTGAAGCTCCTCCAGTGCCGGTCTTATCAAAGCCCGCCCCAGTCCGGTCGCCAGTCAGTGTGAGAATCAAGAAAAAGCGATTGAATAAGCAATGGCTATGTCGGTTCTGCGAAATTTCACCCGCAATATGGCCACGGCTGCCAAAATTAACAATGTCGTCGTCATTGGCGGTGGGCTGATGGGTTCCGGTATTGCCCAGGTGAGTGAAAGCCAACCGGCAGTTCCAAAGTCCAAAGGTCTGCTCCCTCGGACCGAAACGATCACGACGTAAGCTGCCGCACAGTGGGATTTTGTCGCGAGTTAATGTGTTTCTTGCTGCGCCTTCCATCACCGACCACAGGTTGCGGCCGCTACCGGACACAATGTGACGCTGGTGGAGATGAACGACGCCCTGGTGGAGAAAGCCGTCGGTGGAATTCGCAAAAGCCTGGATCGCGTGGCCAAGAAGCAGTTCAAGGATGATGCCGCCAAGGGACAGCAGTTTGTCGATGGCACGCTGGCAAAGATCAGCGGCGCGACCAAGCCCGAATCGGCCGTACAGGGTGCGGACCTGGTCGTGGAAGCGATCGTTGAGCGGATGGACGTGAAGCATCAGCTGTTTGGCAAGCTGGACACAGCGGCACCCGCTCACACAATCTTTGCCAGCAACACTTCCTCCCTGTCGATTGCGGAGATTGGTTCGGTGACGAAGCGTCAGGATCGGTTCGGTGGGCTGCATTTCTTCAATCCGGTGCCGGTGATGAAGCTGCTGGAGATTATCCGTACGGACCAAACGTCCGACGAAACGTTCCAGGCGCTGCAGGGCTTTGGACAGCGGTTGGGCAAGGCGTGCATTACGTGCAAGGATACGCCCGGGTTCGTGGTGAACCGGCTGCTCGTACCGTACATGGCCGAAGCGATCCGGTTGCTTGAGCGGGGTGATGCTTCGGCACGGGACATCGATACGGCGATGAAGCTCGGTGCGGGCTACCCGATGGGACCGATCGAGCTGATCGACTACGTGGGGCTGGACACCACGAACAACATTCTGCAGGGCTGGCATGAGAAGTACCCCGACAATCCGCTGTTTGTGCCGATCAAAACGCTCCAGCAGCTCGTTAGCGAGGGCAAGCTGGGCGTCAAGAGTGGCGAAGGGTTCTACTCGTACAAGAAGTGAGCATCGTTTTTAAAATGCATCCGTCGTTATGATTTAATAAAAGCATTTAGTAATTTAGTCGCCACTGTGTAGCTTGCTGCTGTCGTAAATTGTTGACCGATTCACGTGCTCCGTCGGGCACATTGTGCAAACCTGCTGCTTACCCACTGACGTTCTTCTGGTACGTTTGCGTTTGTTTTTTTTTTATCAGATAAGCCCTGATAGTCGCCCCGAAATTGCTCCATAATTTGCGTGCATGTTGGACTTTTGCATCGAACAATCGCTGCTCACTCAATCCTGTTCAGTTGTTTTGTTACGCGTAGTCCCTCGCGATGGCTTCTTCAAGCATTAACCATGTTACCGTAATTGGTGGCGGCGTAATGGGTTCGGGAATAGCGATGGTAAGTGGCCTGACCTTTGTCCGTGTCCAGGAGAGGAAAACGAAAAGCGTGTACCACACTACCCAACTCACCGTAGATAACCGCCGCCAACGGGTACCGAGTGACCGTGGTCGATGTAAATGAGGAAGCAATTGGACGTGCCAGAGCGCAGGTGGAAAAGGATCTGCGACGGATGGCGCAGCATGTAAGCAAGGGCAATGAGCAGGCGGAAAACAAGTTCTACACCGATGCTGCAGCACGTACGACGTACAGCACAAAGCTGAAAGTAGTGGTTGCCGCGACGGATCTGGTCATCGAAGCGATTGTGGAAAATCTCAAGCAAAAACAATCCCTTTTTAAAATTCTCGACCAAGTACGTCGCCCGGTGGGACCTAATTGACTCGAATCTTTAATCCAATATCATGCTTCCGGTTACAGGCTGCTCCACCGCACACGATTCTCACCAGCAACACGTCGTCGCTTTCGATCGCCGAAATCGCATCGGGCGCCGAAAGAAAGGATCGCATCGGTGGACTACACTTCTTCAACCCGGTACCGCTGATGAAGCTGATCGAAGTCGTCCGGACGGGCAGCACATCCGACAGTACGCACGGTACGTTGCTAGCGTTTGGCAAAAGTCTTCGCAAAACATGCATTACGTGCCGCGATCAGCCCGGCTTCGTCGTGAACCGTTTGCTGTTTCCGGTGATACACGAAGCGCTGGGAATGGTGGAACGGGAGGACGCGACAGCGCACGACATTGATGTAGCGATGAAGCTGGGCCTGGGACACCCGATGGGACCGTTCGAGCTGATGGACATTGTCGGGTTGGATACGGTGCGGGCTATACAGCGGGAACGCTACGCACGCAACCCATCGGATGCGGCCGCTAAACCGAGCGAACTGCTCGAGCGGATGGTGCGGGAGAATAAGCTGGGTGTGAAATCGGGTGAAGGATTTTATAACTATAAATAAAGAGCAGAGGAGGAGGATTTTAGAGAAGCATTCTGCTTCTGTGATACAGCTCCAGGAGTTTTTGTAATCCAATTGCTTTCTACCGATCGACGAGAAACAGTGTACGGGTCGAGTAGTCTGGAACTAGTTAGTAATGAGTGCTCCGGAGCCGGCTTCGACCTGATCGCTCCAGAGCAGGCTCCGACTTCATCCCGGAGCCGGCTTCCTCTCCGACGGCTCCGGAGCCGACGCTGCAGGAAGACAAACGGTTGGTACGAAGCCGCCTCCGGAGCTGTCGTTGCGGTGCCGGCTTCAGAGTCGTTGGAGTGGAGCCGGCTCCGGAGTCGATTTTTGCATCAACAACAATAGTAAAGCGTCCATGCCTCTGAAGCGCATGTAAGAGCTGGACCTATACATGGCCTCTTCAGCAGGGGCCGATCATAGCTAACTAAACAGATACTTGGGACTCCGGGCTTTTAAGAGCGCCCCAAGGCATATCTTTCGGTCCTGAGAGCTTCGATAATTTAGTCTTCTGCTCTAGCACTACCACCTCCAGAGCTCTCGGCCTGCCATTTCTGGCTTTCTGTGATTTGATTTCACGCGTAGCAAAGTAATCAGTCTCTGCGTACGTACGGTCTGGATAGGATAAAAACCCCGGTCCTGCCGTGTGAAGACCGGCCCCAATGATCGTTCTGCCTAGGGCCTCCAAGGGGCTTGTTCCATCATGATCGATCGTTACAGGCGGTTTCAAATGGAAAATGTTGAGCCAAGATTGGTGAACATTTGGACGGACCTAAAAGATCGACGATCGACGATCAGATTCAGATCAGAAGTATGTTACAATCCTACAAATTTGGTACCACTGCATGGGAACTAAGATTTCTTAGGTGATACTGCTGTAGGAACCGGCAATTTAACGGTTGAAATTTGAAAAAAGATGACACCTGTTGCGTCCCTGTTTTCTAACGGCTTTTTTAAATATACTTTGGTTTTCGCAAAATTTCTGCTAAATCAAATATCATCTATTTTTTAAGTTTGAAACAAATGTTTCAAGTAAAATGAGCTTCAATATGAATGAGAATGGTAAAACAAATATTTTTTTTGTAATTTTCTAATCACTCCATTGAGCAACACTTTAACGAATCTTTTCAAATCACCCCTGATTTACAGCTCACTTATCTAAAAAGACGATTGAACAGCGATGAGTCGCGCTTAGATAAGGGTATCGTTGTTCGTCATCTTTCCCTGCTAACAAAACAAAAGCGCACTTCGACCATCACCGTCGTCATCATGTCCGAGGGGGAATGCATTCCATCGAACCTGCCGGCCGGAGTGTTACAGCTAGAGAACCAGGTAGCCGGTCATACCGCAGCCCAAGGTTGCCTCGGACTGCTGAAAACCACCAGCGATGGGACGATCCTCAAACCAACCGGCAAGGTACTGTGTGGCCTGCGCGAGATAGCGTTCTACGAGCGTTTGCAGGAAGCACGGAACCGCAACACCGATCAAGCAACCGGCGACGAGCCGACCGATCTGTGGACGGTACTGTGTCAGGTGGTGCCTCGATACTATGGCCATCCGAAGCTTACCATCGACCGGAAGGAGGTCGAGTTTATCCAGCTCGAAGATCTAACCGAAGGTCTCAAGTGGCCGTGCATTATGGACGTGAAGATTGGGCGCCGCACCTGGGATCCACTGGCAACGCCGGAAAAGCGCAAGGCGGAGGAAAGCAAATACAGAGCATGCCGGCAGCGATTCGGCCTGTGCATTCCCGGCTTTCAGCTATACTCGGTGCGGGACGGCGGACAGCTGATCCGGCACGGAAAGGATTACGGCAAACAGCTTACCGAGGACAACATTCGTGATGGTAAGCGTGGCACGGGTGAGCAATATCTTTGTTCTGGCAAGCTAATGACAACCTTTCACCCATCTTGTCTCTAGCATTCCTGCTCTTTTTAAATGCAACCGAGACGGGACGTGTTTCGCGGACGCTGCTGCAACAGTTTCTACACGATCTGCACCTGATACGCGACTGGGCCCGCAAGCAAACCACGTTCCGGCTGTACTCTAGCTCGGTACTGCTCGTGTACGATGCGGCCCGGCTCGCCGCGGCTCGTTCGGAGCTACAGAGAGCAAGTCTGACCAACGCCAACGGAACGCTGCTGCTGACTGCAAAGGCACGAATGATCGACTTTGCGCACGCATTCCCGACCGAAGCGGGCGAAGCAGACACCGTGGATGAGAACTACCTACAGGGAGTAGACAGTCTGGTGGAGATATTCGAACAGTTTCTTGCCACCGCCAAGGACGACTAAAGACTGGAGGAGTAGAGCTGGGTTGTTTTGTAAGGTAGGACTTCGCTACTGTAAGTAGTGGTTTGTCCCTCCTGACATTGGCTTCATCCTTTAATTTTTCCTAAAACACAAAAAAAACCAAAAGCGCTTTACTTCTATTGGCCACGGCGCCGAAGTGCCATGCTGGGTTCACCCTTCCAAGTGGTTTTAAGTATTGTTTCCTTACTGTGAATGATTTAAATACGTTAAGCAATTCGAGTGAGAGGTCATCGATGATACCAAACTAATCCGACAAGAATCTAATGTCGCTTCTCATCGGGCGCCAATCAATAATGGGTAGGATCTCGATGTCTCCTGTGTCCTTCCAGTACTACTGCGCCATACCAAAGCAGCAAAGCGGCATATACTTACAGGATAGCACAAGGGAAACAGGAGTGCAAACGGGAGCACATGGCAAGGTTTCCACGACACAAAAAAAAACTGGTACATTATGGAACTTTAGGTTAAGATATGCTAACCACAAATGTATTATTTAATCGTGAATAAATGGCACATCATTAAGGCTGACTTGAGTTTCGGGTTCTGGACATTCTGGTTGATAAAGAAAGAAATGTTCACACACATTTTCAGCTCTTTCGAATCCTTTGTGATCCGTTAATCAGTACTCTTAAATTATCAGGATAAGTACGCAAAGTGTTGGAAGGTATTTCCTCTTACGAATGGCAAAAGAATTCTTTCTTTCTTTCGGTGGCACTACAACCTCGAGAGGTGTCGGCCTGCCATATTTGGCATTCTGTGACTTGATTTCACCCGTAGCAAGGTAATCAGCCATGCATACGGGGAGACGGTCTGGATGGGATTTGAACCCCGGGTCCTGCCGTGTGAAGACCGGCACCGTTGTCACTTCGGCCATCGGCCGCCGGAAAAAGGACAACTGACTAAATTTCATATTACATAACTATACAAGCAACGCCTACTAGATTCCTAACTCCCGAGGTTGCTATGTTCCACAACACAAAGGTCTTCTGGTAGAGTAGGTACTCTGCCAATAGGATCTGTTGGAATTTGAATATGCCTTTCATATCAATTTGAGTTAGGTATTGGTATGAATTTATGGTTAGACGTTTCAGGGAAAAATTATGGTCAAGGTTTGGAATTTTATAGCACATTAAGGCACCTTCCATGAATTAGAATGAATTATAGAATGAACTCATACGAATGAATTAATAAACTTACAATGAATATACAATAACTAACTGAACGCCAAGCGAGCAACACAAGTTTGAGTAAACCAGCGCAAATATCACAAGTCCCTTCCCGATCACGATCAGTGAAAATCCTACAGGATCCTATTTGATGAACAACTAGCTTGAAGTCGGAAGGCTATTTTTCTCGAGCGCCATTAGCCAGTCCAGTCTGAGTTATGGGCGGCTTCTACTGATCTTCTTCACACTGTGGCCTAATCCCTTGATCCTTCATATCACCCATTGGATCGATAAAGTTGCCAGGCGTTCGGCTTTTAATCATCCCCTTCTGGAGTATTGCTTGGTCTTCCAGACTTTCGGATAACTGGACTTCTTCGTCTCTTCGTAGACTTTTTGGCCTCAAGAGATGCCTCAAATTTGCACGTCCTCAACTGACATCGGATATTTGGAAGGATCGCTCTGACACGGGGCCATCGCATGAAAAGTCCTTAAAAATTAGTCCATAATTCGAAAGATACTCGCCCAAAACGCAAACACCAACTGTTATCAATTATTTTTATCACATCGCATTTAGCACACCACCCCACGTGGGTGGGATTTAGGTGGTTCCGGTTGTCCCCGGTATCTTACCACCGTTAGAAATAGACACCGATAAACGCGCGGTGTACGATAATTCCTTTCCCTAATGATAATCGAACCGTTTCCCTCGCCTTCGAATGATAAAACTGGACACTTGTGGTGCTGGCCCTGCTGGCCGTTCAGCGATTCCCACTGTCTCCCAGTTCGATTGTGCAGTTCCATGTGGTAGGGTTAGGATAGCGTATCGCCACAATGAGCCAACTAAAATTACCACCCTACCAGAAGCGTAAGACTTCCGCCACCAAGCGACCGACCACCCTGAACGTCGGTGGACCGGCTGGCAGCCAGGGTAAGAAGTCACCGCTCGGGTATGGTATGCAGAATGCGGACGAATGTCCAACGCTTCCGGACGGCTTTCTACCGCTGCCCTGCCAGGTAGCGGGACACGCCTTTCACAAGGGAACCAATTCGCTAGGCAAGTGGAGGACGGCGATTAAGTGCAAGGACAGCGCTTACTCTTCTAACCACCCGAAACGGTTTCCCACCCACTAGGTTTGCTAAAAAGTGTTGACGACGGTTCGGTACTGAAACCGGTCGCCAAGCTTCTGGCCGGTCAGCGTGAAATCAAGTTCTACGAGCAGATCACGAATGCGTCCGCCCGCGAGCTTGTGGTGTTGCGCGAGCTAACGCCTCAGTACCGCGGCCACCAGAAGCTACCGATCGGGGGTGAGTTGATCGATTTTCTCAAGCTAGAAGATCTTACCCACGGTATGCTGGAACCGTGCATTATGGATGTAAAAATTGGCCGCCGCTCGTGGGATCCGTTGGCGACGGAGGAGAAGCGACTGTACGAAGCATCCAAGTACGTCGAAAGTCGGGAAGCGTACGGGTTCTGCATACCGGGCTTTCAGTTTTACTCGCTGCAAACGGGCCGGTTGCAGCGGTACGGCAAAGAGTACGGAAAGAAGCTTACCGAGGTGACGGTGAAGGATGCGGTACGACGGTTTCTGAACGCGGACGTCGGCCTCTGTCGTCAGCAGTTGATACAGCTTCTAACCGACCTTTGGAACATCCAGAGGTGGGCCCGAACGCAAACATCGTTCCGGTTGTACGCTAGCTCGGTACTGCTGGTGTACGATGCGCGCCGGTTGAAGCCGGTTCTGCAGCACGCGGGAAAGCGAACACCACACACACCGAGCACACCGACGGGTACGGGTAGCGGGGCCAGCACACCCGGCACTCCGGTCTTCTGCACCACTTCCGTCAACGAGCTGGGCGATGTGGAACCGCTGCAACACTACTTCAAGATACAGCGAAGCCACTCCGCCAATCACAACTACGAAGAGGTACGTGTAGCCATAGGTTGCTATGATCGGCATAGTAACAGGGCAGTTTTCACTTGCAGGACATTAAAGTAATGAAGGAAAACTATACCTTCATGCTGGACAATCTCGTCGGTTCGTACGAGGACAAGGTCTGGGCCAAGGCGCGCATGATCGACTTTGCGCACACGTTCACGCAGCCTTCGACCACCGAGTCACCGCCGTCCGTCGATCGTAACTATCTCGCCGGTATCGACAGTCTGGTGAAGCTGTTCGAGGATCTGCTCAAGGACTGTGAAATACAAAACTCACCCCGACAGGGAGTGGCTTGATGGGAATGTCGCTGCAAACGAAAAAAGAAACGGAACGGAACTGGTTCATTTGCTGAAAGGAACGGTACATGGAGCTGGGATGCAAAAGAACTTATTTTGTAAGTATCGTATTAGGGTAAAAGACTCGAGAAGGCCCCACCCTTAGAATCTTTTGTGTGCAGCACTGTGGTTTGTCATTTTTATTGCACAGTGGGATTTTGTATGGTCATTACTCGTTTCATATACATTGTGCATTGTTCCTTAATACTGTTACTGGACAGCGAGTAGAGCAAGATAATGTGGCAGCCGTATCCATTTGTGCACCGTACTGTACCTCACGATACACGACACGATACACGACACGATGCATGATACACGACAGGATACACGATACACGATACACGCTACACACTACGCGCTAAATCTAACACTAATACAAATTCATAATTGTAAGGTAACGGTAATTGTAATAAAATAGTTTTAGTCTTATCTCGTATCTCGAACCGATCGGTCTTAAAACGCTCAACTTAAAACGAAAGAAATCGCGCCAAAGTGGTGACCCTGACGTGAGTTTTTTATTAATGTTACAAGTGCGTGATTTTTGTTCGAGCGAGTTTTCGTATACGCCAAAAAATGCTTGAGGATAAAGTGATTACGAATCCGCCTACCGCGAACCCCGCGTCTCAACCGGCCGCTATTGAAGCAATCCATACGCCTCGATTGAATCCACCCAGCATGGAAGACACCAACATAGAGACATATTTCATGTCGCTTGAATTTTGGTTCGCTGCTTCGGGAATAGGCGCATTGCACGATACGCGAAAGTACAACATCGTTATGGCACAGGTGCCTCCTAATAAACTGACTGAGCTAAGGTCAATCATCGATGGCACACCGACGATGGACAAGTACACATACATAAAGACCAAACTGATCGGTTATTTCGCAGACAGTCAGCAGCGGCGTTTGCAGCGCGTATTGTCCGATATGCCGCTAGGTGATAAAAAACCAAGCCAGCTCTTGAACGAGATGAAGCGCGTTGCTGGCAACGCTCTTAACGAAACGGTGCTTATTGATCTTTGGGCATCCAGGCTACCGCCACATGCACAAGCGGCAGTGATCGCTTCTCGTGGTGACGCCGCCGACAAAACCACCATCGCTGACGCCATTGTCGAATCTTTGGAACTTAGGAGCATTAACGCCGTCGAACGGAAAAAATCAGCGATGGCGCCAGACCACGTGCCTGAAACCGCGGTCAACGACCCCATTTCTGATCTTCGAAAAGAGATAGCTGAATTATCCAGGCGCATTGAAAACGTGTTTCCCAACCGAGGGCATCGCGGACTATCGGTTTCCCGCGCCAGTTCACCAGGTAGACGCTCATTTAGTCGCAGGGATTTTTCGACTGGCCCGTGTTGGTTTCATCGCAAATTTGGTAGTGAAGCTCGAAAATGCCGAAAACCCTGCACCGCTCAAAGCTCTTCACCTTCACAATAGCGACGCTCTGCTGATGCTGCGGTGGAGATTGGCGAACTCACCACTACAGCCGCAATCTTTCGCCTAAGAATTGCCGATACAACCACGTCAATGCAATTTTTAATCGACACCGGCGCCGATGTGTCTGTGGTTCCGAAAGATTTGCTTTCAGCCGGAGTTAAACCATCTTCGATAAAACTGTTCGCCGCGAACGGATCGCCCATTAATGTATATGGTGAAGTTTTATTAAAAGTAAACCTCGGTCTTCGTCGTGAGTTCTTGTGGTCGTTCCTGATAGCCGATGTAACTTCCGGAATAATTGGTGCGGATTTTTTAGGCAATTTTGACCTACTGGTAGATATTAAACGAAAGCGTCTCATCGATAACACCACCCACCTCGAGTCGGTTGGATTCCTTGCGAAAAGTGAGCAGTGTTCGGTTAAAACTTTTCAGGCGGTTTCACCCTACGCCGAGTTGTTAGCCGAATTTCCCAACATCACTCGTCTCGCGCCACCGGGTACAATCTGCGATGCACCGGTCTACCATCGAATTGAAACGACTGGGCAGCCTGTTTATGCACGCCCACGACGGCTCTCCCCGGACAAGCTTGAAGCTGCGAGATCCGAATTCGAACATCTGATGAAGCTTGGGATATGCAGACCTTCTAGCAGCAGTTGGGCGAGCCCGCTTCACATGGTGAAAAAGGCGGACGGGTCCTGGCGACCATGCGGTGACTACCGCGCACTCAACGCTCAAACCATCCCGGATCGCTATCCCTTACCGTACCTGCAGGACTTCTCTACCATTCTAGAAGGTAAAACTATTTTTTCAAAAGTTGACTTGCAGAAGGCGTTCCATCAGGTGCGAATCCATCCCGAGGATATTGCTAAGACTGCCATCACGACACCCTTCGGATTGTTCGAGTTCTCGTTCATGACCTTTGGACTGCGCAACGCTGCGCAAACATTTCAACGTTTAATCCACGAGGTTGTGCGAGGGTTGGATTTCATATTCCCCTACATTGACGATCTATTCATCGCTTCATCATCACCCGAAGAACATCGTGAACACTTGCGTCGATTGTTTGAAAGGCTCAAACAATATAATCTGGCGATAAATATTGCCAAGTGCGAATTCGGCCGTGATACTCTTGATTTTCTTGGCCACTCTGTATCTGCTGATGGTATCCGTCCCTTGCCAGACCGCGTGCGAGCTATTGCAGAATACAAGCGTCCTGCGACAGTGAATGAATTAAAAAGGTCTTTGGCTATGCTAAATTTTTACCGAAGGTTCATGCCAAACGCGATCGAGCACCAGATTCCACTCCTTTCCATGATTACTGGCAACAAACGCAACGATCGATCCCCGTTGACCTGGAATGACACCACAACCGCAAGTTTCGAGCGCTGTAAGCAACAACTCGCCGATGCTACGCTGTTATCGCATCCCGTCAAATCTGCAGAGCTATCCCTTTGGGTCGATGCATCTGATATCGCCGCAGGGGCGGTTCTGCATCAAATCGTCGATGGAAACCCTCAACCACTCGGATTTTATTCGAAGAAATTCGATAAGGCGCAACTGCGGTATAGTACCTACGATCGCGAGCTGACAGCAATATACCTTGCGGTGCGGCATTTCAAATACATGCTCGAAGGACGAAGCTGTCACATCTATACCGACCACAAACCCATCACATTTGCCTTCCGCCAGAAGCGTGACAAAGCCTCGGACCGTCAAGCTCGCCAGTTGGATGTGATTGGTCAGATCACAACGGACATCCGTCACATTGTGGGAAAGGACAACATCGTGGCTGACTTGCTCTCCCGCATCAATGCAGTAAAGTCAGTGCCATTCCTGGATTATGAAGCCCTAGCAGAGAGCCAAAAAGACGACCACGACCTTCAAAATATCGTAGAAGGTAAACTGAATAGTTCGCTTAAACTAAAGTATTTTACCATTCCAGGCAGTACCAAACAACTATTATGTGACTGCACTGGTGATCGCATTCGGCCCTTTATAACGGAACGGTTCCGGCAAGCTGCGCTCCAGGCAACGCATAATTTGTCTCATCCTGGCACGCGTGCAACGGCCAAATTAATGACGGAGCGATTTGTTTGGCCAAGCATCCGCAAGGACAGTATCGCTTTCGCTAGGAGCTGCCTGCAATGCCAACGCTCGAAGGTGACACGCCACATCCAATCGCCTGTATCCCGATACTCGGCTCCGGATAGTCGATTCTCACATATCAACATCGACATCGTTGGGCCCTTCCCCCCGAGTAAAGGTAACCGTTACTGTCTAACGGTCATCGACAGATTCACGCGTTGGCCAGAAGCGTTACCCATACCGGATATGACCGCGATCACAATTGCCGAAGCTCTGGTATCTGGATGGATATCTCGATTTGGTGTTCCTTCCTTCATAACTTCCGACCAAGGACGCCAATTCGAGTCATCGCTGTTCGCTGAACTGACTCGTTTGCTCGGATCCAGCCACCTGCGCACGACTGCGTACCATCCACAATCGAATGGAATCATCGAACGATGGCATAGAACCCTTAAGTCGTCGATCCTTTGCCATGATACTGAACACTGGAGCGAGCACCTGCCGATGATCCTACTGGGACTGCGGTCGGCCTACAAGGAGGACATAAAAGCGTCGGCGGCCGAGATGGTATATGGTACAACGCTTCGAATACCGTCTGAGTTTTTCGTTAGCAACCCGACCAACCCGAACGAAGCTGAATTTGTCGCCAAACTTCGAAGGACTATGCGTGATCTTCGCCCCCAGCCGACTGCTTGGCATGGAAATCGGAACGTTTTCGTTCACCAGAACCTGCGGACGTGCAGAAATGTTTTCGTGCGGAATGATTCGGTACGACCATCTTTATCACCTCCATACGAAGGACCATTCGAGGTGGTTAGCCGAGCCGAAAAATTTTTCACGCTGAAAATCCGAGGCCGACCAGTCAACGTTTCGGTGGACCGTTTGAAACCTGCATTCGCGCTAGAGGACCAGCAAAACAACCCGGTACCAGCTGACACAACTCCTGTCATAAAATCCCCGACTAGAGTCACTCGTTCTGGACGACGAGTGATAATTCCCGAGAGGTTTCACTAAAAGGTAATCTAGTCTAGGAGGGGAGTACTGTGGCAGCCGTATCCATTTGTGCACCGTACTGTACCTCACGATACACGACACGATACACGACACGATGCATGATACACGACAGGATACACGATACACGATACACGCTACACACTACGCGCTAAATCTAACACTAATACAAATTCATAATTGTAAGGTAACGGTAATTGTAATAAAATAGTTTTAGTCTTATCTCGTATCTCGAACCGATCGGTCTTAAAACGCTCAACTTAAAACGAAAGAAATCGCGCCAAAGTGGTGACCCTGACGTGAGTTTTTTATTAATGTTACAAGTGCGTGATTTTTGTTCGAGCGAGTTTTCGTATACGCCAAAAAATGCTTGAGGATAAAGTGATTACGAATCCGCCTACCGCGAACCCCGCGTCTCAACCGGCCGCTATTGAAGCAATCCATACGCCTCGATTGAATCCACCCAGCATGGAAGACACCAACATAGAGACATATTTCATGTCGCTTGAATTTTGGTTCGCTGCTTCGGGAATAGGCGCATTGCACGATACGCGAAAGTACAACATCGTTATGGCACAGGTGCCTCCTAATAAACTGACTGAGCTAAGGTCAATCATCGATGGCACACCGACGATGGACAAGTACACATACATAAAGACCAAACTGATCGGTTATTTCGCAGACAGTCAGCAGCGGCGTTTGCAGCGCGTATTGTCCGATATGCCGCTAGGTGATAAAAAACCAAGCCAGCTCTTGAACGAGATGAAGCGCGTTGCTGGCAACGCTCTTAACGAAACGGTGCTTATTGATCTTTGGGCATCCAGGCTACCGCCACATGCACAAGCGGCAGTGATCGCTTCTCGTGGTGACGCCGCCGACAAAACCACCATCGCTGACGCCATTGTCGAATCTTTGGAACTTAGGAGCATTAACGCCGTCGAACGGAAAAAATCAGCGATGGCGCCAGACCACGTGCCTGAAACCGCGGTCAACGACCCCATTTCTGATCTTCGAAAAGAGATAGCTGAATTATCCAGGCGCATTGAAAACGTGTTTCCCAACCGAGGGCATCGCGGACTATCGGTTTCCCGCGCCAGTTCACCAGGTAGACGCTCATTTAGTCGCAGGGATTTTTCGACTGGCCCGTGTTGGTTTCATCGCAAATTTGGTAGTGAAGCTCGAAAATGCCGAAAACCCTGCACCGCTCAAAGCTCTTCACCTTCACAATAGCGACGCTCTGCTGATGCTGCGGTGGAGATTGGCGAACTCACCACTACAGCCGCAATCTTTCGCCTAAGAATTGCCGATACAACCACGTCAATGCAATTTTTAATCGACACCGGCGCCGATGTGTCTGTGGTTCCGAAAGATTTGCTTTCAGCCGGAGTTAAACCATCTTCGATAAAACTGTTCGCCGCGAACGGATCGCCCATTAATGTATATGGTGAAGTTTTATTAAAAGTAAACCTCGGTCTTCGTCGTGAGTTCTTGTGGTCGTTCCTGATAGCCGATGTAACTTCCGGAATAATTGGTGCGGATTTTTTAGGCAATTTTGACCTACTGGTAGATATTAAACGAAAGCGTCTCATCGATAACACCACCCACCTCGAGTCGGTTGGATTCCTTGCGAAAAGTGAGCAGTGTTCGGTTAAAACTTTTCAGGCGGTTTCACCCTACGCCGAGTTGTTAGCCGAATTTCCCAACATCACTCGTCTCGCGCCACCGGGTACAATCTGCGATGCACCGGTCTACCATCGAATTGAAACGACTGGGCAGCCTGTTTATGCACGCCCACGACGGCTCTCCCCGGACAAGCTTGAAGCTGCGAGATCCGAATTCGAACATCTGATGAAGCTTGGGATATGCAGACCTTCTAGCAGCAGTTGGGCGAGCCCGCTTCACATGGTGAAAAAGGCGGACGGGTCCTGGCGACCATGCGGTGACTACCGCGCACTCAACGCTCAAACCATCCCGGATCGCTATCCCTTACCGTACCTGCAGGACTTCTCTACCATTCTAGAAGGTAAAACTATTTTTTCAAAAGTTGACTTGCAGAAGGCGTTCCATCAGGTGCGAATCCATCCCGAGGATATTGCTAAGACTGCCATCACGACACCCTTCGGATTGTTCGAGTTCTCGTTCATGACCTTTGGACTGCGCAACGCTGCGCAAACATTTCAACGTTTAATCCACGAGGTTGTGCGAGGGTTGGATTTCATATTCCCCTACATTGACGATCTATTCATCGCTTCATCATCACCCGAAGAACATCGTGAACACTTGCGTCGATTGTTTGAAAGGCTCAAACAATATAATCTGGCGATAAATATTGCCAAGTGCGAATTCGGCCGTGATACTCTTGATTTTCTTGGCCACTCTGTATCTGCTGATGGTATCCGTCCCTTGCCAGACCGCGTGCGAGCTATTGCAGAATACAAGCGTCCTGCGACAGTGAATGAATTAAAAAGGTCTTTGGCTATGCTAAATTTTTACCGAAGGTTCATGCCAAACGCGATCGAGCACCAGATTCCACTCCTTTCCATGATTACTGGCAACAAACGCAACGATCGATCCCCGTTGACCTGGAATGACACCACAACCGCAAGTTTCGAGCGCTGTAAGCAACAACTCGCCGATGCTACGCTGTTATCGCATCCCGTCAAATCTGCAGAGCTATCCCTTTGGGTCGATGCATCTGATATCGCCGCAGGGGCGGTTCTGCATCAAATCGTCGATGGAAACCCTCAACCACTCGGATTTTATTCGAAGAAATTCGATAAGGCGCAACTGCGGTATAGTACCTACGATCGCGAGCTGACAGCAATATACCTTGCGGTGCGGCATTTCAAATACATGCTCGAAGGACGAAGCTGTCACATCTATACCGACCACAAACCCATCACATTTGCCTTCCGCCAGAAGCGTGACAAAGCCTCGGACCGTCAAGCTCGCCAGTTGGATGTGATTGGTCAGATCACAACGGACATCCGTCACATTGTGGGAAAGGACAACATCGTGGCTGACTTGCTCTCCCGCATCAATGCAGTAAAGTCAGTGCCATTCCTGGATTATGAAGCCCTAGCAGAGAGCCAAAAAGACGACCACGACCTTCAAAATATCGTAGAAGGTAAACTGAATAGTTCGCTTAAACTAAAGTATTTTACCATTCCAGGCAGTACCAAACAACTATTATGTGACTGCACTGGTGATCGCATTCGGCCCTTTATAACGGAACGGTTCCGGCAAGCTGCGCTCCAGGCAACGCATAATTTGTCTCATCCTGGCACGCGTGCAACGGCCAAATTAATGACGGAGCGATTTGTTTGGCCAAGCATCCGCAAGGACAGTATCGCTTTCGCTAGGAGCTGCCTGCAATGCCAACGCTCGAAGGTGACACGCCACATCCAATCGCCTGTATCCCGATACTCGGCTCCGGATAGTCGATTCTCACATATCAACATCGACATCGTTGGGCCCTTCCCCCCGAGTAAAGGTAACCGTTACTGTCTAACGGTCATCGACAGATTCACGCGTTGGCCAGAAGCGTTACCCATACCGGATATGACCGCGATCACAATTGCCGAAGCTCTGGTATCTGGATGGATATCTCGATTTGGTGTTCCTTCCTTCATAACTTCCGACCAAGGACGCCAATTCGAGTCATCGCTGTTCGCTGAACTGACTCGTTTGCTCGGATCCAGCCACCTGCGCACGACTGCGTACCATCCACAATCGAATGGAATCATCGAACGATGGCATAGAACCCTTAAGTCGTCGATCCTTTGCCATGATACTGAACACTGGAGCGAGCACCTGCCGATGATCCTACTGGGACTGCGGTCGGCCTACAAGGAGGACATAAAAGCGTCGGCGGCCGAGATGGTATATGGTACAACGCTTCGAATACCGTCTGAGTTTTTCGTTAGCAACCCGACCAACCCGAACGAAGCTGAATTTGTCGCCAAACTTCGAAGGACTATGCGTGATCTTCGCCCCCAGCCGACTGCTTGGCATGGAAATCGGAACGTTTTCGTTCACCAGAACCTGCGGACGTGCAGAAATGTTTTCGTGCGGAATGATTCGGTACGACCATCTTTATCACCTCCATACGAAGGACCATTCGAGGTGGTTAGCCGAGCCGAAAAATTTTTCACGCTGAAAATCCGAGGCCGACCAGTCAACGTTTCGGTGGACCGTTTGAAACCTGCATTCGCGCTAGAGGACCAGCAAAACAACCCGGTACCAGCTGACACAACTCCTGTCATAAAATCCCCGACTAGAGTCACTCGTTCTGGACGACGAGTGATAATTCCCGAGAGGTTTCACTAAAAGGTAATCTAGTCTAGGAGGGGAGTACTGTGGCAGCCGTATCCATTTGTGCACCGTACTGTACCTCACGATACACGACACGATACACGACACGATGCATGATACACGACAGGATACACGATACACGATACACGCTACACACTACGCGCTAAATCTAACACTAATACAAATTCATAATTGTAAGGTAACGGTAATTGTAATAAAATAGTTTTAGTCTTATCTCGTATCTCGAACCGATCGGTCTTAAAACGCTCAACTTAAAACGAAAGAAATCGCGCCAAAATAATATACATTGTAAGAAGTGATGTGGGTAAAAGACTCGAAAAGGCCCCCCCCTGACAAAATTTGTTAGGCGCTGTAGGATATACGCCTAAAGGTATGCAATCCGCAGTACACGTTGCGGAAGCTTCACAGTGAGCTTTCAGAGTGCTTTCAGTGTGGTCAAAATTGGTTGAAGAAAGTCGAATAAAATATTGTTATTATTTGATTAAAATCCCCTTTCCGCTAACCCTACCATTCATTTTGGGTTACAGGGGCTTCGTACTAGTTTTCAGTCGCACTAGCGGTGAACAATCGGGCCTAAAACATGCACGGCGTTCTCGGACGGTAACGGAACAGTAATTCGATGAATACTTGTTACCTTGCATTGATATTCAGCAAAGGAGGAAACATAAGAATATCATAATCTCAAACCACTTGTTACAATGTATTGTATCAAGTTCTACTCGCTGTCTATTAACAGTATTAGAAACAATGCACAATGTTTACATCAAATGGGTTTTGACCATACAGAATCCCACTGTACAATAAAAATGACAGGCCACAGTGCTGCACACAAAAGATTCTAGGGGGGGCCTTCTCGAGTCTTTTACCGTCACTTCTAACGTGACCAAAAATTATTACGTAGCTCCTGTAAGCCGATATAAATGGTCAGGATAGAGGGAGGGGGATTCAATCGAATAATAAGCAATATTTCATTCGACTTTATCAAACCACTTTTGACCATACTGAAAGCACACTGTGAAGCTCTCGCCACGTGTACTGCGGATTGCATACATTTGGGCGTAAATCCTACAGAGCCTAACAATTTTTGTCTGGCGGGGGCCTTTTCGAGTCTTTTACCAGAATCGGAATGGAAATGCAAAAAAAGGATCGAGACTTTATTGTTAGGTTCGACGTCCGGAACGGCCAACACTAGCGCAAACACACAGAGACCGAAACAGTTGCCTTCTCATTCGTGCTCTCGCTATGCGTGCAACTTTTTTGTATTTTTTATTTGTGTTACCCATATGTTTTCCTAGTTCCTAGCGGCGAAGAAAAAACAAAAGCTAAAACAACAGAAAAATATATTATATACGTACGAATCTGTTTCTACGAGCACCTTTTCGAACGGTTCGTGGTATCACGCAGTGTATCCCGCCTGAAAACAGGGGGCAAGATCGCCACACGCTGCTGTTTTGGTTTCCCGCCACTCTTTATAAAACACTATTCCCGCATATTGTCACAATTCGTTTCCTCTCCGTCCGTCGTTTAGAGCGCAGTCGGACCTTTCATCATCATATTTCACATTCTATCTGTCCTATGGGAGGTTTCTCAAGTTCAAGTCGCTGGCATACGGCCAAAAAGTGTAATACAAACGCTACTCTAGCGTGGCGCCGCATTGTTGGACGGATGCCAGCCAGGGATACGTGCGTGTGTGTGTGTGCGCGATTATTTTAAGGTCGTTTCGCAAACAGGTGAGTGTTGCACAAATTTGCTGGGGTGCTTATTATACACGGTTCCGGGTGATACTGTTATTGCTTTTGCTTTCGCTTCGAGGAAAAGAAAGGGGACGTGTGAAAGCAGCGGATCCACCACCACTACAGGAAGTAACAGGAAAACACATACATGTACATAAAATTGCCATCGAAAGAAATGCGTACAGCAGCCGAAGAGCGGGAGCCCCCCCTGTTTTTTTCCTATAGGCCGGATTTGCTGCCCTCCACGCCCATATGCTTGTTGTAGAGCCCGTTCAGCTGCTCGAGAATGATGAACGTCAGCACGGTGTGCGGTCCGAGCCGGCCGTAGTACGCGGTGAAGCCCTTCCACAGCGCAAACAGACCTTCGTGCCGGATCACTTTCACAATGACGTCGATCGTGCTCTTGTACGGGGGCGTTTGGCCCGGCGCGACCTTCATGTTTTGAATTCTGCAACAAAAAAACGGGCCATGCATGAGTATAAGATGGCGGTGCGGGCTACCTGGCGACCATGTTACCTCGTCTTGGCGATGTCAACTGGCAGTGAGGCCGCCGTAGTGATCAGACCCGAGAACATACTGGCGGTAAAGTGTAGTCCGATGCCTTCGTTCAGCAGTTCCGAGCTGACCAGATATGCTTTGGCTTGCGAGTACGAAGCGAGCTGGGCCGCATTCACCACCATCGCACGTCCCATCGTCGGAACGCATCCTCGCCAGAGTGAGAGGACACCTGCCGAGTGCCAGTGACCAAAAACAAAAACCGTTTAATAAATCCGCCTCCGCTCATTGGTGCCCTCAATCCAGTCCTACCTTCTTCACGGGCAATGCGGAACAGTGCATTGAAGAAGCCGGTATAGTTACGCCGCTCGGCCACCGGTAATCGGCCGTCGGCGGTCATCCGGATCAGGATCAGCTCGCTCGGATTGCCCACAAACGAACCGATCGCACCGGCCGTCATACCCATCGCCATCGATGCAAGCAGATTCGGCGCTTTGTTCGTTTGTCTGTGGGAATGAGAGCGAAGAGCAGTTTAGTACGCGATCGCGATACGCAACACATAGTGTGGATAGAAATGGGAAGTTTTGAGAGGCTCACTGTTTGTAGGCATCATTGAGCGACGTGTACACACCGAGACGGGTCGTTGTGTAGGTTGCCTGTCGCATGATGGCCGCACTCAGTCCCTTGTACATGGCCAGCAAACCCTCGCGCCGCACAATTTTACCGATCGCGTCGAACGTGTTGTTGTACTCCTTGGCCGCACCGCCCATGCCCGAGATTTGCATGCGCGTCTTCACCAGATCCAGCGGTTGGACGACGCATGTTGCACCGATACTGCAACGAGAGGAAAATGATGACGCGTTAGATTTGAAATTGATTTTACTAGAAGGTTCATTCAACAGGTCCAAAAATAGGCAAGCTGTATCCCTTTCTTCAGGCTTTCATAGATTATCTATTGAGACTTCATGAGATGATATAAGGACTCGCTGTGTGGAAGAGATGTATTGAGTTTACAGGGCGTTTAGTGTGTCCATTCCAAAACAGTCCCTTCTGCTTCACTCTAAGCTCGTTGACTCCTTGGTTGTTTTCATTCATTCAAAACCTTCTCTGAGCTTCCCGCTGATTATAAAAATATTTTTTAATCTTAGTTCGAGTCGTTGTTTTTCTTCTCTATAACGCATTAATCAACCTAGGTCTAGAGCACTTCCTAGCGGAGCCGTTGTTTGTTTTGCTATGACTTCATATGGTACAGCAGCGATCAATTACTGATCAATGGAACGGATTTTGTCTTCAAAACGCATGATTCGGTAAAATATTGTTTTGAGGGCAATTTTGATCAAACAAAAGAACAATATGGAACGCTAGACGAACGCTAGACCCTAGACCGCTAGATGTAAATTAATTATTCACACGAATGCGTGTATCCATCGACGAAAGGCCAGTGTCAAGGGTACATAAAAACGCACACAATTTGGATTATATAAATGCTCCATTTTCGCACCCATGCCGCTCCTGCATTTGGGGCATTGCGATTATTTAACGACTGTCGATAATTGGTAACGAAACTTCTTATTTGTTGACCACCAAACCGATACGCTTTGCATATGGTGCTAACGAACCTGTTTACCAAACCGATCTACACACTGGAAATAATATTCTGCCATCCGTTACCAAGTGGCGCTCGGCAAGCGATTGAGAAGAACGCGCGATTACGCAAGCCTGTCCTATGACGGATGATGTACTACTTACTCCCTCCTCTTCTGTCGAAGGAAGCAAACAAAGGAAGAAAAAAAAAACCAACAGAATCGCATAAAACATTCAAATACATGCTTTATGTATATAGCAGAAGGCTGGAGGCTTTACTCTCTTACCTATGATTAATGGGGCCAGTGGCGTTGTGTATGCAGTTTAATCATATCGTGCCTGGGGCCGGAGCAAGCAAAGCCACGCGACTGATAAGATTTTTATGCAACCTTTGCCCTTGCCCTGCATTCCTTCTCTCCCTTACACACCCCTTAAATGGTGGGTACATTTGTTCGTACACCAGCCACACAAACCCACCCCACAGGTAGGCCCTATTTCGGGCGAAGCACACGCGTCAGCTGATCGCGAATGTGACCTTGATGCTTGTTCAAAGCTCTGTTCACCCGTAATAGCGTCGATGATCGATGGTGCGATCGTACCCGGTGTCTTGATGCACGGAACGGCGTACATCCGTACGTAACACGCACCGCACCGCCGGATATCGGGCGACGTGTCCCTCTACTTTCTCGCACGGTCGGTTTTGTTGTCGTCGGCGGCCACCGAGGAGCTCTAGAGTAGGACATATCTATCCTTCGTCAAGGTCTAAATTTAAAACAACCTGCGGTGCGGTTGATGAGGGGGAAGGAAGGTAGACAGGCAACAGCATCACCGGGAAACCATCTGCGTAAGTTGGGATGGTCGTCGCCATTCACTCACTGACGCAACGGCAAAACAATTCCCTCACGAACGAGGTCACCTTCCGCTTCTACTCGGCGCCCCATACCTCATCGCACCACCGATTTTCCAAACTGGTGTCCATCAATGAACGTCGATCATTGAAACTTCGGTTCGGCCTTCGGACACAGAAGCAAAATTGAAGGAGCAAAAAAAAGGGGGGTCTCTCTTTCGATCATCTCCCAAAACTTACCCCGATAGACCGCCAAGGACGTACTGCACGTAAACGGGTCGCTTTTTGTCGGACATTTTTCTGTATGCTGGGCACACTCGCTTTTATCGCTTACGAGGTACGTGATGTCACGGTCCGTGCGAACGGATCTAGAGCACCGATCTACAAACAGGTGGAGCAAAATGAAGGTCAGGGACCGGCCACTCCGTTTCGCGAAAAAAAGCACTTTGGTGAAAGGCAATTCAACCCTGTTCGACTGTTCGCTTTTTGGGGGGGGGCAATGTAACTGAATGGACACAAGCACGGAAGCACGATAAGGGATGATCGATTTGCCGGTTTCACTGGTGCGCGTCCGGAAGAACTGAGCGAACGAATAGGACTTTGCAAAGCGACGATGATTTCATCCGTCATCAGCAGCAGCAGCAGCGAGCCCGATTTGTTGTTGTTTAGCGCGTTGTGTCAAATTCGAAATACTTTCGAAAATGACACTTTTGACCACCGTCTACTGTTTTTGTGCCCACTGTTCGCCCACAACGTGATAGGTGAGAACTGTCAAAACATGTGCGTATTTTGAATGTGCTCGTACAAGCGTGATTGAAATCTATTTTACCCGAAAAAAAAACCAGCAATTCGTGTACCGAAATGACCGACTGTGTTGAGATCGCGCTGACGAGCGATACTTCCGGCCAGCATTGGAGTACCTGTGCGTGGGACGTGCGCACCGGTACCCAACTGATGACGTACCGGAACGGTGGAACGCCCGGTCCGAACACACTGCACACCATCAACAATCGGGTGGTCGTTTCCGGGAGTCTCACCAAACCGCTGCTAACAGCATGGCCCATTAACCGGCAGGAACCGTCCAACGTGAAGTACATGTTGCCGGCCGTTCCGGGCGCAGTGGCAGTATCGCCCGACGGCAACTATCTGCTCGTGGCTCACGGCCATTCGTTCAACGTGTACAACCTGCTAACGGGCGCCAACATGGCCTCGGTGTCACAGCACTACGGGAAGGTAACGGTGCTGCGCTTCACAGACGATGGATCACACTTTATCAGTGCCGCCCAAGATTGCCGTGTCATCGTGTGGAACCTTGCCCGGACGGTACAGCAGAAGGACAGCAACCGGATGCTGTACGAGCTGGCCGACTTTACGCTACCCGTGTCGGACGTGGTCGTTGGTAAGGGTGGCATGAAAGCGATCCTAGCGGCCGTATCACTCGACCGGTCCTGCAAGCTGTACGAACTGTCCACCGGCCGTTTGCTGCTGAACGTCGTGTTCCCCGTAGCGCTGGCTGTGGTGGCGATGAACGCACTCGAGACGGAACTGTTTGTCGGCGACAAGAAAGGGCTCATCTACAGCTGCAATCTACAGTCCGCACCGCGGTCGAAGGAAATTCATCTGCAGCAAGACCTGCTGAACCGGAGCGTGTTCAAGGGCCACCAGAAAGCGATCACCTGCCTGTCCGTGTCGATGGATTGCGAAACGATGCTGTCCGGTTCGGAGGATGAAACCGTCATCGTGTGGCACGTGAAAACACGCCAACAGCTGAAACTGTTGCCACACAAGGGGACCATCACGAATGCGTTCTTTCTCGTGACACCGCGCGCCATGTTTGACCAATCGCTGGACATTCCGGTTACGTATCCTCCGTTCCAGAAGGTGGTCCTTACAAGGCAGGAGCGGGAAAAGATTAGTTTCGAGGTGCCGGCTAACAAGCGCTCGCTGCGATCGGAACGGTTGGACGCTTTGGTTGGTTCGGTGGCGGCAGGCGACAGTGAGAAAGACGGTAAAGTGCGCGAACTAGAACAGGAGATCGAGAAGCTAAAGACGATCAATCAGCAGCTGTTCCAGCAAACTATGCAAGCTATAACAGCGAACGAAGACCGTTGAAAACCGGGAAGCAATTTGGAATAAATGGTTGCCAGATAGATAAATAAACTGTGGTCTGTCTGATTAATTTGTCTTACTGGTTTAATGATGAGAGAAACACGCAGGAACACTAAAACAGGTCCATAATGAACACCATTTCAGAATCACCGCAGCATATCGCCTGCCGCACGTTCGTATCGATCGAGTTGATCGGCTTAAAGTCTTTCATGCGCGGCTGGCGACTTTCCACGAAGTAAGCGCCAAACGCGGACGGATTGCGTAGGGTCCATTCCGTAATGAGGCCACCGGTGTCGGCACTGAACATGATGTCCTGTTCCTTGGCAAACTGTAAATCGGTAACGGGGTCACCATGGTCGCTAAACTCGCGAGACGCTTGGTACGGTTTGCGAATGTCCCAATCGAGTATGGAACCGTTCTCCAGACCGACTAGAACCTGAAATAAAACAAAAATAAGACGCTTTCAGCAATCCGGGCTCAAGCAAGTATGGCACGCATAGCTACGGTAGTGCGGTACTCACCAGCGACTTATACTTGGGCAGATAGTTGATGCACATCGGAATGGTCTTTTCCCGATCGTCCTCGTGGCACGTCTCCAAGCTGCATGCCGGTCTGTCGCCGTTTTCGCGCGAATCATAGTAATCGAGCACACCGCAATGCCGGCCGGCAACCACCACGTTCGGGTAGATGAACGATACGCACTGCACGCTCGCATTGTCCGGGTGGCGTATGGTGCTAATCACCTTCCCCGCGTTGCCCGAGATGATGTGCAAGTTGCCATCCTCGCCGCCCGTCACGATGTACTGATCGAACGCCGAAACGCTCATGGCCGAACAGATGGATTGCCGCGCGTCGACCGTGTGCAGATCGTGCATGTTGAACTTGTGCGTGAAATCATACGATAGTGTCGATTCACGGTTAAGATCCAGCACGCTCAGTGTACCTGGGAAGCAAAGGGAATCAAATCGGTATCTCCAAGCTATGTGTGACCGTCGCACAACCATCCTACCTTCCGACGTGACGGAGGCCAAATTTTTATCGTCGATAAATCCTAGCCCAACGATATCGCCCGTCACACAGAATTTGGCCGTACTTTTCGGCACCAGCGGCACACTGCTCTCCCCGTCCGTCAGCTCGTCGTGCACCAGGTTCCACAGGTTGACCGTGTTTACCCGATCGCCCCAGCTGCCGGTAACGAAGAAATGCTCGTCCTCCGTTTGGTTCGGTACCCAGCGCACGCAGGACATTTTGTTGGACAGCAGAAAGCACTGGACATCGCTGGGTATGTCGGGATCAATACCGGCCGCATCCATCGTTGCTTTATTTGATTAATTTCGATTCAAAACGAATAGTAGACGAGCGCGCCAAACAAATGCGGCTTTTTGTTGTGTTGTGTTGTGCGAACAGAGCAGGTTGTGTCATGGATGCACATTTTGACAACCACGAGGTAATACAAAACCGTACTGATTTGACAGAAGTGCGCAAATTCGAAAGTCGTGAAGGAAGACGATCCAAAAGCATCAACTTTTAGTTAATTGCAATAATGTTAAGTTAACTTTCAATTCATTGTGATAAAAACGATAAAAAGAGCTCCAAACGCAGTTTGATTATTTCCATTCCACCCGGTGGATATCAACAGTTTTAATATTACGATTTTTATCGAATGCTAACGTGGTACGTCTC
This sequence comes from Anopheles stephensi, assembly GCF_013141755.1. Classification (NCBI taxonomy): domain Eukaryota; kingdom Metazoa; phylum Arthropoda; class Insecta; order Diptera; family Culicidae; genus Anopheles; species Anopheles stephensi. The sequence goes on along the minus strand of NC_050202.1, from coordinate 11,484,219 downwards.
AACCAGCTCCGAACCAATCTTGGCATGCACCACGTTCACTTCGGCCTGGGTCAGCGTGCGTTCCATGTGACGATAGACGATGCGGAAGCAGAGACTACTTTTGCCCGTTTTTGGGTGCGTGAAGCGATCGATTAAAGTTACCTGGAACGGAGATAGAATGAATGCAGGTTAATGCTGATATATATTTTTTGGCAGCTTTTCCCCCAACTCACCTGTTCAATAATGTCCCCGCCGACACTTCGCACGATATCGTAAAAATCGTTCAGCGAAAATTGATCGATCGCCATGCCTTCCGGCAGCCAAAACGATAGGTCATTGCTGCACTGGGGATAGGACGAGATGGGTTTGTACTTAACGATCCGATCGTCGCGAAACTGGTTCAGAAAGCCACTGTCCGTGCTCCAAAACAACCGTATGTCCGGTATGTCGAACAGAATCATTGCCAACCGCTCCAATCCCACCCCGAACGCGTACGCAATCGAATTCTGCACTCCGGCCCGTTCGAGAATTTCGTTGCGCGTAATGCCACAGCCCAGTATCTCGAGCCAGTTACCGTTGAAGTAAATCTCCAGCTCCCACGACGGTTGCGTGAAGGGAAAGTAAGCGTCCACCCAGCGGTACTTGATGCCCTCGCCAAACAGCTTCTGCACCAGCCCGACCAATATCTTTTTCATCTCGTGCTCGCACAGCTTTACCGCTTCCAGCGTGTGGCACGGTTGCTTGTGCTGATCGATACAGTCCGCCAACGGGCTGCCGGTGGTGCCCGTCGTTGGGCTTCCGTTCGACAGGTGCGTTTTGTAGTGCGTCTCGTGTATCTTCAGCTCCGGGTTGCGTTCGAACAGTTTGTCCTGGTGCACGATACGCACCGCATCCAGCTGGTGAAACACCGGGTAGTGCGTTGCGTCGATCTCATCCCGCCGGTACACATCACCAACGACAAGGAAATTGTCCAGCCCGGCCTGTATCAGTTCCACCTGATGCGCGGTGGTGTGCGCTCGCAGTAAATAATCCTTGTTCACGTAGTAACAGTCGCTCTTGGCCCGGCTCGGATGGTCCTGCGGTATGAGCAGCTGATCGAAGTTTTGCTCGACCGACACCACCGGACTCAGGTTGTCGTACACGCTGAACAATGGGTTTCCGCGCGGGCTTAGGTACGCGCCATAAAAGTACTTCACAATCCTGTCGCGCACAATCGACAGCGGGTGGTTTCGCTGCAGATGCAGATTGCGGTCCAGATGGGACAACACTTTCGGCGTCAGGTTTGTCCACGAGTCACGGATGTACTGCTGCCGGTACAGGTCGATCGTGTCTTTGTTGATCTTGGCCTGGCTGCCATAGTGGCGTGTGTGGTGCGACGGTTTACCTTCGTAGCAAACGCACGAAGGATGTGGCCGCCACGCACGGGTCACAATTTGTCGGATATTGAAAATTAGCATCGGTAAACTGTACCGGAGTTGCACAACACAATCGCTCGCAGGCCCTGCCCAAGGGGAAATTTTAGAGGATAAATATCTCCCTCTCTTTCTATTTATACACCTCTTTCGCTCGCACTCATGGATGATTTGTCACACACTTGAGTTTGGTTCATGATGAACAAAATGTTTACATTTTGCTCTCCTTTTATTGTTATACCCATCTCGCTTACGCCTATAGATTCACCTTGTTTTGGTGAATATGTGTATGGGCATGTGTGCACTCGTACAGGGTTTGTCTCGTTACTTTACGATATGAACGGCATATATTATACCGTCATTATTGTTTTTACATTTCGTTTGAGTATTTTCATTCAATCCCGAAGTGTTTTTAGTTCTTCAATTTCTTCCACATGGTTTTCGACATGATTTTATTGTCAAGACGGTAGGTTTTGTTGAAAAATGTATATAACAAAATGAAACACTTTGTACAAAATATGCCATTCGCATCGCAAAGTGAATAGGCGAGCCCTGTATCGTTGATCGCTGATTTTTGGTCTGGCTGCACATGGAGAAGGGGTAAGAGTTCATGCGTGATGCGATTAGAAGAGGGGAGAGGTTGACGAAGCCAATCGGCTTCGTTCTATTCACTGTGTGATTGTTGATCCAAATTTGTTCTCCGCCAATAAATGTTGCGGAAAATTTTATTAGGTTTCAAGTCGTGCGATTTGTTTTGAGCAATTTGTGCAGGCAATGATTTCGTCAATAAAACAGGATGCGGATCTTTCGATCGTCATAGGGATCGGCTCAGGATATGCCTTCAAATACCGTTACTACATTAACATTCACAACGACCATGTTCCGGACAAAAATGGGGACGACACTGGAGCATTTCTTTGCCTGGTTCAGCTGCGCAATATGTACGTGATGCATTTTGCTTGTTCATGTTTTTATTAGTAAGTAAAAGCCGTAATTCTATAACCTATATAGTACCCTTTTCTGTATTAACATGTAAAGTAACCATTTTATATTTACATCTTGTATTTCTAGCAGCTAACACTATCGCACTGAGCGGCCAGGATGGGCCTCCGGCTCGAAGGGAACAATCGACACCAACAGGAGATCGACTACACTGTGTGAACCATCCTGCCCAGTGCAACCAGGCAACACAACATTTCTCTTCAGCAACAGCACCATCATAATCCGTGCTAGAAGCAACTCCAACTTGTTGTCGGGAGACTAAAAGATGCAAAATTGATCTTAAATAAAAGCAAACCAATTTGTGTAGAATGATGATTGATCAAACTTACTGTTAATGGAAGGCACTTTATACACAGAAGCACGGTAGGAAGAACTGAACGGAAAAAGAATAGCCGATGCTGATTGCTGGCAAGCCGCCGGTAACGTAATGACCAATTTGGAACCCGTGATCGAGCAGAGTCAGTGTTCAAGGTCAAGCACGATCCCGGCATACGATATGCATTCTCCAATACCCATGGCCAGGTTCTCCTACGAGGTACAGCGTGGGCTCACCCGCTAACTGTAAATGCACAATCCGTTGATATCCTTATCACCGCATAGTTGTCGTGAACCCTTTCCCGCTCCGTCTTCCGTGCCAACACCTCCCAACGTTCACCATGACGCTGCAGAACTAAAAGGCAAAAAAAAAACTATAAACCAGATATCTGGGATAAAAGCATATAATTATATTTACCTGATAAGATGCACTCATCGACTTTGTAGAGCAAACAGATTTTTGAATCTGAAAAATAAGAAAATTTCAACCATTACAAGCCATTCCAGCGTCTAGTACAACTGTAGCACTGCTTCTTTTTTTCTTCTTAACCACACTATGATCTGCTACGCGCAAGCGTACCACGCTCCAATTTATATTACGTGTATTTCATTCCTGCTCTGAGCAAGTCTGGTGGTTCAGTCTTCAGGCTGAGGTATACATGCACACGGCATTCTGTTTCTAATCTTACTCTTACTCACCCGTTTCAGCACACCGAAAAAGTTTCACACGGCACAGATCACAGCTGATAAACAACACACTCGACGCCCACCCCCTCCAACCTTGCAGCGAAAGTTCCGTTGTTACACACAAACATACCACCACACAACGCGAAGAGTCTACGGACATGAAGAGAAGCAAAGCAAAATCAGGAGAGAAAAGAGCAAATACAAGAATAGAGGAACTCCCGAAAACACATGACGAGACACTACAAGGCAACAATACATTGACAAAAACTTATCCTCGAATATTTGTTTACATTATGCATGGCTATCCTCGAAAATTTTATCGAAACATAGATTTTTCGAGGATAGTGAATTTTTGTTTGTTTACATTCGATGAACATGGTTCCGGTTCATTTTATGACAGGGTTCATTCAAAATGTAAACAAACAGAATCAAAACAAAAACAAATTATCCTCGAAATAATTTGGAATCTCGTAAATCTTTTCGAGGATATTTCGTTAACCAATGTATTTACCAAAACATTTACGAAAACAGGGGGAACAGACAACTTGGGTGTTTGCCTGTTTCGATGTAAACAAACATACGCTGACAGCTTTGACGGATCGGGGCGGTGGTTAGTTTACGTACGGTGGTTGACTTCTTTCGAAATATTGCATTTGATATTCAAAATAACGGCTAACAGTTTGCTTTGAAACCCCTTTCATTTGAAGGCTTAGAGCAGCATGTATACTAAAAATGTATGAAAAAAGGTCTTCCGAAAGTTAGTTGATGCGTATTCAATTGAAGTTTTTTAGTTTTCAAATCAAAAATTGAATCGCTGGTTCGCACCAAGCACCAGGCGTCTCCATCGTGTTTCCATTTTCCAAAACAAAAGCATCCCAAAAACATGTGTTATAACGGTAAAAATGTTAAAAAGTAAGCACACACAAGATTAGGTAAACTTTTTATCTGCTTTATTTTTCACATATTCCGATAGGGTTTTTCTTGGTTTTAATTTCCTCAAAGTTTTTCTCGATACATTCCCATTCTCCATACTCTGTACGTGTGTGTTTTTGTTTCTTCTTCTTTTTTCTACTACTGTATTCTTCTCCGCCACATATACACACACACGCGCACTCGGATTATCTCTTACACCAGCCATTCTATCTTCTTATATCAAGATTTCTTTTTTCTTGGTAGTTTTGGTTGGTATCATTTTTGTGTGTGTGTGCTCTTTTTTTGTTTACTTTTTACTTTTTTCTCCCCCCTCTCTCTCTCGCTCTCTCTCTTTCTCTCTCACATTCCACACAACTTATTTGTTTTTCCTCTGCTTCTTTCCTTGCTGTGTTCTGCTCAGTGTTGCATACGCATGCATGCAGTTTTGTTATTTCGTGTTATTTAATTTGCACGTGCTTTTGCTTACATGTTGTTGTTTGGATGTGTTTGTGTATGTGATTTCATTTTACCTCACTGGCTGTTCTGGTTCGCCCCTTCCTGCTTGTTTCACCGTTTTTTTTTTGCTCATTTTTAGTAATTATTTATACGGGTTGTTTTTACGTTTTTTTTTGTTGTTGTTTGTGCGACCTTTTCGTGTTCGTGTTAGCTCTTGCTCTTTGCTGTTCTTCATCTACAATCTACAATGACTATTTGTTGTTGTTTTTTATTTGCGTGTGTTTCTTTTTTACTGGGCGCATGTTCCTGTTCACACGACACGACACACCACCGACCGACCGATGGCGGTACACTGCCCACTGACTGCTCAGGTGCTTCAGGTGGTGCAGCTTAAGTGTTTTGCTTTGTTTGTTTATTTTTCAGGGCTGCAGTTTTTCTTTTTCATAATTTATATTCAGTTCACTTTTACACACGCACACACATTCGCAGCATTTCGCAGCTCGACGGGTGTTTTTCGGTTGTTTGTTCTCTCTTTCTCTCTTTCTCTCTTTCGCTCTTTCTCTATACAGGCTATATAAAAGAGTTGATTCACCCGGCGCACTCCACACCTTAGCTTCCACAAGTGATTTTATTACTACTACTGCTGCAGCTGTTTGCGCTTCGCATGATTTGTTTGTGTGTGTGTGTGTGTGTGTGGGTTTTTCCCCCCTTTTTCAATGTTATAATGTCATTTTATTTGTTTTGCAGATACTTATTATGCCACTATATATATATATCAATCTGTTTTTTGTTTGTTTCTTTTTTCTGGCTCTTTGTTTTCTTGCCGATGAACACTCTCGTTTTATGCCCGCTAGTAGTAGTGGTAGTAGTTATAGTAGTAGTAGTAGCAGCAGCAGCAGCAGCAAGCAGCACACTACTACTGTCACCCGTTGCCACCTTTTTTTCCTTTTGTTTTTTTCTGTTAGTCTACCTTCTAATACGAAGTTTTATCATCTATTTGCCATTGTTGTGTGGACAACGAAACGGAACATAGGACAACAACAACAAAAAAGAAACCACACCAACCAACACAAACACCTGTTGCTCGTCTGCGAGAGAGAACATTTGATTTTTTTGTTTTGTTTTACTCTTTTCCTTATCGCGGCGTTCACAATCGTCCCCCGGCCTACTATCAATTGTATCTTTGCGGGAGTGTCTTCTAGTGGCGGGAGTGTTTTCTCTTTGCTTAATTACGGAAGGAACTAAACCCACAAACAAAACGCAAACTGCTACACCGGATACGCCCCTATGCGCCCCTATTTCCCATTGTACACGAGAAGCTAATCCTGTCTCTGTAAGTGTATTTATGTTTGTGTTTGATGTGTGAGTGTGTAGCGGTGAAAAGGACTGCTTGCTAGGACTATGGTTGCTTCACTGGCTAACTGTGTGGCTGTGTGGGAACGGTAGAGCGATCGAGTTCGGTTCGGTCATCCTCATCAGCGCTAGATTAATGATTTCTTCTTGTTCGTTTCGGTTTGCGAAACAGGATAATGAAGGTACGCAGCATACATTACACAGTAGTGAATTAGGTGCATAGTGTTTCAGCTCACACACAGAGGGCGCTTCCATTATACATACACACACACACGCATAGCGAGCGAGCGAGCGAGAGAGAAGGAGAGAGAGCTCACGTCAACGACCAGCCCCCGTCGGCGGCGACAATTGACTAACACAGCTGAAGGTGAGGTACGAAGATGAGGGTGGTGGTGGTAAAGGTGCTATGAAAGTAGGGGAACAGCAGAGAGGGGGGGGGGGGAAGGGGAGGACATCTTTACAAGAGGGAGGAGGGCAGCAGTATAGTATAAACCGAAATACAAAAAAATAGTACATCTCTGTTTGCATCTGCGATTTTCATCTTTTTCAGCGCTTTTGTTTTTCCTCCCTAAATGTATACATATATAAGTCTATATATATAAGATGTATATATATGTATATGTATGTATGTGTAAACGATATACATTTGTTTTTTGTTTTACTTTGTTTTGCTTCTGCTCAGGTATTTTCAGCTACCTTCTCATCTGCTTTATTTCAATGTAAATGGGTTACCTCTACTCACTCCTTTTGTATTAGTGTTTACCTAGACCGGGGCCGGGACCGGACCCGTGCGTCGAGTTCGCCGACACAGGACACCTTCACATTTCCCGCGCTCATGTTGCTTTGCGTTTATGTATGTGTGATTGTGTTCCATTGTGTTTGGTGTGCCGGGATTTGGGTTTGTTCAACGCGATTGCCTATGCTTCTTCTCTGTAGGTTTGCTGTGATTATGTGTGGTGTGTGTGTTTGTGATTCTGACTGTCTCCTCTGGTTGCATCCCGGTCTTCCTCACCAGCATCATATAGCAATAGAAATAAAATAAATAACAATAGTTTTACACATCTATTTTCCTTCGCTTTAGTCTACATGACTACATTTCTTCTCACTGCACTTCACTTCTCCTAACCAGCACCAGCAGATTGTGCTGTCCGCGGCAAATGGCTTTTCTTGATGGCGTAATTTCATCACACACGCACGCACGCACACACATTACTCTGGTGCACATTCTCTCACACACAACAGCAAGCGCATAACCTTCTGCAACGAAAGAAAGAACTGGTAACGTGTTTATTTTTCTATCTATCTGTGTATCTGTGGTTGTGGCCTTCTATGGTCAGAGTTAGCATTGATCAGAAGCAAATGACACAACAACAAACAATCATTTCATTTGGAGCTGGCTAGCAACTAGATCGGCTTGCTTTGATGATAGTTGAAGATTGTGACAGCACACGAAGAAGTAACTGTCAAACTGTATCCTTTGTGAGTAGTTTTGGGTTCCGAAATCCCGTTCCGAAAGCGTAGAGCATACAGAAATCTGACCCCCACGTAGAGTCAGGTCCTCAAAATCAATCTTCTAAATTAAAACAATAACATCCTGGACGAGAATGAGTTTGTTCCTATAGGTCCTATTCCATCCTAGACTGAGTGCTCTTGCCATTCGAACTTGGTGTCCCACAACGGACATGCTTCAGTAAAATTCCAAGCTCAGAGCGGACAAATAAAGTCCTTTAGACGTACCCCGTATTGGAAAAATTTATACAAGGATAAAAGTTGTGGAAGCTGGACACCACCTAGAGAAGTTTTTCTAATACTCAATACTCATTTCCCGTCTCCAATAAAAACCGGAGGAACAACGACGATATCCTGGAATAGTTTTTTTAAGCATGCTTGCTGTTTGCTTGTTGAATTCGAACCAAAACCAATCAATTGAAGCGTGTTGGAAGTGTTTGTTACGAAAATCTGAACAAAATGTAACCAATCGAAAAGGCTTTTCACTACAGCGATCTGGCACGTTCTCCATGTGTGTGTGTGTGTGTTTCTGTATCCAGTTTTGTCTACATTTTCCTTTTTTTGTCTGTGTCTTGGTGGGCTTTTGGAGGTGGTGCCTGAACCGGATACAACGGTTGCACTCTTACATACTATCCACTACACCAGAACCTGACTGTCCACAGAGTGACCACCATCGAAGAGCTATGGCTTGGAAAGGAATTACTATGTACAACTGGTGATGGTGATGGTGGTGATTGGTCTGTGTACTGCATTTTGGAGTTTTTTTCTTGTTGGAAGAAATAACGGAGAGTGTGAAAAAAGGGAAAACAACAGTATCGCTTTAAGAAGTGGTCAGATGATGAGAGGGAAAATTTGTCACATTGTGATAACACAAAAAAAAATTAAATAAGTAACATAAAGCCAAATTTCATACTCCCGTTACGCAGTACACACACCCACACGTCCGTCTGTTTTCCGGAAACCGGAAGATATTATTGCCAACTATCCTTCCGTTCGCTTCCGTTCCTTTCGCTTTCCTCTATTTGTATCGCCCCACATTTAGTTTTGGTTTTTTGTTCTGTTTTCGTTTTTTTCCGCTTCTTCGTTTTTACTTTTATGTTGCACTACGTTAACACCTATAATAAACACCATTCATTTGACTATCATTTCCGTTCAAATATTTCTTGTTTCTTTTCTCTGCTCTGCCTTGTTTCGTCTACACCACCCATAAAGCTATACAAAATTGCCATCTGATTCTGATTGGTTAAGTTGTGTGTGTGTGTGAGTGTCATTGAAGTTGTTTTTTGTTGTTGTTGTAGTGAATGGTTGTGACGTGAGCTTTTCTCCATCTTGCAGTAGAGCTTTCTACTTCCTACACAGAATCACCTGGGTTACATACACACACACACAGATATCCCACACACACCATACACATTGTACTGATTCCGTCTCCAGGGACCAGGACCAGGACGTTCGGATCGGATTGCTACTACCCATGCACTTTGTTCGACACTTTCACACACCGCGTTCCTGCCCGCATTGCGCGATACGAGATTCAACATAGCTTTTCCGAAGGTTTAAAACAAACCGGTAGGTGTGTCGGTAGGTTGTTTGCGTCTTCTAAGAAAACGGCCTATTATCTATTTGTCCACATGGTGAAGAAGACGTAAAGCTTTTCCGTTTGCTGACTGACTGACTGATTGGATTATCTGTATCGGCACGGCCCGCTGATGCTGCCGGCACGGGCATCAATCATCATCTTTCCTTTACAATAGACAGTTGGGGTAAATAAACCTTTTGTCAGTAACCTAAGTGAATTTTATTCTGGTTCAAAATAACATTTTCACTAATCCATCGACATCGCATTTCATCACTACTCTGCCTTTCTTACACAAACCATCGCACGCCACACGCACTATGCCTTTACTCTTTTCATTACATTTAACTACGTATTTTTGCTAAAGCGACATTCCCACTTTCCAGTGCCATCACTAATCTCTGTCACACACACATACACACACACGCACACTACTATGCTCACAACACATTTATGCGACACGGTAAAACACTTACACTTACACGGCGGAGTAGTAGTAGTGATAACAAAATCGGAAGATCTAAATAACTGAACCGATCGTTCGACGCCTTGGCCTTGGCCAGCTGTCCGCTTGGGTGAGTTTTTTCGCGCTTTTAAAATTTAAATTTTAATTGTTTTACTTGTGTATTACAAAACGCAGGTAAGGGGGTTTTACTGTTGATTAACCTAATCTCCATCCGTCTGATTGGTTCCTTTTGTTTCTTCTACCTACACTGTCCGGAATCACTGACCAAAAAGAAAGCTGGGGGAAAAACCCACCCACTGTCGGCACTAAACGGAACGTCCCTTCTGCTACCTCCAAACTTAACAAACACAACTTCCTAATAACGGAAAAATAACGAAACAAAAACAAACAAACGTAACAGTAAGCAATCTATCTTGATTTTTTTCTTTTAACAAACATTCTCTAAAAAGAAACCGGGGCGGCTTGATACGACTGTCAGCGGGAGCTTAAGCAAGTCTAACAACTGTTCCCCTATATGGGGGTCTGGAAAAAACGGGGGAGCGTTAAAACGGATAAACTATAAACCTTTTAAAACAATGCCTATACACAGGTGTATTAGATAGCGATATTAAAACAAATAACAATTTCTAACCCTAAAAGCGTTTCACCGAACACGTTTGCATTCCAGACCACGACACTTCCCCCCCCCCCCCTTTTCCCTACAACACTCTAAACATAAACATAATAGAAAGTAGAGTCTTACTATGGCGCATGAGAGGGGTGAACTACGAAAATTAATACAAAAGTGGTTGCGTTGCGTGGTGTAAAACGTGTGCGTGTGTGTTTGTGTGTATGCACGAACCTTTTCCTTTTTGTAACAAAAACGGAGTCCTTTCTTTTAAAAACAATAACAAACTAAAAACAATACGATACGCGAGTGTGTGGTACGCGCGCCTCCCTTATACAAAATGTTCCTCTTAGTTAAAACAACCACAAACAAAAGCAAAACAATAAAACGATGAGAGCGAAATACTGAAATTCCAACAGCTACTAACGTTGCGATAGTAGATACTACTACTACTACTACTACTACTACTACTACTACTACTAATCCTATATCGTCCTCTCTCTCTCTTTCTCTCCGATTTCTCCTAATGTTTCCTCACAGAAAAGTATGTGTGTGTGTGCGCGCGCGTGTGTGTTTCATCTGTTACATCGTCTCTCTCTCTCTCTACCTGCCTCTCGCTTTCTCTTTTTTCCACCCTGCTTTCTCATCCGTTCCTTGGATTACTTTCTACAGGGGCTATCCGATCACACATCACAACACCATTTTACAACACTATCGCGCCCTCTACCGGAAAAAAAGCGACGAACCTGGAAGCTGTGTGCGGCGGCCATCGCGGATGATTTGGTTGCTGAATGAGCGTTAGTTGCTTCAGTAAAAGCGCTTCTACGGTGTCCAGGGGTGGACACACACACATTTTTTTACCCCGGTGTACCCGCATGTACGGTGTGGCTGTGTGTTTGGGTGTGTGATTTTTAACCTCTCACTAGCTCTCGCTTTCTCCTCCACTAATCCTAATTTCTACACCCACCGAATTTATTGCACAACAAGGCTTACCACTACTTTACTTAGCAGAATCCTTCTTTTATCTACCCATTATCGCTCTCTCTCTCTCTTTCTAGCGCGCGCGTTTTTCTCGCTCTCTTTCTCTCGGACTACTAGCGGACTACTACCGGAAACAAGCTACTAGTTATTACGGTAGTAGCGCCTGACGATCCTCTAAACCCTTGCCACATTCCTCCATTTTACTTTTGGTTTCTTTACACCACACATCCAGTTTTCCACGTCCTAGCCACGGCGAGGGGGTGTCAAAGAGACATCGTTTGGTTACATTTTCCCGTTTTACTAATTTGCGCTTTTCGACGGCAGTTGTTTCTGTTTTGTTGCTTGCTTGGGCGTCTGTGTGTGTGTGTGTGTGTCTGGTCAATCTCTTTTCATTCGAGCAGTTGATCAGGTCCGTCCGACGAGATGCAGGATGATGTCCGAGTTCCGATTTAACCCGCTCTTTCGCTCACCAATCCCACTCGCCTCGCCTGCCCGCGCGCCTGTGTTTATTGCACTTCGCACCACTAAACTAAACACATTCGTTTCTACCGTTTTTTTTTTCTCCCTGTGGGGAGGTGGGGAAGGGTACGCGGTGACTACTGCGATGTCCAAACTTTCGTGACAGTGGGGGTGAGTACGTGTTTATGTTTTGCCTGATCGGATGATCGTCGTATGAAATGTCGCGTGTAGTACTGAAGCTGGGAGAGGCGTAGGTATTTCTCTGCGATGTGTGTGTGTGGGGGGTGGTGATGATGATGATGATGACGACGGTGTGTGTGTATGTGTTTGTGTGCTTATGCATGTTCCATTTTTTTGTTTTGATTAATTCCTAATCAAATATTTGTTTTATTATAAAATTAGTATAGTTTGGCTAGGTTTGATATTTGTTTCACGATAGACACAACTAAAATGAGACGACCAAGTTGCTGTTGTATCGAAATCATTAAGTATATCTAAAACAAATGGGGAAAATAAAAAAACTGGATTAGCCAACGCGCACGACAAGAAACGGAACAGGGAGCAGCATGTGAGGTGAGAGTCAGCGCACCTACCTATAACAACTCATATTGCCGCAGATGCATCCGCTGAATGATGTCCCGACAATCGTTGAAAACTCTCTTGATGTTTTCCGTATCTACAGCGCAGGTAAAGTGTGGATAGCAGTAATGTTTGCCATCACCACTCGCTGTCGATATACGCTGCAAGCGGAAGCAGAAGCAGAAGTTAATAAAAGATCCGGCTAATAGAGGACGCTAAAATGGCCTTACCAAGAACTCGTCTCTTATAAAATATTTTGCTCTAATCACTTCTGGATCTTCACCCATTTCGCATACAGCGTCGGCTAAAGAGAAAAAAAAAAGGAAAACCTTCTTGTTAAACTCTTTATCCTTAAACGGATTATCCTGGAAAATGATCATACAGGTCCTCTCTTGAGATTACAGGTACACAACAGCTTTGTGACAGAGAACATGATTGAATAAATCTTAGATTCGGCTCGACACGGGTTTTTTTTTTTTGTTCTAGTGCAAGAAACGGCTATGTAGTTGATAGAACAGAAACCACCTACACACACTGCTGTCTCTATTCTTCTTTCAGCAACCACTTACCTGGCGTCTGGTAACGATTGAATTCGCCAAAGTAGTCGGACAGCTTGCTCTTGCCGGCCTTTATCTTCTCGGCCAGCAAGTCTTGCTTGTTTAAAAACAATATAACGGATATAGTCCGTAACCATCTGCAAGTAAAAGAAAAAGCGAACCAGTTAATATAATTGACATTCTGCAAACGCGCCGAGTCAATGCTCGCTTACCGATTATTCCAAATACTTTTAAACAGATCCAACGACTCCCGTAGCCGGTTCTGTGTGGGATCTTCGCGCAGGACCATATTATAACTAGAGCACGCCGTCACGAAGATGATTGCTGTGACATCGTTGAAGCATTGAATCCACTTACGCCGCTCGTCGCGCTGCCCTCCGACGTCGAACATGCTGTAAAAAAAATGATGCAAGAAAAAACGACGTCAACAGGTTTAAATAAAGGGGCACGAAGGCACGGGTGCGCGTAACGGTCTACTTACTGGAAATTTACTTTATCAACCTGAAACCTAGTTTCGAAAATGCCAGAGGTTAGCACACGACATCTCAGGATATCCTGCTCGGTTGGAGTATAGTTAGGCTGCTTGATTTCACTAACACGATCCAGAAAGCTGGCAGAGAGTACAGAAAGAAAAGGGCGTCAATTTCGCATTCCATTCCCGGCCAGGATTATTCAGGGTTCATGGTTGCAGGTGCGGGTTAATGAAGAGTGACGGCGCACAATATCCGGCCGCCCATTACTTACTATTTAGCACAATCAATTAATTGATACTCGTTCGATCGCTCGTACGTCTGCTGGACACCACGATCTTTCCACAACTCTTCGGTGTGCTCGTAGAACTCCGGCGGATAATTGAAATCAGGCCCTGTTGTGGAGAACAGCAAAACGGTCGTTATGCATTACGGTACACGAGCCTGTAATACTGTGCATCTAGTTCTCTGTCCTGTATTCTTGATGAGGTTATATAAAACCTCCTTATAATTGCTTCCCTTAACTAACATTCTATCTCTATCGAAGTTTCACTAAGCCTGACGAACCGATGTTAAAATTCGCCCGAAACGATATTCTGGTTCACTATTTGTATAGATGCACAGAGCAGATAAAGGATTCCGCCAATTCCCTATACACCTAACTATACCATACCTGACGCATAATCCTGAATGTAGTCTACCCGTGCCTGATTCTCCGGTTTTTCTAACTGAATAGGCGGTGTCAGTGTGCTCATTGCACCGGTAATTGTCTGCAAAAAAAAATACAAGGATGATGACAGTGAAATGAAGCGTCCTAAATTGATTGAAGTTCTCCCAACTCACCAGGATAGCATCACGAATGTTCTTCTTAATGTCCTCTATCTTTTGTTTCCGCTCACTGTCGGAAAACCCGTTCACGTGCAATATTCTCATCTGTTTCACGATGGTGGACTTGCCGGACTCACCGGCACCGAGTAGTAACAGTCTGTGCGTGGCTCTGTACACCTGCGGTAACGAGAACGGGTCGGTTAGGAGGGCGCATCGAAAGAGGCACCGCACCACGCGGTCACGAAGCGGAAGGACCTACCTGTTTGTCCTTCTGCAGTTGCCGTGTGATCGCATCGCTGCGCCGCTTTTGACTCTTCGTGTCCTCGGAGCTGTTCGAGTCCGACTGTTTCGATCCGGCTGAGCCGAAGCAACCCATCGCTGACCAGGGCGCCCACCAGCAGGTGGCACCGCCTTCCGGTGACGTATCGGGAGACTCGGCCCCCCGCGCTTCACCGTTGCGAGCCAGCGTCTAGATGGGGTGCGATGTTTCCCGAAAACCCTCCGTCTTCGCCGTACTCTGAGGGTCTGCTGGGGTGCGCCGCTGTTTGTGCTCGGTGTATTCAGCTCCTTTTTTTGCTCTGGCTGCTGTTCCGGTTCCTACCGCTGCTCACAGATTCCGATGCTACCCGGGTACAGCTGCAAGCTGCTCGTGTTACGACGCTTCTTCGAGGTATCTATCTGACGTGCATAGTACGCGACAGATGTCCTGGCAATGGGGTCCGTCCGCCCTGTCAATTTGTCACTGCTGCTATCACCGACGCACGCACCGTTCCTCGTCCGCTCATTCGCCGCTCATGTTCGCGTGACTCTTTCAATTGCTCTATGATGTGACCGTGCCTTTCGTTTCCTTCCCAGACCAGATATTTGGCTTCCTGTCCCCGGTGTAGTATGATGCGGCAAGGGTCAAGCTGAGGGTGGCTACTGACAGACTCCGCGTGCGGCTTTAGCGTTCGACCCGCCTGATACTCTGGAATGATAAGAGCATAGACGACCATTAGAATCACACAAACATCGCGCCGAGTACATGAGCGAAGTGAGGGGTTGGATGAGGACACACGAGAGGGTAAGGGGTACTATTTAAATCACGCACATCCACCGCGATGCGCAACCGACGCGACACCGCAGCAACCGTCCATCGTCCATCGACTGCTGCTGACGTTAGGAAAACTGACTGCACTTGTTAATGAAATGTGTGCACAACCTCGTGCAGCCTCCCGTTGGGACGGCTGATTGCCGGTTCTAGGCGTTCCCTCCCTCTCGTGGATGTAGCCGGGAACATGGAAAGCCATCGATTACGCGAGCTACGACGAATCTTTCCCTTCGCTTCGGGTAGAAAAATGCTGATCGTCGGGAGCGCACTTCACACGCGATCGGAAATGCGCGCATAGCGGTCGGGAGAGGCCTTAATGAATGGGATCGGAAAGCCGATGGTGGGAATAATGTATCCGACGACGAGGTGGCGGGCTGAGGACACGGATGAACTACATCTCCACACGACAAACGCACAACCAGAGCCTTCCGAGCGTGATGATGATGATGATGATACTATAAATAAAAGTATAATCGCCTCCAATTGTATTGGCTGCTCTACGCGCGGGATGATGATGGCCATTCCGGTACAGCCTGTGTATCGGAAGGTTGCAATTTTGACCGTGCTTTTACCTTTCGCTATCTTGTGAGCGTAAGCGAGATGTGTGCTCGCGTCAAAAAGCTCAAATATGGCCTGTCTCTTTAAATGGTCTTTACACAGCTGGTCCGGGTATCGAATCCCGTTTTATTACAGGATCACATGGAAAGATGAAGTCAAATGAAGACACTCAAAAACTGTGGAAAACTTAGTAGGGTCGAGATGGGACACTGTGCCATTATATGGTAAGCAAATGAATAATGGAACGTCGGCGATCTTTCTCACGACCGGACTGGTTATCGAATATATGACAGGGCATGACTTAGAAGATAGTTACGTCAAGCAGAAGTAAAGGACATCGTAAATTCAGTTTCCAAAGCTCCTATCATGTCATGCGAATAAGGCCGGACAATCGAACCAATCTAAAAATCAGAGCAGCAGTTGTGAGTCCAGCTATCACAACTATCAGAGACCTCATCTATGAATCTTTCTTCATAATGTAACTGCACTAATCCACTACCATAGTCATTGTCACTAGTAGCGACGTTCCACGAAAACTGCACTGCACTAAACCGGCATCCCCGCATATATAAATCATGTTCGAGTGGTGGCCATTGAGGTGTGCAGTAGTAGGCAGTAGTAGGAGCTTTGTTTGATATGCTGTGTTAGTTTATTAGATGCACTTCAACATGCACTTCGGTTACAGGCACGCTCAAGTATTTCAACTCGAGCAGCTGCAGTCTCCTCCTCCCCCCAATGGCTCGGCACAGCTTCAAGTTGGCGTGCGTTCCAGGAATCGAACTATCTTTTTTAATAGTACACCTCAGCCATGTTATCATCTCTCGCGCTTTGCCACTCACAGCTTTTCCCCTCTCTCTCTCTCTATCTCTCTCTAGCCCTCCTTTCACACTGATTTGCTTGCAACAGTTGTGGCGCGCTGTTTGTTGGTGCTGCTGCTGCTGTTGATAATTATGCAATGTGAGAAAATTTGTTCAGCGTATTATCAATCGTCGTATACCCACCACCGATTGTCATTCTCTGTGTGAGTAAGTGTGTGTGTGTGTGTGCTGTCTGTCTGCGTCTATGATTATCTAGCACCTCTGGTCTCTCTCCCTTCCCGGCTCCAAATCCATTCCACTTTGATGCCAAGTGAAGTGGATGATTGTGGTTTTTAGAACTTCACAACCAACCTGTGTCGGTGTTGGATAAATGCGAGCAAAAAAAAAGCGATGGCCCACCATCCGGACTATTTTCATCCGGTTTAAAGAAAAAAAAACCGATCATCTTGATGTGTGTTTGTGTGCGTGTGCCGTGTGAGCTTTTACAGCCTTCGAGCGCTGGTGTCGCACACAACAATAACCATCGCCCAACGCTAGCCATCATTTGGAAGCTAATGATGCGGTACTTTCAAGCAACCATGGCGGCGGAGAATGATGATGATGATGGCGTGGTGGCGGTAGTGTTAGCGATTAGCGAGTACAGTGCATCTACGCACAATTATTCTCGCCTGCTAAACGTGACTCACTGAGATACTTGGGTGTGCGTAGTGGCAACGCAAACCACAATCTGTGCGTTTAAATACCAATGCACTAAGGCCCCTTCAGCCGGGAGTGGGATAGGACCGAAACAAATACAGTGTGGTACGTAGCTGTAGCACTACCCATTTGTCATGTTTTATAGAGGTTTGAGAAAGAGATCAGATTCATTTTAATTTCCATTCTTCCTGAAAACTTCATTTAGTCTATCATTCACTCAGATTGAACTGTAAGATTTTAGCCATAAAATAAAACTATGTTTCCTAGTAGTTCGTAGTTTGCATGAATAGCTACACAAAACAAAAGCAGAAGTCATCATAGACCATTTTAGTAGTGCTTATAAGTACCTGTCGTTTTATATCACAGATGGCGCTGCTAGTCAAATTCTACTCTTTCAACTGATCTAGACCAATCAATTGAGTGGAGATACTGTCTTATTTTTATATCCAAAACGTCGGCCATCGTATCCGATATCCTACTTTATCATCATTATTTTTTACAATGTATTAATTTTGAAGGCCTCGCCTGAATATCCTTATATGGGTAACATTGCCTAACAAGACCTCTCGCGGAAGTTCTTATGTGTTCTAAGACATCGTCGTCAAAGCGATTCCTACGAACGTTAGATGTATTCTAATTGGCTCTTTTTTGCCATTGCAATTACTACCATCGTAACGAACGAAGATGTTCATTGATTTGACCTCTTTTACTTTCGAATGACCTTATCGATTCGGATATCGGGAGACGGTTGGTACAAACGAGCTAAGTCACGCTACACCGCCCGGCAACACTTCCTACTGCAGGCAACAACACCTACCCAGCGAGAGGATATAATTTTCCCCATAATTTCCTCCAAAAATTCTTCGCGATAACGAACGACACAACTATTATTTCGACCGACAATGGTCGCACTTAACGTATTTCGCCAACGATCGTGCAATCATCACCACAAACTGTCGATAATTTCTCTCGCATCAATTCTTCCACCGAGCGCAAAACAAATAGATAATTGCTGGCACCACAGCTAGAATTCTATTCAATCGACGTTCAGCCCATTCCCTTGGTGACTCGCGCCAGCACCGATGGCACTTAATACATTCCAAGGCACCACCAATTCAGGGCCGACTCTCAATTACACCTTTCTCCCTTCGCCAGAACGAACGGGTCCAGAGCAAATTAGTTGATACCTCTATTCGCTATCCACCGGACATTGATAGACGTGGCCAATAACAGCACAAATGCACTTCGGTTTCTGATTAGCATTAATCGATAGGTCGAAGGCACACTGCTGCTGGAGCTATTACACGTTACATGATTCTTTCATTCCAGTCCACACCCCCACGGTAAAATGGGAATGACGAACGATTATTATGTGTAATGCTGAGTAGCGCCATTGCTAACCGTCTTCAACATTAGTTCAAAACGCCTAAAGTTATGCAAATACGGCCAATAAGCTTACTGAACCGTTTCGTTTGGCATTTATTTCGAATAATAACCATATTCCAAGGTAAATCGTCTACAGAGGCGTAACGCTGCGAATGGTTTTGCACAAGTGCACATCTAAATGGGCCGGACGATCCATCATGATGCAAAGGAATGCATCCTTTCTCCGATTCAACTCAATTATTCACTCCACATCCCAATGATCTGTGCCGTGTGCTGCCCTCATGGGGAGAGACAGAGCGAGAGAAAGAGATAGAGAGATAGACCTACACAGAAACAATGACACACAACAATGGCC
Source organism: Anopheles stephensi (assembly GCF_013141755.1). NCBI lineage: Eukaryota > Metazoa > Arthropoda > Insecta > Diptera > Culicidae > Anopheles > Anopheles stephensi. The sequence goes on along the minus strand of NC_050202.1, from coordinate 11,465,168 downwards.
TGGCAGGCAGCACGTTTGCCGCGAAAGTAACCAGCAAACGGACAGACACGATCGTGTTGGCGCACACACGACCAGAGCAAACAAACAAAACGGAATGGAAAGATAGTCGGGTGCGTCTCACCTTGCCGCCACACCCGGCCCGGCCCGGCTCTCGATCAATCAATCCAGGAATGGTTGGACAGAGACGATTATGTGACCGGACTGTTCAAAAGTCCAGCCAGTCGTCGTCGCCACCGAGCGGCGTTACGCTTCTCTATTCCAACTTCCAACATGCCCGGCCATCTTTTCTCCCGGCCCAATCGTGATCGAGCGGATACCTTAACTACTACCGCCCAAGACAAAAGCCCCCATTCCTCCGCATGCACCGACCCACCCACCCGCACATTGCAAACACAGCACAACATCACACGTTTCCTGCGACGAGAGTTAATACACATTCATTCAAACTGACAACTGGTGACTGGTGACGACATGGTGCTGTTGTTTGGCACGGATTGACGACTGTAAAACTCCGTGCTTGGCACGGCGTGTGAAGCGAAAGGTGCAATTGGCGACGAATCTAATGTTAACAACATTAACACGAGCGCGATTAATTCAGCGCTGTAAAAGGGAAACCGAGCGGAAACACAACCGTACATTCCGAGACACCCTGCCAAAAGGGCTAGCCGGCCGGTTACGGAGCAACATCGCTAAGCTTAAGTCGTCGTTACGCGTAATCGTCTTTGTATCTGGATATGATACAGCAGGATTAAAATGCTGCTACAATTAATGCAATGCTCAACATTGCTTTGCGTCTTTTTTATCGCTATCGATAAAAACCCGATAACAACAAAAAAAAAACCATTTCGCCGCAAAGTAATTGGAGGCTCACCACCAACCAAAACAAACTGAAGCAATTATTTTGCGATGAGCGAAAACAAATAAAGAATTTCTTGTGAACCGCACAAAACCATGCAGTTTTTAATTCATGTTTAACACATCATAATGCGACAAAAGCAAAAGATATAATTTGTAGATTATTTTTAACTAAAACTACAAACCACTAGGCTGCTCCACAATTTATAAAAAAGCTTGTGTTGCTTCTTTGTGCTTTAAGAGAGAATTCCTAAATGAAGAGTCAATTCAAGTCACTTCAGAATATGACAATAAAATAGCATTTTCTTGAGCTGTTTCTCGTTAGAGACCCTAAGGGCGGCTCGGCAGGACCGGGGCATACGGCAAAACCGGAGTTCAAATCCCATCCGGACCGTTCCGCCGTAGCGTAGACCCTAAGCGGAATGGAACCCCTATCACATCGATTCTGCTGATCGGAAGCAAGGTTTTTGAGCATTCACAGCTCGTTGCAAGATAGAGGCCTTCCGCCGCCTATGTAACGAGGCTTTGAAGAATGATAATAACCATCATCACATGTCATGAAAGGTGGATAGAAAATTCTTAGGATCACCGAGAGCCAGCGTCTGAAGGAGATGGCCCTTCTTCTTCCCGGTCTTCTCTCCCACCAGATACTAGCGAGGGCTTGCCCAGCGATTCGGTCTAAGAAACTTCGAAGAGTCCAGAGCTAATATATGTCAATCCGCTGATGATATCCACATTATTGGTTTGAAGCTCTCCTTCGAAGCTCAAACGAGAGAGGAAGATGTAATGATAGGTGATCGCACCTTCGAAGTCGTCCAAAACATCACCTACATTGGATTAAAAATTAGCGCAGAAAAAAGCATAGAAAAACCGATAATTTGAGCAATCCCGCGACTTCATTTGTTCCTTGTTTAATAGTGATGGTAACCATCCGGTCGTACCACAGCCTGAAATAACTTCGCTGTTCAAATCAGCTGTTTCGAGGCATAAAACTGAGACTGTGTAGCACATTTATACGCAAATACGTTTCTGAGACACTTTAGCTGGACGGAAGATGATCAGTTTGACTACAAACTACCAGGCTGCTCCATTGGAACAGTAAAAATTCGGAACTTATAAATAAATAAGTTTTTAATTTAATGGAAACGAGATAAACCATCATAAAAATTTAATAATTGAATCAAGTTTTTCCACTAACTTTAATACAATAGTTAAGAGTATGTGGAGTCTCTTATAAAACCAGTGTAAAAGTCACCAAATGTCTCGAACGTTACTTGTTCATCTCGGATCACCCTGTGTAATAGCAATTTAAAATAAAGCATTACTTAACAAATGCCAAGCAAAGACACACAAAAAATTGCAAAGATCGAATATAAAAGAGTAAAAATAAAACTCGTTACGTGTTAGCCGAACTTACTTAAACCATTAGCAAACGGCGTAATACGTAATCTCGCGGCGCTCGGGATACATAAATAACCCGAACTTCCGAATATGGTAGCAAACCTGCTAATGCTAATTAATTATTGAACCGACCCCCAAACATCGCTTCCTTCTTCCCGCAAGCGAAGCGGTAATCGAAATTGAGCTTCCTCCTGTAGCATTGGGAAGTGTTTGAAAATTACATGAATGTGCTTTTCATGCGAATCAATACAATAACAACACAGCGCCGAACGATTCCCCTGAAACCGATCTGGAAGCGAGGCTGCAGACTGGCTAATGTGCGCCAGCGTCATTTTTCGATGGCGATTATGTTTCTTCGAACACAAAACTTAAATGTCAACGAAACTTACACCACTATCAAGGCGCGTGCAAGCCGATTTGAGATGGAAAATAAAGAAAACATTCTCCATCCTCCCATCTGCAGACATTATTTTTCGCCCAGTTCATTCATGAGTGTGGCGAGGATGTGGCATCCATCTGAGACCTCGTCTTAAGCTCTCACACCCATCTCCACGCCCCACACGCGACCGAAAGCGACAGAATGATGTTAAAAAAGCTCCAAAAATAAACACTTCCTCCTCCACTGCCGCGTGTGCGTGTGTGTGAGTCCCTATGTCACCCGTTCTTCCTAGGCTGGGTTGGGTTGTGAGGGGGTGTGCGTTACGTCACCAACTGCCCCCGATGACGACATGGGGAAGAATCGCGAGATAAAAGATAATTTTTATCACCACAAAACAACAAACCGCCTTCGCTGCCGAAAGTGCAATTCTGCGTGCCCCAGTTCAATTCCATATGTGATTGCGTACATACACGCACACCGGGGTCGCAAGACGTGGGCAGCATCGCACCGCCACGGCGACGCATGAATCGTCCAGAAGGAATCGCACGACGTACGGTTAAATGCCACCCAGAAAATGTAGTAATGAAAAGGAAAAATAATGCCCAGACACAGGTGAGGCTCCCAAAGATTCGCTAAGAGCGAGAGAGAGAGAGAGCGAGTGAAAGAGAAAGAGGAGAGTGAGCTTAATTGATGGTAAAAAGAAGTCACTTAGCGGATGTTGTTTCTGGCTGTATCCGGAATCATCATTCCCACACACACACACACACACACACACACACACACACACACACACATCCAAAATGGAGATGGATTGACACAGTGACGGTGTAAATGGAGCGCAACACAGCTCGTAAGAAGGGGTGAGAAACAGAAACGGATCGAATGTTCCGAACGTACGCTTTTGGCGGGGGGAAAAGCAGATCGTAAGAAAAGCGTGGGAAAAACTCGCGTCGGAATGTTGTTGCTGTTGTTGTGTGCGTTTGTTGCATTATGTATTGTGCGGGGTTTTTCGTTTGTAAAATGCGGTAAGAAAGGCTAAAAAAGTAGCTTAATAACAATTTTGTTGGGTAATGTTAGCTGGTGCGGCCGGTGCCGTGCCCAGGATAGTAAAACGATTAAAGTAGAAAATTGAAGTGATTTACCTCGCTAGGCCGTCTTGTTCACGAGATTTCATGGGTTGTCAAACAATCTTGCTAATCTTGGAGGCTAGATAACGGGGGAAGGTGGTGTGGGGATTGGGAGTAGAGTAGTAGTCAGCCCTGAGTACGGGGAGGCGGTCGGGATGGGATTCGAACCCGACGCCGTTCAAGGCGAAGACTGGCGCCGTTTTTGCCTCTGCCACCGGACCGCCCCAGACCTGTGTCTAATCTGTTTTAAATTGTATTGAGCTGCTAACTACCCAATCCCTCTAAACTTGTGGTGGGATCAGTAGGATATTATGCATTATGAGCTACGGTGCATTTATCACACTGCTAACGACAGTCATTAGGACTTTCCCATTTTATTCTTATCATTCTATTGTTATTCTCATTCATATTCCGATGAGTTCTTAATGTCTAACTCCCATGCTTTCTCAGACTAAAATAAGCACAAAGTTGAAAAATGATGTTCAACAAACCATATAAAGAACTTCTTCTACCTACTTTCACTTATTTGTTCCAAAAAAAAATCCAACCAAAAGGTTTACCTAACACCAACCAGCAATGATCTCGAACTTCCGCTGCTATCGACCACCTTGGGCAACCCAAACTCCAAATTCGTTTGTAACAAACACACACACACGCGTACACACTGTCAGAGCAAGGATATTCCTATGTGTGGTGTACACGGCGCAAAGGTTAAAAGAATCAGTTGTTTTTCCTTCAGTCTTCTTTCCAATCTCGATTGCCACACACACACACACACACACCTCTTCAATAGTATCGATGCTTGAAACAACGGAGTGTGCACATAACTAAGGCCCAGCTACCTGGGGGAAGGAGGATGTTGAAGTTTGGCGGTTACTTTTGGGACTTGGTGCTTTTGGAAAGGTGTTATGGCTGGTGTAAATGAGCCTTCCCATCCGCGAGTCTCTGATTCAATGTTATGAAATTCTAATGCGCTGGTACCACACACTCGCACAAATGCACCATCCGTTTGGTTTGGCGACATTGCTGTGCTGTAACGGGTAATATTTGGACTTAAACATTTTTTGCACTTCGTTTTAAATAAAAGCAATTTCAACTTGAACTTAATAAATTCTGGCAACTGTGGTCACGCTTATAGCAGAGTGCCCAAAAGTTTGAGCACGTCATTCGGTTATTAGCTTATCATCTGTAGCGATAGCACCCTCCCACAAACGCAGCAGAATTCCAACATTAGCCAACGCTTATTAGTCATCGCGTGGTGAGTGTCGAACCAAAACATAGCGTCAGCCAACACCTGACCTGGTGGGTGCTCGGCACATATCTGAAATTCGTTATCATCGGCCCTGTCTGGCCATCTTTGTCTTGTGGTACGTACGATGCAGCTGCGCTAGGGCATCTTGTCGCCAATATGCAAACAATTCAACGAGCCAAACTTCACACACCCTTCAATACGAGCATCGTGGTGTGATTGTGAATCATCGGTTGAGGATTCACGTTTGTTTTGCTTTGCCTTTTAGCGACCATTAATGCGCAACAGGAGGCATCATTTTAATTTAAAATCTAATTAACACCGCTCATTACTATCCGGTTGTAACCGGATACACTGTGATTCATATCTCCAGTAGCATTGTGAGATAGAATTGTTTTCGCAAAAGTTATTCTTTTGACACAGATAAATCAGAACAGAGACCCACCTCGACCACTAACTAATCAATGACTAAGTTTTCGGGGTTTCGGTATCTACATTTCACTTCAACCCTTGTTTATTGTTGTCAAATTTCAGTAACACTTCAATGCTAGAATGAATTCCTGGGTGATTCATATCGGTTGCTTTTTCAAGTGCGATCGTCTGGCGTTTGTAAACTTAATCAGTTTTCCACATTCCAGCCATAATAGAACACATGAATCATGTCACGCCTTTCAATGAAAACATCTTCAGAATTAGTGAGGGAGTACTTCAAGAATTTCCAATATTTCTAGAGGAAATAAATAATTTATCTTTTTGTTCATCTGCTTGGTCCTCAGGAGGTCTTTACTAGCTTCTCTGTCTAGATTTTACCCGAGTAATGTGCCTCTTTCTGGACCTTATCCTACAGCTACTACTTTGTCTTAGACACACATACATAAAGATTTGCCCGATAGTTCTACAGCGAGTTTTGTGCCAATACGTTCATATATTGCAAAATATTACCCTGTTGATCAACTATGATCAACTAGCAACACAATGGGCCAATTGGATGTTTAAGATGTTAATACATAATCCAAAGTTAAATCTATTAGTACAATCCCGCCATTACTTTAACAGATGCTTCATAAGAAATAATAAAGCTCTAAAGACATCATTAAAATGACAATGGATTATTGGGTGGATTACTACGGCTATAAAGTCAGTATATTTTTTGTGTGTAAACGTTATTCAGTTCTCTATAAGGGGGGTGGATCCGGATGAGATTTAATGCTGGTCCTCAACGATAACTAATAGATATGAAAATTAAGTAAATTTTATAATGAAAAATTCTACCAGCTACTAGGCGCCTCCATGGGTGTAATGTAATGGAGCTAATTCCTTGAAGAATTGCTGTATTCCTGAATTGCTGTGAGGCCCTTTGAGCAAAAAATATTTTAATATTGTATCAAAAATAAAAACAATTCTCCTGGTCCCTTATGATTGATCTAGAGGAATTAAGATGACTTTGAAAATTGATGCTTGGCAAATGTGTCGTTACACCAGGATCATTTCCTTCTACTAATTCAATCCACTCCTCCTCCCTCCATTCCTTCGCTAGCTGTGCTTGGGAGGCTGTATTTTGTAGCTCGCAGCAAATGTTTAAGCAACAGTGTATATACCGCTCGCTACGGATGGATGCAATTAGTCTCCATCGTTTTCTTTCTGGCTCTGGCTGGTGCGTGCGTTCGTGCGTACTGTATGTTGCTCTGGGCGACATGCATAAACACACACATACACACACAGTCATGCAAGCGTTTTAAAAACAGGTGAACATGTGAGAAGCTTGTCTATGGTAAGCGCGCGAGATGTAGCATCTCCCACAAATCACCATCTTCTGTCAGATCAAAGCTGCGGGGTGAGATAACCGTGAAAAGATGTGCGCTCACACACACAGACACCACTCACACACACATAGTTACACGTGCGTTTTCATTGCTTCTCTGCGTTTTCACGGAAGTTACCTTGAGAGCAATAACGGCTGGGGCGCGGATAGAGAGAGAGAGAGAGAAAGATTGTCTTACTACTCATCTTTGTGAGTAGCAGTCCAAAATGACAGGCAGAAGTGAGCTGAGCAAAAGTTTGTTCTACATCCAAAACACGCTTCAATAAACTTAGAGCTATTGCACAACGGGTTTGTGTTACTTGTAGCTAATTGAGGTTTAAGACAAAAGAAAAGAAATTGTATTATTTGTCCTCTCCACAACAAGCACAACATCAATGCATATGGAAAATGATCTCACACCTTCTCATCTCAGCTCTTCTGGAACACACAATTGCTCACCCAAACGCTCAGCTCACCACTTTGGAAAAACAGAGCAAATGTTGCTCCAACTCACCGTGATAACCGATCACCAGGGTGAGAAAAGCGCCTGTTTTCTTCGCGTGAGAACATGGCAGAGAACAGAAACAATAATGGGTTTTTTAAGCTGCTCAACACACAACAAAAAACTGAAAGCGTTTCTCTGAGAAAGCAATCGATATATCCTCCTCGAACAGGATAATCGCTCTCATCCTAGCATGTTGCTGGTGGTTAAGCATGAAATTCAAGGAGACTGTACAAGTCCTTTTCCCTCTCAAAAAATACTGTTCGAAAAGTGTGACACATCCCTGCCACTTAACATTTGTTTATGTCCTGATGAAGAATCACCATTTAGTTGAGTGCAAGATTTTTAATATGTTGGCCAACAGCTCAGCAAAAATTCCATCACAGCCAGCTCACTCTGGGAAAAAAAAACATACACAGAGAACGTATCCTCTGTGATTTCGAGATGACTGGATATGTTGAAGAGAAATCTACGAAAGCGAGAGTGAGAGATAAAGAGAGTGAGCAATGGAAAAGCTCTCCCATTCCAGGGTGATAATCATTGACTAAAAGAAAATAAGGTCCTTCTTTTTGGGGAAGGATTTTGGTACGGTTGGACGCAACGTGGGAAGGTACCCAAAAGGGTGGTGATCTTCCCCTTGTGCTGGTTCCAGAGGACACGCACACACACACTCCTACAAAACTAGCCTTCTAGGTTCGAAAAAGTTTCAAGGATTTTTCATGAGCCAAAGAAAACCATGAGCAGTTGATTCGACTTTCTCGAATTTTAACTAAAATCAACGAGCAGGCCTTGCATTTCTCCTAAACACTAAACAGTCCGAAATCTTGAAAGGACTCGTTTTCCTTTCTTTGTTTTAATCTGTTTCTCACAATCTTTTCAAAAGTCTATATTTAGAAAGACAAAAAATAACAATGGGACGACAGGTAATACAAAAATCTCCAAACGTTCTAAAAGCGGACCCGACCCAAGGAAACATCCTCCAGAAAATGTCGATTTCCAGAAGGTCAACGTACGGGGCGGCACACTCTTTCTCTGCACATGCCCGTCCTTGTCTCACACACCGTCGCACGCTCTCTTTACCGTTCGCTCTGTTGCTTCAAACACTCCTAATCGGTATTGGATACTTCCTCCCGCTGGGTGCTTGGCTTGTGGCTTTCGGTCCTACCGCCCATCCAGCATTCCAAAGGCGACTTATGGGCGATTTAAAAGAATAAAAACGAACACAACGGCGACGTTGAGGAGAGCGAGAGTGGTTCCTCCTTTCTTTTATAGCCCGCTACGCCTTGCCTCCTAATAGTCGATAATATTTTCTATAAAAAGAATCGTAAAAGCTTCAACACAAACTTCAGCAACAGCAGCAACAGTAACAATAAAGCAATAAATATTGATCCTCACCGGAAAGCAAATGTACTGGGTCCACCGATAATGGTGCGTGTTTGGTGGTGAGGAAAAACAGCTTTTTCCTTCCAGAATCAAAAGCGGAAGAATTTTGAAGCGTTGACATTTAAAGTTGTTTTTTTTGGAATGTGGATATCTTGAGTTTTCCGGGAGTTGCTGTGATTTTCACACGCCAGAAGCGTACATAGAATACCGTCCGGACAGACTCCCCATACGGCAGGTCTATCCAGCTAATGGTAAAATTAAGTCAATGGCACAACAAGGCCTCTTGAGGTCATAAATAAAAAAGAGAAGAAGAAGAAGGATGTCGCAAGCCTTTAGGTATCGGTGTACAAAAGTGATCTAAATTTACCTTTTTTCTGGTTTCAATTCGTTTCAGGACACGCTGACTTTGTTCGGAGAGGTCTTTCCTGTTCGGTTGCGATGAATGCTGCTAGGCGTTACTACAGTTACGTCGTGTCTGTTTAGCGGCTGTTGTTTGTGAGGTATCTCAATCGGAGGGAAACGGGCGCACACAGACGACACAAGTGAAACGAAAATTCTCAAATAAAACACACACAACACAATCAACTTTCAACTTGCTGCTCTGTGCTGCTTCTATTGATTGGGATTTTCTTTTGGGGATAAAGGCGTTGATTCGAAGAACAATTCCTTTTTTCAACTTTTCAACTTTTCCTCTACTCTTCCTAAACTATATATACACACTTTTAAACTCACAAATTAGTAAAACAATCACTAAAAAACAGCACAAACACACGGGGAGACACACTTGCTCTGCTGGGAGCCTGCTGCGTTACTATGAAGTGCGTTACTCTATCAGGGGATCGGGATAACGCTGCTTGCTTCCCGACGACCCGTCGTCAAGGTGTAGTAAAGTGGTGTGTTGTAACGTTACACACACACGCACGAAGAAACCCGCTTGCTACGTCGCTTCGCTTTGCTAGTGGTTGCCAACAACGATCACTAACTGCTGCTTCATCCAGGAATAAAACACGCACAGTGGTACAATAGTGGTAGTAGCAGTAGGATGTGTCATTCGCTTCTTTTGACAGCTACCGGTTGCTATTGATTTCTGGCCGTTACCTTTGCCTGAGTGCACTGCTGTGTACTGTTTACTTAATAACTTCACTTCACTTGCCTTTTTTATTGCACATACGCCCACGCACAAACACACGAAAACACGCAAAAGCACATACACACGCACGCTGGCACCTATACCGGGGTGGCAATCAGAACAGCAGAGGATGGGCACGCACACACACACACGTTCACAAACTGGAAAAGATGGAAATGGTAAATTATCAACTGAACGCAACTAACTAAAGGGAAAGCACTAAAAGAAAACTTAATGCTAAAACACTTTTAAGTGTTAACACACAAACAGCGCGCGTGTTTGTACTTAATAAAAAATACAACGATCACTAAATTCACACACTTTTCTTTAATGACCTTTTCCTTTCGGGAAATATTCTTCACATTAGAAGAATACAGGGAAAATAATTATGGAGGCGCATTATCGCTCACACACACACACACACACACACACAAACATGCACGACAGGGTGACATTTAGTAGTTTGTTGGTTCTTGTTTTCGTATTCCCCGAAAGCGAAGCTAGTTCCAAGAAAGGCCCACGGCAAAAAGCTTTACACCTGACTACTGTGAGCCCCTAGTGCTCACGCACCACATTTTCCATTTTCCCAGGTCAAACACACACTCTGGACGGCATCCGGAGCTGAGATGGAGTTGGAGTGCGTCCTGGTGTACGTGCACTAGCGCTACAACTGGCGGTGATGATCTTCATCGCTTCCCTGGGCTCACACACACTGGATTTTCCGCTCCACACACACACACTCACACGGAACAGGGACCCACCACAATGTCCCCTTTTCTGCCGAGGGTGCAAAAACCCGATCGGGCAGGCAATTGTTTCACATTACGACCTCACATTGACTCATTTGGCTCACGCTTTTCTTCACTCACACTCACGTACACTGCTTCACTCTCACGGCACCCCTTTATTTTTTGGCCTTATACTACCCCAAACGAGGAAGATTTCCGCGTGTAGAGGCGATTGAAATGATTTTCCTTCAAAAATTACGCACACACACACACATACGCGCGCGCGGTTCACTCTCTGGAAACTGCAAAAGCTCGCTATCTCACACTCACGTTGCTCACCGTGATGCTCTCACTCTGCTCACACACAATCGAATCGCACCCCATCTGACCACCACCCACCAGTGTAAAAAAAACAACCCCCATTCATTTTATACGAAACAACCCCCGAAACACACACAAACTACATTTGGAGGACACTTTGCGATTCTTATCGACCAGAAGATGGTGATGATGAGATTGGCGTGATATTGGTCGCTTCTCACTATCTTACTTTTCTGCTTACTTCTCACTTGATAGAGATATATGTACAGAGTGATAGACGAAGAAAAAAAGGGAGAGCATGGGGGGGGGGGGAGGGAGGAACATACATACATACACACACGGACACTTGCTCACATAATTTACATACTAATAAAAACGCACACACGCCCTTAGCTCTATGCTGATGCGATTGCGTTCGGTCCCGTGTGTGAGATATTGGACGAGACACGACGGTACGTTCTGTCTTCTGTCACTTGGCCCGCTTGACGTTTATACACCGTTTGTTCCTCTGTGTGTGTGTTTTTTTTTCTGTCTGCTGTGTCACCTTCCGCCACCCTACAAGCAGCCCCAGTGGGTGTTCCTGGCAGGTGTCTTTTCACCGTGCACAGCTTCCATCGACTGCATCGCGCACAACGGCACCACCGCAGCAGCAGCAGCAGCAGTGGTTCTTTTGGACAACCGATTTTCTCACACTCCCACACACAGGCACACGAGCGCGCACAGACAAACACCACTTCCAGAAGCGCGCATACTACTCCTGTCTCAGTAAAGGCACGGGGAAGTATTTGCCCTTCTGCACGGCCACCACCGTTTATACTTGTATCGACTGAGAAGTGAAGCAATATGTAATAAAGCTCACTAAGTGAGCGCTGGGTATGGATTTCCTATCGCAACCCCTACTAAAAAAAACAACAACAAAAAATCCATCCATGACGACCTTTACCCGTTCGAACGAAGGACCCCATGGACAGGAGAGCTTACCAGATAAAGCGAGAGAGAGAGAGAGAGAGAGAGAGAGAGAAAAAGAGCGAAATTCCGGCTACTACTGGAAGGAACAAGAAAACGAAGCTATCAAAATTGATTTTAGCCGGACACTATCCTGGGGTGGTCGAGGGATGTTTTTCCCCCTGTTTTCTTTTCCGTTCCTTATTTTTCGCCGTACGCCGTTGCTAACCCGAACGACGGATTCACCAAAATTCACGGCCACCGTTACAACAACCACCACTACCAACACAGAATCGCTTCACACGCGCGGGCCCGTGTGTATTGCCAGCAGCGCACCGAACACGAAAAGAATAATAAAGCTCTTGTGCCCTTCGACGCGAACCCTGAACTACTCTGACTACTACTACCGGAGGCGCAATCATTTGCTCCAGCGGGAGTTACTTTGGTTTGGCCAGCCTGCTCGGTGCGTGTGCTTTTTTTTTTAATCTTCGCTTTCGTGTTGATTTTACTTTGCCTGTACCAACGCAAATTGCAGTACTATCACTGTGTGAGCAAATTGGGGACTACCACCACCAACACTGTGTTACTCTGGGCTACAGTGCCTACTACTGCTGCTGCTACTACTATTTCTGCGTCTCCTTGTTCACGCACACAAGCGCACACAAACACACACGGTGTGTGTCGTGCTCTTCCCGTGCAGCGCTTTTACGTGCACAACAAACTGTGCGCCTGCTTTGCTCGCTCTCGCTCTCTCTCTCTCTGTCCGTCTCCCTCTTATGTTTGCTCTCTTGTGTGCGCGCACTATCTTTCCACCTCTCTCTCGCTCTCGTTCTCGCTTGCTCACACCACTTTTTCATGCTGATTTTATTTTGTTCCAAAAGGTTGTGTTTTTTTTCTTCGCCGTTCACTCTCTCTCTTTCTCTCTCTTTCTCGCTCGCGCGCACTCTTCGTCCAACCACTTTTCTTCGCACGGATTTTCACGGTGCAACCCCCATCCACCCTAACTTTTCTGCTAATCACCATTCCGATGCAGGGGTACGGAACCTTTTTTTCCTTGTTCCTTCCAGTTGTATCACCCCACACGACATAGAATACAAACACGCGCACGCACACACACACTTCTAATCTCGTATAAATGTTGCACGAACAAATGAACGCACGCACGCACGCTTCGAACGCTCTTTACACGATAACCATTTTTTTCTGCCCTTTTGCTGTTGCCTTGCTTTGGTTTTTCTTTTCCGTTCGATAACCGTGGGTGTGGGTACAGCTCTACAGGAGAACAGCACCAGCCATTGCGCGAACTCTGGGGGTGCTTTTTCTACGCCACAAAAGCAACAGAGAAAGAAAAAACCTACGCCCCACCAGCAAAAAAAAAGCGAACCTTCACACTTTGTACCTTTCCGTGATCGACGTCGTCGTCGTGCGTGCGGGGCCTACAATCTGCGGCAGCTATCGTGTGGTATCGAACACGGAACGCGCACGGGGCTGTTAATTCGCCGTATCGAAAAGTAATACACACCCTCGCAAAAGCAACTCTGCTGAATTTTGCGATTACAGCCCACCGTTCCCGATTATCCGTGGCTCGGTTTCGGTGCAGGTCTGGTGCGTAGAGCAGGTGCGCACCATTCGCTCCGGTTTTGTCACGAGATCTCGAGCCAGCGAAAGCGATGACACACATGCAATACACCGTTTTGCGTCCGGGCCCGGGGACGTACGTTAGCGCTTGGGCGTTATTCAACGGGATCACATTACACCGAACTACACGCACGAAAAACGGTAAACAGGAATGAAATGATTGCTTTTTTACTCACGAAAGCGAGCCTCAAATGGTGCACGAAAATGTAAACAACACAGGTAAGCTACTGTCAAATGTGACAGCTGACAGGGTTGCCAGCAGAGAGGGGTTTGAATTTTTGAAAATTAAATCGTTGAGCTGAAGCGATTTGGAATTTTTGGTGAGGAAAAGAACAAAAAAAAAATTTAATATCAATATTGAACTGTTCCGTAATATTGAACTGTATCAATATTGAACTGTTCGCGGTTGGAATTGGAGAAAAAAAAGGTCAAAATAATTGTTATTACGCAACTGGAAACGAAAAGCAAAAGCTTTTATCGTAACCTCATCGATTTTCGGATATCTAAGATTCGAAGAATAAATGGCAATGAAAGTACACCATTAACGCTTGGGCATTATAATTCGTCAACAAATTTGGAACCTTGTTGTCAAAAACCTTAATTTTCAAATACGTTTCGTTCGTTTTCGCGGTTCACACCCGCTCGGTTCCGCAGAGTCCATTCCGCAGCCACACTAGCATAAACCGCCTCCAGTCTGAGGGCGCTCCCGAGACAACAACAAAAAAAACACAAAAATTCAATACAATGCATATGCTGTTGAGACAATAGTGTGCTTAACTGCACACATACACACACACACACACCCGGTTTCCGACGACGGAAAGCAGGAAAAGCGGAAAAGATACACTATCTGTACTGTGTGTGTGTGTGTGACTAGGCGCGATATTAATCACCGTGATCCTTCCCCGCCTTTTGCCTTACTTCCTCGTTCACGCGATGATGCAGCCGGTTCCGGTATAAGTATGTGTGTGCGTGTGTGCGTGTGTTTAAATACGTTTCTGTATGTTTGCGCGATCCCCTTTCGATAACGGGCTACACCACATCCTGGACCCACTTTAGGGCTTGTCAACGTTCTGTGGCTCTGTGCTGGGGCTCGGTGTCGCACCGTACAGCTGCTCCACCAGTTCCCGCTTGTTGATCTTGCCCATGGCATTGCGCGGTATTTCCTCCACTATTCGCACCTCCTTCGGAATGGCTTGCTTCGGAAGCTTCTGTTCCAGCCACACGAGCAGCTTCGGAATGCTGAACGCGTCGGCCGTCTGCTGGTCGCGCAAACTGATCACGGCCACCACCCGCTGGCCCCAGGTCTCGTCCGGCAAACCCAGCACCGCCACATCGCTCGTGTCCGGATGTTCGTGCAGGGCCGTTTCAATCTCGAGCGCCGACAGCTTGAAGCCACCGGATTTGATAATGTCTACCGAGGTGCGGCCAAGGATGCGTATCGTGCCGTGCTCGTACCGTGCCGTATCACCCGTCCGGAACCAACCTTCCGCATCGAACTCGGATGCCGTTTCCTGTGGTTTCTGCCAGTAGCTACGAAACACCGACCGTCCCTTCACGTACAGTGCCCCGGCAATGGAATCCTCGGGGACAGTGGACCCTGCTGGCGTGGATGCTGCCGCCGTCTGCCAAATGCCTTCATTTTCGCGACCTTCCAGCGTAAGCTGCCGGCCAGTTTCCGGTTCTACAATGCGCACACTAACCCCCGGTAATGGCATGCCGACGCATCCCTGCCTTCTGCTTCTCCATTCACCATCCTGCAGGTATGGGTTCGAAATGGCCATACCGATTTCCGTCATGCCGTAGCGCTCCAGCAACCGGTGTCCGGTTATTTCGTTCCAGCGGTCAAAAATGTTGCCGGGCAGTGGCGCCGAACCGGAAATCATCAGCCGAATCTTATTCTTGCAGTGTGTCTTCACGTAGTCACACATCCGAGCATTCTTGCCAAACACACTGTCGTACTCGCGGATCAGCAGCCCGTACATCGTCGGTACGCCCATGAACACGTTCACCCGCTCCTTGGTGGTCATGTTCACGTTCAGCAGATAGCTCCACACGCTGCTACTGTCGAACTTCGGTAGCATCACACACTTCGCGCCAACAGCCAGCGGCAGGTTGAGTGCATTGATCGTACCGTGCACGTGATTCAGTGGAAGCGTGTGCAGCACGGAATCGCTCGCGCTTACCTGCCACGCATGGGACAGGGCACGCAGCTGTGCGTCGAGATTGGCGTAGCTAAGCACGACGCCCTTCGGTTTGCCCGTCGTGCCGGAAGTGTACAGGATCAACGCATCGGCATCGCGATAGAACTCCCCGTTCAGGGCACTTTCCACCACGAGCGTATCGTTCAGCTGGAGCAGATTTTCTCTGCGCGGATCCAGGTACGAAACATCGGCCTGTGTGTCGGCGCTGGATTGACCGTTCGCATTGAGCAGCTCGTGATTGACCACCAGCAATGGTTTCTGTAGCTTGGCGGCCAACGGTTCTGCTAGCGGAAGAAACTCCGGCGTCGTTAGCAGCAGTGCTGCATCCGAATCTTTGATGTAGTACTCGAGCAGATCGGCCGGATATTTTGCGTTCAAGGGGACGGCTGCGAGGAAGAGGGTAAACGATTCATAAGCTAGTAATGACATTTACAAACTGCGCGCCTTACCGACTTGTCCCGAAAACCAGCATGCCCACTGGCTGATCACGTAAGTAATATTGTTGGGGCAAAGGAATGCCACACGGGACTGGGAAGCACTACCTGTGGAGGAAACGAATAAATAAAAAAGACATTAAATCATGCATGGGAGTTCATTTAACAGTCGCCTTACTATTTTCCACAAATTTATCTTTTTAGCAGCTATAAAAATGCTACCATCGTTTTCGAATCTTATTAATGCATTCCTTTCCCAGAACGGAACACCTTTTTTGCCTCTTCTACAACAGGCACACATTAGCTGTTCGGAGCAAATCGAAAGTTTGTTCACCATTCACTTAGCACTGGAGCGTTAAATGGTGATTTGCTTGACGACGATCGATGGCGAAAATGAAATACATAAAGTGCAGGGATTTACCAGCCATTTTTTGTCACCACAATCCTCTCAATCTTCTGATAGTCAGTTCGACGGTTTGAATATAATTATTGTGTATCGGTTCAGATGTATTTCTCTGTGTAGAATATTTACAAGAACTTTTCCGATTGATAATTTTCTTCTTCTTCTTCTTCTTCATTGGCACTACAACCTCGAGAGGTCTCGGACTGCCATTTCTGGCTTTCTGTGACTTGATTTTACCCGTAGAAAAGTAGTCAGCCCTGTTTACGGGAAGGCGGTCTGGTTGGGATTTAAACCCCGGTCCTGTCGTGTGTAGACCGGCGCCGTTATCGCCTCGGCCACTGGACCGCGAACATTCTCTAGAATATTTTAATGATGAAAATGAAGAAAAGTGGAGACTTCATAGCGTTCTTGCTCTACAGCTAGGTCCTGGATCCTAGACCAATCGCCATAGCAACTCTCAAGCAGATCCTTGATAAGATCAACTTCTTGAAATGGGTCATTCAAGTAAGCTTAGCCATGGAAATAAGTAATGCAATGCCTCTCCCCGTAATCAGGACTGACTACCTTTCTACGGGAAAAATCAAGTCACAGAAAGCCAGAAATGGCAGGCCGAAACCTTTCGAGGTTAAAGCACCATGGAAGAAAGAAGAAGAAGTGACTAAAATTGGGAGAATTAGAATTATTTCAACATTCCTTTGCAGGCCAGATTGAAATGACTCGGGCCGTATGTTTGACATGTCTGTTGTAGAACATGTGATGGTAGGGTCAACCCGAACGCGACTCTGGGGCTATCCGTGAAAAGAGTCGTATGACCCATCACTAGTAATGGGTCTGTGTCCCACAACGAGCCCGGAAGAATATTCTCCTCTGCTATTGCTTCCTCCGGTTTTTAAAGGTCCATATCGATTATCATATAGCAAATACGCACAATGAAGAATGCCATTTGATAGACGCTGAACTCATACTAACTTACTTACTTAATACGCGCTACAACCGCTTTGCGGTCTTGATCTGTTGAAACAATCCTCGATACTGCTCACGATCCAGCGCCTTCGTCTGCCAATCCATTATCCCGGCCGTTCTGGCGGACGCATCTCCATCTCAATTTGGGCCTACCACGCCTCCTCTGTCCGTGTGGACGGCCTAAAAGGACTTTACGGGCTGGGTCGTCCGGTGTCATTCTCATGACGTGACCACCCCCCACCGGAGCCTGGCTAGTCTAATTCACTGCACGATGGTAAGATCATCGTACAGCTTGTAGAGCTTGTTATTGTAGTGGCTCCTCCATTGTCTTTCCACACATACACGGGGCCAAAAATCCTTCTGAGCATCTTCCTCTCGAATGCGCGGCTGAGAGGGCTTCCTCAGTTTTGGACAGAGTTCATGTCTCTGAAGCGTATGTGAGTAAAGGGACTATAAAAGTTCTGAACAATCCCAGCTTCGTCTATCGCAATAGGTATTTAGAGTGGAGAAGTTTCCTCAAGCTGTAGTATGACCGGTGAGCTGAACCATGAGCTGAACTCTTGGCTGGACTTATTGGTTCTGGTTATGCTACGATGCCTTGTTTTCTATCGAGCATCTATGATGAGGTTTCTATCGAGCAAACCTATCCAGCAATAGAACTGCAGTTCGCTTAACCGACAAATCAGTACGGAAAGACAGCCCGGTTGGGATTCGATACAGTGCCCTGTTGTGTCGAAAACCAGACCAGAGCAGGTAAGGTATCTTTCAGAGAAGCGACACTTCCTCTATTTTATGGGCCCAAAATGGCCACATGATCGTCAGAAACAAGAAAGAAAATTAAGCGGCAGTAGTAGCATAGAACGTTTAAAACTAAAAAAAAAATCGGCACCATTCAATCCTCACAAGAAAACCCCTGCAATTTGTTGGATTGGCATTGGTGCCAACCAAAACAAACCTCAAACACATCTTGTACGCACTTACACAAGAAAAGGGCGATGTGAAAGAAAAAGCCCCCCCACTAAACAACACTGCAACACTGTGCAAAAGAAGGAATGCCAAGCGATGCGAACCGGGACGGCGGCAGGTTATCGCATTACTTCGTTGGCCACCGACATTCTGGTAGGAAGGCGAGCGATAGGAAAGTCGCTGTTTTGACGCTGCCGGCTTTTAACCGCGGGACCGTGAAAACCGAAGTCGTCAATGAGCCGACCAAGCCAGCTATCACATTCTACGCCGCTGCGGGGCGCAACTGCTCAGGAGGGAACTTTAAAAATAATCTGCACGGCGTACACCCACCCACACGATGATTGTGCTCGTGGCTGTCAACGATCCGGTGCCTGATGACGCCGGCGTTGGTCGTGCGACAGCAATAATCACGGGAATAGGGCACCGACACACACACACACCCGCCATACCCGCGCCCTATCACGTACATCTTATCGGTACGGAATCAAAACAAGAGTGATTGTCTGCTTGACCTGATGAAGAAGCGATTTCAGCCATCGAGCGCTCCCTGTAGTCGCTTGTTTACAAATGCAATCCTTATTAGTACATTCGCATTTACGAGTTCGCTTTGGCTTAACTCTCAGGGGTCTCCAAAATTTGAGAAGCAGTGTAAAGAATCATATAGCTAATTTAACTTTTAATAACCACTCTGTATATACGCTGTCCAGAAATTCTCTTTAAGGTGTCCCAGGTTTAGAGGCCAAACGACTTCTTAGGTCATGCCTGCCTTTTCTGGGTTACTAGACTTATTGATACCACGATTGGACGGGATTTGAACTCCGATCCTGCACTATGAAGACTGGCGTTGTTGTCTAGCACCGTTCTGCCTCTATTATGCTCCTCTACTGATGGCAATATCCAATAGTTTAAAGACTTCAATACTCCAGACGAAATGATCATCAAGCTGGGTTATCTAATTTACTCATTCCATCCATCCGATCCTAACCTATCCGAATATAGTGAACTTTTTCTAGGGTGTACACCGCCAAGAGTGCTATTTATCTGTATCTTCTATTATTTATCGGGAAACTTCCAATTTACAGAATAAATAAAAGGGAAAAATAGCACATCATAGTAGGCTTCAACCGTATCGTTACATAGATACGCAATGCAACTATGATGGGATTTGTACACTTTAGCAGAGGTATAGAGGGATTTAATTCTTCACGATACGGCAAATCTTGGAGAAAATGGCGGAGCAGCAGCTCCACTTTTACCATTTCTTCATTGATTTTAAAGCCGCATATGACAGCATAGCCAGGGTAAAACTGTACGACGCAATGAGTTCTTTAGGAATCCCGGCCAAGCTTACTAGGCTTGTAAGAATGACTTGAATGTGGATGGGGGGCCTTTTGCTACCATAAAAGGGCTTGCGCCAGGGAGATGGGCTTGCCTGTCTCCTTTTCAACCTGGCGCTAGAGAGAGCCATCCACGACTCGGAGGTGGAAACTTCGGGGACCATCTTCTATAAGTCAATCCCAGATCCTGGCATACGCTGACTCACATAGACATCATTGGTTTGAGGCTCTCCTATGCTAGAAGCTTACCAAAGGATCGAGTGAGCGGCAGTAAACCTCGGGATGGAGGTAACGTGCAAGGGTGCTGGCTGCCAACCGGTCATACTACAGCCTGATGAAACTTCTCCACTCTAAATACCTGTCACGACGGACGAAGCCGGGATTGAACAGAACATTTATAGTCCCAGTACTCACATACGCCTCTGAGACATGGACTCTGTACAAAACTGACGAAGCCCTCTTAGCCGCGCGTTCGAGAGGAAGATGCTCAGAAGGATTTTTGGCCCCGTGTATGTTTGGAAGGACAATAGAGGAGCCGCTACAATGATTGCGCCCTGGTATAATTGTACAATTGTGCACAACTCCACAACTGCCACTTTCAATTGGCTCTTTTTAAATGGAAAAGGTGACTTCAATGTATCAAATGTAACATCATTGCAACAAGAGCTGGTTATTTGACACTGGGTAATACGATCGCTCCAGGCGGGGATCAAATATTTGGAGACCATTCACCTGGACTGCAAAACAGGAATTGCAATTAATTCATCAACATTGAGCCATTCCGGGCTATGTCAACACGCTTTGAATACTTCCCCGATCGGGTCAGTGATCGTTTGAAGTGGCTTGCTCTGATCCCACTCTCTAGCCTGAAACGAAAAACGACAAGTCATTTGAACGACCTTCAGAGCGCGCGGAGATCGAGCATGAAGTTGGTAAACAACCGTTTTCTCGTAGATCGGTCCCACCGGCTTCAAGGTTCAAGGTGACGAAAACGTCACATACAACGCACAGCACAACGAACGAACACGATCGATGTGGGCCACAACGTCGAATACGGTGAAAAGGTGCACCGCTAGATGATATCTCGTTGTTTTGGTTCTAACCCGAACCGGATGCGCAAATATCTCAACTTTGTGCAAAACACTTGTACTATTTCTGTGCCGTTTTTCTCCGTGTTGTCTCACAACACTTGCCTTCCCTCTACTGGCGCCATCCTTCGAGCGGGTCATCGTCGGCCCGTGCAACCATCTCGGGGCGGCCTTGGATGTGTGTCATGTTTCCAAAAAAAGAGATTCCCCCTACCTAATGCATTCAAACGTACGCACCTCGCTAACCCTCGTATGGAAAACAAGAATTGCATCATGCTCTGGTCCAGTATGGACAGTGGAACTTACCGCAACATTTCGATATCTGAGCTGCGAGTCGTTTAACGGCTTCGTATAGCTGGATGAAGCTAAAATCTCCTGCCTGGTCACGGATGGCTGCCTTCTCGCCGTACAGCAACGCCCGCTTAAACGGTGGCACAATCAACTGTCGGGACACCTCCTGGTCGTACAGCTTGGTCAACCGGCGGAGCAGATCCGCATGTACCGCTTCCGGATCGAGCGGTGGACGATCGCCATCGTCAAAGTCTTTGGTCGCCGGCTTACGGTTGTCGGCCTGGGACGTGTAGCTGCGTGCCCCCACACGGGACGTTTCCGGCCGTAAGCGAAGCAG
The DNA here is from genome assembly GCF_013141755.1 of Anopheles stephensi. Lineage (NCBI taxonomy): Eukaryota > Metazoa > Arthropoda > Insecta > Diptera > Culicidae > Anopheles > Anopheles stephensi. The sequence continues at coordinate 11,443,687 of NC_050202.1, read as the reverse complement.
GTACAGATGATTCAGCCAGGAAGATGACACACTGTACCGGGGACGCGTAAGAGTGCTGGCTGTCGAACCGAGCGTATCGGTGGCCACCTCCAGGCAACGCCTGGCAACCATGAATTTCGTCATGTTGAAGGCGATGCTAGTAATGATGCACAGCTAGCACCGTTCTCCGCTGTTTTCACTGCTCCTATCCCGTGCCTCGCCTGTGCTCGAACTCTGTTCTTCTGCGGTGCAGCAGTTGTTATGAAATGCGTTTTCACTCCGGATTGTAATGGAAAATGTTCACTCGCTCGGCACTATATGCCACCATGAATAAGCACTGAACGTTTCGGAGGTGGATTTGTGTGGAAGGTTAAACACAGTGCTAACGAATTGATATCAAAGACCCGTTTCTTTGCTTTTTGCCCGCGGCCGACGAAAAACACGTTCGCAGTGCCGACTCGATTTATTTTGAAGACTCTGCGTGCACGGTGCCAGGGAAAGGTTGGTTCACGTGCAACATTTTGACAGCTGCAAGTGACAGCTGCCGAGCAAATTCGAAATTTTCGAATAAGCTGTTTGAATTGGGCGTTACTCGAAGTACAACAGATTTATGCAAGATAAACATTTTTCTTATGCTTTTTACATCGTTACAAAATTTCTATCCGGACTAAATATTCCACACCAACACTGTCAGGCTGTGCTTGATGAATAAATAAATAAATAAATAAACATTCAGTAGTTCGTGGGTAGATCACAGTAAAATGTAAAATGATTCAACGGATACTGATGACCGCCGGGGTGTTGTTGAAATCGTTCAAAACTGCGTCGTCTATCAAATTCGGATAAAAATTAGAATCGAAGTAAACAGACATGTTGAGATGCCGCACTTATAAGCACGCCAGTACTTTCGCTGCGGGAACAGGACTTAAACAACATTCTTAAATCTTCAGTAATCTTTCAGAAACAAACATTCATATAAATTTGGAACGCACGGCATCTCCTAGTCTGCGTTTGCCCATGCTTGAAAGTGATTTCTTAGGCAGAATACGAAACGGAGCAGAGCGAGCTCGTTTGCGTAAGTGGAGTCGATCCTTCGAGGCCTCATGTATCGGGTGTCCTGATGAACGCCTAGCAAGACCTAGTATCCTAAAGCTTAGTGATAAAAAGATAAATGAGAATTTTAAAAGCAAAATAACATGGCACCAGGTGAGTATAAGTGTTGCTCCAAAGTTCTCAATTCAAAAGCGTAGTACACAATCGAAAAAAAAGAACACACTCCAACCGAATTTCAATCTGTTTGGCTCGTTTTGTTATTTTAGTTTTGTAACCGCGCATCCACACCGTTTCTTCGCCGTGCTACTGCTTAAGGACATTACCATACTTGAGTGAGTTGTTCCTGTTATTCGTTCTCATTCGTTGCTGTTTTGTATCAATTCGCATATCGCTTTGGGAGAGCATGCATGTGTCAACGCTGCTGCTGTGGGGCTGTATCGTCGTATATGTCCGCTTGATTTTTTTCCCCTTCGCACAACTGTACACTTAAAGCACACACATACGCACAACAGCGCCCAATCTGGCTTAAGTGTATAAGACCTGGTTTAGTTCTTTTCAAGTTAATCCTTTATCTTTACAACGCTTTTCTTCACCAGCTAATTTGACTCTTTCTTCCATCTCTATCTCTCTCTCTCTTTCCGCTTTTACACTCTCGTCTCGAAGAACAGAAAGAAACCTTACTATCGCCAGCCGATCCGAATGTGTAGAGCCCCTTATAACCTTTCATCTGTTTCCCCCGGGGGCGGCTCACACATTTCAAACTACACTACGCACATAAATAACCACAAATCGTTTTTGAGAGCGGGTGAGCGCGCGATTTTTAGTTTTCCGTTTTGCTGGTGTTACAGTTAAATAAATAAAACGAAAAAAAAAAACATTTTTAACTATTAAAAACAAAGCTAAAAAGGAAAATTTAAAAGAAATGGCGTCTCTTCAATTTGTAAGTTTGTAAGTCTTGAGAGAGTAAACTCAATCGACCGAATTCCGCTACACCACCACAGAAGCATCAATCGTTACGGGGGCCGCATTAAGAAGAGTATTTAAAATAAAACCACAAACAGGCGAGTTAAAATTTACGATAAAAAGCCGTCCGGATGAGAGATGGGGGCGGTTCTCGTTTCATTAGGTTCCCCCGACAGCCCGATAGCCTTCGTTTCAAAGTCGCGTAGTAAACCTTAGAGTGTAAACGTTGTTAGCTAATGTATGCCATCGCGCGTGAACTGTATATAATGGATGATCGATAGTTTAAACGTCCGTTAGTGAGCCACCGTTCAAGACACAACGCTACCTTCTCCCGATATGCTCATGCTCGTGTTTCAGGCGCCCGCCTTTTCGCGTCCCGTCGCGCGTTTGCCGTCGGTGCTGTCCGTTGTTGCGGTGCGACGTTATACACATTATGCAACAAAAGTGCAGTATTAATCTGCACTGAAAATACTAAATATTGTCCTCATAGTTTCATCATTTTTTTCTCTCTCTCTCCCTCTCTTACTCTTCCTGTTAGCCCACATTTACGCAATAAGGACACGTGCGTGTTTGCGACCGCGCGTCCTCCTCACCACGGAACGGTCCGTGTCCTCTTCCCCGGGGGCTTGACTTTCGTTACTAATTTTGTATGCAATGTAAACATGTTCTGAAGGTGGTATATGTATAATTTGATTTCATTTTGTCATTTTTTGTTTGTTTGTTTGTATATTGACACCTTTTTTTGCCGCTCGTGTTACGCCCTACGCGTTTTATCGTGCTTCGCGAAGGAGGAGAGCAGCGAGCGTACAATTTTATTCTTACCGCTTAATTCTGCAACGGCTACTTTTGGAAGCACCATCTGTGTGTGGGTAGTTGTGTGTGTGTGTGTTTCTGTAATATATTTAGCCCCCTTAATAAGACATTTGTTTGGTTTGCGAGTAGTGTTCCGTGCCACTAGTAATTTGGCAAACGTTGCCGTGCATGCGCACGCGCGTGTGTGTGTGTGTTTGCGATCCTTCACAACGGGATCAAACCTGCTAATGGCGCAATGTACAATGGTAATAGCGTATGTGTGTGATTTAAGAAAGCAGCACAGAACAGATTTAGTACGATAAAGGGTAAGGGATATATTGCTATGCCACAACACTCGAAACGCGTTTCGCTGTTTTCGAAATTCGATGAAGTTTAACACGAGTTGATAAAACATTAGTGAACGTCGTCGTCGATAAGGGGGAGAGTAAACGTGTGAGATGAACAAGAACTGTACCAGTTAGAGTATGAGAATGTGCTTTGCGTAATGTTCCTTAGCGCGTGTTATTCTAAACCGGATCGGCTGTAGAGAACCGATCCGTTCCTACCGATCCTGCGTTGTTTTTACAGCACGTATGTATGCATAATGGTATCTCTAGGAATGAATATCAAATACTATATTACTCGGCAGGAATACATGGCGTAATTTTATAGAGCGTATAGATATAGGGACAAAACGTACACTAGGCGACTATCGTTTTAGCTTTGCTTCACATCATTAAATTCCTAAACATTGTAATGGTAATGAATTCCACCCCCCCCTCCCCGTCTATCAACTCTACCTTTTCTTACAAACGTTGTATAGCACATACACACACACGCGCGCACACACACGCACGTAAACGGAACACAGCTGTATTACTACAACACCACCACCATCACCCACCACAGCAAAACGGAGGTTGCTCTTGCTTTTTCGATTACCAATCACATGCCCCGAGCCCCATTTTCATTTGTAAGTTTGTTCGTTTAATCGACTTTACTGGTGCCGTCGTGACAACCCGTCCCGAAGAGGTCGGTCCCAGAGCTCAGCCTCTGCCCATAATTGATACTTTGTTTCCTGACACATTTCTTTTGTTTAGTTTGTAAGAGAAGAGAACTAAAAAAACGAAGAAAGTATATCTAGTAAGTTTAGGTAGTAAGTAGAGAGATAGACCAGAGGAAGAGATCATCGATCATTTACACTTAGCACCTCATCCTATGGGGTAGAACAAAAAAAAGGGAGAGGAGGAAAGCAAAACAATAGCGGGCTGTTGCTGGACCCACCGTGGGTTTAAAATGAAATGATATCTTCACACACACACAAGTACACTTCACCTCTACAATGTCGTTGTGTATCGTTGGGCCAGCATAAAGTCCCCCCCCCCCCCCCCTAATTTCTGATGAAAATGATGAAAACCTCTTTTTGGTGGGCGAAGAAACAAAAAAACTCGATGTAACGATATATGGCGCATTTCACATGAGAAACATTAACACAACAAAACGATTTAAAAAAAAAAAAAACAATAAAGAACTCTTAGTCCGCTAGGTGCCGTCCGCCCGGTCCGATTCGCTGCGATCCGTATGGCGCGAAGCTGTGGGTGGTTGTTGGGTGGGCCCCTTCAAGCAAAACGATCGTCCGCTGTGTTCCAGCGTGGAGCGAATGGTTAGCAATTTGGTGAAATATTTCAGGAAACTGTAACGAAACACATACATACACAGAACAGCAATTAAAAACAAAAAATCATCAGCATTTTCTGAGGAGTGATTAATTAAACAATTGAAAAAAAGCTTAGTAGAGCTATACACAGTAGTGATGGGCAATCGGAATCGGATCCAGTTCCGGTAACGATTCCGGATCCCGTTCCGGAATTGAATTTTTACTTGTTTATTAATATTCATTACTATTTTTAAAGAAATGCAAGAAAAATACAAACTGATGATTTTTGGCTGACGAAATAATGCCGTTTAATCGCAATTTGAAATTGTGCCTTTAGAAAAATAAAAAAACAGGTTGCGACACACCCGATCAAGATCTGCTCCACTCTTCTACTACTCCTTGGTTCGATACCTCCATTGGGCTTCTGCTGCTCAACATCTGGCCCGCTTGGATTCCGTCCAGCGCAAATTCTCCCGGTTTGCTTTGCGCTGCTGGAGGGTTAAAATGGATTATGACGCTCGGTGTGCGCTTTACGCGCATCGAGACGTAAAGCCAGCTTAATTGCAACGGCCAGAGACTATTTGTTGCGGGACTTTTGGACTGAAGGACTGGGCTGAAGACGTTTCAGTTGCCTACGATCCCTTTCGCCGTATGTAGCGTGAATATAATTTAATCAGTAATCGTCAACAACCGGACACGCCCTGCGCTGCGCTTTTGAAATGTATTCGAACCGTCCGTCCTTCTAACCGTTAAGTTTTTTAACTATTAAGTGCTTGATGCAGGCTTTATGTAAGCCTTCACCTTCGTTGAGTTTTAATATAGTAAACGATATTACAACAGTTCAACATTATCATTTTAGCCTAACTTTTCAAATGGAAAAAAACTGCTTAGTTGATTATCTTTCAGAATTTCATTTCATTTTTATGAATATCAAAATATATAAAAGAAAAATAAACTGATATTATGTTACGTTAAGGACGATTCTAGCTTTCTCGTTAATTTGGAACGTGACTTTGTTCGAATGATGATTTGTTCGAAGCAAAATGTTCAATAAAAGATAAATTGTTATAGGAGACTAGTGAAATACGTTGATATCCCGGGTGGTTCGGTTGCAAAGGGATAGCTGCGCTGGTCTTCACACCGAAAGTCTAGTCTGAGCCGTACGCAGGCCTGACTATCCTGCTATGGAAGTAAAACTAAGTCAAGGAAACCAAAATGGACGGCCAAGGCCTAACGTGGTTGTAGCGGCAAAGAAATACGGGCCAGGTGTTGAGCAGCGGAAGCCCACCATACAATGGAGGTATCGATCCAAGGAGCAGTAGAGCTTCTTGATCGGGTCAAGCAAACCTATCGGCTGGTTACTCTTGTTGACGACGATTTCAAGCTGTTTTTTCCATTTTTCTATAGGCACAATTTCAAAAGTGCAATAAAACGGCAATATTCATTCAACCAAAAATCATCAGTTTGTATTTTTCAAGCATTTTTTTTTAAATAATAGTATAAAATGTGAATAAACAAGTAAAAATTCAATTCCGCAACCGGATCCGGAATCAGGAACCTACTGTTCGGAATCGATCCCAAAAAATTTGGAGCGCTCCGGAATCGATTCCGACCAAACCATCATTTTGCCCATCACTAACTAATACACAGCTTTTATCAGTTACAGGGTTTCTCAGGCCAGTTTTCAATATTCCGACACTATATGTACTTATATACTGTTTATACTACTTGGTTCGCTTGGTTTGATGTGCAATTCCCGTATAATTTCAATAAACTCCAAGGCTAAAGTCTAAATAGATGCTCAGTGTGTCTGGGGGGTGGGTGGCATCTATTCACACTTTAGTCCAATGTTGGTTGGAACTGGAGCATCCTTTCAATCGTCTGCTGGTTGTCCTGTCCATTGGAATCTCTCCCCTCACTTTCCTTGTTTCCCCCTTTCTTACCTACCATTATGAGTCGTAGCTTGAACTTAACCGATCGTTCGTCGGGGAGGGTGGCGTTGATACCGAGCTGGAATTGTTGCTCGCCACACTTTGCCGTGATTCCGATTGCATATCAGCGACCGACACCTGTTAAATGTGGACGGGGGATGTTATGCAAATTCAATGGAATAAGCAACGGTCGGGCCATACCTTAAGAACGTCATGTAGGGAGGACATGCTGCCCAACGGACTAGGTGAACGTGGTAACGATGGAGGCTGATCGCGTGGCCGGGCCGGAGCCGTACGCTTTGCACCCGGCAGAGAGTTGTTCGATCCTGTTTCGAAGATATTCTGCGTTAATACCACCAGAGGAAACTTACCGCCAATTATGCTTACCATTCAACTGATGGATCATGGATGGACGAGGAGGTGCACGGGGTGGTGGCGGTGCATGACGCATCGTTGAAATCTGCGCAATAATAAAACAAAGATTAATTAGCTAGAGCGAAGCAGGAGCACAAAAAAGCACACCATTACCCGTTGCTGTTGCGTGCTCTGGTCGGCCGTCTCGATCGTCGTTGGTAGATCGAGCAACCGCTGCTTCTGAATGCCATCTCCCGGGCCCATGTGCGAGATATGGTTGAAGTTGGTAGGTGCAGAGATAAGCTTCGAGCGACGATCGGTGCTCCTGTGAGGGCGAAATCGTGATTACATTACATGCTTGCACAGCTACGACAGAAGGGGTGAGAACAGAACGGAATGCCTTACGTGCGAATCGTTCGGTTGGGTTCGCGTAACGAGAATCGTTTCGATTTTAGACGACCATCACGATCACATGGGGAAAGATTGAGCAATTCTCCTGCAATGGGAAGGCAATTTGAGGTCACAGGAAGGTAAACGAAAGTGCCTACGGAAAGGGTTACTTACTCGTGTGCATGTTCGCCAGGTAAACGACGTGGACGCTATCGTTGAGATAGGTCAACGTAAGGCTGCCATTGTTCATCAGTGGACGGGAACGTTTTAAACCAATTGACTGCACCCATTCGGCGGTCTGCGTGTTGAAGATGTCCAGATGGGTTTCCGAGTAGACTAGTAGATGGCCGTCACAGTAGGCTGGATAGGACGACAGGAAGCTCAAATTAGAATAACATTCCATTTTAGTAACACCGACCACACAAATAACACTTACTGATATGCTTCGGGACAGCCGGATACATGATTTCACGGTCGCGCGATTTACGCCCCTGCAGATCGACGTAGATCGCGAGCGTTTGAAACACGAGCAAGTATTCACCGTGCACTAGGGAGAACAATGGAAAGAAAGAGAATTCTTAAAGCCGCCCAACGAACCCAACACACAATCAGCAATCGCTTACCATTGCCTCCGTGACCGGACTGAATTTCAATCACACGCCACGCATCAACGCCGGAAAAGTTAAGGAAATTGTTCAGTTGATTTTCCGGGTGCACCAAAGCTGTGGGGGAGACAAGACAAGCAGATTGAAAAGCTGACCAACCCTCCCGAAGCCTTCTCGCTCTCGTTCGCCCATACGTACGCATTGCTTTGGCCGCACCCTGCAGGCAGTACGCGGTGAATCCACTCTGATGTCCAACGGCCAACCGCATGTCGGATAGCACCTGCAAGCTCTGCACCGGGTACGCGACCGTAAACTCGCACATCTTGTGATGCCGGCTGCGGTCCCGGTTCACCAAGTACACCACAATCTGGGACGTGTTTTGGCGCTTCAGCGCTAGCACAATGCAAAACACGGGCTGCGGGCCGCGCTCGATAATGCCGGTGCAGGCCGTGATGCAGTTCTTCGACTCTGCCACCTTGATCCACTCGACATCGACCGTCTCGAGCGCACGGATCGGTAACAGCCGCAGATGGCGCTGCTTGCCGCACAGTATCACCAGCAGCTGTTCCTCGGCGATGTACCACAGCTGGTACACCTTCTTGCTTTCGCCGATCCGTGCGATCTGGCTGCGGTCGAGATCGAGACAGAACAGTCCATCCTCCGTACCGAGCAGTATCCTTTCCGGGTCGATAATGAGCGCGCTCAGTGCGTTACGGATCGCCGACACGGTGCTGTCGAGCACTTCGCGCACCCGGAACATGGCCGTGTTCGGGAGATTGTTTCGCTTCAGGATGCGGTGCAGTTCGCTCAGTGCCACGACCCATTTCGCCTTTTCCGACTCGGTGTCCGCCAGCATCAGCGTTTGCAGTGATGGGCCACCGTCTAGCAGCGATGTTGTAATCTACACCGAAACCAAGAAAGAAATTACCATCACGTTCATCTTGCTGCATGCTGCCGGGCTCTAAACTCACTCTAAATATGCACGGTACGTCCTTCTTCGTTGCGTGAATGACATCACTTTCACGCACACCGGAAACCGTAAACTCGGGATCACGCATATCCAACACCTGCAATCAAATTGCACGCCATTAACTTCACCCCACCGGAAAAGAGCAACTTGCACACGCTTCTCTTACCTGTGTAACGTGCACACTCGGCAGTGCACTGCGATCGGCGGAGATATCGTACAGGAACAGCTTGAAATCACACACTACGACAAACTGGCGCACCCAGCCACGCTTCACGCCACCCAGCTTGGGCACCTTCACGTAACCTTCGTACGCCGTGCCGATGCCACGCGTCGGATCAATCCCGAGCGGTCGTTTCGTCTGGTCGGACGGAACCGGACATTGGGTCGGTACCTTCGGGCAGCAGATCATGTGGCAGGCGAACCCGCACAGCTCGCACACCACACCCTGGCGCGTTAGGCCCACCATTAGCGAGGTGCAGTGATTGCATTTGGTTGGGCTGGAGAAGGTGCGCACCAGGAACTGATGTACCTTCGCCTTCTGTTGCCGATGGGGATGCAGGTCCTGCTGATGGGACATCATTACGCTGTGCATGCTCTGTGTTGAAGAAAAAGAAATTGGCATTACTATAGATGCGCTTCTGGCGCAGTTCTACTAGCAGTCTTTGCAGGATCTGCTTGAACCTTGTACTCTAGAGTTGTTGGTCTTAAGCAACGGCTCTGGAGGTCCTACTTTGAACTTCGTTGTATTGACTTTCTGCTCTGGATCTTCAGCTGGGGACTTCCCGCAGAAGAGTTATTATTTTTGAGCTCCAGACCTGGACCTTCTGCTCTGGACCTCCTTTGCTGGACCTTCTACTCTAGAGTTGTTGGTCTTAAGCAACGACTCTGAAAGTTCTACTTTAGACCTCGTTGTATCGACTTTCTGCTCTGGATCTTCAGCGAGAGGAATTCCCGCTCAAGAGTTATTATTTTTGAGCTCCAGACCTGGACCTTCTGCTCTGGACCTTCTACTCTAGAGTTGTTGGTCTTAAGCAACTGCTCTAGAGGTCCTACTTTGGACCTAGTTGTATTGCCTTTCTGCTCTGGATCTTCAGCCACGGACTTCCCACTCAAGAGCTATTATTTTTGAGCTCCAGACCTGGACCTTCTGCTCTGGACCTCCTTTTCTGGACCTTCTACTGTAGAGTTGTTGGTCTTAAGCAACGGCTCTGGAGGTCCTACTTTGGACCTAGTTGTATTGCCTTTCTGCTCTGGATCTTCAGCCACGGACTTCCCACTCAAGAGCTATTATTTTTGAGCTCCAGACCTGGACCTTCTGCTCTGGACCTCCTTTTCTGGACCTTCTACTCTAGAGTTGTTGGTCTTAAGCAACGGCTCTGAAAGTTCTACTTTGGACCTCATTGTATTGACTTTCTGCTCTGGATCTTCAGCTAGGAACTTCCCACTCAAGAGTTATTATGTTTGAGCTCCAGACCTTGACCTCCTTTGCTCTAGAACCCCTGCTCTTGAACTACTGCTCTGTACTACAATCGATCCTTTTCTTGAGCTGTTGGTCTTGGGTCCACTCTTGTACTACTGTTCTAAACCTCATTCTCATTCGCTTAAGCTGCTGATCAGAACTATTAATGTGGACTTCCTGTCCTGAAGTTACTGCACTCTTGCGATACTGATCTTAAATATCTGCTTTAGAACTATTGCTCTTGAGCTCTTCTACTTACCAGTGAATGATCGCTCAGATTGCTCTTCGAGCTGGACAGTGAGTGGCCGCGATTGTTATCCTCCACATCACCGTCCTCACTCTCCATCGAATAGTTCGAATGGTGCATCGTTGGTTGCTGCTGCTGCTGCTGCTGCTGCTGCTGTGCCTGTTCCTGTTGATGCTGTTGAAGCAACTGCTGCTGGTTGCTGTATGTGTGCTGCGGCTGCAACTGCTGTGCCTGACTCTGCTGCTGCTGCTGTACCTGTTGGTGGTGTAATTGTTGTTGGTGTAGTGACGAGAGGCTTTGATTATGGGTTTGATTAAGGTGCGGTGCATTCGTGGAGGTGAGATTGTTCGAGGAGGAGCTGGTGGATGTGTTTACGTGCTGGCTACCGCTACTGCTTTTGCGGTGCGGTGGAACTGTGCTACTGCTCGATCCGGCTGCTGGCTGCTTGCGGGGCGGTAAACATGGGTGTGCATTAAAACAAAGTTTGCTCTGGCGGTAAGCCCTTGTACAGACGATAGACTCTTCTTGAGTTTGTTTTGGAGATTCATATTCCTTATTTTTAGGCCTTAGCCTTTTGAGAAGTCTATCGTGTGTATACAAGTCTTGACAACACCGAATGAAAAAAGAAAATTCGATCTAAAATAACGAAAGAACTGTGGAACACTAAAAAGGGTGAAAAGCCCACACTACCCCTCTGAGAATTCCCAATCAATCAATTACCAATTGTCGCCCCAGACTTACCATGTTGATGGCTAATGTTGAGTTTGTGTGCGTCGTTGAGCTGGAACCGCCACCTCCACCGCCGCCGCCACCACCACTTCCAACGCCTCCAGACTCTTTCAGGAAGTGATCCAAATAGGACATCTGCGAGGACGGTCTTTCCAGGACTGCGGTGTGTGATCGTGTCCAGGTTCCCGATTGTCGAGGTCGATTTGTTACACACATCACGCATCAAAACCAAACAGTTATTTACAGGAGAGTAAATGAAGAAAAATGCGCAGCATGGCACAAAAACAAAAGAAAAAAGGAAGCAAACCAATTGTTTTGTACGTTCCCAAATGGAATGCAAATTTTTGCAACCAACGAAAAAAAACAAACAAACACACAAACACATGGAATTGTACATGGAAAAACAAAACAAGCGTGAACGAGAGGTGAGGTGTTTGTAACGATTTGTTCCACAAAATTTAAACCAAAAACGGTCAGCAAATGCGCATATGAGTTGCAGGGGTTTTCCACAGGGGTTTCGTTTATCGGGCAGGAATGCGGGGCAAGGATTGCATTTCAGTTTCGAGCGGATGTTGAAGGAAGATATAAAATACAAGAGAGAAAAAGAGAGAGAGAGAAAGAGAACGTACATGATTTGTTGTATTAGTACATGATTCTGAACGAAGTGTTTGATGAAATTTAAAAAAAGGATCGTCTCGAGAGGCAATGCAGATCAACGCGGCAGTAGATTTTGCATTACTTGTCCGACGGTACCATATACCGGTTTTGGATATGTGTGGTGGAGTTTGTTTGGCTAGTTTTGGGGCATGCTGCAGCATATGTCCTCAGCTGTTGGTCGGTTCATGGAGCAGCTGCTAGACACGGGCAGCAGCATTGGAGCGATTAATTACGTATCGTTAACGGATAAAAACCCAAAAAAAAAAGGTGAAAAGAAAGCACTACACACACACCCCACTGTACCTACCGAAATAAGAATTGGTTTTTTGGGAGCTTTTGCTTGAGAAGACAAAAAAGGCCTAAATCCCACTCCCTGTGTGCTTTGCTTTAGTAAGATATAAAAAAAATGCTCATTGTTCTGCATTCTATATTTCATTGAATTTAACGATTTTCTTTTCTTTTTCAGAGTATAATTCAGTTTGTTCTTTTTCAGTTCGTAACGATCTACAAAAAACATTCTTATTTGAAATAGTTAAATCAACAGAAGGTTTTAGTTCCCCTTTTTTTTGCTAACGCGCTAGTGTTTGATTGTATCCTAACACAGTAACAGAGTTCTAATCACGCTACATAACAAAGACCAGGAGAAAACGCAACAAGAATAAGAAAGGGTTTCTCAAATTTGAATACTATGATTTGTAAGTAGTTTTGCATATGTTTTTTTTTAATTTTACGTTAAAGAAATTGCGCTAACGTTTGAATAAGGTGCGCAACGGGGGAAAATTTTAATAGGGCCAAATGTATGTCCGAAACAAGGATTAAGCATGGGTATCTTTTGTACAATAAAATAGATTTCTTTAAGGGGAAGAGGAGTATAATAATTGCACACTCTGATACTTTTTAGAATAAATTCGACTTTAACTACTCGAAAAGAAAAATCAAAATTTTACGCCCCTATCCCGAATAGTTTGATTCCCGCAAATTTATGGTAACTGACCTTCTGCAAGATCAGTTAAGAAGAGCCTGCGCATTACCTACGAACAGTGGACTACTTTTAACATTGATCGGATCGGTTATTACTAAATTCGATAGTGACTAAGTCTGAACAACGCAACACTAAACGATTCCCTCTAGCGGGCGCCATCAGCAACTGTACGACTGGAGGACTGTACGACCCCACCTGCTCCTTAAAGTCTAGGCTAAGTGAACGAGAAAGTCTCCTCGTACAAGCGAGGACAACCGTTGAGATTCACATAAGGCAAATTCTATTACGTTCTCCAAAACACATACACACGTCGTCCTCTGAACGTAGCGCACACAACCATTGCTCCACCGGCGGCGGAATATTGACTAGAACCTAAGGATCGATAACTACTGCTACTACTTCCGATGGCGATCCCGGCGCTTCTTGCGCTTCCGACCGCTGCCTTTGCGGCGATTACGCTGAAACGTAAGCATCGCAACGGTGGCCGATTTCGACAGTTCCGACGGTGCATTGGCATCCACCGTCGGTGACGAGCAGGACGATGACGACCGTGAACCGGATGAGCTGGCATGCAAGGATGTGAGTGATCGTGAGCGTGAATACTGCTGCTGCAGGAGCACATCGCCATTCGACCGGGCGGCCGTTTTTTCGCACGGTTCGGCCGTAGACGGTGGCGAGTCCTCCAGTACGGTGGGTTCCACGGCGGTCAGGCTAACGAGACCGACAGTCGGCACGGCAGCATCGGGTTCGATCTTTGGTGTGATATACGCAAGGTCTTGTTCTTCCTTATGCCCAGCAAGGTGGCTTTCTACAGCGAGCGTTTCCTGCTCTGGTTCTGCTTCAGTCGCCGTAGCGTTGCTTTGTTGAACACTGTCTGCAGCAGTACCGTGCTGCGACGCGTCCTCATTCCGTGCCACCAACTGGGGCGTTACGGGAGGCGTTAGCAGCGTTACGAGATCTTCCGCACCGTCCGACGGTGACACTGTGCCCCTGGATGGTTCCGCCAGGGGCGATGGTGGCAACAACGGGCAACTGTTCACCGCTACTGCTGGCAATGTCGAGAGTGGGATGAGGATGGCATGATCGATGTTGGTGATGTGGGGTGGATCGATGAGTTCGTCCTGTGCCACCGTACAGCATCGGTACCGGGGCTGCTGCTCGGCATCACCGTCGTCGGTGGTTCGGATGGTTGTGGTCGTGGTGGTTGTAGTGATTGTCGTCGTTACTTTTCTGTTATGGCAACTACAACACTGTTCGAGTTTATTATTGTTACAACGATCTGCAAGAGGGAAGAAACATCACAACAGAAGAACAACAGATGTAGAGTGCGTTCGTAGTAGTGGTGGTATAGTATGCACGAAGGTGAAACCGTTCATGGTAAAGATTTTGGTTTGTTTCGGGACCTTCGCAAGCGCTAAGGAAGGAGGGCTGGCTTTCCTTTTTTTTTGGCAGCAGGTCAGCGGGCACACACACACACACACTACTGGTCACGACCAGCGAGAGAGAGAGAGCGAGGTTTTAAGGTGAGATGATTTATGAGTAGTAATGGTGGTGTGTGTGCGGCGTCAGGATTACATTTTTAATGGATGAGTTCTATGTCACCGCCATTTTGTTTTTGGTTTTTTGCCTTCAGATGCACTTATCGATGATGCTCCAAGCTGACAGCCGGCGGGCGCGTGTATGGGTGAGGATCATGAGAGATGAGATGGTGTCTATCAATTATTGCAAACTCCAATTGGCAAAAGCAAGGATGGGTTTTGGTGCGCTCTCGATTATTGCTGCCCAATTACTTGCAACTTCTGCTGCGGTCGTTTTTGCGCTGTTGTAGCTGGATGGGTTTGTATTCTTTTTTTTTGCGAATGGGCGATCGTATGAGGCGGCGAGCATATGAGATAGCGCAATCAAATGTGTGCGTGGGACGACAACCGGCAGAGCATTTGAACATACGCAATGGGAACCGAAACAAGACACTACTACTGATACATGGAATGATTAGGGGGATTAACGTAATTAATTGATGTTGAGTTTTTTAATGGCTTGTTTGCAATCTTTTTTTCTTCTCTTTGCTGTTGGTCAGTTTTGAGCGTGGTTTAGCTTCGTATTAGGGGCATGAGAAATATTAAATATTGCTTACTGAAGTAAAATTATGTTCCGAGTTACGTTTTTAACTTGATTTTAATAGATTTTAATGTGTGTTGATTTGTTTAGTCCATTTCTAATTGATTCATATGTTACGAAAGATCGTATAACTCACACACACACGTTTATTCAGTGCTTACATATAAGACATAACACAGCTTTAATGACACACACATATATAGGCGCATATTGCGTGTGACTACCGCAAAAAAGTGCTTTCTTTTAAATTACATAGCAATTTACCAAAACTTTCTTTACCTAACGAATATCATTGAAATAATTTGCTTCTCAATCCACTGACCAACTGCAACATTCCAAAGTAGTGCCACTGTTGGAAAGAAAAAAACACGAACACGAGGAAGTTGGAATATGAAACGAACGCACACACACAAAAAAAAAATCATTTAGCATAAATTGTAACATTTCAAAAATTATGGACTAAGGCTAACACAAAAACAAACAGAAAGCCAATAATGAAGGAAAACAAACAAACACAAACACTTCATGGCGGATGTACAAAGTAATTGGTAGAAAGCTTTAGTAAACCATAATTGAACAAAACACAGAACACAAAAAAAACGTGTCAAATAGGGAATAAATGAGATAAATAGACAAACAAACAAAACAGAAATAAACAGAAAAAAAAGCAAAAAAAAGGAAGGAAGGAAACTATTTTTCACAACAGATCAAAAATGCATTGGAAGAGAAAATAAATGCCTTGGATAAAAAACAAAACATGGAAACCGAAAAAAAAGCAGCAAACAATCAAATCGAACTGCAACATCAACTAACTCGCCATATTGGACCGTTAAAGTAAGGGTAGATAATTCTGGCAGCCGGGAGAACATTTGGCAGGCACACACGGGTGAGTATGCGGCAGATATAAATCACAAGAAGAAAGAAGTATTACGTATACGTTTTGATTAGGTAGAGCAACAGTCCCCAGACGCAGGATGTCACACCGACCCACACGGAAAAGTTGCGTCTCATTGCTCGGTTGCGGATCGCGGCCATCGCTTCCCTTGCCACCGTCGTGTTGCCACCGCCGCCGCCATCGGACGCTGCCGTCTCCGCCCTCACAACTACTACTGCTGCCACGCCGGACGTGGAAGACGACCCATTCGTGGGCACATTCGCTGGGGGGGACGCTACGACCGGCTGCTCTACGCCATCGACATCATTAGTAGTAGTGGTAGTAGTGGCACGATAGTACATAGATGGCGTAACACTGTTATGATCGTTAGCAGCGTTAGCGTCGCCCACCATCACTCGGGCACCATTGGTGGCGTCGCTCTTCGACGGATAATCAACGCAAGGTTCGTTGCTGTTATTTGCCGCGTTCATGCTACAGTTGCTGATGGTGGTGGTGATGGCAGTAGTAGTAGCAGTAGTAGTAGGTGTGCTAGCGATGCTAATGCCAGTGCTAGTGAGCGTTTTTGCATCAACCAATGCTACAACCTGGGGAAGTGATGGTGGTGCCACTGGCAAGGTGTCGTCCTTTGTGTTTGCCGCCTTCTCAGTTTCAGCTGTCTGGCTGCCGCTTGCCTGTGTCGACTGATGAGCATGGACCGCGTCCGGTATAGTCGTGCCGCTGCTGTCCGTTATCAGGGGATTTGCATTCTCGTCTAGCTGTGCTCCTCCATTCCTTAGCCTATTATCACGCACACTATCATCACCTTGAACGTCTGCCGGCGCTATGTGCTGCACATCCGGAGAGCTGCCTTCTCCTCCTTCTCCCGTTTCCTGCAGTTCCCGGATGTACTTGCTCAGGACAGCCCGTTCGAATTCCGTCAGCTCCGCTGTGTCTCCTGTCAGTGTTGCATTCTTCGCCTTGCTTCCTTTCGATGGCCGTATGTTTCCTTCGCCCCGATGAAGATCCTTCAGCAAATCCTCCACGATCATCCGATCGTCATCGTCGGCAGCGGTGGTGCTGGGAGCGGTGGACGGTGCTGCGGCCGATGATAGCTGCTGTTTCCGTACCGTCTCTAGCACGTCTCGCATTTCTACCTCCCGGGAACTTCTCGACCGTCCGCTGCCGGTGGGTGGAGGAAGTTCACTACCCAAACCACGTATGCTGCTGGTGCTTCTCCGGCTGCTTGTTGTCGATCCATCTCCATGACCCAACAGTTGCAGTACCGGGAGCGACACTGATGAACCAGTTTCAAATGTGGTTGAGGCAGTTTTTTTTTTCAATGCAGTACACCCGCAGGAATGGATAAGTTTTTAGCAGATGTGTTTGTACGGGTTGGTTTTTTTGTTGAACGATGAAGCGTACGAATATCGACGAGGAAACACAATCAGACAAATTTAGTTTGAATCAGCGTAAAGTATTCAAAACAATAGTGGTTCTGCGCGCCACAGTAAGGCACGCATAGTAACACGCACACGCACACAAACATCATACACACAAGCACACTTCTTGAAGGCTTCTATCGTGAGGCTATACAAGACCGGACGGTATCCAGGTTCACAATTCATTTTCCGTCATAATCTCTTTTATAGGGTTCTCCTTATTGCTGCTTTGGCTGCGCTACCAAGAGCGGCGCTCTGGGAAGCAGAAAGTATTACTGACTCGTTGGGTTATTCTAACCCTTAACTGTAAAATTGCCTTATCTCTTTCCGTTGCATTTACTGAAAGATCTGTATTGCCCTACACCTTTGTTTTGTATTCCCAGAAAGCAAACCTTCCGGCGACTATGCAGAATCATGAATCCCCAGGATTCGATGGTTCCGGGAAGCTACTACATTAACAGACTAGATACACATACACAGGAGAACAGAGATTGCGGTTTGACTGGACGACAATGACTGGACATTTAGGGGGGGGGTGGGGGGGGGGGGTATATAGGGATGGACGGGGCAAATATTATTTTAAAAAGGGGGTTTTTCTTTTATCCGAGAGCAAGTCAGAAGCAAATTTGTAACATTAGATCCTCAACTTAATTCGTGGCGTATTATGCTTTTAAAATTGGCGGATAAAAAGGGCGAATATTGTGGAGCTTTTACGAAAAAAAAAGACAAATACCGGTTAGCACTTCTTCTTCTTCTTCTTTGGCAGTACAACCTCTAGAGCCTCTTGTCCTACCATTTCTGGCTTTCTGTGACTTGATTTTACCCGTAGCAAAGTAGTCAGTCCTGCATACGGGGAGGCGGTCCGTATGGGATTTGAACCCCGGCCCTGCCGCTGTCGCCTCGGCCACCGGACCGCCCCCCGGTTAGCGCTTAGAATCTCAAAATTCTAATTTAAGTTAATTTAAAGGGTATATAAGGCAAAGTATATACAACTACCAAATTTTAAGAACGCCACAGTCCAATTGTAAGCTTCCGGCATGACCACTACACCGGTAGAGTCTTATACAAACGATAAATTCAAAGTTTTACATGTGAAAAGGAACTCAGTTTTTTACTAACGCTTATCACACTTCAAAAATGCCACGATTTAAGTTAAGATACTAATATATCCACTGTATCCTTCATTTCCGATGTATTCCGAGAGCTAATACGCCACCAGGGACGGCCATAAAAAAAAAACTCGTGCATTGCAGCATATAGCATGTGCATAAAGAAGGTGAACTCGAATTTACCTATTCGCTCTCTGACAATGCGACCGAATTGGTTCGTCCGATTCGATCAATCTGATCTGACGATGAGCTACGTACAAACAAGCAAGCACTGCTGGGTGGGCTATGTAATAGAATGCGTTAAATTCGTTACACACTATAAATACGCGTAAAGGTTAGTATCCTGAACCTGCTCCAAAGTTCATCACCTGATGGGCAAAAAATGAACCCATCAGCGTGTAAAATCGCACAAAATAGCGAGAGAAAAACGAAATAAAATGCCAGAGACACGTGTACGAAACAGACTGTTAAGGTATATTAAGAAAAAGCGTTGACTGCAGCCTATGCCTACGGAAAACGCGAGTGTGTGTTACACTATTAAGGATAAGTTCTCTACCCAGCTACCGATGCTCCCGACACCCTATATTGAAGCACATTAAAAACAAAACAGCGTTATACTACCCTCAGCAATAAGTTCGTACACGTTCTGTGTCTCGTAACGGTTCACCTGGACGCACAACAAAAAATACTCTGCTTTCGCGAAAGGCAAAGCTCCCAGGTACAACAGCCAATGCTATGCTCCACATATACCCGCAATAGAACAGCTAAACTGCCGAACCTAACCTAACCACCAATCGTAGTTCGGCCAAATGTAAGCTGGCAAAAATGTATAGCGTTACCCCATAGAGGTTATTAACAAAATTAAAAAATCTCAAAGTAAACCCAATCAACACTACGCTGTACTCACATCCTTCGTTCGACTCAAGCCGCTGCTGTAGCTCCTTGATCACGCTCTCCTTGCGCTTCAGTTCGCTACCGATCGATTCACATATCTGCCGCGTCTCTCGCAAATCCCTACAGAAGGACGGAAGAACAGAATGATTAGTCGTAACCTGCCCGCCATCGCGAAAGGTGTTGTGCATACTTTTGAGCGGCCACGAGATCGGTACGGGTACGCGTAAGCTCCTCGGAAATCACCGCCTTTGCCTGGATTTCGTTCTGCAGCGAGCTCTGCAGATTAAGCAGCTCCATCTTGTCCAGCTTCTGCGAGCGGCGGTTGCGCCAGTTCTTGTTGTCGCTCGCGTTGTGATTGAGCGGACCGGTGTGCTTCAGGTACTCGAGCTCCTCGGTCATCTTGGTGGCGAGCGCCTGCAGATAACCGCGCGCATCCTTCTCGTCCGATACCCACTGAATGATCTCCGCTATCTGACGTTCCCATTGGCTGAATGCTTGGCGTCTATTTCTGTGCATCGGGGAAGAATGAAACGAGAATGTGAATGTGTGAATCATGCGGATCAAGCGTTCAAGCTCTAGAGCGCCCCTTACCTTAGGTCCTCATATTCGCTTTCCATTTGTAGCCGTTCGGCTGTCAGACGGCGGTTCGCTTCACTGATCATCTCCAGATCCGTGATCAGCTTACGGTTATCGTCGAGCAGAATCTTTTTCTCGCGCTCGTGTCGCTTCCGCAACTCGAGAATCGTTTCTTCCGAATCGGTGAGCGATTCAAGCCGGCTCGAGTCGAGCTTTTCGCGCGCCTGTTGCAACTCCCGCTGAAGCATCTCCCGATGGTTGTCCGCTTCGTTCAGCTGATCTCTTAAGGCCGATATTTCGATGTTGTAGCGCGTTTGCTGTTGGTTAATCTTCTCACTGTACTCCACCTCCAGCCGATCAATCTCCAACCGAATGGAATCCGAGGAGGAAATACCGAGCGAGTTGGAAGATCCGAGCTCCGATGAGCTTCGGCTGCGTGCTTCCATCTGCAGCTGTCGGTAGCATTCCTCCGACCGTTCGCGCTGCTGCCGCTCTCGGTTTAGCTCCGAAATAAGGTCCTGTACGCGGGCGTCCTGCTCACGGCGCAGTTTGTCCGTCTTGCGCAGCTCACTGCGCAGCGTATCCACCTTCTGCATCGTCACCTCAAGCTCCTCCTCCTTATCGCGTACCTGCCGCGACAGTTTCTGCTTCTGTTGGCGTAGATCCGAAAGCTTGTCCGTTACCTCGGTATATTCGGCCATCGCCAGCTTGCGCTGCTCCAGCGCATCCTTCAGCTCTTTGTCCTGCTGCTTTAACCGATCCAGCGAATCTTGGTGCTCTTTCTGCAGGTCGTCTTTTTCCTGCCGCAGCAAGCGTATCAGTTTTTCGTTCTCCTTGATCTTGGCGTCCACCTGACCGTCGACCGAGTCGGCCGAATCTGCCGTGCCGACCGACATGGCGCCCACCCGCTCGAAGCTCTTGATCTGGCTTTCCAGCTCGCAGTTACGCTTGGTGAGGATGTTGATTTCATCCTGCAGCTTGCGCGTACTGTCCGGGCTGAGCCGTTGCTTCTCCTCCGAACCGTGCTTGTCCAGCTTCAGCGGTGGCAGCGGTTGATTAATGCTATGCGTCGTGATGGCACGCGACAATCGGCCCACGTCCGACAGGGAGCTGTCCTTCGTGAAGGTGAAGCCCACAAATGGCAGATGGTGACCGGAGAAGGCAGGGTTCGTGGTGGGCGGTACGGCATCGGACAGCTTGATATCCGTATCGTCCACGTCGAAGTTGGACGTGTCGGTTGGACTAGAAACCTCCGGTATGTACGGTGCCTGCTCGTTCCGTATCGTGTCCCAGTTGATGCCCTCGAACCACGGATGGGCCTTGAAATCGTCGATACCGTTTTGGCCGAGCCGGTACTCGGGTGCGCAGATCAGCCGCCGGATTAAATCCTTCGCCTGCTCGCTCACACCGTACTCTTCGTCGTCGTTCGGGAAGTCGAACGAGTTTTTGTGGTTCATTATCTTGCCGTACGTTTCGACTAGACTCTCCGCGTAGAACGGTGTTTCGCCGAACAGCATCTCGTACATGCACACGCCCAACGACCACCAGTCACACTCGGGACCGTACTTGCCCTGCCCGTCCTCCATCGCGCGCAGAATTTCGGGCGAAATGTAGTCGGGTGTGCCGACCGCCACGTTCGACTGTACCGTGCCTTGTGGGCCGAGCCGCATGCAGGAACCGAAATCAGCCAGACGCACATGCCCACTCGCATCCAGCACTATATTGTCCGGCTTAATGTCCCGATGCACGTACTTTAGCTCGTGGATGCTGTGTATTGCTAGGACCATTTCGGCGATGTAGAACCGGGCCATATCCTCGGGTAGACGATCCTCGAACTTGCTCAGTAACGTTAACAGATCACCGCCACAGTAGTAATCCATAATGAGATACTAAACGAGAACAAAAAATCACCATTATACATTGAATTGATATCCTCATAGGAGTATGAGATATTGGAAGAGGGTCGTCCTAATATCCCCATATCTACTAGTTATTTAAAAATTTAAGACAACTTTGTGTATTCTATTGCAAATCTTTAAGAGGCTATCACTAAGGAAACCCGTATGAATTTCCTAAAACACTCATTGTACCTACCAAATTAATGTCATCCTGAAAAGCGTAATGTAAATTCGTTATCCACCGCCGATCACCAAAGACCAGCACATCGCGCTCCTCGCGGAAGCAAGCCGTTTCGGCGCGCTGGAAAAAAACAAAACAAAAATAACCAATTTAATCCTCCCTACCAACCGGTGCTCGATTCTGACCGTTTGCCATACCTTCAACATTTCCCATTTGTTCAGTATCTTCATCGCATAGATCTGACTAGTGTGATGCATCCGGACGACGCACACCTCGCCGAACGCACCGCGACCGATCACCTTCAGCACCTCGAAATCGTCACGCGACAACCGCAGCTGCTTGATGCCCTGCACCACCGACTTCATCAGCTCGATAAAGTCCGACACCGTCTTTTCGCGGCGCAACGACGAATTGCAGCATTCGTCGTACAGCACCAGCAAACAGTCGAGCATCGTTTCCACCGACAGGAACTTTTCCCCAGACAGGCCCGCAGCCGCAACTGCTCCACTAAGAAGGCTGGCGAACAGCGGGCTGCTGCCGGAATTGTTTGTGGCGGTACCATTGCTACCGTTGTTGCTGAAGTTATTGTTTGCGACCTGATCCAGGATGAGGTTTTCCAGCTCTTTGAGGCGTGCCGCGGGTGATTGAACTAAATGTAGAAAAATCGTTACAATAGTGTTGTCAATTTTGCAATCATGAAGAGGCCCTATACGAAAGCTTACCAGACAGTTTGGCTAGATTCAGTCCAGCGAGGACATCCTTCTGATCGGAAGCCATCGTCCTTGGCGCCTTATCTCTATCTCGCACTAGGAATACGCTCCTCTAATTTTGTTTTCGCGACGACTATCAATTTGAACTACGCAAGCGAAACTTAAACACCAACAATTGACCGTTCTGGTGCTTGTTATTTCGAGCGATAGATTTCTTAAATCCTATCTAAGCCTCCGCGTGCTACTTTCGTTTCATTAGGTCACCGCTTTACGGCGCAGTGACGCGTGTGCCGCAATCCGCAGCTTGACAAATAATTTTAACGCTTCAACAATTTAATTCTACTGCAAAACGGAAACTTCTCCAGCTAGCTCGCTCTTTCTCTCTCCCTCTCCTTTGCAGGTTCTACTCAGTGTTACAGTGTCTGGTGATAGTGGTAACCGCTGCTATCGCTAGCACTGTCGCTGCCCGGTTGCAGTATCAGTGGTAAGCAGTGTTGGTAACGTTTGCGACGAAAGCGGCTCACATCCGGCTCCTTCGGTGACAGGAACCGAATGGCGGCGGCGATAGTCCTGCGAAAGGACATTAGGACAACCGCCACCACCGTAATGGTGGTTCACCACCGTTGCACTGCTGTACCATTTGATCGTCTCCGCTGAATGACGTGTAACTGAGGATGATGATGAGGCTAAAAGTCTGAAATAGAAAAGAGCACGAAATAAAAAAAAACATTAATAATCGGAGAAATCTGGACAGCGAGTTAAAGCTCTCCCAAAAGCTGATAGGGCTAAAATCTGAAAAGATGCCCCCCCACTCACGGACACTAATTTTTCAAACTGAGTTACCCAAAAAGGTATATTTTTCAGAGTTTTTAGTGTAAGTTTTTATTTATTTATTATTTTTAATTTTTATAAATAATTATTACAACGATTTCTCATATTTTTGCTTAACTTTTATCTACATTTAAGGTAACTCAGTAGCGAAAAATGAGTGTCCGTGAGTGGGGGGGCATCTATTCAGACTTTAGCCGTTGATAGTAGGTCGTTCCATTATCACGCCAGATAAAATTGGGTCACTGCAGAATTGGCATCAACTTCAACCCGTTATATCGAGGGGCAATAGTAGCAATTGGGAGATATGGAGGGTCATATTACACACGCTACAGCTAATGAGATGCCGTTGCGTTCTTCTTCTAAGATATGGTTTCTAAGATATGCCTAATCGTCGTAGACTTATAGCTGAAGTCATCATATCCACATACATAGACTTTCGACGAATTAACACCAAGGGACACGTCTTAAATAAAATTTAAATCCGGATTGAATATCTGGCTAAGGACAACTCAAATAAACTAGAACTGTCAGGTTAAGCTCTCTTGAGGTTGTAGTGACAAGTAGTCCCCAGTCTTGTCTAGTCAATTGTCTACAATTAATCCCATTTTGAGACATTAAGACATTGAGCATCAGCACATTTAGAACCATCTGTCCAAGTATCCTTCACACATGCAACCCATAACCGTGTACGACTACAGGAACTGCAGAAGAGAAGAAGCACAAAACACATGCCCCCATAGACGCTCGCGAGAGTGAGTATATGCTTCAAAAGCCAAATTATTGGAGCGCAAAATTCTGTTTCTGTTTCGTTGTAACTTTGCCCTACTGGCTATGCATGTTGGGATCTTTTTTTACTATCCGCGTGCGTGTGTGTGTGTGTGTGTTACTTCTATTGTTTCAATCCGGCCGGTCTGCCAACCATCATACCCATTAGTATGCGCAGTTATGTATGATTGCCCGAGGAGGCACACGATCGTTTTCATGTCTTTGCCGGCTTTTTTGTTGTTGTTGATGTGTTGTTTTGTTCCTGCCCCGTTTCTTTTTTTCATCTTTATTCATCCGGAGTGCTTTTCCATACAATTCCGAACCCGGTAATTAGTGAATGGGTGTCACGGAACGCAAAGTACAAAGAGCAGAATACCAGCAACAAAAAAATCTCATCCACGGCGTTGAAAACCCTGTTTTCCTTCACATTAAATCGTTTGCTTTAATCAAGCACATTTCGCTGCTTTGTGGAGAGTTTCCCGTAAAAAAAAAATGTTATTATTTTTTTGTAAATATTAAATTAAAATTTTAATTCAATTATGCAGGGCACAAACGCTCCAAAGGCGCAACTTGTCCATCCCCATTAATTCATCGTTCGCGTAACAGATTTTCTAATCAACAAAGAACATTTTGATGGTTAGCACTTTGGACCGAGCGGATCCCGTATTTCCATCCACTGATGTGATTTCTTGTATAGTATAAATAGAACCAACCATCCCTTTTTTCGTTTAAATTTTATCACATTATATGCTTGTGCCCGTGCTGGATTTTGTGCTTCCGTTTGCACCACCATCGGCGACACTAATATTTAAACAAGCGTGCGACGGGTGTGTCCTTAACGGAACTGACCGGAACTAGAGCTCGCTCAGTGCGCGGAGGTTTTTTTTTCTTTGTCCCATGAGCAATTCCATCATCATCATCATCATCGTGGCTGAAGGTGCTAATGACCTGTCCCCACAAATTGCCATCCGCAGAATGGACAAGTGGTTTTTCCTTCCACTATCAGTATGCCCGCAACGGGAAAAAGGGGGATTGGTTTGGTTGGAAAAGGGGTAAAAGAAAATAAAAATGGCACTTGATCCCTTTTTTACCCCCCTCTGTCTTCCGGCGGAAGTTTCAAGGATCTTTCCACTTCCAGAAAATGTTATTTATTATTCATTAAACTGACGCAGTCTTAACCATAATTTGGTGGCTTTAGCTTTACCTTCTTTCTGTACATAACACTTGGACCAGAGGTAGAAGCACGAGTTTTGGAAGCAATCAAGAAGTACGAGAACCTTCCAAACGGAAACCATTCAACGGAAACCACTCTCAATGGTGCTTTCCCGATGTATAAGATAATCATTTAATTAGCCTCATTTTCTTAGATGCAATTCTTAGCGCAGCGCACACGAACGGATTCACGGTCAGCTGGAGTCTACAAAAAAAATCCCGGCGTAAACGCTTGACGGAAAAAGCTAATGCGCCTCTACTGTATTAATTATAGGAAATATTAATGACCAAACAAATGGCTGCACAAGTGCAGCACACGTGCGCTGCAAGAGGAAGGCAATTGTAAAAAGCAGATGCGGAAACATGCTACCACACGCACCCAAGCGTTCGTTTGCTAAATCGTTTCAAAATTTATTGCAGCTGAATTCTTTTTCGGCTGACCGAATCACGGTGCTCGCACGAGCATGACAAACATTGGTAATGAATCACACACTATTGGGGGGGGATTTTTTTGTTGTTGCAAATTTACAATTAATGCGGAGAACCCTGCAAAAACTAACTTTACTGCAGTTGGCTAATATGCATGACCAGTAATGAAAATTCTCTCCACAGGAAAGCAGCGAAAGTGGCCACCCTTGCTGGTTTTTCATGGTGCATTTTATGACCACCTTGACCCTCGCAAAGGGCTACGATGACGACGACGACGACGCATGACGTATGGCACGCCGAGAGTGTGTGAGACACATAAACATAATCAAATCAATAAAATGGAGTTCACCCTCGGCTCGTACTGTGGGTGAAATATAGTGCATAAAGCGCTAATATTTTCCCCCATGCAATTCGTAACGATGTAGGAGTCATAAGCATTACAGGGTTTATTGGGGAATAATTTCGGTGACTTTTGCGTTTCTTCATAGACAAATATTGAAAAAAATTGAAATAAAGTGTCAAAAATCGCAACAAAAAATTCGAAACAAAGCGAGTAAGTTAACATAGATATAGCAAACTAAGCGGAAGGATTTAACGTGAGTTCACTCAAAATAGCAAAAATTGTATAATAAAAATAGACAGTGATGCTAGAATTCCGTGTGATTTATGTGCTTCTTGTTTTCTTGACCTGGAAAACCCTGTAACCCTGTGTATTGGTGAATTTTGAGTGCCAGTAATAGCCGCAACGCTGCCCAATGCCCAATTTTTCCGACGAAAATCAAAGGGAGACACCATAACTCGATAGTTTCTTGCACACGAGGGTGAACTGGTTTGGTCGAATTCGCCACACCAAACAATCATGTAATATATGTTTGCAAGTTTTGCTTGGAGTTACCATCTAATCCCTCTTGCATTTGGCACCTACAGTCTGGCAGAGGGATAAAAACAAGGAATTAGGAATTGTCGATGAGTGGCACACAATTTCCCACATCCCCGTCATAGCAGGTTCTGTGTCGCATGAGTAAGACATCCGCTTAAAGGGGGGACGGGACCTAAGACATTCAGCCATTCGTTCCCTCCTTTCGTGACACGGGAACGTTCGTGCTTGGGGGGTGAATTATTACATCAAATGCACTTTTCTCTTCAATCAAGGGTGAAATCGAAAGCTAGAACCAAATTCCATTTCCCTTTTTTCCGTTTCTTCCTCGTCCTACTCCCATTACTGGGGATGTATTTATGGGACCTCGCTTGAGAACGACCACAAGGTTGTCACGACCTGCTTACTTAGCGGGCAGGCTACTCTCACCTAACCTATTCTCGATACCTAAACCTAAAACAGGGTACCGCGAATGCGTATGCGTGGATTGTTATGTCCTCATTCTCATGCCCGGGGAGGAGGCCTACAGCTCCGCAACGGCGAAAAATGAAAGTTATAGGCAAACGTAGCAGCAAATAGAACTTCCGGCTTTGGGGCGACACAATGAAACTGCCTCCACACCTCATCGGTGGTAGTGTTTTGAATGAAATATTTATTAGGGGGGAAGTTTTTGGTGGTTTGGTGTAAAGTTGGCTGAAGAGAGTTTGTCTGTGTGTGTGCAAGTGTAAGTGGATGTAAGATACGACCAGAAAAGCTTCCTTAGCAAGCAAGGACCATAAGCTGTATTGATGTTTCCATTTGAAATATCCACTCTTCACGATACTCTCCAAAAAAAAGCTGTGAGGAATAAAACAATTTCTTGCAACTAAAGCAAAGAGCTATTGAGCGGAATTGAAACGTTATCTGCTTTAATGTTGCATAAAACATTTAACCCCTCTCCTCCAAACGATTCTGCGTCAGTCTCTCTGTACAACCTAATCAAACCCCGACTGGTAAAAAAGGAATCCCGGGACTCCGTTGCGGACTGTCTAGACCAACCGTCTGGCGCTAATAGAAGCATCACTCTCTGACGGGCTGCTGACGCCGAAACCACCAACCAACCAACAGCCACACACGCTTCCGTGGGTTCATCCTTTCTCTGTGTCTGTGTGCTACGAACGAAAAAGCTACGAGTGTCTATATCGGGCGAGGTTGAATGATCTCATCCCTTTGCCATCGCATCACCAACCATCGGCATTTCACAACAACACCACCGTCCGATTATCCTTTTTTTCCCTGCGTCCAGGGCGAAACCCGGAAGTGCATGGCAAAAATCAATATTGCGCTACTAAAATGACTCACCACCACCATCACTCAACCCGGGGGGAAGGCGTACCGAGATTCCGAGGGGGTCCAGGTTGAGGGTTTAGAGCGAGTTATTTATTTAAAACTAAATATTGGTTACTTGCAACGCTTGTAGGTTTTGTTTAATAATTTAAGTTCCTAAAAACTTAATCTTAATAAACCACAGGATCTCCAAGGATATTGGAGAAGACGTTTTGTGAGGAACTCTACCATCAGAGTTATGGCAGTGCAGAAGCTGGTGGCAAATGGTTTTATTTATGTCAGCATAGAAATAAGATATATTATAGGCACACACAGATAGTCTTGGTCCTGTCAAGAAAATGACTCACCAGTTCCCAGAAATATGTATAGAAAGATCCATCAAGAGTATATGAACGAATGATAATCAATCTCATCATTTGATTGAAGCAATTGAAAAACAAAATATTTTTAAGTCTGATGTACAGGTTATCAGATCGGGCGGACCGGTGA
Organism: Anopheles stephensi; assembly: GCF_013141755.1. Classification (NCBI taxonomy): domain Eukaryota; kingdom Metazoa; phylum Arthropoda; class Insecta; order Diptera; family Culicidae; genus Anopheles; species Anopheles stephensi. Next base: position 11,415,191 of record NC_050202.1, on the reverse strand, counting down.
CAGAGGCGACAACGGCACCGGTCTTCATACAACAGGATCGGAGTTCAAATCCAACCCAGACCGTTGCACCTCCGTAATGAGGGCTTGACTATCCAATTACGTTTTATCATATTAAGTCTAGTAAGTCAGAAATGGGGCTGTCCGATGGCCGAGGTGACAGCGGCGCTGGTCTTCACACGGCAGGGGCGGGATTCAAATCCCAACCAGACTGCCTCCCCGTAAACAGGGCTGACTACTTTACTACGGGTAAAATTGAGACCTCTCGAGGTTTTAGTGCTAAGGAAGAAGGATAGCCAGAAATGGCATGCATGAGCAACTATTAGAGAAGAGGTTGTTGGACCAAGATAAGAGAGACAGAGAGTTATCCGATAATCAAAATGAGCATCCTGGTCACGGCACCAAGAAAGAAGAAAATTTTGCAGAATTCCCGGTCACGTCATCAAAGAGCATAAACAATTTGGCCTACGGTTTTCCTTAAAGTTCTTAGTTCTTAATTATCGTTTTCGACAAGTATCATTTCTTAATATAATAGTTTAAAACACGCTACATTATCCATCCCCTATTTTAAAGTGTTCGTTCTCGTCGTGAGCTTCATTTACTTGATTTGGGTTGTGCCCATCAACGTACAAACGCTACTGAACACTGTCTCCTGACTACTAGTGGACCGAAGTGATGGATCGCTAACGCCGAAAACAGACGTCGACAGCACCGACAACGGCACACGGAACAGTGTCACAGTCAGTGTCACATTAAAAATACAGCAAATTATCTACACACATCCGCTGCACGTCCCTAGAGCGGCACTGGGGCACGGCAAATAGAGACTTAAAGCGCAGCGCGTAAACCCGTGAAAAGTCATGTTGCTACTGCTGCTGGCGCTGGACATACTGCGCGCTGCCACACACCATATGCTTGTTCCACCATTTGTTTCACCCATGTCGCACCGATGTCTTTTCCAAATGTGGGGATCCCTTTTTTCATACCAGCTTCTTTTCTCACTCCAGTTACTGATCTTGCTGCTTGCTGCTGCTCTCCATCCGCTTCCCAAACTGTGCCCTGTGCCATTCCCCGTTCGTAGTACAACCGACAGCAACCGCTACAGACGAAGAGGGGTTGTGTTGAGGTGGGGAAAAAAATCATTCAACCCCACATTTGGTACATGGGCACCCGAAGCACGGAGGCGCCACCAGACCCCCACAGACAAGGCGTCATTTACGCCGTCGTAAACTTACGCAAAAGGTGTCGATGGAGAGCGTTTGTGTGTGCGCGCACACGCTCGTTTGCGTTGGATTCTATCTTCAGGCTTGATGCAAACGCGTTTCCCACGCACGACACCACATCGACGAACTCTGCGCCGAAAGTGCGTCAATTCTAGTGAGTCTCCCCCCAGGCACACAGCACAGCGACCGATTTCGCGGTTAGGTTATGTCTCCATCTTTGCCGATCTTACCTTCATCAGTGACAAGAAATTGGAACGAAAATGAGCTGAAGTGGAACGATCGGGTATGCAGAAGCCCGGTTGAGCCCTGGAACGGTAAATCAACGGTTGATTGCCGGTACGGAATTTAGCTCCGACTTTCCCTTCCGGAAGACGGCACCTATTATGTGTCGCGATCGATCGTTCGATTGGAATAAACAGACGAAATTGTTGTCGATTGAGCTTAAAAATCTTCAGTTTTCCAAAGCAACACGTGATCGATGTGTGAGCCTCTTAGAACCTCCATAGATCTATCCTTGAGACTTGACAAGACTCCGAACACCTTTCTAGTATGTAGAGACACCCATCCATTCTCCTTCACTGAGAGGGTCTAAATCGGACTTTTTAGCACCAGCAGATCATACGACGAGCTTCAATGTAGCCAGACTTCCATTAACATTACCCTTTGGTGCGAACGGCACGAGTCACACAGCTTCAAGGGAATTATGCGCAACTGATGTGCTGATGTTTGCTGTCCATCATAACTGCTAACTTGCAGAGGCGCCCTCCTGACTACCACACGTTTCACCATGCCCATGTCACCGAGGGCATTCTCGGGCTAGGTGAAATGATACGTCGTAATGGTGCAGCAGTAGGATCGACAAGGATTCATAACAAATTGGATGTCTATTTAGGGTGTTCCTACATATAGATGAGGCTGGGTCGCTGGATGAACTATCGTTTATGGTTTATATGGAGGCTGCGTTGATTGTTAATAGAACAACACCCTTTCATGTTATCGCACCAATCGTGGGTAGTGGCTAATTAAGAGCACCAGAGGCAGTAGTTGGCATTTCGAACCAAGGGGTTTTTGTCACTTAGGAACATAGGTGTGACCATAAAGATATGTGCCTTTGCTCGTGCATTATAGGTCCTTCCAATCAATATCTGTAAGATGGTGCTAGAATTCAGCCATTGGATAGGATTACTAGGATTGCTTCGATAGGTTGAATAGCTGCAGAGGACGAACACAAGTCAACTGTCTGATAGAAAATTTATATCATGGGTTGCACCTTGGAAAACTAATGCTGCGTCACGTAATATCAGGTCTACAAATTGAACTCTTAAGTCAAGTTTATCCTTCAACCTTCTCAATCAAGAAAATACTGTCCTTTACTTCAATAAATAACTCCGGGCCTAAGGATAGGCCAGGACGCTGCATAGTTGGAGCTGAACAGACGAATATCTAATGATGTTATTATTGGTACAAGATTTGGAGCAGATCTCAACAGTTCTCGATGCTAGTATAAACCATCAGGTTTTCTCTGTCCAGCAAGCTGGATGGCCCTGGAAGGTGATATCACGAGATAATCTTTTCGGCAGGGTAATAGTGTTGCTAATCAGATACTCTTCCTCTTTGTCGAATATCTGGACGTCCACAACAAGCAGTGTAGTTGCTTATAGATCCTCAAGGTGATCCTAACGGATAATCTTTTTTCCGATAATTGTTCTCTTTAACTATCAGGATTCGCATATCGGACGGACTATGTAGACCATTTAAGAAGATTAATGACTTAACTACTAGAGCTTGTCCCAAGCGGGGTATGTCATTTAAGACAGGACCCTCCCTTCTTGTACGCCTTTTAGTCTAAATTACGAGATAAAATAAATATCAAAAAGCAACTCTTTCGACAATTTCAAAACACATTCCACCAACAATTTACTGTCGATTCGCATCTCTCCATGAAGCAATTATGTTCCACTGACACCTGACAATGAGATCATAATTCAACTGGAATGCGTTACACCGACCAGCATAACAGTGGCAAGATTGCAAGTTGCATTTTTTCCCCCCTCCACGTGCACTTCTCTCGCGCTCGCTTCTCCTCTTCCTTCGGGCTGGTTCATAACATCGTAACACACTGACCAACATTCGTTTGTTTTTTACCCTCCAACTCCTCTTTCGTACCGATGCTTCATCTCCACTTCGGGCCTCCACGGAGTGCAATTACCAACCGATGATTGCGAGCAGATCGACGATGTCTCAGCGCACCCGTCCCAGCGCCAGAAAGAGGAACGGTACGCGAAGGGCGAAAGAGCGTAAATGTTTCCAACCAACCAGAGCTTATGCTTCCATCCAGAAGAAGTGCTATTTGCGACGACGAAAGCACGTGATACAATTGCGGCAAAGCAAAGGCTTGGTGGTCCGGAGACCACCGTTGAAGCCCGTGCGTTTAGGCTGTTTCTTCTTCACGGCAACAATTATAGTGCGCCGTTTCCTACCATTTTTCAGTATTAAAAAGCCCTTCAAAGTGCGCGCAACAAATATTTCCTCCAGCTCGAACGCGCCCTCACATCAAAAGGAAGACGGCGGTGCTCGGGTCGCGCGCGGATGGTGTGAAAATGATACGCGATAATTATGCTTCCTTATTTCAACCACCCAACAAACAGCGTGGGGAGGGTGGTTCCCACAAAAGGTGGGTAGAGAAAATTCCGAGACAAACGCCTCACCACCGAACATCTCACGCAGCAGTGAGAATGGCACACGCGCGACCGGCTGCAGTGAGATAAGGTTCGGTGGGGATTCATTAAAGAGCGGCACATTTTTTGAGCTTGCGAAATTTAAATCTCCACTCAAAATTACACCTTACCGGGTGATTTAATTCATCTGCCTTTTTTTGTCTGTGTGTACATTTAAAAGTTGTAGCCGGTACTTTTTCTTAGTGCTTTGATTTCTTCACACCCCAAAATGGAACACAAACACACACAGAGAGAGGTAGAAGCACCAGAAGGAAGGCGCTAATGTTTTCATGATTATTCACAATCTCGCGAGGGTGTGTGTTGTGGTTTGTGGCTGCAGCCGACCACCATACCACCTCGATTAAGCTTCGATCTACCCAATTATTGTTATTAACAGTAACCACCGACAACAATAACGAACAGAAGAAGAAGGACAAAAAAACCAATCTCTTCCCCACGCCGTACAGATCAACGGGTCTGCGCATCATCATTATTGGCACGCGCCACTTCTTCTTTGCACAATTTAAGGCTAATTCGTTTTGCAAAGCACGGGACAGAGAAGAGGAAGTTAAAATGCAAAAAAAAATAAAACAACTCATCAAACAGTGTTAAACAAACAGTGCGCGCACCGTACATGTGATCCGACGCAAAGAAAAAAAATGGTGTGGTGCTTGTTAAGCAACGTTTTTGGATTCAAAGTTTTAGAGATGTTTTTTTTTTTTTTATTCATAAAGAACGGCCTGGCCGTATTGCTGTTTTAGGGATGTTAAAAGGAAGAAAAAGAAACATGAACAAGGCTTGCTTAAAAAAAACGAACCGCTTTTTTACCAACGGCGGTTTGTACAAGCAAAACAGGCCGAAAGATTCGTACAGATTCATTAAATAAATTAATGATGCAAGCGAAAGGTCAACAAATCGTGACCTTTGCTGGTTGGTAAGAAGATATACCTGCTCTTTCTTGCATTTGCTTCTTGTTCAACCATACATTTTCACAAATTTCAAAATTTTTAGTAAAGTAACAGAAATTTCAATTTTAGCTTAACAACATTTATAGGTTTGTTACTATTCTAGCCCAATGAAATATATTTCAAACTATCTAGCTTAATAAAAATAAAAATTCGCGCTGAAAATGCTTATGATTTGAATGTGGTGGGACCTACTAGAAATGATGTAGTATGAGCCAACCAATCTTTTACCAATATAGACAGTGTCACAGGCTAGTCTATCAGACGCTTGCAGCTCTGATTTTTTTTTCGATAAGTTTTCTGCAATTATTTTTCATCTTGTGACAGTTTAGCCCATTTTTTTTGACAGCTAAGCCAATAGTTTGTTGACAGTTCAGCTGTCAGTTGTCAAAACTTAGACCAAAAGTGTTGCTTATTATTTTCGCGGGTAATCTAGCTACTTGGACTGTAGTCACAACTCCATCCAACTCGGTATACATTTTTTACGCATGGTTATGTCAAATTTTGTATGGGATTTGACAGACGACCGTTCCTTATGTTGTTTATCGTAACGTAGGTCATCTGTCAAATCACATATAAAACCATGCGTAAAAAAAAGTATACGATGGAGTTGTGAATCCAGCCTTACGCACGACTATCTGAAGCTTTGGGTGTCTGCATCTGTCAAAATACCACACAAATTTCACAATTATTTGCTCTATGTTTATGATTTTGACAGCTATTTTGAAGCTAAAAGTTTGCATAAAACCGTCGAGGGTCTACTGTGCTGCAAGAGAGCAACCATCCAAACTTTCATAAAAAAGTGACAGGAAGTTAAGGAAATCATGAGTGTAATGAAACTCCACGCTGCATTACGATGGGTTTCCAAAACGGTTGTAACTATTTCAACCATCTTAAAAACCGACTAATTGAACAAATATGTTTGCCGTGCCGTAACCGTGGCCACGTGGCGCAAAAAGCCTCTCCGAGAACCCTTTTGCTTGCTTCCTCTTCTGTCTACCTTCCACGCGGCCAAGCATCTCCACGACTAAATGGCAAATGTTTCGAATAGTTTGTGAGGTTAATTAAAATTGCATTTAATACCACACACCGTCTGTTGCGCGCGCTCTGTGTGCTCGTTGAAGCTTGGGCACGCTCGTTCACCGCTGCACGTCGAACGTCGATTGCGAGTAGTTGAGGCTGTACAGGGCGCCCGCCCAGTTGCAGTTCGCGTTCGCGTTTGTTTATCTAAACGTTCCTCCTTTTTTGCTGCTTTCCTTGTTGAACAAAGTAAAAACTGATAAATTATCTTATCTGCTGCCACTTTACGCAGCAACGTTCGATGCTTGCGAACCTAGTCCAAACACACATTGCTGCAATATTTACTAAAACTTGCCGAGCTGTCGCGTGTGCATATTCTGAACATATGGAAGCTTCTTCCGAGATCTAGGAAGACACTTCGTAGGCAAAAAATAAACAGAATCTTACATGCACACGACAGTATGGCAAACCCTCATTTCATTTAACCTGTCCTCTAAGCACGCCTAGCAATCAACCGGTGTAGTGTTTCGCTTACTGGCACACCACACACCACACACACTGCTGCAGCACAAATTAATTGCATCTATTTTCAGCGTATCGTGACGAGTGCATACATAGACACACTCACCAGCGGGTGCATTCCAGCGCACTATGAGAAGTACACAGCACCGATGATGGCCGAGAACTCACCCGTTCTCGACGGCCACAGCAAATCGCAAACACTCGCACCGCGCAAACGTGCTTTGAAAGTGAATTTCGAAGCAAAAAAGCAATTCTTTTGAACGACCGCCACAAGTTACCAGCCGCCGCCGCAGTGTGTTTGCTGTTATGCTGTGCCTGTGTCGGGGAAGAACCTATGCAATGGAAAACAACTTTCAAGTGTACACAACTCGTAGTGTGCAGGATGGTCCAGCGTCAACGGAGAATGGATAGAACAAGGGGGGACTACAAAAAAGTAATCTCTGTCAACGTGAGATCATGTGAGAATGCTTCCTATGAATTCTAAGAATTTGGTAATGGAGCATGTTTATGATGGAGTTTGGTTGCATTTGCATCAGTATGCTGGTGCCTTCGTGATGGCTTATCTGTTGTAGCCTAGCACGATACAGTTTAGATTCCAAGTAGTAGGTGACAAGATGTCTTCAAAGTATACTCAATCATTTCCCATAAACGTTCTTTTAGACATGCCATATTGAAAGCTCTGGTCAAAGATCCTGAGGACACACATGAAAGGACGATGATAAATATTGACGAGTTTTGAGGAACTTTAATAGGATAAGTGCTACTAGGTGTTAGCTTTACCTATTAACAGTCAATGCTATCGAGACATTACTGTGTACAAGACACAATTTGACTTCAACGAAACAGAGCAAACGAAGAGAATAAGTTTGATCTATTGAGACACCCCGTACCCAATATCAATATCCTTTCCCTAGTTGATGAAGTTGATGAAAAAAAACTAGGACCTAAAACCTTCAACGTTCTGCAACTTCTAGGCCTGAAGTGCTAAGCAGACAATCCCCAAGATAAGATTCTGGGCAAGAAATTCAATGTTTTGTCAAATCTCAGATCAAAGATGTCCCCAACATCTCAATCAGAATTGGTTTGAAGGTGTTGGCCGATCCATTAAGGAGAAACGAACTTTGTTGAAGACATCCGTTTGAATGTCGAAATAGACATTGATGAGTTTGCTCCCATAAGATGTCGCTGATGAACGCTAAATTGATTTTTAATAATACTCTTGACATTCCATCCCAATTTCATGTGGAAGACATTGAAAAGCGTTTCCTTTTCCCAAGGTCAATACTAAGTTTCTTGTGTTGACGAATATACATACATCTGCTATACATCGGCAGAATTTCAAACCGTCATTAGCCATAATGTAGTCCAGAATAGGTGCCAACAAAACAAACGAACCAACCTGACAGTTCGACTATGTGTTCGGTTTCACTCAGCAAAAAGCAATAACAAAGCTGTAGCTTCTTGGCATTCAACGGCTAAACACACTGTAAAGCTAAATAAACACCTCCGTCCAAGTGACCATCCACAGTTCTACCGAGTTTTTTCCCCGATTACGCCGATTTTAAACGCGCTTAGTGGGGAAAGCGTATCACAACACCAAACATATGGTTTGCCCGGGTGTCGCGTTTCGGCTTTACCTTACGGATGAGAATCCTTTCACGGAGCTGCAGCTTCCATCACACACCGTTCAGGGATTGTTCCCTATCGCCGGAAGGAGGTAGAGCGTGTTTTGGGACGGGAGTGAGCTCAATGGTTGGGAAAATTCCTACAACGCAGTCGGAAAAAAAGACAAACACATTTGGCACACGATCGACAAATAGCCAAACGGGCATCTCCAACGTTTTTGGTCCCCCGGTTTAAAGTACACAGCTCGCAGCTCGGCCATTTGAACTCGGCCAGCGGCTGTATATACTCTTCTAATGAATAACAAACAAGCGCAGCCGGAAAATTATGTCGGAGGGGAAAATTTCCACCAACCAACCAACACAGGTTCGATTTAAAACACAGCGCATACACACCAAAAAAAGAAGAGTTTTCCAATTCCTGAGGGCAAAACCCCCCCCATGCGCGCGCTCTCGGGGAGCTTGTGTGAGGTTGGGAAAACCTCTTTTTCCCTTTTGACCCTCATCCTCCCTTCTTTTCTGCATCCCCCGTTCCACAGTAGATGTGTCAATCTTGGGCCCGAGTGATGATGATGATGGCCGGACTGATTTCACTCTAGCAACGAGAACTTGGACCAGATTTCAGGGGGTCGTGTTACACACAAAAAAAACACACACGCCGTTGATGAGTGTTCGAGAGCGTTCGAGAAAGGGAAATGTTCTGTTTTGTGTGTCCACCAAACTCATCCCGATCTCGTGATGCTTTTGAAACCGTTTTCCACCCGAAAGGATAGATTATACCCCCCCCCCCCCCCGCAGCGCAGTATCAAATTAAGCGCATTAAACAATCAAACATCGCCCAGTGGAGCAGTTGTTTACATTCATTCTGCTTCTGCTTAATTTTTCATATTTATTTTCCACATGAATTGCCAAGCACATATCGAGCGTTGCAGCTTGGATTGCACAAACCTCAAATGACAGGAAATATCGATTCCGCAACAACACCGATACACCCCCATGCCTTTTAAAAAGCTAGATTTCTTCCTTCCGCTCAATCTGTGACCGTGTGCAGGTAAAACGCCTGCCAGCACAATCCACAACACACCGGGCGGTTCAAACAAACGAAAATTCATAAAATATGCAAAGCTTTAGCAACGTTTTCTTTGCGATTTGTTTTTTGTTCTCCACCGATTACGTTTGTGCTGGAGTGGCTTCGGGGTGGCTTTAGGTAGCGCATATTCAAGGATTACCTTCGTCCTTTTTTTTTTCGTTGCTCGATTTTTCAAATCATCCTCGTCGTTGTGTGTTTCGCACACATCATCACTGCCCGCCGTTTGTACGAAGTGGTAAAACAATATGTTAATAAATTCATCCCGAGAGCTTACGGCGGTATTTTTGGCAAAAGATTTTAGTTTGATAAGGAGGATGAGCTCCTTCAAAAATAGGTTGATTAAAAGTAAGAAAAACTATCTTATATAGAGCTTATTAGAGCTGACGTTCGCCAACCTTAATTCGAAAATCCAGGGAATAGTTTTTTGTTGAGGAAATTTAGACATTAAACCCATCGGCTAGATAACTTAATGGATATGTCTCTTTGCTCTTTATCATATGATCTCAAAAACCAAAACTTTAGTCCTCAAACCCGTACGGAGAATGCAGCACTACATTTCGTCCAGCTTCTATAGAGCTATGTAGATGTGGTAGGAGAATGTCTAGATATTACTGGTACAATTAGGCAGAGTTCCCTTTGCTACGAGCAACTACAAATAATCTACGGAACTATCCGTCAAGAGATGGATAACAATATGAATATCAAGAGATTGTTTCTCAGATATTAGGTTAATGTATTCGTTCGTCTATGAAGTCCAAGTAAAGCATCCTCACACATTTTTGACCTGCAGCTTAGTTCTTCCGGAATGCTAGAATTGACTTGTTCGTCTTCAAAACTTTATGCCAAGTACTACATCAGGATACTTGAATAAAAGCATTTACTGTATTTCCAGACAAGAACTGGTAGAGATTTTGGCCAGCAAGGAAATTGAGGATCGCCTCAAGGAGTATCGAGTTATGGACTTCATTCCAGAAACTGAATCTAATGGAAAAAGTCCTTAATCGTCAGTATTGCTATTGGCGATGCACAGCTAGAAGACGTAATTCTATATCTTGTCCAGGATATCCAATCCATAAGACCAAGTTAAAGTTGAAGCTTTATTGGAGACTTTGGACAAGAGTAAACCTTCCAAAATGAAGAGCAAAAACGGCCATAAAATCACCAAAACCTCAAACGAATTGTACACACTGTAGTCTTGCTTGCTCATGAGCACAACGCAATAGATAAACCTAAAGACTGGCGAACGTACGTGCTTATTGGTTCATTCATGCTTCCTTACCTCCTAACCGACACCAATTAGCGCACCTCAAGCACTGCAACAAGAAAATATTTGGCACATAGTTTGTGTGCTCTTGTGCCACGTGCACGAAACCCTCCCCCGGCAAACCTGAGCTATTCTCCTCATTCGTAGCCAGTCGCGAGCTGAAGTGTATGATATCTTCCGGATTTTACTAAATTCCATTTCCATTTCTCAGTATCAATCGGTATTCTGCACACGCCGCCATTTTTCCCCTTTATGGCGCAACGATTTGTGTGTGTGTGTGTGTAAATGAGCGATAAGTTTTCACCACATTATCACGTCAGAAATACGTTCATCATCCATATTTGTGCTTCCATTTGAGGTTATGTGGCAGAAGAAGGGGGAATGGGAAAAAACACAACCTCTGCGCCGATCGATGCGATTTAGCGGATACTCCATCTGTCCCTTAAAAGGGAGCGCGCGTTGGTGCCGATTGACGTCATTTCGTGGAAAAGCTCGCCCCATCAGGCGGGAGATAAAATGGGACGGCCGCCGTGCGTGTGCGAAAAATTCAAATGTTGCTTATCTACAGGCTCGTCAGGCAGCGAAAGCGAAAAAAAAAGCGAAAGGTAGATACTAGACGGCAAGAATAGCACACACGGTAGAGCTGGTATACTACACCCAAGGGATTGGAAAGGACTTCACGGGATGGGAAATCTAGACAATGGGGAAAGAGGTGATCTAGCAGCTAATTTTGAGACAAAGTTACTAAAAAATTGTAATAATAAAATCTGAGTCAAGCTAACCCTAAAAAATGTCTAGACGTGGCGCGAATGAGAATTACTCAACGATTCGCTTAATGCTGTGTTCCAACAATTGTGAAATTAAATTCCGCAGTTTGTTTTCCCAACTTTAAGCCCTTTTCCCTGCCTGTACCATGAGTCAGAGAAGGTGCATTGACAAAAATGAGCACAAATTACGGCAATAAGAGTAATGGCAGGGCCCCCGTATACCGTGCCAAAAATAGAACCGATCAAGGAAACCGAGCGCCATGCCATAGCCCTAATGAAAAGAAGAAGAGCACAGGCAACAAAAAAAAAATACCACCCAACACCCAAACGATTTCCTCATCCCAGACAATCACTGCAATGCAATCGTCGGTGGAAAAAATAGGACTCAAACACCGGGAATCGAGAAATGCACCCGAGGACTTTGCACTTACTACACACACACCGAAAAGTGTAACGACCTGCGACACACTTCCTTCTTACAAATGTGAGCTGCCGCTGTCGCAACTGCGAAGTAGGGCTTCACGGAAATCAGCGACCGACGACGACGACGACGGCAGAGATAACTCGGGCAAAAAGTCAAGAATTGACGGTTCGGGATGACAATGGGACACAAAAGAGAGATTGAACTGTATGCGTCGCCACTGACGGGGTTGAGCCAGGATGAAGGGGGGGGGGGGGGGGGGGGGGGGGGAGAGGAACCCTTGGCCATGTGAAAATGTCAGTGGCCGGAAAAGTGGGAATGTTCTCGAACGAATCAAAGGGAAAACCCAGCGTAACGTAACAGGAGGGATATAGTAAACATTCAGCCAAGGCACGAACAGGGATGGGCAACCTTTCCTATTTGATTGGCACTATCTCTATCTCTGTTAAGGGCAAGTATTCATGATGAAGCTGTGTCCTTAGAATATTGAGGGGATAAATTTGCGACTATAGATGGCGCTGTTATTTCGAATAATGTTTCAATCTTGATTTAAAAAAAATATTGAGGATTATTGAGGAGGTCAGGCTATTTTGAGAACGAACCAGGAAGAGGAACGACTTGAAGTATGAAACTGCTTGAGGTCTTTCGAGATATTGAGGTGAGCAGAAATCGACGAGTCCACAACGAATTTCTAATGCCAAAATCATCAATCATTTTGAAATACTGTTGAGCTAATTCTTCCACAGGACATCTTCAATGTCCTAGCACCTCAGAATGATGCGTTCTTCTTCTTCTTTCTTGGAATGACGATCTCTTAGGTCGTGCATGCCATTTCTGGCTTGCTAGACTTACTGTTAACGCATCTGGGGGAACGGCCCAGATGAGATTTGAACCCCGATCCTGCCGTGTGAAGACCGGCGCCGCATCCTCATCTACCGCCGGTACTAGTGCTCTTTTGAGCTATTGAGGTGAGCAGAAATCGACGAGTCCACAACGAATTTCTAATGCCAAAAAATGACATTTTTGATACCTCATCAATGATTTTTAAATAATTTTGAGCAAAATCTTCCAGGACATCTTCAATGTCCTAGTACCCTGTAAAGATTCCTAGACGTTACAACACTCAATGTTGCGCAAAAATTGCTCACCCCTGAGCGCCCGGAGGACAATGGCATTGGACTCATTCTCAATGTTTCGTTTGTACAAACGCCGTACAAGTACGATACTCTCGAGTGGTTAGGAAATACCTAACTTTCTCTAGCGATGATATCGATTTCCACGCTATCTATCGCTTGTCCCTGCCACAGTTGGGGGGCTGCTTCAGTGTTGAAAAGTCATTACACCCGCCGGAACGATTGTCAGAATAAATTGAATAAATCGCAGTGCCTGAAACTGAGTCGAATTAAGGCCCCACTTACGTCACCTGAAAGACGTAAAAAGCCGTAGAGTACTGACCATCACCACCTCCAGCAAAGTGGGTGTGTAGTGGCACGATCGCCAGCATAATGGCGCAATAAATGATGGGATCGAAACCAGGGACCCGCTACCGCGATCATTATCACATCATCATCATCTTCATCGACAGAAGCCAACACGAAAAATAACCCAGGTCCAGGCAAATGGAGATTCATTTCGTTGTTTCAGTTTCTGTGGTGCCTCACCTATTGTGAGAGCTTCCTCCCAAAACGTGGCGTCTTTCGAGTGGCCACTCTTGGTCGTCGAGTCGTCGCCATCGAGTACCGGACCAGCCTTTTGTGACTCAAAGCCGGCTCGAGTGACAACACAACTCAGCTGACTTGTTGGGGCATTGGAGCAGTCACCGCCGAAAACGTTTCGCGGGAGTAGTCTCCAGTTGAAGGAAAAAACAAAACAAAACTCTAACCTCCCATCTGACACATTCCTACTACCACCGATCCGCATACTCTGCGCCCCGATCCGCGACTTTGACGACTTTGCAAAGCACGAGGCACGAAACGCCATCGACATTCCTTATTAGTGCACGATGATCTATCTGTGCTCGCGCTGATGGCGTGGCAAAATGGTGGAATGATTGTTTGTTTTTTTTTGTCTTGCTTTCTTGATTTGATTTTTTCCCTCCCTCCCTGCTTCTCAATGGCGATTGCTTGGGCGATCATGTAACCTTCGCGTCTGTCAACCTTGTGACGTCACGCCGAGGTGTTTGACATCCTACAGGGTGAGAGGGTAAGCGAATCAAGCTTGTGTGGGGCAATAGAATCGATACCTCAACTTGAGGAAAACTTGATGGTTTTTGAATATTGGGAGACACCATGGTATAGACATTAGAAGAAGTTGAAGAATATTTTTGCAAAGTTACTTCCCGAACATACTTCAAGATTGTAGATTCCCAAGACCTTCAACGGTTCAGAACAGAAATAAAGTAACACCAGTAGGCCCAGCCAGGTTACTGGGAGCTCCACTTAACGTACAGCATTGACTCGCCTGTCAGTATGACTCATGACAACTCATGGACACCACCACTTACACCGAAAGGAATAGTAGGAGGCCCGGTTTGTTCACTCGACAGATTCAAGATCATTATTCCCACCCCGTTTTGGGGGGGTGGAGAAGTAGTTCTGTCCACCACATTCGGTTCGGTCATCAAACTTTGGCAACCCCATCTTCTGGACACCCAGGAGAAGCTGGTGTTGTCGGTATGCAAAAACAAAAAGCAAAAAAAAGCAGCCAACAACTACTCGTCACACCATAAAAGCGGGAGGAGTTCGGTACGTTTTGGCAACACGAAAATTAGTCATCGTCTGCCTGTAGGTGCGCGTTGGGTCCTCTTCCCTTTGCGCCAGCCAATCGTACACGGTTGAAGAGATAGAACAATATTTGCTCAAGTCTTCAAGAAACCGACGCAGAGAGAGAGAGAGAGAGAGACAGAGGCCCGGCATGGGGCGCAGTAGACGCTGGACGAAAATAAAATGCGTGAAAAAGGTCACGTCTGTAGGGTGGTGGTGGTTGGCGCGGGATGTACCGAGTTCGCAAATAGTCTTCGTAAAACGAACGAACCAAACGAATAAAGCTATTCCGTGGCAGTACCCGGCAAACTTTCACGAGGCACCACCATCAAAATCCGATATTCAAATGTAACCGCACCTCCTAGTGGCGGTACACAGAAAAGAAACAAGAAAACAAGAATGGAATGAGTTCAGCAAACAGAACGGTTTCGGAAAATCGATAAAGCTCCACATTTAGCACCATCAGCTTCAATAAGGTAAGGAAACGTCATAAACAAAACACGCTGATAGAAGGAAGGGAGTTGGATTCTTACACACTCTAGGAGCACGTTGGCATTTTGTTCTAACGATCGTAAATTTAATATGGTTATATCGGTGCAGTACAGGGTTATTTGGTTAACCTTTCCATTATTTTGTGCCTCTGACACTGTTAGCACCTCATGCCACGTATCGTTTGTGATTATTAAGTCTTTATTACTGATCCATCCAGGGGCGGCCCGGTGGTGGTTGCGACAGCGACGCTGGTCTTCACACGGCAGAACCGGGGTTCAAGTCTCATCTGGGCCGTTCCCCCATATTGTGAGGACTGACTCTCCTACTATGCAGTATCAAAAAAAAGCCTAGTAGGCCAGAAATGGCAGGCATGACCTCTCAAGAGGTCGTTAGGGGCCAATAAAGAAGAAATGTTTGGGCCTGAGCTAGTTAAGGGATATGGAAGTATCTGGAGTGGATCCACGAGTCCACTTCGATTCCGCCAATGAAATATGGAATTTAAATATTGGACTATATATACTCCAGTGCTCCTGAAGAACTCCAATGCTCCTGAAAAATACCGGGGTAGACCCCGAGACACTCCTACCAGGAGCAATCTGTTTTAGTCTACTGTAGTTCGACGAGAGCCTGAAATAACATCGACTTCCTGGTTAATCCCAAGTTCCAAAAACTTCAAAATCCAATTATCGCATCCTGTGGACACTCACAAGAATCTCGCGAATATTCGTTTTTTGCAGCTTCGTGGACATTGGAGTTAGATATGATAGGGAAGTCATCAAGGATCCGTATTTTTATAACAATAAAATTTGATAGGTTCGCCGTTAAATTTACACACCTGTGCGGACTGAGCCTCAAGAGCCAAACAAAGTATGGGAAATACCTCCCGTATTGAACATCCGTCACGAGAAGCGGTGCAATAAATTGGTTAAAATATACAGAACCGTTCTTCGTTTGATAAGCTCACAGCATCTTATCGTAATCCCGCCATATAGCGAGAGCTCAATCAGACCCATATAGCACGTACCTCCGAAGCAAAGCGGCGCCATAGAGCTTCATCATATCGTGCATTAGAATATTATGCTCAATTTATATGCCATCAATTTCGGTTTTCCTTGCTATCATCTCAAAAACATTTCCCTGCAGAACTGTTTGCTAAACTTTAGTGCCAATGTGGACCCCTGCGTTACTGTCCCACGACCCAATTGGAAACCTCTCAATCGAATCGCTACAGTGACACAACGTACGTACACAAGAGCGCCGATCAAGTTGCCAATTTGAAAGCATCCCGAGTTTAATCCGCTCGATAAATCCCCCATTCGGTACGCGACCTGCCGAAGAGCTGGCCTTCCGGCAGGTCGTTCGTTTGCCGCGAATTGTCTCAACCTACCCCGGACTCATCCCTCCACATCACGCAGCACAATCCTGGGCAGCACTCGCTAAGCTTCGGTAAGAAGTTACAGGCTGGGCGGATTAAACAAAGAAACATGCGAAACGAGCTGGCCTCCGCCGGCGTGTGGGTGTGCGTAGTCAGCGGCTTACCATATTCGCATTTGAATAAAAATCAATTTTATTACCTCGGCCCTCGGACGCGTGGATCGAACCAAAACGCAGGAGAGTTGAAGGCAAAGAAGCGAGATTTACAGGCTGTAGTAGTAAAAAGATCGAACCAAACATTCCCAAACTCCCTCAAGCAAACAAAAAAAAAAAGGAACAAATGTGCGAAATGCGCACGAGAAATGATATAAAATTCTGCACAAAACCTTATCCTTTTCCGCCTTATCCGTCAAGAGGAGCGCGAGTCGTAAAATGGTCGCATATCACCAAACAAACGATCAACCGTGAAGAAATGTGTGTGCGAGAGACATAAACGAAATCGGAATGGTTGGCGGATTGAATTGGTGGGGAAACAATAAATAAACGAACACAAAAACTAACAGGCACAACCTGTTTTCCAGCAGACCCGCCGTACGTACGCGGAGCTCAATGAAGAAAATCGGCGAATGGTGATTGACAGGAATGCATCGCCGCTTGACGTTCCGTGCCGATTATGCCGCGATACTTAACAGAGTTTGTCAGCTGATTGGGTTTAGACTCGCAGCTACAAAGACACACTGCTCCCAGCCGACCGACCGACCACCAACACCCATCCAAGGAATCTCACTCCTCGGGACGTTCTCTAAATATGCATCCACGAACGGCTGGCTTCCTGCATTGGCATCCATGGTGATGGTGGCACGACTCCAAAAATTGCATCTTGACACCACGACGAGAGAACCCAGCTCGCGCTCATTTGCGACCGATCCGACCCTCCAAACCAAAAAAGGATCCCCTCCGAGATATCTTGCCCCGGAATGGACATCGTGAAGGCACAGTGGTGCCGGTGGTGCCGGTGGTGGAGACGCGCAATCAACGTCATTTGTACTCATTTGTCTACGCCGCAATGGTAGCGTGCGCGGTCGTAGCCATAATGTCCACTCCTCCGATGGGTGGAGGAACAAAACATTGGAGAACCGGACGACCGGTGCCGACAAATGAGGATATCGCTGGCGATTATTATGCGCCGCTGTTGCAAATCGGAAAGATCGATCACGGCAGATAAGTGGCAAACGAATATGGTGCGCGATCGGGCGAGCTGCAGTTCGCTTTCAATTAGTGTCCCGAAGTGCAATCGACCACCGCCGGAGACAAACGCTGGTTCGGAACATTCGGAAGGAAGTGATTTAAAATTCTAATGTTCAAGTAATGTTGGGATCCTTCGTCGGCCAAGGACTGCCATTTGTTTTGCGATTAGGGTGCGCATTGAGTGCTGTGCTGTGAAGAAGCGCTTATGATGACAGGGTTAGGGTGAAACCTATCTAGGCAATAACTGGCGCCATGTGTGACTTCGTCTTATTTTTTTTTTTAATAAACCTGGGGACTTTGCCTGCCTTCCCAATCAATCTGACGCTAGTGAGCAGGATCGTCTATATGCTAATCTAGGTACTGACGCGGAAGACACATTAGAGGGAGACTCTACACCATAGCAGAAGGCTTACCAAAGGATCGACCAAGTGGCACTAAATCTCTAACTGGAGATTAACAAGGCGCTAACCCCTACAATGCCGTGTGATGTGATACCTTAGTACACCGACTTAGACTTGCCAGGCTAAGGTGGATTGGTCATGTCATGAGAATGACGCCGGACGACCCAGCCCGTAAAGTCTTATTGGACCGTCCTCATGGACAGAGGAGGTATGGAATTTCTGCTCGAATCTAGACTCGCCAGTCTAAGGTGATTTGGTCATGCCATGAGAATGGCACCGAACGACCCAACCTGTTAAGTCCTTTTAGGCCACCTGGACAGAGGAGACTTGGTAGGCTTAAATGTAAATTAAACGATGGAGTGTTGGACTTGATGCGTCTCCCAGAATTCCAAGGCCTCTATTCTCAAGTTTTAGATTCTGCTAAATGAATAATTTAGAGACCTTATTGATACAAGTACAATAGATAGAACACAATCCGCGGGGTAGACCGGTGGCTGAGACGATAACTACGCCGGTCTTCACACGATAGGACCGGGGTTCAAATCCCATCCGGACCATCACTCCCGTAGTGAGGACTGACTATTCAACTACATGGTATCATTAAGTCTAGTAACCCCAGGAAGTCTAGAAAAGCTAGAACACAATTAGTGGCAGCAAAAATCTCAAACAGTCAGGATAATTGAATTTCTTGAGCGCGATTATTAATAACCTAAACTTATTCACCTGCCACAGGAACTGCATTTGAGACTCGAACCAACAAACTGCACACCGACGGCAGATATTACCCACTGTTGCACACAAACACACTTCCACTTGCCCAGGAATGCCCCGGTTGGTGCAATGTGCCAAATCATCCTTTTGGTATTCTTCCGTTTTCAGTCAGCCAGTCACTTACAGTCGTTTCCCCTCGTGGTAGGGGTTTGCCGAGTTTGAGACGGCGCTTTGCGAGTGTTAAATTCTTCTCATCTCATCGTCACACCACCGGCCACGTGAGAAACATGCGCTTTCATCGAAAGACAAACCGCCACAACACTACCTGAGCGCTGTCCGCTCTTGCCTCACCCTTAGGCAACGCACGATCATGCACGAACTAAAATATTATATTTCCACTCCCATACGCGCGACTCACAACGAGAAGTTTAAAAATAATTTAAATTCTAAAAAAAAACTGCGTCACACACAACGATCTTCAGCGTATCTGCAGCTTCCCCACGGGCGGCAGTGTAATTTAGGACAATAAATAGTAGCAAGCAACACAGGATACAACACCCGAGAGTGTATCCTGCGGCGAGAGCGGCGGATTATGATTTAAATAAACCTATTTCTGGCTCATCAAACGATATAAAAAGGAGCGTCAAGAATTTCACACCCACATCGTTTTTCCATCTTGTCTTCGGGACATTGGAATGTGAAAACGTTAAGTAGGTTACTTTGTATCGATTGACTGCGTACGCAGGTGATTTCGTATCGTAATTACTCATTAATTGGTATTTAATCCCAAAACACCAGCATTTAAAACACTCTTCCCGGATAAGGCCTCATAGTAAAATAAAATTAACTACCCCAGAACAACAATTTTTAAATCATCCTAAGTGGATCATACAGGTAATACACACACACACACACGAGCGCGCAATGCTGATTTATTTTTATGGCCATACCTCCCTCTTTTTGCGTTCGAAACGCTCATAAAGCGACGACACAAAGCGTCCCCCCCCCCCCCCCCCCCCGTCTGTGGGGGGAGGGGGTGTTTTACTTGGGCCCCAGCTTGCTCGTGATCTCGATGACCGAGCGTACTGCTGCGTAGTAAACGGGTCGTGTATATCCGCGAGCCGTTAATGTTTGTGTGTGTTGGTGTGTTTTTTTTTTGTATGTTACTTTGCATATGGATGGGAGGGATTTCCCTCTCCCATGCCGCCTCGTTGCTGTCGATCGAATACTCGAACATAGCCCTAAACGAGCAGATGAATGAATAATCCATCGCGAAATGGAAACGGCGGTGTACGGCGCACTGTTACATCGTCCGTAGTGATCACGAGATTGTGTGTTGTACAGGTAGATCTAGTATAATGTAACATGTTTAACTTTTATCGCAAAAATAGCTTAAATACATTTTATAGTTATAGACTACTATTTTTCTTTGATTCCAACAAAAAATATTGCATGAAAATAACAATGAGTATGCTTTTTGGCTCATAATATAAAATGTAAAGCTGCTCCCACCAACCGAGAAATTAGTAGAACATTGCAATGGACATCCAATTTAATTGTTATTTTTGTAAATTTCTAGATACCTATGGGATAGTTCGATAACTAAGGAATATATTGAAGCTTCTCAAACATAGAAAACTTCTGAATTTTGACAGCCAATGGTTGCCAAAGTCATTTGTACATAGATTTCAATCATATAATTCCTCTTTGTCATGGAAACTTCAAGAGTCCTATGAGCTCTGAGATCTCTAGCTTCCTTGGCTAGATTAACCCAAAGCCAGATAATCAGTTCTACAAAAGAGTAGACCATCTGGACCTGGATTTGACACCAATATCTTCGTGTTAGCAACAGGAGTCGTTATCAATATGACATGCACAGTTTGGGGAGATCTAACTGTTGTGGGTTATAAGAGTCAAATACTGTATTTTTGGTGGTTTCTTCTTGGAAAACAATTTGTTTTAATAAAAAATAATCTTCCATATTTGAAGTAAAGTATGGCTTTAATTTTGGAAACTCGTAAGTCTAGAGGATTTGGACTTAAAAAATATTTCAAATAAACAGAGCAAATCTACAAACATTGGAAGGCTATTGACGAAACCCGGAAGAACATCTCAAGCAATATATTAACCTTATTTTTCACATTGAGACCCTCCCTCGCCCCCCCCTACAACCATGCTGGAATTTCAAGTCTCAGTTACAAACGGATAAATTACACCCGCCGGGCCGGGCGCCCAAAGTTAACCAGGCTCCCTACGTTTCACATCGTAATAATAATAATAGTTAAATTATGAACTAAGCGGCAACTCCCATGGCCCCCACAATTTACGCTATCGTTAAGCCGTTTTTACTGCCTACCACAGCCTACAACCCTCACCACGCCGGTGGCGGAAAACTCGCTTTGGCTTTCTTACTTTCCCATGGCCGGGGACTGGTTTGATTTAAATTGTGGCAGTGAGCGAGATCTTTGGCTTGAATCGTGCGAGTGGCTCGAGTGAGACTGGGCCCAGTAGCAGTCCTCGCTCACGCAATCACGCCCCAGTCGATCGTGTTTGATTTGCTTTCCGACGGTGAAACATGTCGAATGGGTGATGATGGTTGGGCACTTAATATCCCAGTAGTGTATACTGCTTTGGAAGTTACTCACGGCTGCAGGGAAGAAGGAAGCGAACCTTCTCGTACAGTGTTTCACGCAAATATTGGCGTTTGGCTAGCCTTTTTTCCTCCAACTTTTGCGTGAAGAAATAATGCATAAACACCATTTTCATGATGCACGCAAGAGACGAATTTTTTATTTTTTCTTCATGCCACATGGACCTTCCCGTTAGACGAACCTCAATAGGCGCCATATTACGTGATTGGGCACAGCCAAGTACCCTCTTCGAGACACACTTAAACAATGGAGAAATCTACGATCATGCCAATTCTCCATCGGCACACACCGTTTTAGCACATATGCAACAGAAAAAAAAAGCCTTGATTTGGATGAAAAACCACCACCGTTTGGTCATCCGTCTAGCAGCGGCCTGCACTCATCGCATAGACGTGATGGTGTGATGATGGAGGGACAGCGCTAGAAACTACCGATCGAGACCAAGAGACATTGGAATGCGAATAGTGGTGAGGGTGAGATGGAGGCACTTCATGGCTTTGCTTAAGAATTCCGTGCACGTCATTGCCATTTCGCGTATTCAACCTCCAAACAAAGGCATTTAAATCAATGTGAAGTTCCAGATTGGCACACAGCACTGGTGGGGGTCAATATCGTGTGGTAATGGATGCTGATGAGGACGATGTGCAAGATGAGACGTTCTCCTATTACCACTCCATGCATATGGGGACACATAAACATTGGATCGGAGGAATGAGTAGATTGCAGATTGCAGCTTTTTATTGTGACTGAAGATTTGCTTAGAATTGAAAGGAAATTCTAGTATCCAAATATCCTCAATACCTCCACAGCTAAGATTTCCTTAGTTGAGTTAATTAGGACTTGAGTAGATCTTGTATACTAAATAGAGGAAAGTTACAGCTCAGATGCGATATGGTGTTATTACCTTGGTCTTGAAGCAACCTGGTGGAGTCAGTGGTACGTCAGGCTTTCTTCAGCTAGCCTAGTCATACAGATGCCAAAAATGGCAGACCAAGAACTCCTGAGGCTAAAGTATCAACAACTAAGGATAAATTTCAAATATCCTCTGTAGTGTTCCTAAACTTAACTCAAGTCAAGGAATCCAGAAATGGCAGGCCGAGTTCTCTAGAGGTTAAAGTGCCAATAAGCACTACACTTCGGGGCGGCCTGGTGGTAGAGGCGATTCATACGGCAGGACCAGTGTTCGAATCCCATCCGGGACCCTTCCCCCGTAGCGAGGACTTGATTATCCAACTATGTGGTATCATTAAGTCCAGTAAGCCAGAAATGGTAGGCATGACCTAAGGGGTCTTTGGGCCAAAGAGAGAGAGAGCCAATATAGAAGTCTGTATTAATAAATATAAACCGCCTAATTATCCATGAAATGCTTTTAAGTATACAAGCAATAATTAATGATTCCTAATTTCGGCAGACAATTTCGTGTACCGATTCGGGAGTTACGCATGCAATAATCGTAACATTATTTACCAGCTGTTTACACCATTCTGACCATACGTACGTTCCTGGTGAACCTTACTACGGCATTCGCTTCTGCCAGTGAAAAACCACATTTTGCGGCACTCGCATTAGAAAATAGACACAACACAATTTGCCATATCGATCGTCAAACAAGCCGCTTGAAGAATCATAATTGCCGACACATGCCAACCCAAGGGCTTCCAACCAAGCGGTGGAGCAAGTCCTTGCAAAAAAAAAAAACCTAAATTCTCAGCACACACACACACACACACACGCAAAAGAGTAGCCCCAATGATGTTTCGATTTTGTTTGCTCAAAATGCCTACGTTGCCCTTTCATGTAGATCCTCTTGGCAAGCATCAAATTAATGTGCGGTGTTGTGTGTTGGTAGGCAACATTGGAGAGACTTCCAGCTCTTCAAAGCAATCGGTCTGATTTAGCTTTTTTTGAATAGAGGAAATTAAAACATAAATCGCACCGCTAAAAACCGGACACACTGGACACTTATAAAGACGGCAAACGGATGCTCAGTAGTCCACAAACTGTCCTCTCCACACTGCTTATGTTGGGTGTGCTGGTAGTTGGAGTAGTAGTAGTGGTGGTGCTCTGTGTGTAGTACTATTTATAGTACGAGACCAATAAACCAAAAACCAGCCCGTCATGAATGACATTGGGAAAGCATACGGGTACCCTCCCCCACCCCCCCTCTCCCCCCTACCCATCCCTTGAGTTTGTGTGTGTGCGCATAAAAGAAGCATCGGCTCCATAAGGGTGGCGTGCGATTGTGTGTATTTGCGAGAAAACGTACGGGAAAATATGCATGCGCGCGTGTGCGGCTTTTGTTTGTGGTTCCCGACTGTATCAGTGTACACTACCACACACACACACACACATCTACAGGCCGGGTGAATTCTTGGTCGCTTTATTTGGTGGAAATATGTATGCAGCAGACTCCGGCATTAACAAGGGATGACGTTGCAGGGTCAGTGAAATGTCATAAAATTGCCAAACAATACATGTTAAATTGATTAATTTGCTTTGCAAAACCCAAAAAAAACTAGCTTCACAAATGTATTTTGACCAATGCAGTATTTGCAAATTATTCAAACAAAATATTGTCAAAATTGGGAAAAAAAACAAAAAAATTAAGAGCTTTTCAAAATTCAGGATAAAATCGACCATATTTTTCCAGTTTTTACATATTTTTATCAGATGTTTCAAACCAAAAAAAAACTTAATTCTAATTTTCCCACCTTTAACATTTTTAAAAAGATTTTCCATTTATCTAGAACTGCGATTAGAAAATTGTTAAACAAATGTAGAAATTTAACTTTGAGTAAAAGTGAACGGAATAAACAAATTAATTTATACTTCATTGAAAGGTTGGTACCCTCGGACATCTACTCTACTCTACATCCGCTAAAACTCTAGCAAACTAACATTTCAGATATATATTTTCTTCTATTAGATATGTTGGAATCGGCAAATAATTTTGGATGGCAATTCAGTGTGATACATGAGCTGACTTAATCCCTTGAACAACGGGACAAGTTTTCAAATATTTTACACTGGGTCGTATATACAGAGCATTCAGGATGTAGTAGCAATGTGTATGCCATTTCTGGACTCTGTCCAGTATGCCGATGGCAGTGGCGATTTCAGCAACACCTGACATCGAACCCCGTCAGTACTGTCTTCCCGTAGCAAGAACTCATTATCAAGATCTAAGGGTAAATTTAAGTCAACGAAGCCGAAAATGGCTGGCAGAGTAATATCGAAGTTGTAGTGGTAATCAAGAAGAAGCGGACTTGATCCTTATTTCAGACCAATTGTTTGGTATTATTCACATAACATTTAGCAGTATACAGTCTCAGCATACTTCCAAAAGGCATCAGGGTTAGTATTGGTTCTAATCCAAGCGCAAACTGACGCTACACAACTCTCGGTCGAGTTGATTGAAAAAATCAACATTAAACAAAGAGTCGTCACCTTCGTTAGCACATTGAATGATCAACTTTCCGCACGTTTCCCTATCCCACACCTTCTCCCCCCTTCTAGAGGGTTGGTTGTTTATTCATACTGTGGAGAGCGAGATAGGTGTTGTATATTTTACCCCATTTAACTCACCTTTTATGGTTGGCACCGCTGTATGTGCGTCTGCCGGATGTGTGTAGCTGTGTGTTTGCCTGCTTTGTACGAACGACGACGCAACGCTGAACCGCTTACTTCAATCCAATTTTGCGTTCCACTAGCAGGCGGCGCCTTCACTCTAAATTGACAGCTGACAGTGGAGAACACTATAAACACACGTACACGCGCACGCACACACGTTACACAGAGAGGGACACACACCAACACACCAACGAAGTAGGCGAAATGAGTCGATTCTTTCGCTTTTGTTGTGGTGTTGTTGCACTTTTGCCACCTTTTTTCCCCCTCCCTGCCTGCTGGTTTATTGGTTCTCGTCGGTACACACGCACCCGCGCACGCACGCACACAAACGAAGGAAGTGAAGCAAAACGCAAATAGCTTTCTACCCTACTACACTACACTGTCGTCACACTGGATGAAACAAAGCACGAAATAAACGATAGAAAATATTATGCTTCCGAACAGCAAACAACAACGAGAAGAGCGCTCAAGTATTCAACTCACAACCGCTAAACACGCAACCACACGCGACACAAACAAACAAACAAACGAATGCATTGATCCTTGCTGCGATCGATCGAGCCGATTTGTTCACGTCTTTCGCCCCATTTCCTATCAATTTTTCATCTTGTTCTACCTTCCATGGCCCCAAAAAGTATAATGAATCGTGCGTCGTGGCGATCAAAGTCGCGCGCGGACAAAAAGAACCAAAAAAAAACAACGCACACGAATTGGGCACGCACGCTCTCTATACTCCCACACGCTCGGCGGAATGAAAACAGCACGGACTCACACATACACGGCTGGGCGCACACATACATACGCGTATCGAAAATCACATGAATCGTACTCCTACGCACTACACGCTACCCCAAATGCTGAAGGTGCAAGTATCATACGTGTGAAAGAAAGGGTGCTGTTACTAGGACAAGTGAGTGAGTGAGAAGGATGAACCACAAGAAAACTACTTTTCTTCTTCGTTTTGTCTTCTTTTGCCCTGACGCATGTGACGTAGTTTTCAAGTGTCACCATGGGGGATAAGAAGGAGAGCGAGTGAGAGAGAGTGGGCAAGAGAGGTGACAGAAAAACCGGTGCCACACTTTCGCTACCACTTTTGCACTTTTCCTTCTTCTGTTCCACACACACGTACATATACACACACACCTATTTCTCTTCCCACTCTATTTCCCCAGCGAAAATAAAAACGCTGGCGGCCAATACGACGTTTCAGGAATCGTGAAAAAAGCAAACCGTCTGTGGGGAATATTTTATCCAAAAATTCTGATTTTTCCCTGCCAATCGCACCCGCCGACCAAGGATCAGCCGCCATCGACGGCGAGTCGGCGTAGTCAAGCGAACACACACAATGGGATCGCTCTACCGACAGCCAAAGGCACACAGGCACCGACGTGTTGGACAACCGTTTTCATCATCATCCACAAGCAGGCTGTGGCGAGCGGCTCTGTGTGTTGTTCGCTGTATTCTCCGCACACGATACAAAAAAAACCCTTCAACGTCAACGTGGAAAAACAGCGTACACCGCACGGAGAAGACGATGGAAAATGCGTCGATTTCGTCGGGTTTGCCGTTTTCTTTTAATACAACCGCGTTCTATAATCAGCCCGTAGGCGCAGATTGCGTTGCCTGCGTTTACACACTCTCGGAACGAACCAGCCAGCCAGACAGACGGGCGAACGTCGCTTTCTTCTTTCGCACACACACACTCGCACACACCTAGCCACACACAGTGCCTTCCCGTGGAGAGAAGAACACCGCTGTCGTCGCCATGGGGTCACGTTGGCACGGCTTCGCCCGTACACCCAAAATTTTGTAATCACTTTTCACACCAATTTCATGCAAGCTGGCCACAGTTTCCGACTTGCACGGCGATCGCAATACTGCACACGGCTGGATGATGGTGCTTCGTCCGAGAGAAATTCCACTTTTCACCGTTCACCGTTCGTACGTACCACTGGTCGCAGCAAAACGCGTCCGCACACACCGAAACTGAGAGAGCTCATTGAGTCGGGTTTTCTTCCGATGGTTGGCTACTGCATTCCAAAATTCTTCCCACCTCTGCCGAAGCACCCGTTCGATGTGTCGCGGCTTTGACGAAGTAAATGTCAAAACAATCGCACTCTTTCAACGAAGCAACTGTCAAACGATGCTTTTTGCGGTGCTTTTCAATTGCGCGAGAATATTGAGCCATAGAAAATTTGCGAAATGTGTTGTTAAATAAACCGATTTTGTTCTGCTCTTTTACACATGTTCTTCTTTTTTTTCTGAACTAACATTAAATTGCTCTTTTTCCTCGAATTATTGAAGTCCGTATAGAATCCACCCATACAAACACAAATGTTTTATCAACTGTCAAACTGCATGCTGCGTGCATGATGCAGCCTGGCAAACTCAAACCAGGCGATAGGGAGAAAAACATTCGAGTGCCGTACGTGAGTTGTGTGTACGCTTGGGGTAAATTATTTTCCAATAAACATGTTTGCCGGGAAATTCGGCCCCGAAAACAGGCAGCGGACAGTTTAAGCACACCGTGTGAAAGCACACACACACATCAAGCGCAACCCACTTTTACCCACAACTAACGCCAATGTCCAATCACTATGATATTCCATCTTGGTAAGCGACGACGAAGCCTCCATCAATTGCACCGCTAATCTGTTGCACCTACCTCTGTATTTTTGTAGGGCCGGAAAACCACCGACCGGTCTGCATCTGGATGTGATGAAGGAGGACAAGCTGATCCAGAAGCTGATGATCGACGAAAAACGATGCTACCTTTTCGGGCGCAATCCACAGATGAACGATTTCTGCATTGACCATGCGTCCTGTTCCCGTGTACACGCTGCGTTCGTCTACCACAAGCATCTGCACATCGCCTACTTGGTAGATCTGGGCAGCAGTAAGTGTTAGGCTTAGTGTGTGTGTGTGTGTGACCACCACCCGTGTACCTAGTGTCATGTTGATTTGAGTCCAATTTCGTTTCCTTGTTCCCTGCACGCATTAGCACACGGCACATTTATTGGTTCAGTACGGCTAGAAGCGAACAAACCAACGCAGCTACAGATCAACAGCCAATTTAGCTTCGGCGCCTCGACACGCCACTACATACTGCGCGAGCGACCCACCGTTGGTTCACGCACAAACATTATGGAGGACATACCGATGATGGACATCAGCGATGGCACCTTCCTGGGATTGCCGGAAAGTCAAACCGAGCTGGATGTAAGTACACACACCGGCGCGGGAACAATCGCTTCACGAGCGTTAAATGATTACCGTTTCAGAACCTTACCGAGTACAATACGGCACACAACCGGCGTATTTCGATGCTGGGTATATCGGACGACAGTGGTACCGTTGGTGGTGCGGGCGGTACCGGCGGACCGGGCGGCAACAGTGGCAACTCGTACAAAAAAAGCAAACGAAACAAGCGGAAAGGTGTTGCGTTTAATGAGGATGAAATTATCATCAACCCGGAGGACATTGATCCTTCGATTGGACGGTTCCGCAATCTTATTCAATCGACCGTGGTGCCGGTATCGGCGAAACGCGCCAAAATGGAGGTCCAAAACAATATGGGCATCGTGACATCGGTCGTCGTGCCCGGTGGGATGAAATCCGGTGGCTTCCATCTACACGGCCAGCAGCTTGCGGGTGGTATGCACGGTGGCCAGCAGCACCCGAACGTACCGCCCAGCCTTTACCACGGAATCGATCCGGCTGACGGGGGGAATGGGGGTGGACCGGGCGGTGGTTCTGGTGGCTCGACGGCCGATGGGCGTGGCTTCGGCGGGTTCGATATGGACACCACACCGAGCGGACTGTCGACCAAGCTGGGCATACTGTTGCCTAATCCGGCACCGGATGTAAACCCAACGCCGGTACCGGTCCGGGAGACTGCCTCGGTTCCTATGTTTGCTGTGCCGGGTACGACCGCATCCGGTGGTGGTGGTGCCATCAGCAACAATGGTAAGTCAACAATGCTTCCCAATGTGTCCCCCATCGTAATAACGAACGCGATCGATTGATCTATCTTCCAGCTAAAGCCGGGGAGAAACAACCTGACACGTCGGACGAGCCGAAGAAGAAGAAATACGCCAAGGAACAGTGGCCTGGCCGGAAACCGCTCGGTTTGGGCAGCTTCTAGACACGACGCACGCCGTGTGCCAGTGAATGTAAAATTATTTCATAACTCTACTACTTTAAGCGACTCCTGCGAACTATCGAGAAGAAATAAAGAACATGAAACTGTATGCAACCACCAAATGCAACAGTGTGTGTGTGTGAGTGCTCGGTATAAGCAAATTGGTTTAGATCGTTTGTCCGGTATGGTTGACCACAGTGGTTTTCGGCACCCGAAAAATCGGAATATAGGATAGAAAATGAAGAGGCCCACTCGCTAGCGTACCCACCAACAATTTCGGTTTCGTTTCGTTCTATTGCTTCCTGCAAATAAACACACAAACAACAAAACACGAGATGTAAAACTTATACACATACACACCTAATACGGGATTTATCGCTTCCTTCTTCCTCCTAACTCTCCCTTTTCTCTCTCGTGCGTGTCTCGTTTGTGTAGACGATTACGATTGCAGTTGTTAGTGGTTTTGCTTTAAACGATTCCCCTCCGTTTTGCACATTGGATTAGAGTTATTAAACTGACGGGGGAAATCGGTCAGTCATTAGTCGTTTATCTACTACAGTGAAACGCACCTGACCACACACGCACACACACAGCCAACTGCGATGTGTAGTAATAATACCATAATACTATATATCTCTATATACTCTTCCATTCATTAGCAGTGTAGCAAACCGATGCAAAAACCAAAACCCACCAAGGAAAGGAAAATAGGAATCCTATTATAATCGGTTCTTGTCCCTGTGTTTTCTTGTCTTCTTCTTCCCGCTCCTTCCCCGTTTTGTCCTTCCTGATCGTTCGTAATCCTATACATTATACAGTAGATATATTGTGTGTTTCATCTAACTCATCCCATCCCAGCTCACTGCCAGTCTAACTAACTGCGCCAGATACGGCCGGAGGCGCCTGCAGGATGGCTGAGCGCCGCGGTCACTCCCGGTAGAAAAAATCTATCCTACCAATTACCAACACCTGTTCGGACGAATCGCGGTACCGGGTGCAAACGATTCGCGCGCCGTTGCCATAGGAACGCATACCCACCGCCGTACCGCGATTCGGCCGTACACCCATAGGAACAGGTGTGTACTTGTGATACCTAGTAGTTAGTAGAGTGTTTTCCTCTTTTGTTTCGTTTAGCTAAATAAGTAATTGCCCTACTATTCCTCGCTACAGCTAACTTCCCCCCTGCCCCCTTTTTTTTACGCCCCGCTCTCGGATAGGTTGTTTTAGTCGTAGTTTCTACGTTCCGGTTCTTGCATCGGATAGGGGGGGGGTTGTTTTTTCGTTTTTTGTTTTGGCCGGACGGGAAAAAAACGTGACGATGATGGTGTGGATCTAAGGATATAAGTTACTCGGCCCCAGGCAGGTCCTTTTCCTCTATTGCCACACATCCCGCAGATTCATCGTACCGAACTGATTGCTTAGCTTGTCCTGCTGCTGCTGCTGCTGCTGCTGATGGGGGACGGTCTTAGGAAAGCTGGCGAACGCTGCTGTCGCGGGCATTGCTTGTCCGTGCTGCGGTGGAATGCCTACCATCGGCGGGAACCCGGCACCGTACTGTGGCATCGTCGCTCCGTACGGGGAGGGAACCATACCGGGCGGAACACCGCCGGCAGCACCCGGTGCGTTGAACATGGCGCCACCGGCCGGCATCATGTTCGGGGCACCATTATTGTACACCAGCTGCGGTGGAACACCGCCCGCAACCGGTGCCACACCACCACCCATCATGGGATACTGCTGCCCGGGGGCACCGTTCAGCCCCGGGAACGTTTGGAATGCACCGAACGCGTTCGCTGGCATCATGCCCCCACCGCCAGCACCGTTGAACGGTAGGGTGGCGGCCGGTGCATTTGCGGCAGGCGGTAATGTACTGCCGGCCGGCTGGAATCCACCGAAACCTGGCGCACCGAACCCACCGGCACCGACCGGTGGCACCGTACTCGGTGCCGCACCATACAGAGCCATAATTTTGTCCTTCGTAAGCTTACCGCTCGCATCCGTACCACTGCCGGCCGTGCCGGATTGGTTGAAAAAATCCGCTTCCACCTTTGCCAAATCGTCCGTTTCGTTGCTTTTCCGCTCGAGCAAATCCATCCCATTGCTACCGGTCGATAGTCCGTTGGCCGGTTTGCTACCACCAACGCCACCGTGATTCATCGCTATGCTGCCCTCGCCGAGCGAAAGTCCTAACAGATCGGTGCCGGCGCTTGTGTTACCACCGACCACATTCCCCGACCCACTGCTGTTCGCCAGGGTGGCAGTGGCTGCTGCTGCGTCCGAGGTTACGGAGGACGTGGAACTGTTCAGCGACACAACCGAGGTCCGGCTGGACGCTTTCATACTGCTGGCAGGTGCTTTCAGCTTTGGCACAGCGGCACCCGACGAGGAACCGGTCGACGATGGGGACGCACCGGTGGAACCGTGCACCTTCTTGTCGGCGGGTGACGAAAGCGACAGCGATCCGCTGACCGACCCGATACCACCACCACCGCCCCCGGAAGCGGAAGCCTTTTTCTTGCGCTTTTGCCGTTCGATCTCTTCGTCGATTTCACGGTCCCAGTCGACTTTCGGTGCGGGCGGCGGCACCCATTCGCGGGCAAGATACTTCTTGTGTTCGTACTTCGCGCGGATGAAGCTCTCGAGTGCGGAATCGGTTTGGGGGCGCCGGAAGCCGTCCGGTATCATCGCTTCGTATACGGCACGGGCCCGCGAGTTGCCCATTTGTTCGAGTGATACCTGGAAGAAGAGGATTTTGGGGAGGGGGAAGTTAGTCATTTCAACATTCTTATCAGAACATCAAAGGGGTAGCTCACAGACGTTCAGAGGAAAATAATTTTAAGCTTCGGAAGAGTACTATTTCAAAGAAAGAAAACATCTTGAGCGGAACCTTGTATAGGGGCTTCTACGAAGAAGCTTTGCCTGTTGTCGATGGTGCCCCGTCCCCCAAAAGGTCAAAAGACAAAAGACTTGCCAGACTCCGATGTGTTAGACATGTCATGAGAATGACACCCGACGATCTAGCCCGTAAAGTCTATTTGAGGCGTTCATACCGATAGAGGTCTAATCTGAGATGAAGTAAGGTCTTCGTTGGAAAGGACAGTTAACGCGTGACGAAGAGAAATTAATTCACTTCCTTATCTTTCATTACCACATCAACACACGAATCTCGGCATTCAGCACCCCGAGGATACCCCGAAAACAAACAAAAAAAATCCAAAATCATTCCCCTCGCACCAACTGCCTAAGGTCAGGTGGATGGAAGGAAGAGAAATAAGGCGGAAATAAAGCAATTAATTAAGGCACACCGGGATTGACGTGTAGGCCACGAGCGCAACGGCGCATGGGCGCCACACACCGGCATCCCACCCTGACCCCCCCCCCCCTCCCCCATTTCCCTTGCGTTATCTGCCTTTGATCTTGCTGCGTGTGTCCTGGTGTGTCACGTGCTCGCTCACCCAAAAAACACACACAAACCCACACATACACACGCTTTAACTTACCACCTGTTCCGGTGTCCAGCTGTCCAGGTTAACCGACTTTACCCGGCTAATGTGCACGCCCAAATTACGATGGATGCCGGCACAGCGTATGCAAAGGAAAACGCCCAAATTCCAAGACGCCCAGCGTGGTCCCTTCGCATCACAGTCGACACAGTACTTGTTGTCATCGTCCCGCAGCATCTTCGTTAGCAGCATTTGACACTTTTCCTGTATCTGCTTCTGCCGTTCCGTTTCATTTTTTCTGCTCATGGTGATGGCGCTGTTCCCTCCGTTCTAGTGACCGGATTTCTGCTCCTGGTTCTTTTATCGCAATGTATCTTCTTATCTTATGTGTTTAATCCAAGCAGCCGTTCGAAATCCGGTCCGCAGCTTACTTCGATCGGTGCAAAGATACTGCAACTGTTGTAGGAGAGCGGAAACTAAAGGAAGAAACAGGGAAAGCGAACGAAAAGATAAATCATTAATATTTAATGTAATTAACAAGTACGCACGCATCGGTATCGTTTTGTGATACGCGAAATACATGTACAAGCTTCACTGCACACTTTCTTTCACTATCTCGGCCCGAACGTCCGTCCCAACGGAGACCGGAAGTGGACATATATAGCGCGTAAAATGGAAGGCAGCGGCAATGGCGGAAGCATTCGCTGTGGCCGCAAGGGTGATAAAAAGTGAATTAATATTCACTTTTGCCACTTATCTGTTGTCGGCGAGGGCGATTTTCTTCACACCAGCCACACGAACGAACGAACGACCGACGAAGAAAAAACTACTAAATGAAACTAATTCACGCGATTGGGCGGGTGTCGCAGTAGAGGTCACGTTTGTAATCAATTTACGATTGCAATAACACGAATCGAAAGAAATTCGATTTCATTCACGTCTAGTCGGCCGTTATGGATCAGGAAGGCCATGGAAAGTGTGTTTTTCCTGCATGATTCACGCCCCCTACCAGGCTTGATGTACTGACGAAGGAGCGCACAAGGACGCCGATCTTTTTAAAGGGCTTCCCATAATTTCGAGTGTAAAAATAAGGAATTGGGTAAGCTGGCTTCGTTTGCTATCTGGATAACATTTTGGTATGGCTTTTGGGGGTTGTGGGAGGAGCGGAGTGAAGGGGGCGAAAGGCACGACAATTCACACACATAACCACTTGCACAACAGTGGTGTGCATTGTGTGTGATAAGACGATTTCTTTTCGCGCTGGGAAGCACCATGACGCATAGGCGAAGGAAAACGGCAACGTTCACTGATTGTAAAATTTTGTACCGTTTTTGACCTTCGGTTGGGGGAGAGACTGGGCGTTGTTTTCCCATGTGCTGCACTTATCCATTGCACTTTGCCTTTGCATCCTTAGCACAAACACAATTTTAATCATATATAAGGTGAGGGGCGTAACATCACACTCTCCCTCACACGCTTATCATAGACTGTCCATCCCTTTGCTGCTGAGAAGAGGAAGCAAGGGAAATTGGTTTTTCTATTTACCAACATACGCCCACGCATACGGGAAAAACCTTGCAGATAGGAAAATACCGATTGGGATCCTGGGAGCAGCAATCTTTGTTATTCCCACTTTCTGTGAGCACTTCTTCTTCACTGCCCTCTGTTTGCTGCAGTTTGGCGAACAGCAGAATACGCTCCGGTTTATGGATGAAACACTTGCTTACCAGAAACCACACGCAGACTCAGTCAAACTCTGCACACAATGCTTATTCGCAATCGCCAATTTCGCAAAACGGTGTGCAATGATTGGTTGCGTGTGTAAAATTTGTGTAAAGTTTCGTGAAGATACTTTTGCCGAGTTGTACCTGTTTCGTTGTTTGTTTTCTTCGCAGCGTTTTTTTTTGTGTGTGTATGTGGATGACAAGCTGTCAAGTTCGTGTCACGGCTTGGAATGTTTATACGGTACAGTTGAGTTGACAGCGTTAGCATCTTCTGCACGGAAAATAGCACGTTTGCTAAACATGGAGAGCAAACAAAAAGAGAAAAGCTGAACTTTTTCTTCGATATTCTTGCGTTTGGTTTGAGATTTGAAGTGTTTTAAATAACAGACTTTAGATTTGGTTAAATGGATTTGAAATAGTCTGAATTTCCATTTAAATAAGGGAGCGTATATGTTATTACGTGTTAGCCGTGATCAGCGGTGTTGGGAATCGGCAATTAATATTTCCATGTAAATCAGCCTCACGGTATGAAATTTACCCTACAAAATGGTAGTTTATGTAACGCAAAATCTTCACGTTTGTTCTATAAGTTTGTTAAAAGCTGTTGGTTGTTTCCATTTTCTTTGCGAGATCAAAATAATAAATTTAGCAGGAATAGCGCTTCTGTATTTCGCCTTCGCACTTCCAGTAAAAGAGCTTAGTATGTAAAAACTGAGGCGCCTACCAGTAGTTTTTCCGTTCAATAAAACGAACTATCAATTTTATCCTTTTGTTTGAACAAAAATGCCGTTGTTTGGTAAAAAAATATTCAAACCCACCAATTCAGTCAAACACAACGATTTCAAGCAGTATTCAACCACGCGAACTATACCGCCGGACAGCCATACCAGCAGCTGTCATCCTGGACCACTGAACAATACACACAAGCTCGTGCTCGTTTAAATTGAGGAGGACACAAATATTGCGACCAGCAGTATCGCATTTCATCCAGAAAGCAAACGGAAAGCATATTTGCTAGTTCATTGTAATGTACGGTCGATAAGTTTCGAGTAAAATACGACTAAATAGACCACCTAATCCAGCAAAACAGTTGGAACTGTGCGTAAAAGTGTTTTTTTGTGAATGTGTGAGAGAGAAAGAGAGAGAGAGTGAGACAGAAGGAGTACATTCCAAGCATTTTGGACGGGTGAGTAAAGCGGAGTACCTATAGAGTCGCTGGAGAGTAAAAGAGAAAGCAACACTCGCAAAAGTGCAGGAGCGCGGTTGAGGGCGCGAACGTGTGAGCGAGAACGGAAGACAACGAAAAACATGCGTGCCTGAGTGTGTTTGTGTGTGCGCGGCGCGACCGACGTACAAAGGAGGATATCAAAATCTTTTGCTCAGCGCGAAAGGAGTGGTGTGGTAGCGTTTTCGTACCGTGTCCGACAGTTTAGTGTGCTTTTTGGCGTGTTCGCGCGAGTATCGATTGCAGTGCTGGTGACCATTTTGAAGCGAAAGGTTAGTAGTGTTGGTGGAAAGCGTTCGTTGGTGTGGAAAACTGTGTGGAAATGTTTAGTGGCCGTTATGGAAAAATAACAGCGATGGTCCCATCTTCATTTGTCCACGGTGACTACGGGACTGCAAATAAAAAATTTAACGAAAATGGCCCAGCATGTCGTCTCGCTTCCACCACCGGGCTAAGATACGGGCAGCAATACACAGCACCACGAGCGGCGCTCTCTTTTTGCTTCTGCTTTTGGGCCAGTGATGCTGTTCGCTCTCGGACGCTCTCTTTCTTACATCCGGAGCAGCGCGTTAAACATACAGTCCGTCTCGTTCGCACGTACGACTGTCGGTGAGATGCGGGAGCGAGAAAGAGCACATGACCATTGCAGATTTAAATCATTCGCGCGATGTGACACGGGTGTTTGTCTTCACGCACATAACTCTGCACATTAAGATTTCGATATCATGTGTGTGTGTTTTTGACTGTTTCGCGAGATTGAGATGCATCTCGCGCATCTCGTTACTGGCCGCCTGCTGGATCAGCGGCGTGAGGAAGCAGCGCGAGACGGTAAGAGCGGGATAGGATAGGTAACATATCTGCGCTCATCTATCTTGTGCAGTTGTTGACGGGAGGCTGAATGCTGAATAGGCGGGTTGGTGGGTGGGGTGGTGGAGGAAGAGGGGTGGGGGTGGGGGAGGAGAGATGCAAAACAAAAAAAGGAACCGGTTAAGACGGTGTGCTGGCGAACGCACATGGTGATGGTTTGGATGGCCAATTTATGTTCCCTTGCCATGCCTGCCCACCTAGCCAACCCCCTGCCCCTGCGAGCTGCTGGATGTGGCAGCACAACACACACGGGGCAACAGGAGCATAAACACTGTACGGCAAACTAACTGCAAATGACGGTTGAATCTAGCTGAATATTAATTAGTAAACGTTTATAAAAGATACTTCAGATATCTCTGTAAGTTTAGCTCCCAGAATTCCTCTTTTATCGTAAAGAAATTTAAATTTATTGAAATAAATTTATTTCAACGACAGACATGAAAACATACGATGGAGCTTATTCTTCATTTTTATTAAACCACTTTAGAAGAACTTATCTTAAACAACCTTTTTTATTCGCTTCTTAACGACAACTTAACGACTTATTTCAAGTTAACTATATGATAAGGTTCTTTGGGTGTAATTAATTTCAATTAAGCATCTAAATTTAAACAAATGTTTGATGACATCCCGACAAAAAGAAGCGAAATATGTGGAAGCAATTTAATCATAAATCAACCTTATTTACTTATTTACTTATTTATTTACAACCTTTACTATAAACACGTTTCCGAGCTATTCATTTATAAAAATGGAATCTTTTTGGAATCTGGAAAATTGGAATGGAATCTGCATAGAAGATTTGCCTTTAGCAATCCATTCAAGTGTTCCAATTATGACGAAATGTTCTGTAAAGCAGAGCTTCTTTTCCATAAAACATTTGAAACAAAACCTTGAAAGGTCTCGGCCTGCCATTTTCAAAGCTTTCTGGCCATTCAAGGCTTTCTTTGCCTTGAATTTACCCGTAAGCAAAGTAGTAAGCCCCTGTGTACGGGGAGCCGGTCTGGATGGGATTTGAACCCCGGGGCTGCCGTGTGCCCCAATGGTATTATTTTATCAACTTAAATAATTTCAAAAATAGTAGAGAAACGTTAGTTTTAATTTGCACTTAACTCAAACTTTTTTTTTCAATTTATTGAATTAATCTGTGTAGATAAATTTATTTCAACGTCCCACATGAAAACATACGATGGAGCTTATTCTTAATTTGTATTAGCTTAAAATACTTAGCAAACGATTTCCTTGTGTCAATTTTTTTTTACTCAAAAGTGGTTTTAATAATTAAAAGAATTAACTGTACAGTTGAAATGAACGTCCACTTATTTAAATAATAATTATTAGCTTCTTTCTGGGCGTCTACTGTGCACGTCACTGTGGACACCGTAAGGTTGTCGTGTCATGTCTTTTCACGTTTATGCACACTGCAGCTCACTGTTTTCCATCACCACCACCCCATCCGGGAGGGGTCTCGGGAGTGTGTGTGTGTGTGTCGCGGGGCTATGCACAGGGAGAGGTCGGTCGTAAATTTCTTTCGCCTCCAAAAAATAAAACCAACCGCGCCAATTCGGTTGCTATTTGGCCGGTTCTTGGCCGGCAGGCAGTGTTGTGGTTTGTGTGCGCCTTTGCAACGTGTGACTCAAAACGGCGGGTATGTAAATAGAAGGATGGTGAATATACACCAACAGATGTTGTACCGTGTGTTGTTCGAGATGCATGAAGGGACACAGTACGCGCCAGTGTACGACGTTTCTAAGTGCACCAAACACCGAAGGGTAAAAGAAGAAGCATCGGAACAGCGGCTTAGAATGTGCGCGAAAAACTCACACGTAGCAGGGAGAAAAACAAAAAAAATAGAAAAGAAAGGAAACATAAAACTGGTTTAAAAGTCGAACTTTATTGTTGGAAGCGTGTGCTTCGGCGTCAAATGTGCGCGAGGTCCGGCCGCGTCCGTTTCGGCGTTTTTTTTTAAGGGCTCGTTGGATGTGAATTCGTGTTAAATCAATTACCATTCCGGCTCACCTTTTACCCCAGAGTTAGGTTGCTCACTGCGATGCCATCGTTCGCTGCGGTGTGTATTGTGTTCTTGAAGGAACCCGAATTTCACATGCTTTTTATCGAGAGGACATCGAGAGGAGAGAAGTGAAGACGTTTTCTTATAACGCTGTCACTGCAATACCAGGATGTGATGATCATTACTGCGATCATCTCAAAACAGTGATGGCCGTATCCTATGATCCTCGAAGTTTTCATCCAAGCAAGCTTATATTCTTGGAGGCCGGGATTCAAATCCCAACCAGACCGCGTTCCCGTAAGTAGGGCTGATTACTTTACTACGGGTAAAATTAAGTCACAGAAAACTAGAAATGGCAGGCCGAGACCTCCCGAGGTTGTAGTGCTAAGAAAGAAGAAGAAGAAGCTTATATTCTTTGGCAGTCTTGGGTCTTAGCCAAGGTTTATCGCTTATTGAAGATCTGGCCAAGGAAGTATCTTCTTTCTTGGCCTGCTCTTTGACGTGCCTCCTATGAAGCACGGCTTAAAGGCATGGCCGTTGCATCCGGCTGCACTTCTCCATCCCTGGCTTCACCCGATCTCCCTGAAGTGGAGTCAGACCCACTTGATCCAGCCAACGAGCTCGCTGTGCTCCTCAACTCCCTGGTAGGGCGTGAGTCCGACAACCTCTTCAGCAGCCCTAACCAGCGCGTGTCCTTCCGGCCTTGGAAACGCAGAACACACTATCGTCTCAGGTGGTCGCCAAGCGTGTAGAATATCTATCTTGCCCAGAGTTTCTTCTTCCTTGACACTACAACCTCGAGAGGTCTCGGCCTGATATTTCTACCATTCTGTGACCTCTTCTGAAGGTAGTCAGCCCTGCGTACAGGGAGGTGTTCTTTAATGGGATTTGAACCCCGTTCCTGTATCAGGCCCCCGTCTTGTAACAGACCGACCAAGCAAACTTCAGACCTTAACCTGTTGGATGTTTATCCATAAGCCTGCTAAAATTGTTTTAAGTGTACTATAAAACTATTCTAAAATAAACCCTGGGTTTGCTCCGCTTTTTTTTCCTCTACAGACATTATTAAACCTCGCTGCCTGTGGAGATCGTTTTGAAACTCTCAAAAAGAAGTAAACCCTTGCTATGGAAGGGCTTTCGGTAGCGTCAGCAGAAGATGATCCGGCTGCGGATGGAGGTGGTGGGAATGCTGGCGGTGGTGGAGGAGCAGTACGACCGGGACCCGGAACCGGCCGAGGTGAAGAAACCCGCCGTTGCAATGCTCCTCGCGCAGCACGACCCCCGGCATCTATGTATGAAGCGAGTGGAGGAAACGTCGGCGGAGGAGGAGGCAGAGGTGGTGGCGGCGGCGGCGGTGGCGGCCACAATCGCAAAGCTAATCAACAACAGCAGCGACATCAACTGCAGCAACACGGTGGTGGTGGTGGTGGTGGAAAGAAGCAGAAAAAGGCACAAAAATGGAAGGCAAATAAGTATCGGGGCCGCGGTGGCGGTAAGGATTGTCCCGCACGAGGTGGACGAAAGGAGGGCGGCGGCAAGGCAGAAGACAGTACCGCACCGAATGGTGTAACCGGGGAAGATCAGATGACAGGCGGAATGGGTGCTGC
Source organism: Anopheles stephensi (assembly GCF_013141755.1). Taxonomy (NCBI): domain Eukaryota; kingdom Metazoa; phylum Arthropoda; class Insecta; order Diptera; family Culicidae; genus Anopheles; species Anopheles stephensi. The sequence goes on along the minus strand of NC_050202.1, from coordinate 11,375,296 downwards.
TTCCGGTGAATCACAGCAACAACTGCAATCGGAACCGGGTTGCTTCCATCAGGTTCAGCAGGGAACGTCCTCCACCGCCGGTAACGCACAACAGCAAGCATCCGGTTCGCAGACCTCCACCATCGGACAGCAAGCATCGGGAGCGGGGGGAGGGTCGGCCATGCCATCCACCTCCTCGGCCATGCCACCGCAGAAAAACAAACACCCGAAGCAGCAGAACCTAACGCCGATGGAAGTGCGCAACAAGCGCCTGCAGTCGGTTTCGAAATTTTTCCTCCCGGACAAGCGTCCCCGCAAGGAGTGTATCGTGCCGCCGACCAAATTCCTTCTCGGGGGCAACATTTCCGATCCGCTCAACCTGAACAGCTTGCAGAACGAGTCGGAAAATGCGGTCACCCCGAAATCGTCCCCCATACCGACGCCGCCCCACTACAAGGCGAAGATCGAGGTGATCATACCGCCGAACATTAACGATCCGCTTCATCTGCTCGATCCGGTCGACTCGGTCGAGTACGAGATGCAGCTCTGCTCGCCGATGAAGCGCAAACAGCGGACGCGCAACAAGCGCAAACGCAAATCACGCACCGCGACGGAACGGAACCCGGCGGACCTGTTGATCGATCAGCTGCTGCTACCTCCGCCACCGGGTGCGGATGAGAACCAGGCGGGGAGCAGTGGTGGGGGCGGGAGTAGCACTGCCGGAGCAGGACCGTCCGGTGCCGGGAAAGCGGAAGAAGCAACGACCGCGGAGGAAGCGTCCTTTACCGGCATCGGTCAGAAGTTGGCTGATGCTGCTGCGGCAGCGTTGCTGCACGCACCGGAGGACACTATCGCCGGTACGCATTTCCATTTCGGCGGTCAATCGTCCGGCGTCGGTGGCAGCAGCTCTTCCGCGCAGGGTGGCAGTAGCAGCAGCAGCAGCTTACCGGTAGCGGAACGGAACGCTTCTTCCGGTGGTGCGACGGTGGAGCAAGATCGTACCGACCGGGAGAAGGCGATGCGCAACTTGAAGCTCGATCTCGAAAGTGCCGGCGGTCGCAAGCGGCGTACGAGCGAAAGTACAAACAGCACCAAGAACAAACTGCGCCGGATGGATTCGATGGATAAGATCGTGAGTCCGGTAATTCCGCAACCGGGCGGTTGGAAGCGTGCCCACTGGCCACCACCGAATGCGGGTGGAAGCGGAGCGGTCGGGAGTGCGGGGCGAAACCGAACGCGAACGTACTCCGCCGCCTCCAACACGGATGAACTGCACGGGGAGGAGGGAACGGGGGTGGTGGGTTCCGCGGAGCAGCATCGAGCTTCTCAAGCACACGATAGTCAAGTACAAGAGCATTCCGCACGTCAACCCGATGCGGTGGATGATTTAACGAAGCAAGCGCTGGACCCGGCGGGTGCGAACGTACCGCAGGAAGGTGGTGACGTTGCTAGGGGAGAATCGATCGAAACCGGTCAGTACAGTCAAAGCGATGACGTTGGGATGGTAGATCGTCCGTTGGCGTTGGCACAAGCGAGAACTCCACGGGGAATCAATCCCCAGCCACGGACGGCGCCGGATGCTTCCGGAGAGTATCACTTTGGGAATTACGATCGCTACTACGGTTACCACAGCCTGAACGAGTACATCGACGTGCGGCTGAAGGTGTTTCTGCGCAACTCGTACCTGTTCCGCGATAAGGACGTGCTGGACATCGGTTGCAACGTCGGCCTGATGACGATTGCCGTCGCGAAGATGCTGCACCCGAAGTCGGCCACCGGCATCGATGTGGATGGCAAGCTGGTGGCGAAAGCGCGCAAAAATCTTTCCAAGTACGTGCGCGTGCCGCGCACCGTTGGACGGAGAGCGAATCGAGAGTCGACCGTGACTTCGGCTACCGTGACCTCGATGGAAGTGAGCGAAGAGCCGGCGAATCGGAGCGGCTTTACCCTGCCCTTGGAATGCGATCCGCTACAGCTCGCGGTAGGTGATCCGGCAGGAGCAGCAGCGACTAGTCAAGCCGGCTGCGATGAGGAAGAATCTGTTGCTGCTGCTGCTGCTGTCACTGATTCGGTTGCTTCGAGTGCTGCGGACACGGTCGGTGCCGAAAACCCACAACCGGGAGAGCCCGTTACGGTTGCCCTGGCTGAAGAAGAAAAGGAAACGAAACCACCGGAAGCGATGGAAGAGCAACCGGGTGGCGAAGGACCCTCGCAGGCACCCGAGGCCGGTGACGAATCCGTACTGCTGCTGCAACAGCGACAAAATCGCCGCCGGAAGCAACGGAAGGCTCAGAAGCGGCGTCAGTACCATCACCACCACCACCATCACCAGCAGCATCACTATCAGCATCAGCTGCGACGGCAGCGGACGGAACAGTCCCAGTACTTTCCGATCTCGTTCCCCCTCACCATGGGCAATCTCAGCGGGAAGGTGTGCCAGATGGATATTGGCCGGACGGAACACAAATTTCCGCACAACGTTCGGTTTAAAACGGTAAGAGACTTCGGTTGGCACTAGTAGTTGGCTTTGTGCTGTTATTTTCACCGGGGTTTTTTGTGTGGTTTTCTCTCTCTCCAGATGAATTATGTCCTGAAGGACGAATCGCTGATCAACTACGACACGCAACAGTACGATCTGATCCTGTGCCTTTCGGTGACGAAGTGGATACACCTGAACTACGGCGATTTGGGGTTGAAGATTGCGTTCAAGCGCATGTTCAACCATCTGCGGCCGGGCGGCAAACTTATCCTGGAAGCACAAAACTTGCCCAGCTACAAGAAGAAAATCAAGCTATCGGTAGGGCCTGGCAATGGGAGATGGGCATTGTGAACGGGTGGTGCATTAACGTTTCTTTCCTCTCCCTGCTTCATCCTCAATAGGCTACGATTTTCGAAAATTATTCTGGTATTGAGCTGTTGCCGATCCGCTTCCACGACTATCTGCTCAGCCCGGAGGTGGGCTTCAGTCACAGCTTTCCGCTAGGGATACCGCGCCATCTGAGCAAGGGCTTCCGGCGACCGATTCAGGTGAGTGTGCGTGAGCGGTGGATGAGTCGAGATAGTGTCAATTACCAATTACCAAACCGCCTTCGCATTATCCCCAGCTTTACATCAAGGGTGATTTTACGCCATCGCAAGCAAAGTGGAGTGACACGTATCACCCCGGCACACCGTACGAGAACCATCGCGGTATCTACACGGACATTGTTACCGCATCGCAGTCGTCGCAGGCCGGTTGCATGTGGGGTGCGACGACACCGTACGCACCGAGCTACAGCTACCGGCAGCCCCCGACGCCCTCACACGGTGGGGGTAGCGGCAGTGGCAGCGGGTTTGCCTCCACCTCCCCCTACTACAACCCGCGCCAGACGGACAGCTATCTGCCGAGCTACGACAACAACATCGGGAACGGGCAACGGCCCGGTACGTACTGCTTTGCATCGCCGCTCTACTCGACCACCTGGTCACCGCCGTCCGATATGCTGGCGACGAGCGGGGGTGGTGGTGGATCGTACCGACGTTCCGCGTCCAACACACCCAACTCGGCCAGTATTCGCAGTGCCGATAACGATGAGCACTACTATGCTGGTTCGATCGGTGGTGGCGGTGGTAACCAGCGGCGGCATCATGTCTATCCACCGATCGATGTACTGCCACCGCTGCTCGGATACGACGGGATGCGCCCCGGAAGCTACCGGGGTGGTGGTGGTGGTGGTGGCGGCGGAGGAGGAGGAGGTGGTGGTGCGATGACCGATTCCGACTCGGAACTGTCCTCGAATTCGGCCTCGCAAACACCTACCCGCCAGCAGCAGCTGGCCGGTAGCTTCCTGACGGACGATCAGTCAAATTCTCCCAGCGGTCACTCGCAGCCAGACAAGTAGTGAGAGGGGTTTTAATAGGGTAAACGGAAAAACACGCTTCTTCTACTTACTAGACAAACAGCGCAAATGGACGCTGTAGGGGGGAGGGGGGGTAGGATTACGATGGTCGAAAGAGGACGCACAAAAAAGGCGGCTAGCGAGAACGGACACCACGACGGTCGTATGCTTGCAGTATATGGGGAGACGTTCTGGAGACGGGTTATGCCGCAGGAGGGACCTGCGTACGTCCATGACCGTGCGCTCAGCATCCCGACACCGTGTGTGATAAAGATTTCATTCGAAAACAGTGATAATCGTTCCACGAGAAACCAAAAAGAAGAAAAAAAAACAAAACACAAAATGGCGGATAGTAACGCCGTAGTATGTGCACACAGTTGCCAGGCCAACCCATACAAAGGTTACTTTTTGAAACAAACACACACACACACAAAGTTCAGTATATAGGACGGCACAAACTTTTTGGGGAATTAGAGCAGATAGGTTCTAAACGTCGTAAAGGAAGTTCAGGAAGTATTTAACTCGTTTTCCTTTTGTTTCGGTTTTTCATTAAACCGTTTGTTGCCTCACTCTTTCTTTCATCGATTATTTGTTTAAGGCAGTTATTTGTTTTAATTTCTTTCTTCTCATTTTGCTTGGCTAATTTTTAAATCCCCCCCCAAACCAGTTACTTTTTGTAAATGTGCGTAAATGTTTAGATAGTAGTTTGCTTCGTTTCGGGTCACCATCTCCACCGCCAGAGCAGCAACCACGCGCATCATTATTATGCGCGGACATGTAAACCGACTATATAGAAATAGGGAATTAGAAGGTGCGTTGGTGAGTTGACAATTCTAAATTGTACGACCATACAGAAACGAAACAAAATCCGCTTATAGCGTTCTGCACTTCCACCAGTGTGTTGTGGGACGTATGAGAAGAAAATAATATACATTTGAAAGAAAGCGAATCGTTTAAGAGGAGGCCCCAGTTGGGCTAGTACATACAAGCATCCGAACCATTGAAATCTATCAAATTACCACCATCCGAAGCACAGTGGTAATACTTGGTTGATGAATATTTCTAGCTTTTCCGAAAAATTACATGTTATCCAAGCATTTATATATAGGCTATATTATGAGTCCAGCTTTTTTTGGAATGCAAATTTTCAAAGCTTGCTCTAGCTCATTCGTACGTGCGGGCTCTAAGTCGCATAGGACGCTTGCAGAGGCCCGAGACCCCCCATCTTCAAATTTCTATAGAATTAGAGAATATTTAATTAAGCCTCAAAAGACATTCCTGAGCATACCTCTGCATAACTTTTGTTCCATTTAACCGTATGTTGTATGTTGTTTTGTACCTGGTGTACAAAATTAGCCTCTGCAAGCTTCAACGTTCAATTCAAAAGTGTCTGTCAAACGGTAGACAATCTTGTCGGAATGTCGAACATTTCAAGAATTCAACCGTAGCACATAACCTGGCATACAGGAAACATCCAACGATTCGTAGCACATGATTTTGGTTGTTAAAACTTTATTTTAAAAAGCATTATTTCCCTTTATAAAATCTCAAGTTCTTGTTTATATTTAAATAAAATGTACAGTTCACTTTAAAACGGTTTAAAGCATTTTCTTATCATCTTTCATATAAAAACCTGCTGTGAAATATTTCACCGTCTCTCGTACGCGGTTGGTCGTCGCACACCGTTGTCGAGCAACGGAGAATAGACCCGCATGACATCAAAACTGAGCGGCGAGGTGGAAAAGAGAAGGCGACGGTCGTGCGCGAGCGGGAGAGGAAACGTTGCTGTCATCTTTAGCATAGGAAAGATACACACAAGCTCGTTGGTTTTAAATCTCCAGCAGAAAAGACGCGATTTTTGTGCGGAAATCGGATAACGCAGCCGGGCACGGTGAGGCAAGCGGCGGGTGCGGCTCATACCGCTGTTCGTTGGATGGTCGTGGAACAAGAAACGGTCCGGATTATCCATAAAAATCCAGCCTGCAATCAGCGAGTGTGAATGTGTTTGCACGTGTGTGTGTGTGCATGAAGTGAGAGAGCGAGAGCGCGTGAAATCGAGAGCCGTGTGAGCGAAAGATCCGCGTGAGAGCAGCACGGCACACAACGCGCTGAGCTGAGAAATGCTATGGTGCAAGAGAGAGAGAGCGAGAGAGATAGAATACGCGAGAGTGAGAACGAGCACAATAATTGCGAGGAGCAGCGAGAAGCTAGCGCAACAAACAAAAGCAACAACAAAAAAAGAGTCGTTCCTGTCGGACGGATCGTCGGTCGTCGTTGCTGTGTGCTGTGTGCTGTGCTGGGTTCGGTTTTGGTGTGTCCCTGGCGCTTCCCTGGCGTGTGTCCCTGTGTGCCTGGTTCGCAACCAGCACGGTGGCCTGTACGGTGCGGTGTGTGTTTGTGTGCGTATGTGTGGTGTTGATGATGTTGTTGTTGCGGGGATGTAACTAATAGGAACGGTCGCAGCAACAGTCGCAGCAGCAGCAGTTCTGCTGACTCTGTGCACGGGCGTTGTACAAAAGGCAGGGCCAACAGCCCCAGTACAAAGGCAAGAGCGCAAACCACCATCGGAACTCCCTGGGAGTTCTGCACGGAGCAGCACCAGTGTGATATCTCGCGCAAGGGGTGCGTTTTCGTTTTCCTTTTTTCCTGCGAGCTTGCAACGATGTGCGGTGCGTGCGTGCGTGCATATGGAGGGGGTAACGGGAGGGCCGATGGGGATGAAGGGCGACCATCCGGCTTTCCGGTTACATGCAAGCGGCGGGTGATCCGGTTGTAGCTTCTTCACGCAGCCCTTGTAATAACCACATTCGTTCGAGCAGAGGTTTCGATTTGGACACGCTGGAAGGAAAATTCCTGCACAGGGCAATAAAAAAGGACGAGCAACACCAGCAAGCAGCAGCAAAGGGGAAAACGAAATAGAAACCTGCCAACAAAAAAAAAAAAAACCGCAACCCACTCCCACAGAATTTTCAGCAAAGGAAACTAAAAATCGACACACACACACAAATCGGAAGCAAAAGGAAAAAAAAGCTCCAAAGAACCATATCTGCCAACTACATTGGGAAAACCGTGAAAATTGACGTTTTTTTTTTGCTTCCCTGGGTAAAAGTCTTCTTTCCATAGAACGAGGAGCGAGGATTTTCCACCAACGTCGTCGCCCTTTTCAGCTGTCAATCTATAACACGCACACACGTACACACACATACACGTTACCCAGCGTCCCAGCGTGTTGGAGATTGTGTCCGTGATTTCGTGCCGATTAGAAATGGGGAGCAGAAGAATCGACTGCGTGTGTGGTGTGGTTTTAATTCTGTCCCGCATATCCTTTTTTTGTTGTGCGTGCTCCCTCCAATCTCTAGTGTGCCTCCTGAATGAAAAGTGAACGAGCGTGTGTGAGTGCGTATCAGTGTGGCTTGCGTGCGTGTATTAGTGTTTATAATTTTTTTTTGTTGATACTAAACGAGCTTTCTATTTCTATTTAGTGGTAAATGAAATAGTGCGCGGGCGATAAGTTTGGGCCTGGTGCGAGTGCAGTGTGTGCAGCAAGAAACAAGTGCAGTGCGGTTGAAGGAAAAAGGGGTCCTTATCCTAGTGAAAAACGATCACTAGCAAAAGGGTAGCGCAGGCTGGCAGTGTTGTATAGTGGCACATTCCAGCAGCAGCAGCAAAGTGCAACAAATATGTGCCAGTGGATGTGCATGTTTATGTAATTTACGGCGGTGGCCACAGTTTGGCTCGTTTCGGTCCGACACCCAACCGAGCGGTGTCTGTGAAGTGTACAAAAAAAAGGGAAGAAATATTCAACCGAAGCGACGCCTACTGGTATGTGGCCGGCAAGGACGACGCAGCAACGTGAAGTGATCTGGTTCCGTCACGCAACCACTCGGCTGTTGGTAGCAGCAACCGCACAACCGGATCTTGTCCTCCAACGCGACTGCTAATGGTCCTACGTTGACGATCAACGCCATCCTAGTATGCTGTAAGACAGGATACGAGCACAGGTCTGCGACGGTGTTCCAACAAACCGAACGACCACCACCAATAATTGTCCCAGGCAGCAGTAGCAGCAGCAGCAGCAGCATCTGCAGCAACGTAGAGGTCGATCGTAGTCGCCGTTGTCGTCGTCGCTTGCTCGGTTCCGGAGCCCATGTACAGTTACAAAAATGGTGAAAACAGTGCTGCTACCCCAAAATATTAGTATATTCGAGATTTCTAATCATGACCGAGGCATATGAAGAGTAAGTGTGACAATCCCACTACACAATCTCAACCCTTCACTTTCCGCTTACATGTTGTGTATTATTTGCCAGGAATGTAAATAGAAAATGTTCAAAGCTGATGATCAGAAGAAAAGCGAAAGTTTTTCCCTTCTTCAAGGCACAAAATTGCGTTTCTCTCTCGCTCTCCCTCTCTCTCTCTCTTGTTCTGATACGCCTAGGCTTTTTATCAACTCCCAAACCCTTGCTGAGTCCACCTCACCCCAAGGTGTTCGAAGGGTCTTTCTTTCGAAAATCAGGATACGGTTTTGCGCTCTCCGTGTCACATCTTTGTACCCAGAGCAATCAAACACACACACACGAAACCAAATCTTGGTCTGTTGTGCCATCTCTTGTTGGGGCGCTTCATTTTGCATTTTGCCATTTCATTGGCTTGAAGCATGCCTTCTTTTTGCTCCCAGGATTCTCTCACATCTCTCTTTACGTGTGTGCGTGTGCGTATGTGTGCATGCCTCTTTCTCACTCACCTTCGGTGATACTTGAGTGTCCTTTTTTTTAGTAAATCATCAAAAGAAACAACACAGCCGACGCCACATCAACGAAGCCTTTAGGCCCACACAACACAAAAAACACCCAAAGTTGCTTGAGTGTGTCCTTAATAGTTCAGATGTCATTTCCTTTATATCCATATTAAAACATTGGAGATAAACATAAACATTCATGAAAAGTCGAGGCTCATTGATCCAGGGCGATCCTCGCTCGGCAAAATGATTCTTGCTTCCGTAGACAAAATCCGGTGGAGCAGATCTATTAGGCTGCAGAATCCAATCTGTATTGTTCGGTGTTGTTCTCGTGACGATACACAGTCCACCAAGAATTGCCATTCATGGCAATGTTATGAGGTCCTTGAACTATTAATATAACTCCTCATTATGTCGGATTAGATAACGTTCTTCACCTCTCCAGAATCTATAGCGTATCCTATTTATTGAAGTGTGCAGAGATTCTTTATCCGTTATGTCGGAAACTGTGGGCCTAATAATCTTCTGGTTACCCTATTTTCGATGATAACCTACAGGATAGTATCACTTTTATATAGAGTTCATTTCTCGAAGGTATACGTCCTCACTTCTACTCTAGTCTCTAGGAAGAATAGATTATATATGTATAACAAGGCGCTGAATAATTGGCTAATGTAATGAGAAAGGGTAGAATTCTCTGATATTCCCAAGATCTTCAAATTCTCCAATAGTATACTAATATCAATCTTTTTTTTTAAATGTTGTCTAGTCAATTACTTTATATAGCCATATAGCCAAATTTAGCTAAAAATTCAACTAGTTATAGGAACTAAACAATCATCTTATCCAGAACTACTCAAAAACAAAGTTCAAAATAGATTCCCCTGCCTTATTAGAAAGTGTCCAAAGATGTCCGAGCGTACAGTACCATAAAATATGAATGAATCCATCCATCCGTCGTGGGTTCGCTGTTGTGAATAGCATGACCCCATAATAGTAATAACATTCACTGGCACTGCTTCGTGCGCGGTCGGTACCACCATACCAGCAAAGAATCAATGGGACATCAACGCACCAGTGCTTCTGTGTGGTCTGGCCTTGGCGTGCTGCAAAACGGGGCAAACTTTCAGGGCACTAGAATTGGAAGCAAACCCTCGCGTCGTCGCCGAGAGGACAGCTGGTGGCAAGCTGTCGTTTGGAACACATATCGGAGGATGAAAATCATTCATCGTTTTGGGAAACGGGCTGTTGTTGGACGTGTCTGTGTGTTGGTTGGTATGTGCGCACGCCCTCCGCGCCCCTGCGCTAATTCCCAACAACCATAAACCTATGCCCAGCCTAGTTGTTTCAATGATATTATCCTTTTTTTCTGCTGCTGTTGTTGTTGCGAAAACGATGAACAGGGTTTTTCTTTTTGTTGCTGTTTTTCTTGGAGGTTTTTTTTTGTGGGTTTCCGTGCTCTCCAGCTAGCATGTGGAGCAGGCCCGCTCTCTGGGTCAAGGCAGAAGGTAGAAGAATGTTCCAATTTCCGTTCGCTCCCAGAAGGATGCGCTCGAACATGCTGGTTACGATGCTCAGAATGTAATGAAAATGAGGCTAAAATCCATTAATGTTGAAAAGGGATAACCAAGTTTTTTTTTGCCGAGCAAGCTTGGCAAGGTAATTTTGTTCGTTGCCTACTTAGACTAGCTGGTCGCATAAATGTGCGTTAGTATTATTGACAGTTCGCCTGTAGTTTTGTTTGCGGGCGTTGTGAAAATAGTTGCGTGAGCATAATAGAGCGAGAGAGAGAGAGAGAGCTACGGGGTGGAAATGTTTCTCACCGACGAGTTTCCCACTGAGCGTAACCAACAATCCCCGGAGAACTACACTCATTTTCCGATCCAGGCTCAAAGCAACAGTCTCCCGTCGACACGATGCCGCTGCCACCGTCGTCGTCCTCCCAGGTTCCAAAAAAGGATCGCAGTATGTGTGAAGTTCGTTCGTTCGGTTGCTTTCATGAATGAGAAAGGGCGAACGTCCAAGTGCTCTGGATTTCATTGAGAAAAATGTGGATCCGGTGGCGGTGGTCCACCAGCCAGCCAGCCAGCCAGTCCGCCGTACTTCAACACGATCATCATTACCCGTCATCGGCGGTCATCAGGCAGGGTTCGTTTGTGGCGAGTGCGTGGCAACTGGAGGTCGGTTTGTTTGGTGGATGGCCAAAAATTTCTTACCGCCCTCCTTCACCCTCCCAAGGTTCTTTGCACGCGTTCTGGTTCGCGCTTTTTGCTTTGGAGCAGTTATGGCAGTACACCACGAAAATCGTGCAGCATGCTAGCAACGTGTCCATTGCGTGTTATGTGTGTGGTGAATGCAATTTTAGCAAAGCCTACTTGACGTTGGTCTTTACAGGACTTTGCGATGTAAGGAACCTCTCCTGGCCAATTTCTTACACAATTGTACCCAATTAAACAACCAAACAGCTCTGCAAATCCTTGAAAGAAAAGCTTCTTGCTGGTGGGTTTTGCTGTCTGTTTTGATGTCCATGTGCGCGCATGTGTCGTCATCAGCGACAGCATCACAATTTATATTCCCCCCCCACCCCCCACTTTCCTTCGTGGTCTCCCTTTCATTAAAAGGCACAGGGAATCAAGGGAATAAAAAATTAGCACCCCCCCCCCCCGAAACCCATACACAGGCACACTAGAAAAATCGCTCATACACGCACACAGAGGAAATTCAAGGATCAACGCTTATCGTCCCGCTGATTCCCGTTCGGCATGGATGATGCGCGCCCGTAGTCATTGAGAGAACCCGTGCTTCTTCGCACCACATCGAACGGTGTTGATGATGATGGTGTGTGTGTGTGTTGTGGCGCATGCTTCCCCATACCCCCGAGTGAGGCGGGAGCCTTTTGGCGAGGTACGACCAAAACTAGGCCAAAGGGAGTTTGGAGCTTTTCCAGACATTGGCGCATGCAACCGAATGGAAAACATACCGAACAACGAGGAAGGCCCTTTTTTCCTAGGGATAAAAGAGAAAAAGAGAGATGAAGAAGGGGAGAGAGAGAGAGAAGAAAGTTTTGTCCTGGCAAGAACTGCTCTAGCTCGCGTGGTACGTTATGGGTCACAAAAGGAAGCAAAAATATTGTTAGGGTTTATGCTTTATAAAACTGATCAAAATTGTCTCAGCATATTTTTTTTATAAACTTTATCAGCAATAGACCACTAATTTTTTTTACATCCAATGACTATCGAGTTCAAGTTAAGCAAGGTTCATGTTCATGCCTTGTTTCCTATAGCATGTGTGGATCACCTTGCTCCCGATCGCAACTAAGAACATTTTGGAATTCTTTGGACAGAATTCAAGCTTCAGGAACAAATATGGCAATCCAAATGTTCTACTTAGACCCTGTTAACCCCTAAGAAGTTTTCTCAAGCAGTACTACGACTGATTAGAAGAATTTACTTTTGGTGTATATCTGTCCCGGAAAATTTCCTTCTTCTTCTTCTTTTTTGCCTAACGACTTCTTAGGTCATGCCTGCCATTTATGACTTACTAGACTTATTGTAAGCGCATAGTTGGATAGTCAGCCCTCACTATGGGGAAACGGCCCAGATTTGATTTGAACACCGGGCCTGTCGTTTGAAGGCAGGCACCGCTGTCGCATCTCTTACCGGGCCGTAAACCAATTGTATCCATATCATTACTCAGGGAACAATTTAAACAGACGATCCTCAAAGATTCTGCCACAGATTTTTGAGGATCATTTTTGCGAAGAAGTGCAACAGGCGAGTCTTTTGCACTGGCACACCGTCGTCCATGGTGGAGGTCAGAAGGACCTGGCATGGCATAACTAATTCTTATCTTTCTCGGACAGTCTATACATCAAATCTAATAATTGATTTAAAAACGATGGGTATTGGGTTATCAAGAATATGTTGATCTTATGTGCTGTCGATCTTATCTTATTTGACCGCTATAAGTGGACTTAGTAGTCTTATTTTATAAATAAACGCCAACACAAATGTAATTTTTTAACTAAGTCGAAAATCGAAGAATATTCTTTAAAAAAAGAGTTGAATCTTTCATGCTCCATCCAGACCCGGCCTGCGTGACCGGCAATGCTTGTTGGCGCCACCACGGACACTTGGATAGCATCTGCTGGGTGTAGCTGTCAGTGTCCAGCTTAATTTCGAGTGTCACGCGAAGGTTATCTCCCCCTGTTGCGTACTTACCCGTTCCGGTCCCCCGCCTCCAACCACCTTCTCGCTTGAATGGGGTGAAAATAAAGATGTGTGCTGAAGTCATCTGGCCACTTGGAGGGCGGTGGGTACTGTGGCAGGTACAAAGGGGGGTGGGCGGCCAGTGTGTATCTAATTTGTGTGAATTGGTATACACTTCGCCCAGTTTGACCCGCGCGCTTCACGAACGATCATATCGTGGTTTGTCTTGGCTGCGTATCGGTTCGGTTCGGCATGAATGGACACCATCGTCACCCGCTGCTGCGCCGTGTACGCACACTCCCACACACCACCATTGATAACGAAGTGTGACAAATAGAGATGCCAGAACGGGCGAGGACCCGGGATAAACACACAACTACCACCCCTTACGGAACGATGTGGTCCCCAGAAGTTGATCTTAATTGATTTTTGTTGACTCGCAAGCGGAAGTCGTCGGCTTGGTGGGGGGGGGAGGTAACATGCTTCTGCTGCTGAGGTCGCCAAAAATTCCACCAATTTATGGGGCCGAGCAAGCGGCGCAACGGATGCTGCTGGCCGATCTTATGGTTTGATCTTATCGGCCAGCAAACGACCTCCCCAGATTTGACGTCAGAACGCTGCGCGACGCTGCTTTGCCGGGTGCGGTCGTTAAAAAGGGTCGAGCATCTAGCAGAGAGAAATTAAATATCAAATTTAAAATAACTCGCCTAATGTCGCCACCGACCTAGAATGGTGCTGGTGTGTGTGTGTGTGCGCGTTGGAAAGCGGAGACGTCGTACGTGACTCATTCTCCTCGCGATGGATGGTGGATCGCGGGTGATTTGGGAAGGAACCCAGCATCCCTTCGAGCATTAAACAGGGCGAGAGATGCAACATTTAAGGGGCGAGCTAATTTTGCCCCACACAATGGCGATGCCTTCCTGCGATGGTTCCGAGAGACAATCGTGTGGCTGGGTGGGGCCCGAGAGCATTGGCCACCGCGCCTGTACGGTGGATGGGAAGGGCGTACCGCAAACCGAACGGAACCGGCCAGGAAATGGTGATCATTAATAACATCTCGTTCGTGCTCACTTGTTGTAGAAGTCACTGGTGGTGTGAGATGTTGTTTCGTTGCTCTTGCCTGCGCTGCCTGCTCGACCAACGATCGACGGTTTTATGAATGAACTCTAGCTTCGTACGTGCGTCGTGTGGGGGGGGGGGCGTATCGGGAAAACAAGGGGAGCCAGTTGCCACGTTCGTCCCCACCGCCAACCGAACCGCGGTCGTGAGGGGTCTCGCGCGCGTCACGATCGCTTTCGCCACGGGCAGCGAAGTGTGACCATACTGGGATGCGGACGCCGTCATCGGCATCACGTGCCCTTGCGAATGCGCTAGAGCTAGAGGGAACGGATTTGAGGAATGTAAAACCCCCGATGTAATTCGAGGAACGCCAAGCAGAGTTCAACGGGTTAAAGGTCTCCTTGGAGGGCGTTTGCGTTTGCGGTTGTGTGTCATAAGACTTGATTGGTTTTTCGGAGTGATGGGGCTTTCCGGTCCGGTGTGCATAGTTTCATCGCCTAGAAGAATTACTAGAAGGGACGAAATTACTTCAAATCAATCGTCTAGTGCCATCTGCTGCTATTTATATAAGAACTAATAATTCAGTTGAATGCTAAGAAATGCTTCACTCCTGAAAGTGTTTTTCAAATAGTTCTTCTGAAATATTTATGGAGAGAAAATTAATTGCAAAATGTATGCTATCACACTCAGGAGATTTTTATCCTGTCGGTTCGCATGCTCGGTGGTCCAGACCTCTAAAAGAAGCATGTGATCATTATGAGGGCTAGGAAATAACGATTGCTGTTCGGACTTTTGTCATTTTTACCGCGTTTGGGTATCATATACCTGCCAAAATGTTTCGAATTTGAATTGTTTGTTCTTTCCAAAGTCCTTAGGGTCAATCTATACATTGACTTTACATTGGTAAAGTTTCGCGGTCTTAAGGATCAGTTATTTCTTCATTATGGCAACACAATTTTAGAAGAATGCGCTGAGGAATAATATAGTTGAGGTTTTTGTCGCTGATCGAGAGATCTCGTGGCACAATGTCCTAAAACCACCTTCTATGGGGGTTTTTGGTTTTTGTTGAGGGCAACAGATTGGTATGGGCACTGGAAGACTTTGTGTAGGCAAAAACGTAATTGATATTTAATATTGTGTTTCTAGGCATGGTCCGAGAGTACTGTAGTAGGAGTCTCAGCTGCTGTAAGGCCTAGTATTGTAAGGCTGCAATTGAAACCTCTTTTAGACTGTCCCCTTTTATGCAGGAATAACTATCGCCTTCTTCTTTGGCACTACAACCTCATGAGGTCTCCTGTCAATGTTGGCCTCCTGTGTCTTGATTTTAACCGTAGCTGAAAAGTCATGTTTAGCGTACGAGGAAGCGGTCTGGAAGGGATATGATCTTGGGCTCTGCTGCACGAAGACTAGCGATATTACCGGGACCAGCGGCCGCCCCTTTGGAACTACAACCTCGAAAGATCTTGATTTGCCCATTTCTGGCTTTCTTTGCCCACTGTGTGGCTTTATGAAGACCGGCGCCACTACAGTATCGGCTCCGGAAAAATTTCAATCAAGAACCTCAGACCCCAGAAATGGTTTAAAATTGTAAGGACCCCAGAAATGGTAGATCAGCATATCGCTATTGAGACTGCAGTGCCAATAAGAATATGGAGAAATCGATCTCGTCATTCGTGTATCTGGATGATTGTTTACTGCTCACATATCAAGAACCTTAACAGAATAATCGTCCCACGGAATAAAGGGACCTATAAAATTGCTTAGCTTTTCATATACTTCATAATCTTTCAGCACTAATTGGACGTTCATTCTCAAAAACGAATTGTCTAAAATTCTGGACTGATTATATCAAACAGTTGAGTATTTGGCTGACTGTTTTGAGCTTGTCTTGTACAAATCAATTGACAACGGCCTGTAATGTACACTGTACACGAAACAATTAATGTAATTGCTGATACAGAAGAGGAGTATCCTGTAGATACTACGATCCCTGCTTGAAAAATTCAACAAATCAGGCACTATTTTAATACTGATGTTTCATGGAAACACTTTGAGTACTGCACAACTCCCCGAAGGTTCGTTTGCTCATCGAAAAGATTTTTTTACCCATTACCGTTTTACATTTCATTCAACGATTCGCTTAATTGATAAAACCCGATTCATACAAAAATTCTCCCCCAGCAACAGACAATGGCAACTTCGATCGATCGAGCTTCACAGGACCGCACCGCCGCTGCAAAATTCATCCCCTAACTGTGCTGCCTGCAGCAAATAGCAGCCAGTTCATTCACGAAATCCGCACGAAATCCTTGAAGCAAGCGAGCAGGGTGGCCCACTGCACATCGTTGACACACAGGGACGCGTCCTCTTGAATGGGGACGTCTCGCACGGCGCAAGGGCAGTTGGGCAAAGGCGGCAGCAGCGCCGGGGATGGAGGTGATAGGGGGTGGCCATGAGAAAGAGGAAGCAATAGGCGCTTGCTTGCTCCTGGAAACGGAAGCCTGCTCTCGTTTCACATACGGGATCGGGTCGTGTCGGGTGCTGACATTGCTGCTGCCAGTCGTGTGCCTATCGTGTCCTTTCTGGGCGCTCTTTTCTCATCTGCGGCACAGGAGGATGGCTTTCAATGTAATGTTTGTGTTAAATTCATTCTAAAGCGCTTGCTGATTAGTGCTTTCTGCTCGGGTCGTGCGCCATCGGCTGAACGAATTGTTCCGTCCCGTATCCTGTCAGACGAAATAGTAAACACTTGTTTATTAATGATGTCATATATTTGATGCTCGCCGCACCATCCTTTTGCCCTAGATAAAAGCATTGAGCGAAATAGACTCCCTCGAAGAGAGCGAGAGAAAGATGGAGAGAGAGAAAGCACGGTACTCTGTCTGTGTGTGTGTGTGTGTGTATAGCTGTCGTGACAAAAAGTCACACAACGCACAAACCGTGACCGAATCGTCGCCGCATTCTCACCACAGCCGAGCGAGAGCAAACGTGTGGTGTCGCGCGCGCGAGAGAGCGCACCACCGAGCGTGAGGAGTGCGCATATCAATGAAAATTAGAGAAAAAGAATGAATGGGATTATTTTCGGAATGTGTTTTGCGCGATGTGGTTCGTGCTCTGTCGCCTTCTCTATCTCGCTTCCGAGAGGGGAACACAACATGGCCCGCCCCAACCCACTACTCCCCCCGTTGGGAATGTGCTGAGGAGTGGGAGGTGAGATTGGTATTCGTCACCGTCGAGGTCGTGAAGCAGCAGCGAGAGGGTAATTCGAGGATGCGGGGGATGGAGTTCAAGTTGATGATGATGATGGTGATGGCCCAGGATGACGCCAGTAGCCATGTGGATGATGCGCTGAACAGAACGAGCCCCAAACAAGGACGATGGTGTGCCTGCTGACGATGACGTACCCGTGGAACCGTATCAGGGGATGGGGAGCGGGCCCTGTGCGAGGCCGGAAGCATAAGTGCATTTGGAAATTGTGACCTTAGGGCAGGACGGTCGGGTCGGTCGGTCGTTTTCAGCTGGCAAATGTTTATTTCTCATTAGTTTTTATTGCCAGGAGTGGCCAGGGCGTACCGTGTCGGGATGGGGAGCCGAGTTTTTGTTAGTTTTGAATGGGTGGCCAAAGTGCCCCGGGGGTGTCGGTTAGGTGGAAGGCAGATGGGGGTGGGGTTGGCGGGGACGTGTTTCATTGAGCTAAAGCGAGTGGTGGATGGTTTGCTCGAGGGTGCCAGCAGGAGAAGAGCGTTGAGAGTGGACAGCAAACGGTGGGCAAGGTTTCCTTGAGGTCCAAGGTTGATGATGTTTGGAAGTTTGGAAAAGCAGCTCGAATTTAGCTGGAAAATGCACAGAATTAGGTTATAACGGGAGGGGAAGTATTGCATGTGCAGTTCGCCTTGCCGATTCCCATTTAATGATACATCACTTTAACACTGGAGAGGTTTCCTAGGCCTTTATTTAGAGCCACGGAACTAATCACTTTAATGAGAAGGTTTGAGGAGTTGTGGAATGTTTTTTGTAAGATATTATTCCCGGTGATAGAAGGCCCAACAATAAACAAGGGTTGGGGGTTCAAATGTTTGCGGGGTCCAATTCATATTGTGACTGTTTTTTAATTTGATCTTCAAGGAACATGTAAGCGCTGGGAAGTTTTTTGAATTGCTTGGAAGATATTGCGCCTGGACCTGGGGATGGTTCAGTTAGCAACACACAAGGTCCAGGTTCAAATCTTCCCAAGCTTAGCTATTGAACTTCTGGTAGCGGCTGATCTTCCGGGAAGTTGTTGAATTTCTTGAGGTTGAAGTTAGAAGCCTTTTGATGACTCCACACATCTTAGTAGATGCCTTCAAGAATCTTTCTCGATGCCTTAGAACTAAGTATGACATTCCAACACAACCTCACTATGTTCCTGGAAGTTGTAGAATTTATTGGGGAAATTTTTATAGGGACCCTAAGATAGTGGACCAAAAACTGACTCGTGTTCTCTTCACTAGAATTATCTATTTAAGGCGCAACATATTTGTGGACTTTTCAATATAAATGTTCGAAAGAGTTTGAGATCAATTTTGTTAAAAATCCCCAAACTTGTTTGTATGTTGTATCTCTTATTAATCTTCCCAAATGCGTTCCGTTCCTTCCTTCTCTTACAGTGATTTCTTAGTTAGAGTACGCGCACAAGTTATGGCCAGAGATGAGAGCACGGAAGGATGGTTACCACTGCAAGGCGGTGGCCTGGCGAACGTTTCCATCCGCAAACGCGCGCGACTGCCACCGGACGGTGGCGGTCACGAGTACATTATCTACGGGCAAAGAATATCTGACCAAACCGTAAGTTGGATGCGGCACTGCATCGCCACGCTATCGATACATTAATACGCCCCTTGCTCTCTTTCTTGCACATTCCTCTAATTTTAGGTTATACTAAGTTGTGTTATTAATAGAGACTTGCAGTACTTCAAAGTCATGCCTACCTTTCATCACTGGCGCGCTGGAAAGCAACGGAACGGGCTCACCTTTCAGACGGCCGCCGATGCGAGGGCTTTCGACAAGGGAATCATCCGTGCCTACGATGACCTCATTGATGGTGAGCATGCACACACACACACACACGGCGGGGGGAGAACAGGGTGGAATGTGGAGCAGAAGGGTGCAACGGCATTGTGAGCGCAAGAGCGAGAGAGTACAAGCTGTGAGCAAGCTGATAGGCTGGGGTCTTTCCCGCTAAAGGACGAAGGATTCTGGCTTTTGCATACGATGATCCTCAGCCGGCTGAGTTTTGGGATTGAGCTGTCTCACTCACTCACGCACACAAGCACACATTTGCTCGATGCATGAGGGGGAGATTGATCAAGGAACAAGGATCAGAACGACCATCGTCAAACCACCCCAACCTCCTCTCGTAGTGTGGCAATACATATTTAATCTCAATCCATCCCGAGCGGTTGCGCTTTGTTGCGCTAGGAAAATGGAATCCTTTCACCGTCGCTGCCGGACACATGCCGCATTATAATAGCAAAACTCGGTCACAATGATTATATGCTCCTCCCGATTGGTACCGTTTTTTTTTTCACACCACCATCCATTCATCTTTCTGCTTCCTCTTTCTAACTTATCTGGCCACCGACACCGACCGATGCTGGCACCGATCGTACGGGGACTGCTGGTTATTTAATCGGAATGTTTGCGCTTAATGTTAAACCCTTCCAAACCTCAATGACACGTTCTGCACACGCATCATCGAATGATGGGGGTAAGTTTGGCTCGAAACGATCCGATTGTTTGTCCGTTTTGTGTTGTGTTTATGTGATTTATGTTTCAACGTACACTTTTTGGTTGCACTCCGTCTATGTTTTGCTTGCTTTGTGTTACTGTAATGAGAAGATTATCATTTTACCTGGGAGTAAAGATTTGCGGAACTAGTTCTCAAGTACGGGTGTGCACTATCGGCCACATTAAGTGGATTAAGCCGTTTCGTTTCGTTGACAGCCGTTGCGCCTTAATTATTTCGGCCGACGAGCATAATTCGTTTCGAAAACTATATGACCCCTCGGGTGTCCCTTTTGAAACGGAACACTCCCTAGAGTGTGGGTGAGAGGGTGCCCGGGCCGACTGCATAACAGGATCGTACCACGCACACGGCCGTTGGTCAGAATTTACATAATGCATAGCCGGTAAAGCCAAATACTTTCCCAAAAACCTGGGTGGCTTGCTGTGCTCTGGTAAGGTTTCTTCCCCTGTGCGTGTCCTTAGCCCTTAGCTTCGTGTGACATAATGTGTCCAACTTTGGACGAGGACTTTCAGAGGAAGCAAACGCTCTTCCTTTCAACCTACGCGACTGCAGTTAAACATGCGAATCCTGGGGTGGGAGTTTTGGTGTGGCGGTTTTGGTTTTTTGTTTTGCCGGTTAAGTAATCTATTCGTTTCGGTTCCGGTCCTTACCCGCGTACTGTCGTTGTCTGTGTCCAGACAAGCAGCAGCCTAGAAAATACAATCTTATTAATGTTGGCGTTTTAACGTGCCCTTCCGCTTCTCCGACAGGTATGGCTGATGCAACGACACCAAATGCTTCAACTGCTCCTGCCACATCCAACGTTCCCACCGGTTCGAATGCCATCGGTGCTGCTGTCCCACTGCTGCTACGTACGGACGTCGACGATGATGATGACGACGGTGACACAGTTGGTGAAGACGACGTGTTCATGGTAGGGTGGTGCGATCCCTGGAGAAGCTCATCCCGTGGGGGGGGGGGGGGTTGGTGGAGTTGTCCGCCCTGTGCGTCGTCCTGCGCTGGAACCACTGGCAACGGTTCGCATTCGGCCACAATCGCTGACCCAGAACGGTAGCGCAGGAGCACGCATATCGGGCCAGCAGCACAGCAGAACACCCGCCACGGGACCAGCCAGAGCCGATCGACACCTGTTTACCGAGTGTACTGACCGCTTTTCTTTTTTCGTTCCACCCTCTCGCATCCGTGTGCCTAGACGCTGGACTTACCGGTTGAACCTTCGGAATCACGTTCCAACTCGGAGGGCAGTGGAAGCCACCGTAAGCGAGCCTTCTCATCTTGTCATCCCAAGCGTGATTTTTGTTCTCATTTCCTGGTGCCTGTGTGTTGGTTCCTCTTTCTTTCCATTGCAGAAAGCGTCGATAAACAATCACAACAGCAGCAGCAGCAGCAGCAATCCAGTATTCAATACATATCGGGCGATAAACCATCACCGCTGATCAGCAGCAGCAACAAGCCTGGTGATGAAAAAGTGACTCCTCTAGTACCTGGTGATAACTATTCGTACGTTCAGATAACCGACGTAAGTATCCGGATGGTGTGCGCGCTGCTGGGGGAGGGCGCTCCTACGTTTGCTTGTTTCGCCGTACCCGCTCGTGCCGTGCTCACCGTAGGTTAGACGCATTACCGCACGCCAAAGGGTGCGCCTGTAGGGGATGTGCCGGTCGACAAACCGGGGATAGATTTGCGACAGGATAGGATTTAGAAAGAGAAAGCTATGTGTGTTGGTCATCTCACTGAGAGTAGTGTTACATTTACATTAACAAAAAAAAACAGAAGTAATCGATCATTCATGTGTAGCACGAAACGGCAAGCTGTAGCCTCGCTTCGCAGAGGAATCCACCGAGAATCGATACATTCTGTGCCATCTCACCTGCCGAGCCGCACATCGCATCGGCGGTAGAGAAGCAATCAGTTAACCGATTCGAAACACGCTTAGCGTTGGCCCCCCCGTGGGGAGTTAGCAAGCTTTTGTTGTAGTGAAGTGAAAACAGTTAAGTAGCGCTCTTAAGTTGATTACCATCGCTCTCTATTCCTACCTACCGTGACACGCGAGTGTACGCGCGCGCCCGTCGCCAACAGGTGGTTGTCTATAATAGTTTTTCTCTTTTTCTTCGTGCATGCTATCCACCCACCACCACCACCACTACTACTGCAACCCACTACGGTGACAAAATGAATTTGAAAACGAAAAAACCAAACCCCCCCGAAACACCAAACCGTGTGTGTGGTGTGCGTGTGTCTCTGGTTGTGTTGTGCATATGTCCCATCTTCATGCGTCTTGGGGCTGACAAACGGTTTCCACCACCCTTCCGACCCCTCCACCGTCGACATCCCGTCAAAACCCGTCGGCCTACCCGGGCCCGATGCGTCCTGCAGCAGCCGTGCGACATCAAGCTAAAGTATAATTTCTATCACTTGAAGGTGCACGACTATAACTATCCGGTCATCGAAGAACCACCGATCGGCGGCTCCCTCATCGGTGGGCGGCGCGATTCGACCACGAGTCTCAAGAAACGGAACGCACTGGACGCTGCCGCGAATGCAGGGGCCACCTCCGTACCGCCCATCATGAAGGAAGGCACACTCATCAAGACACGGCTCCGGTGCAGGTAAGCGCAGTGAATGCAGGAACGGATACATTGTGAAGCCATTAGCATCATGTGACCTTTGGGTTGGGCAGGACGCAAGGACAGGTTGTTGCCAGGAACCTCAAGTTGCATTTCTTCATCCTTGGCTTTAACTAATCACGCTATAACCGAGCTTCCGACGGCTTCGCCCGCTGTTTAGGTATCTGTTTTGTCGGAAGGCTTAACTAGCTCGTCCAGGACTCATGGAAGGATCCAGTTTGCTTTTCCCGATGTGTCAGAGAATAGGGAACTGCTTTGGCTGTTATCTAATGGCTACGATACTACGCTGTGATCTTTCTCTCTCTCTCTCCTTCTATCTCTTCTTGGCCTAACGACCACTTAAGGTCATGCCTGCCAGTTCTGACCATTCCGTAGCTATATTCACACAAGATTCGGTGATTGATTTTCCTTCAACAAGCTCGTGCTCGACTGCTTCCCCTTTACGCAGGGATGACTACTTTACTACGGGTATAATCAAGCCACAGACAGCCAGAGAATGGTTGGCCGAGACCTCTCGAGCTTGTAGTGCTAAGGAAGAAGAAGATTGAAGCAGGGTCCACCAATACTACTCCGGTCATTTAAAAATCCTGATTACAAATCCTCAGAATCAATCGATCCTGATGCGCCACAAGGCGTTTCCTTTCTGTTATATTGTTGGAAGTTGAAGTCTTTCCACTGCCATTTTACGTCCTGTCCAGTATTTGATCTGAACATCTCTCTCGCTACATTAGCTGCCCGTCCGACTCCACCAAATGGTGCTTCTTGCCTTGCTTTCTCAGTTGAGCGTAGGGTTCTATCTTCAGCTGGGTCTCGCTGTACGGGCTTCTCTCCTAGTATTAAAATAAGGGTTTCTAGGTATTTTTATAATATTATCGCCAGGTAGAACTCACTTCAAATCGAGAGAGAAAAATCGATTTTAAACCTTTCTCTTTTCTGTCCCACCTCATCCTCCAGATACTGCCAAGAGTTCTACAACGATGAGTGGAATCACAAGGGGTCGTGCGATTACGCACCGGACTGCTTCCGGACGGCGATCGAGAACGTGTCCGGGATGCCGTGCGCCCGGTGCATGCTGTACCACTGCATGAAGGACGCGGAAGGTGAAACAGTAGCCCATCCGTGCCTGTGCACCGGCGAGTCGGGCTGCACGAAGCGGTAAGTAATGGAACAATGCTCCCCCAAAAGGAAGTACCCCGCACCCGGCTGACGCCTCGTCTGACCATCTTTCTCCGTCGCAGGTGGATCGGTTTGGCTTTACTTTCCCTGCTGGTGCCATGCCTTTGGTGCTATCCGCCATTGCGTGCTTGCCACTGGATCGGCGTTTCGTGTCGGTTGTGCGGTGGCAAGCACAAACCACAAATTTGACATCCGATCAAAATCATCAACCTTACAAGTATTAATCGGCTAGATTGGTAAGTGTGGGCACGTTGAGGGGGGTCGTCGTAAATTGTTTAACCGATTTCTTTTTTGTCCTGGTCTCTGTTTTAGATAAACGCCACACCAGTGGGCAGCTCTCGATAGCGGTGGGACAAAGAGAATGTAGTAACTAGTAAGACAAAGTTGGTGCAGCATTAGAACACATAGGGATATATATATATATATAGCAACACCCGGTCGGCAAAACACACACACCCTCTCTCTCTCTCTGTCACGCGTGTGCGTACGCCAATGCAACCAAGGATACACGGCGACGCTCGTTACATATATGCATACATATATATAAAAGGAAACAGCCAGCAAATCTCTTCCCGTTCAATCTCCGTTGATCGTAGTGATAATGAAAAGGAATCTGTAAGCTTGCCCAGCCCCAACAACAACAAAAAATCCCATCGGCGTCGTGGGAAGGTTGGGTGCAAACTGGGCCACGTTCAGCCACGGCCGGAATGGCAGGAAAACACCAATACTAATACCCCAGGCATCGATCACCACGATCAATAACCAAAGTTTTGCATGACCACTGATGAAAGAGCTGTTTGTGAGTGTGTGCGTGTGTGGATTGAAGAAAGCGAACAAGTAGTGGTGCGCAGTATTTTCTACAGGATATAGGAAATGGAAGAGCGTAAAAAGGGGGGGGGGAGAAAAACCAAGTCCAAACTACGAAGAACAAAAACCGACGCACCGGTGGTAGAGATTATTACAAAACCCGAAAACTGATTCAAAATAGAACTGGAACACTGGCAATAGGATAGAGCGCAATCAAGATGAGACGCTAGGCAGATGTAGAGCTGGTTGTAGACAGAGCCAGCTAACTGAAGTAAATCAAATCAATCTCCAAACCCCTAACATAAAATAGAAGAGCAACTCCACACACCTAAAAAACACCGGCACACACGGTCCCGTTTGCTACTACCATTACTAATTCCCCACGATGTGTATAAAAAAACCGTGTGTGGTGTGTGTGTGTGTGTGCGGGGAACTTTGTATAGTAAAACCCCCGTTCAACTTCCATCGGGGAAACGGATAAAAAAATCCCGAGCGTCCGGAAACGATCGCGCAAGCGAGATCACTGATCGCTACAGAGAATAAAGCAAAACCCCCGACTGTTGGAACGAAACGCCCGGGCACACACGAATATTACGCAATGGCAAAGAAAGGCTGGGGGGTGAGAATCCATTCCATTCCCAAAGGAGAATTTTATCCCCACTGGATGGATTGGGGGCGGTCCGGTGGCTGAGGCGATATCGGCGCCGGTCTTCACATGGCAGCAACCGGGGTTCAAATCCAATCAAGAGACCGCCTCCCCGTACGCAGAGCTGACTACTTTGCTACGGGTAGAATCAAGTCACATCAAGAGCCAGAAATGGCAGGCCGCGACCTCTCGAGGTTGTAGTGCCAAGAAAGAAGAAGAAGAGGATGGATTTCGAACCGCTTCTTCCTTCGCTCGTCTCGTAAGGATGTAAGGTCAAAGGAATAGGTACGTTTGTTTTTCTTCTGCTCTCCTTTTTTAAACCCAAACAATTTTATATATCGATTTGACAGGGCTGGTTGGGAAGAGTTCCTTGCCCAGAAGACCGATTCGAGTGGGAACAATCATAAAATTTATGATTGACGACTGTGTGTATGCGAATCAAATCAAACAATAAGAGTGGATTCTGTTTTTTTATCGCAGGTTGCATTAACCTGTGCTTGCTTTCCAGCTTTTACTAAAGGAAATACATTTTATGGTTTTGGTTTTTTAAGAAGCAGCGCTGCTGTGCTATTGTGGCGCTTTAAAGATGTGTAACCAAATGCGTGTTTAATAGGCAGATTGTGAGACAATTTATGTGACTGTTTTGTTTTGAATCGATCGATTGAAAAATTGTATAACAAAAAGGGAACCCACAAACGACGTACAAGTCTCGGCTGGACCGTGCGCTCTTTCATAACTGTCGCAAGATGTGTGGGGAAACACCCAGAAGGGTACCGGCAGCTACCGGGACTCATTCGCCAGGCCATGATGGGGCGGCCCGGTGGTAGAGGTGACAGCGACGTCAAATCCAATCCCGACCGTTCCCCCGGTAGCGATGACACTGACCATCCAACTTCGTGGTATCATTTAGTCTAGTAAGAAAGGAATGGCAGGCACGAGTCTAGCTCGTAGCTGCCCGCCTGATTTAGCTCGGTTCCGTTTCGATCGATGTTACTTGACGGGAAGGTCTCGTAGCGACGCAACCCGCGGAACACATATATTTGATAGTGTAGAAACTTACGTTGTTACGAGCTGCGGATTTATCGACAGTTTATCGGGAAGTATTGTTGATCATTTACGTTATTCTTTTCCACGGTTCTGTTGATCGAATTTAATCACTAACCCAGAGAGAGAGAGAGAGATTGAGAATGTGTATCAAACGCTTACTGAACGGTTCTTGCGGTCGAGCTGTTGTTACTTCACACTCAAAAGATGATATTATTACCATCACACGTTCGTGTGGCGTAGCGTTCCATATCCGTGATGTCCTTCCTCCGTTTTCGTTTCCTTTCTGCAACAAAAGGGCAGTGAACAAAAGGACTAAAATGAAATCACCATGTGCTACCTGAACCCTGATCTGATCTTCGGCTTCGGCGCGTTGTTCTGTTAGTTCGTCCCTCTCTTTCGCGTAGTCTAGTGGTAACGTTACTTGTTCTCGTACGTGAAGTACGAAAAATACGAAACCAAAAAAGCAAAGCAAAAATTTAATGCGATTCCCCTGTGTTGTTTTGGGGGAGAGAAAATAGCTACGAGCAGACACCACCGCTAGCTCTCATCCTTGCCATTTGGTGGGGTGAAAAAAATCTTAATCAACCCCCACCAAATGTGGAACGATAAGCGTGTGGTGTGGTGTTGCCTATGTTGGGTGGATTGGATCTTTTGAGTTAAAAATGTTCTGTTTTACTAAAGAAAATCGTAGCGCGTCGTATTAGTGTGTAGAAACCGGACCGTACTACTGGGGAGGGGGTGGAAAAGGGGGGTGGAGTTGAATATATTTTCCCGTATATCTTATAAGAGCCGGGATCTCTAACGGGCTGCGGTAGCGGGACAGTTAAAGCATCGGGTCGAACTGTTGTAGGGGCTCAATAATGGTTCGATTGATGCTTTAACAAACAATTGTCCAACGAAAAAAAAAAAACGTCGAAGCTAGGTACACCCACCCCCCGCACCAAGCACTCCGAACGTGTGTGTGTGTGTGCAGAACAAACAAAGAAAAAAGTTTATATACATATAAACGTGCAAATATATATATAAATAGAGCAAAAAAATAGATAACGTACAACTGCTACACGAGAGACGAACAAAAACAGGGCGTTAAAAACAAAATGAGATCAACCAGCAGCAAACACAGGAACACTAAGACGCCCGAGGGGGGGGTGTCGATCCTTACGATGGGAGGAATAGTTCTGTCCCGCGTGCGGTGGTTGTTTTATTCGCCAATTATTAGAGGGGAATGTTGTTTCAATCGTCATTCAAATTTCGCAACCATATACTGTGGGATTGCTTCATCATATTCGATCTAGCATGCTGGATCGGCACCATGTCGATTACCCGGTTAACCCCCCCCCCCCCCCCCACCTCACCCCCCTCCTTACATTCCCCTGCATGATTGCCAATTTTCCCTTCTGAGCGAATGAACGTCCCTCATCGCCGCTGTAAGTGAAGATCATCAAAGTGGGCTGAAATGTTTTCCCCCTTTCTAACGATCGGCATCCCGCTCTGATGTCTCGTGTGTGCGTGTGTGTGTCACACCGGAAGTCAGATAGTAATGTAACTGTATTCTTATTCACACAAAGAAGCAAAGAAATATTCATGTTTGACTGTTGTGTATCGCGAACAAAAAAAAAACCCGAAATGCACGTGCGCGTGCATGTGAACTTTAAAAACAAAGACCTTTTAACGGTTAGCTGCGGCTTGGATAAGGAGAGGAAGGGAGTATTGGCCGGTGGGAGGCTGTGTGTACCGTTGAAGCAAGTAAACCCCACACGGCCCAATGCTTCATGTAAGGGGACCGATCCGTTCGAGCAAAAAGCACTACAACTACCTTTGTATTTGCCATTTTGCCGCCACTTAATCATCCTAAAAGTACTCTAGAAGCTTACTACCGGCAAACAGGTGCGCGAATCGGCGACGAACAAAAGTGGGAGAATGTGCATGAGTAATATCGAACTAATAATTAAACGCGTAACACCCAGTAGTAACGGGCTCTCCCAACCTGGACACAGGAACACATGCGCGGGCCGCCGCTGTTACAAGCGACGCGTCCAGTGTAATTGTAATAGTAATGAATTGGTGAAAATGCGTGATGATACGTTTCGTTTTCCCCTTCTTCCATCATTCTATTTCCGGAACAAGATGCCGGGTGGGCATCATCGCCATCATCATCATCATCATCCTTTTCCCACAACCGGGAAGCCGCACGAGCGTTGGCCGTTCGGTGGTGCATTGCATTATAAATATATGCAACAAATATACATACGTATATAAATATATAAATATATGGATAAAACAATATTAGAAGACACACAAACACACACACACACACGCGGGAAGGTGGGTGCAGGCTCGGCACCCGCAAGTAGTAAAGCGGCCATTACTAAGGAGCAAATGTATCGCCATCCGGACCGATACACTCTGGAAACAGCCGGTGTGTTTAGTAGTAAGGATGAGAAATGAAAGCTCGAACAAAATAAGCAAACAACAAACAAAAAATGATGGAACAAAAAGGAGGAAAGAGAAAACCGATATTTGTAAAAAGCAAATATTTATAATTCTAATAAATTATGAAAGATGAAAGTAAGATCATAAGAACATTAAGAAGAAAAAACAAACTGTAAGTGGCGTTCACTTTGGTGTTTCTCAACTCACACGGGTTGTGATATTGTTCCCATTTTATGTTGTTATGTTAACTAAAACCCTTAGCTTTTGTTGTAAATCCCACGTTTAACGTTCTATTATTCAGTAACACTTTTCTTCTTTTTTCTACTTTCAGTTGGTTCCGTTTTGATGTAAGTGATCGTATCGTTAGGATCGAACCGTATCTTCTTACGTTTTTTCTCCACCGTCCCCTTGGACGGAACCTTCTTCGACGACGACGATGCCGTTGGGATGGTTTCGTTCGACTGACTGGTGCTGTGGCCAGAATCCACCGATTCCTCCTCATCCGTCGACATCGGTTCCTGCTTAACGCGAGCCACCACCGTCGGCGACGATTCCAGTGCCGGGGTCGTCTTTTTCGGTGTTTTCTTCTGCTTCTTACCACTACTGTCGCCGTTTGTAAACTGATCGCCAAACATTTGATTGATCAGCGACTTAATCAGCAGACTCTTCTCGTCGGTCGAATCGTCCGAATCGTCGGATGAATCGGTAGAACCATCCGGTTGAGCCAGTGGTGGGGCAACGCTATTCCTCCTTATCGGGGTTTCCTTTTCCGCTACCTTTTGCTTTTTCGCTTTCTTCGCTTTGCTTGCGCTACTATTGTTGTGGTCCGGCTGGTCCTGTACTTCTTCCTCTTCATTGCTGTCCGGTTCTTGCTTGACGTTCACCGGCGGTAGTGTGTCGTTCAGCACGAGCTCACCCTCGATCACCGGTATTTCGCTCTTCATGTCGCACGACTTGACGATGAACGTTATGTCCGATCCCGTCGTCACCGTCTGCTTGCCCAGCTTGACCGTTACGTTAAACACCCGGTAGATCATGGCACTGACAAACTTCTTCGAGACGTAGTTTACCGTACCGCGCAGCGTTGAACCGATCCGCGGCTGAAACACGTAGTAATCGATCGTGGCCCGTACGTGCAGAAACGGGCTGTCCAGCCGCAGCGCGGACAGTGCGTTGTCGATGCGTATTTTCGCATACCCCAGCACGATCCCGTTCACCTTCGCGTGGTACCGGCCGATCTTGTCCGTCACGCAGCGCCGTACACCCTTGATAATGTGCTCGCAGTCACGGGGCCGCAGGCCAAGGATCTCGTTCAGCTGCACTGCGGCCACGCACGAGAGCGGATCGGAGAGCGATTTCTGCAGCTCATCGGCGGAAAATTTCGTACACTTTGCTATCGTGGTCCGCCGCATGGTGAAACGTAATTGCGACACTTTGCCGTGGTACTCGCACACCGCAAAAGCGTGGTAATATTTATGTTGTGATGTTTTGGATTTTCGAATGTCAAACGGGATCAGACGTTTGATCAGACGTATGACGTTTGCGTGACAGTTGGTTGGGTTGAAATATTTCATCGCTGCATTTCTGCAGTGCAGTGGGAATCTTGTACGTATTATTCGACATTTTAATTATTTTGTTTATATTTTATTTGATAGTTATGATTTAGTAATGCCACAATATCATCTCTTATTTCTAGAGTGTGCATTCAAATAATTTCAAATCGTCTGCCGTCTTTCCAAAGTGCTTTCTTGCAGCTGTTCCGGTGACAGCTAGAGGCACGAAACATGTAAACAAACTGAAATCGCTTGCGAAAAAGGAAAACAAGCAGCCGAGAACAGGTTGCACGGACCACCAAAATGGAAAAGATTAATCTTAATCTTTCCACCCGCCCGAAAGCGAGCATCCTGGATAAGCCGCTAAGCCGCGGAAAGGGCGAAGTGTCGTTGAGCTGCTACGCCCTGTTGTTCTCCGAGCTGGTTCAGTATTCACAAAGCCGTGTCAGCACCATTCCCGATCTGCAGACGAAGTAAGGATTGGGCCCAGAAATTCGCTAGCTACTGCGGGTCGAATAATGCTTTCCCTTCTTTGGCAGGTTGCACGATCTGGGCAAGGATGTAGGGTGTCGCATAATTGATCTTTATTTCGTCCGCGAACGAAATTCCAAACGGGAAACGAAGCTCATCAACATGCTGCTGTTTATTAAAACTACATTGTGGAAGGTAGAAAAGGCTTTCTGCCTGATCGTACCGGATCAAGTGGAGCTTAATGATATATTTTGTTGGTGCTTGTAGACACTCTTCGGCAAGGAAGCGGATAAGCTAGAACACGCTACGGATGATGAGTGCACCTACTACATCATCGAAAAGGAACCGCTGGTCAACAAGTTCATAAGCGTGCCGAAGGATAAGGGTTCGCTGAACTGTGCCGTGTTTGTGGCTGGCATTGTGCAGGCGGTTTTATCAAACTGTGGTTTCGTAAGTAATCTCTTCTGGACTCATTCGCTGGACTTTTCAAATGATTATAACTAATACTTGTTATTCTTCTTCCTGCTTCAGACATGCCAGGTATCCGCCCACTGGCACAAGGGTACAACGTACATGGTAAAGTTCGAAGATCACGTCATCAGCAGGGACAAACAGTTGGAAGATAAATAAATAAGCAATTACTCCGTATAGCGCACTCCAATAGGTAAGAAGAATGATAAATGAAAGAAATGTTTCTCTTCCCGGACTGTCATTTTCATACTGTGGCTGCGTGGCTGCTATCTCGGCTCAGCAGCTCATTTACTCATCCTGCGCTATCACTGGTTTGTGGCTCTTCCGCGGAAATCCTTTAAATCTCTTTCAAACGAGTGTCGTCGCCTGTCATCCGCAATCTCGGCCTTTCTGGCCTCGAATTAATCATTCCCGCTCAAATTTGGCTTCCCACGTCCCCAACTCCACAGAACTTTTTGGACTCATTCGTGGGGTGTCCTTCTCATGACATGACCCAGCTACGTATTGGCTTATCGAAAAGACATACCAATTCTACTCAGTACTTTCCAAAAACGGGTCCTTCTGAGAATTTTTTCTCTCTAACGCGGCTAAGAGATTTAAGTCAGTTTTAGACAGTGTCCATAACTCTGCAGTGTATTTGACTATCGGGACAAAAAACGTTCTATGCAGCCCCTGCTTCGAATACTGCGACAAGCACTCTAGAATCTGGGCTCTAACCGTAGAGATCCGAGACTCCCAGACCGCGAAGATCTATGTCCCCGGGAGCCTTGAGCTCATGCTGTTGAGCTCTAGGATCTGCGATTTGTGAGATCATTGAATAGAGAAACCAGAATCTGAGATGAATCATTTTCCCATTTATTAACAAACAGTAGGATGCATTTCAAACAAAATAACTCGTGTGCAATAAGCTTATTCAGCTGCTGCCACTGAACAAAGTATGAAAATCGATCTTCGTATTCGTTTCACCACAAAATCGGGTTTATGGGAATTAAAGGGAAAGAAGATAGAAAGAAAAACAGTGTGCAAATCTACCCGGGCCCATATTTCTAATACCAACACTACCCCTTCGAGACGGTTTCGATCCTTTTTGAGTCCTGCGAATCGGTCAGCCCGATCCGATCCGTCTGGGCATTTAAACCGGTCTCAGTTTAAACGCGGGACACAAGAAATTACCATAACCGTTGACAGGACGGTCCCGGCCGGATGGTCACAAATTTGCATCCCAATAATCGGCCACATCTTCCCAGCTTCCTTTTTGCGATATGTTTAACCTTCATCCGTTTCTTTGGGAGAGCGCTTACATTCTTATCCTTTTCCCTTCTTCTTTCGCTCGTTCTTCGTGATCCGGTGTGACAGGCATCCGTTTAGCTCCTTTAATTCCTTTCTCCTTCCCTTTCAATCTTGTTTCTTCTGCTCTCCTATTCGTCTTTGTACCATTTTCTCATTTTACGCATCCCCTTGTTGGGCAGCTAGGATACCCGTTTTAAAGAATTGCGTGCATGCAAGCAACAACAGCAAAAACCAGCTGATTGTACAGCACGAAGTACATAACAGACCGACTTCTTTCTATGGCTTTCCTCTCTGCGTGTGTGTGCGGTTGGATTCCTGCCGTCTTTTAAGAGCACGCTGGGAAAGGCTGGGAGAGTCCCTCCTCAAAATAGGGAAAGACCTCCGGGCGGGTAAGGAAACGCCGTTTCCCTCCAAAATGTATGCTGCAGCTGTAATCGTACCTTAAGATGTACGATTTCTAAGGCAAACGTCGTCTGTGCAATTGCAATGCACGGAGACGATATCGAAAAGGCAGCTTGAATGAATGTGATTTATGTTTGTGCAATATGGTTTTTGTGCTCACGTCGTACTGCCCCTTCGTAATATCAAATCTTACCGTTTGTGGCGGTGATTGATAAGGGTAGAGTTGGGGGTTACACTAATCAATTTCAATTATCAAACTTAGAGGATATTCGTAGTTCGTTTCGAAGAAATAGACTGATTTTAAGGACGTTTCATGTGATAGCCCTATGTCCTAGCGATCCTAGTCGAGGAATGAAGTTTGATTCCTGGGCGAAAAAGTTGGAGATTGTGCTTATCAAACATGCTCTTTGTTCTGGAGGCAGCCGAGAACGTCTTATGGGGGGAAGGTTGTGGCCTTCCAGTAGAATTGAACAAACCCCAACCAGAATTACAGAAGGAAAAACTGAATGCCAGAGGGCTCTATGCTCCATCGTTCTGTTGATGGGACTTCAAAATCAGCTCTTGCCTTTGATCATTAAAATCTTTTCACTTCTGGAGATAAATCTATTACTTTAATTGGGGCCAGGTTCTAGCCTCCTAACCTTCAAGTACGATAGCAAGATATTCTCGAAGTTGATGGATAAAATCCCGGGGGCTGGAACCTTTATTGCTCCGCATCTATGGCTCATGGGTCTAAGAGTCTTCGTCTAAACATTCTTGAAAATCCTGAACGAAATAATGACTCAGTATAGTCGTTGATAGGAAAGACTTCTAAATTGCCCTGAATAACAACAGCGATCTCGAAAATTGTTGGAGCAAACCTTAGATGATCTCTTTCACTCTGATGATCACTCTGTGAGCAAGCTGGAGGATCAACTGATCACCAAGGTCTAAAAAATCTTAAAACAATAGAATCTTTAAACCAGGACAAAGCTGCTATCTAACTGGCGTAGAGTTGGTGATCCTGAGCATCGTCATCGTCATATCGTGGTATAAAAAGACGAACGACTTAAATGACTTAAACTCAAGAGATTATTTTAAATGTCCCTTATACTTGAGCTCTCGTAGAGCTAATATTGATTGTGCTAAAGTTATTCCAAGAATTTTTTTTCCTTCATATTATTATTCCAATTAAAAAAAATTCTTTTTATCAAACTATTTCATTTTTAAGGATCTTCACGCAGATGTCTCTACGGAAACTTGAACGTACCGGCACCTCTTATCATTGATTTACACAACTTCACAATTCATTTACGGATGGCAAGCATAATCGTGTCCCTCAAGTCGCGCTACCGTGGCTTAAACGTTTCCCTGCCTAACGGCTCTTAAAAGCCCGCCAACGGGCATACACACGCACGCAGTTGAATTGAAAGTCTCTATGTGTGCGGCAGAAGGTTTCTTTACGACACGCGCCAAGAAAAAGATGTCCTGAACCGTTTGCTATCGATTGTTTCCTTCCCTCTTTCGCTTCTTGTCCGCCTGTGCACGGTGCAGGAAGGAAGGGTTCCCTACCCTACTGTGATCCGTTGTACATACGGGCGCGCTTTATCGCTGTGTGCGTGTGGAAGGGACCCGACCCTTCCACGCAGAGCCCGGTGCACCGGACGACCGTTGCCGTTTGATCTGCTTCGAAGGGCGCAACACATTTTATTCGTAACGGAACCACGGTCAGGAGCGCATCGCTAGCGTCGGTTAGGCAAAAAGTTTCACTGCACGAAACGTTCGCACTTTTTTTTTTTCTTTCGGACTTGTTTGAGGTGTTTCTGTGCGTTAAGTGTACTGATGAAACGGAAAGGGACATACAGGGAAATGTTATATTAGTAGGAAAAAGGTGCGAAAATATGTGAAGCGCAAAGAAAGTGAGCGTGAAAGTGAGTCTGCTACATGTTACAAGAGTGTGCTTGAAATCTTTAACCAGCTAACCGAAGCACAGTTCGGAACCGCAACAAACTGCAAAAGATGTCCAGAAAGCAATAGTTCACCCAGCTAGCTCTTGCCACACGTTTACGTACCTTGAAACGCACTCAAATCCACTGTTAAGTTGCCGACCACCCGAAGAGATATCATCTGGACGCTTCTCTGCACATCGAAACGTTTTGTTTGAAATTTGTTCGTTTTTTCGCGTTTTTGTTGTTTTTTGTTTCGTTTTGTTACATCGCCCCCCCGTTACACCCAAAAACTCTATATAAATGTTGAAAATGTCGTTCTCGAAGGCGAAGCTGAAGAGATTCAACGATGTGCCAGGTAAGTGCCGATTTTGTTAACCATTACTTTCTTACATCGAATATCGCTTTCTTGCCTTGGATTTTCCTTACTGCAAGGGTCCTTATTGCATAGTGTCCCCGCTTCTTGAATCCTCATCACTATTTCTAATGCATTCAAGATCGCTGTTACCCTCCGGTGCGCTTAAACGCGCATTTAATGCTTGCCCGGATATTGCGTGAGAAAAATTGCGTCCCCTTGGCAACGGAACGCTTCTTGGATGAATAGTTTTCCCCTAGCAACAACCGTCACCATGACGGGAGAGTCGAGGTAAAGTCCGCTTCCCGTAGGATTTCGGTACGTCACGAAACTCTGCTTGATTACGTATGCTGCTGGCCTGGTATAGGGGTCCCTATGCCCCTGGCCTAGAATCGTGAGAAAGTGCTTGACTGCAAGTTCCCGCGAAAATGTACGGATCTTCCGTGTGCGGAGGAATGTTTGATGAGGGCAAACGGTTTGAACGGTTTGAAATCTTTGCCTTCGGGAAACACCATAAAGTAGGGGGAGAATTTGGATTTTACGTGAAACCTTTCCTGGGTTCAAAATCCCCCAAAAAAGGTGCGCAGGTGCGTGGTCTGCAACTGTTGAATTTCAAACTCCACACGCATGCCACGTGTGCGTAGTTGAACGTGCACGCGCATTCTACTCCTATCTCGTTCAATCTCTCCAACATTACTTGCTTTATGGCATACATTTTTCCTAAAACAGAAAATCATTCTCCCCAACCTTTAAAAAGCTTATATCGCCCCCTTTGTAACCTTTCAAGCGCAAGACGATATTTGACCGTTAACGGAAACGGATTCGTACGGACCACGTGCGCAGTGGGTAATTATAAGTAATTAGAAGCCTCGGCCGCATTTCCGGAAAGGAGCTGTCCCATTTTTTTTTGTCCCATGTCTGAAGACCCTTTCTGAGCTAGGCACACCTTTTAGAAGCTTTGCGTCTTGCGTCGCCTCATCCTGGAAGGGACGAATTTGTAAGCAAACGAACAAGTTCAAAAAAATGGGTAATGCACACCTTTTCGTGACGAACCGGCCAGCCACCGTCACGCCACATTCGATGTGCACTCATGCGTATGATTAATGAAGCCGAGTGGACGAGAACTTTGAGAGGAAAGACTTGACGCCTTCTGCTTGTGCCTTTTCGTATGAGTTTTTAATTAATCATTCTCCTTACCACGGGAAACCGGTGTCACAGTGTCGGGCGTTGTTCAATTGTAAGAATAGTGTTTTGCTAACGCACATCAGATTTTTTGTTGTTGTGGGGGTTCTGTTCTTCTCCTTCGATGCGTTTCTTACGAGAGTTTAATTTTAACGTTCGATTCACTGAGACGAATCGTGCCCTTTCTCGTAGCTTACAATAGGCAGGAACTATGCGAACATTATGGATTTTTTCTTTGTTTGAGTTGACGCCTGCGTCCAGCAATGAAACAGGCAAGCTGCAATTTGTGCTTTTACCCCGGGTGGAAGCTACCAAGCACAAGAACCCGCGTCTGCCAAGTGTCGCAAGATGGGCGGCTGCTTACTGGTGCGTGACATTAAACCATCTGTCCAAACATCGAGCAGACGCGCGCGGTTAAGGAGCAAGATAAGGACTCGTGCGCAGGAGGTGTAAGGCGATGGGTTTCAAGGAAAAAGGGGACACCCAAGTATGTTATGAATGGCTGCTGTGCTTTGGACGATGGGTTAGATGCGCAGCGGGATGTCCAGGGGACGTTTGAAGATGACGGCCCTGAATAGAAATAATAATTCAACAACTGTTTCCTTTTTGTTCTTCTCCTCCTCCCCCAACAGCCGTTTCATCTCCTTCAGCGTTCGCTGAACCCAAGGAGAAGGAACTCCCCAAGAAGTCCTCCAAGAAGGAGGACAAATGCAAGATCGGTGGCAGCATGGACGCGGAGTCGATCAAAACGACCAAAAGCGCGCTGAGCCTGTTCCGCACCCCGTCGCTACCGCGTCGCCTAAAGTTTAAGCACATCTCCGACCTGACGCCCAAGAAAGCTTCCTCCAAGGAGGAGAAAGCGAACCGGCTCGCAACCACGCTTGAACAGTCGGCCGAAAAGCCAGCATCGGACGGTAGCGCCAAGGTACCACCGATCGTCCAGCTCTACAACAAGATCGACGTCAACAAGGAAGCGCTCGGCAAAGCGCGGGAAGAGAATGAGCAGCTTAAGGCGAAGGTGCTGGAACTGCGGGCCGAACATCAGCGCGCAGAGCTCGAGCGGATGAGTGTGGTGGCGGAGAAGGATAACCAAATCATGCTGCTAGAACGAGAGCTAACCAGCATCAGCAAGGCGGACGAACTGTTGCAACACATTACCGAGGGATGCCTGGAGAAGGTGAAGCAGTACGAGCAGGAGATCCGCGATCTGCACCAAAGCTACGAACGGCAGCTGTGCGAAATGCACGACTCCAAGACGGAGCTGGAGATCCGGTACGATGAGCTGCTCGTAGTGCACAGGATGCTGCAGAACGACTTTGACGTGATCGAGGGTGAGAACCACTTCCTGAACGAGGAGATGGAGGCGCTTCGCGAGATCCTCGAAGCGCACGATATGGAGCTGCAGAAGAAAACGGACGAGATCAAGCTGATGGAGGACGGGTTGAACGAGCTCGTGATCGAGGGTCGTGATCTGAAGGAGCAGGTGAAGTATCTGAAGGCGCAGGCCGAAGAGGACATGCTGCGGTACGTGGAGGAGGGTCGCAACACGATCCGGGAGATCGATCAGCTGAAGCAGGAGAACGCCCGGCTGCTGACGCTGCTGGCGGAGAAGAACGCGATCGTGGCGGGTATGCAGGAGGAGCTGAACGAGCGTCAGTTCGAGCTGGACGACATGCGGAACGACATCCGGAACGAGTTCAGCCAGGAGCTGAGCGCGATGTGCAAAAAGCACGAGGCACAGCTCGCCACCATGGCGGAGCTGAACGAGATGAAGGTCAAGGAGTGTGAGTCGATCTTTGTGTTGGAAAAGTCGAAGTTGGTGAAGGAGCATTCGGACCGGATCAAGCGGCTGGAGAAGGAACATCAGCGTGAGATCGAACGGATCGGGGAGCAGGCGGAGGAGAAGATCCGTATCGCGGACATCCAGAACGAGGAGCGCGTGAAGGCGCTGGAACTGTCGATTCAGAGTTCGATTTCGGCGGCGCTCGCCAGCGAGAAGATGCACTGGCAGAAGCAGCTGGACAAGTGTCAGAAGATTGCCGAAACGGAGATCATGCAGTGTGAGTTCGAGAAGCGCGATCTGCGCACGCTTTGGGAGGCTTCGAACGAGGTGATCAAGGACAATGAGAACAAGATCGCGGAGCTGGAGCGTCGGCTGCATGTGGAGCTGGAACCGGGCGCGAAGTCGCGCGACGAGCTGGAGACGGAAGTGCGCGATATGGCGCTGGAATGTTCGCGGCTGAAGACGGAGAAGTACAACTATCAGCTGACGCTGAACAACACACGCTCGACGGTCAATATCTTGATGGAACGGTTGAAGAAGTCGGACGGCGATGTGGAGTTGCTAAAGGCGGAGCTGGAGCAGGTTCTGCGGAGCAAGACGGAGATCGAAACGGCCAACAACAAGCTGCGCGAGGAGGTGACCGAGTATCAGCGTGTTCTGGGTGCGCTGCACGCGTCTTCCAGCTTGCTGGAGAAGGAGATGCGCGAAAAGAATGAAGTGTTCGAGAAGCTGATGAACTCGGAGGAGGACGCCATACTGACCGTGTCCCAGATCGGCAAACTGTTCAACGAGCGTATGGAGCAGAGCATGGGCCGGTATCTGGAGATGTACGAGGAGCTGAAGAAGAAGTACGACGCGCGGGAAGTGTACATTCAGGATTTGAAGGCACTGCTGGACGAATTTGCCAACGGCATCGAACTGGCACGGATCGAGCTGGACACGAAGGACAAGAAGATCTTCGAGCTGGAGAACGAGAACAAAAACATTAAGCTGGAGAACATGACGATTCGGTTCCGGTGTGAACAGTTCGAGAAGTACAATCAGGGTGAGATCCGGGTGCCACAGCCTTCGCCGGAGCTGCAGCAGGTGTGCAACAGTCACAACGAGGCGGATGAGGATGAACGGTTGGTGCCGAACTTCCTGATCGAAAACATCATCAACCAGCTCGAGCAGGATGGGATGTCGGATAAGGACCCGCTCGGTACGATTCAGGAGATTATCGAGAGTGGCAGCGAACAGCACAATGGCACGGAAATTATCGACAAGGTACGTTGTTGCGCCCCCTCAAGTATGCAATCCGCACATCAAAATTGCGGTTTTAGGCGATGTTTGCTAATATTTGCGGTTCTTTGAATGTTCCATTAATTCCAGCTAAAGGAAACGGAAGAAAAGCTCCGCATAGTGGAAGAATTTGCCAAAGAAACGTCGGATAAATATACGGAACTGCTGGAGAATCAAAACAATCGGCAAAAGATGAAGAATCTGGAATGCAATAAGGACCAACAGCAGCTTAAAGCGGTAAGTTACGGCATGACTATTCCTTAGAACTTGCTTATCTCTCTCTCTCTTCGTCTTGCAGAAAATTGCCAAACTACAAGAGCTCAACAAGAAGCAGGAAAACACGATCCAAACCCTCCAGCAGCAGCTTTCCACCTTCGATTCGCCACAGAAGCTGAACGGTTCGGTGAAGTACCTGTCCGCCACGGCCAGTCCAAAGACGCCCAAGAAGCTGATCGCTTCGCCGTTCCCCGGCAAGGAGAACCGTTCACCGGCCCAGGTCGGTGTGTTCAGCCCACGGTCGAACGTGCTGAGAGCGCGCAACAACTAGATGGGAATTGCAAAGTCGCGTGTTCTGCCATTGCTGGATGATCAGCAACGCTGTCGATGATGGTCAGAGGATGTCTAGCAATTTGTGAATGTGAATAGCCCCGTCATCATGGTGGCCCTACGGCGCCGCTTGATGAGGCTGATAGTGATCTATAGAAGATGTAAATTTTGAAATTATTTATTAACCCCCGTTCCAATGTCCCAAACACGCCCTACACGAATGCGCATTGCATCGCTGAACCATGACCAAAAGACGCTCATTCTCGCATCCGAAGGCGGTTGTGAGGAATAAATTCAGAAAATTTATAGAAAAAAAGTGCGTTGTTTGCGTATTTATTTCATACGATTAACTGAGAAAGAAAATGAAGGTTTTTTATTGCCAAAACAAAATTATGGAAATTATTTGAAGCGAGAAAATAATTTTCATCATGGTACTCTTCATGTAACGGCTAATTCGAATTTTCAAACGCAACTGCATGTTCATGCTCAACGAAAGGTTGCTACGATCCTATCTCAATTATTTACATTTTTTTACACTTCTATTTATTATAAATTGCTCCACGAACGGGTTATACTTTTAGGAAAGAGCAAATAGCCTAACCGAATTTACTGAAATCGATGAAATGTTTATTTGAGCACTATTAAAATTTTGACCAGCTTTCATTTGACATTTAGCCCACTGTGCCCAACCCATGCGGCACTGGCGAGCTGTCAAAGGCACGTAAACAAATAAATAATACACATTGCCGCGCGGACAACGCCGGTCGGGTTTCTTCGTGGTGCGCCTTAACCCTTACCACCTGGAACGATGGAACTGCTCTCCGATCAGGGCCTCCGGTTGGATGGCCGTCGGGCAAACGAACTGCGCCAAATAAAGTGTAAAATGGGTGTGTTTAGTCAACCGGACGGCAGCGCGTACGTCGAGCAAGGCAACACAAAGGTCCTGGCAGCGGTGTACGGTCCACATCAGGCTGCCTCGAAGAAGGGCAACTTTGACGAGGTTATCGTCAACTGCCAGTACAGTATGGCAACGTTTTCTACCGGCGAGCGGAAGAAGCGACCTCGGGGGGATAGAAAATCACAAGAAATGACGATTCACCTGAAGCAAGCGTTAAGCGCATCGATCAAAATGGAGCTCTACCCACGGTCACAGATCGATGTGTACATAGAGGTGCTGCAGGCTGACGGAGGCAATTACTGTGCATCGGTAAATGCGGCCACCCTTGCGCTCGTTGATGCGGGCATATGTTTGAAGGAGTACGTTTGTGCGTGTACGGCATCGCTCGCGAATGGAAATGTGCCGCTGATGGATGTGTCCCATCTGGAGGAAACGAGCGGTGGACCAACGCTGACGGTCGCATCGCTACCGAGCAGTGGAAAAATCGCCTTCATGGAAATGTCCCAACGGTTCCATCTGGATCATCTGCCGAAGGTGCTGGAGACTGCGCTGAAAGGATGCCGCGAGGTGCAGAACGTTATCGATCGAACCGTCCGGGAGCACGTAACGTACCTGGGCCAGGCAGGCGGATGGGGTCACGTTAGTAAATAAACACCTACAAACACACAAAGCACATGTGCAATTGGCCATGCCATTTGAATTAGTTTATTTGTATTCTACTTCAACAACGCGACTAGGGGTTGGTACACCGCTAACACTCTCGATTAATAATGTCCATTAGCTGCTTCCGGCGCTGCGAGCGTCGCAGCTTTTCAATCAGCTCATCCAGCTGTTCGCCACCCTCCAGGAAGCCCTTCAGGTTGTGCGCGGTTCCACCCTCTATTCGGTGGTCCGTAATGCGGTCCTGGTTGTAGTTGTACGTACGAATCTTCTCGTTGCGTAGGCTTTGGCCGACTTGTGATTTTTTGAGCGCTTGCGTACTGCTAAACCGTGCTTCTAGCTCTATCTGCGTAAGCTTCGCGAGCAGCTTTTCCTTGGCGATTTCCCGATTTTTCTGCTGCGATCGCTCAGTCTGACACTCGACGGCTATGCCAGTTGGGATGTGCACAATGCGCACGGCACTGTCCGTCGTGTTCACGTGCTGTCCCCCGGCGCCACTAGCACGTTTCGTTTCAATCTTCAAGTCTTTATCTTTCAGATCCACCTGAAAATCATCCGGCCGGGGAATGATGGACACAGTAACGGTGCTGGTATGAATGCGTCCCGATTTCTCTGTGGCCGGGATGCGTTGCACCCGATGGACGCCTCCCTCGTGCTTCAGGTTGCGATACGCATCCGGTCCGCTGATGATTGTGGTCGCGTGTCTCGTGCCCCCAATGTCCGTATCTTCCGTTTGGAGCATCTCAATCTCCCACCCTTTATACTCCACGTACCCGCAGTACATGTCAAACAGCTCGCGGGCAAAAAGCATCGCTTCCTGTCCACCAACACCCGCCGTCACCTCCATTATAAGCGATCCGTAATCTTCCTCATCGTCCATCGATAGAATGCCGTTCAGTATTTCGTTGTCCAGCCGCGTCAGGATGCTCCCATACGCTTCATGCTCTTCCTTCAGCAGCTGCACCATCTCATCGTCCTTATCGTCCTTCAGCTCCTTGAGCGACTGCAGATTGTCCACGATTATCTTGCGCTGTTCGTACATCTCCACCACGTTCGAAAGCAGCAACATGCGCTGAATATCCTTCCGGGTGCGTTGTTCCTGTACCTTCAGGGCGTAATATTCCAGGCGCAGCCGTTCCAAATATTTCTGTATTTTATCATCCGATATTTGAAACAGTGCTCCTCCTCCGTTCATGTTGCTAGCCGGCCGGCATGGTATCCTCGGCGAAGCGATCGTTCTGGGTTGGTAACATTTTAATGGGGTGGCAAGCTTGCTTCCTGCTTGCAACACGCGTGACAGTCGGCCGAAAAACATCGCTTTTCTGTTGTCTACCAATACCGAGGGACAGTTTGTTGGCGTAAATCACGTGCAAATAAATATTTTGAACTTGCTCGGTCTTTAAAAATGTCCGATTTGTTTACCTTTTCAGGATTTCAATTTTTTTTTCTTTTTCGATTTACTTTGAATGACATTTGTGACGATGTTTACATATGCCGTTTGAATGCTGCAAATGAAGTTTGAGCAAATTTTTTCGATAAAAATTTATTTAAAATCCAGTTTGTTTGTTAATTTTCACTGAAAAATAATAAAGTTTTACTTCAAACAGTTAAATGGCAACAAAAAAGTGTATTTACGTTCGTGTACTAACGTTCGTGGCATGTTCGATTCGATTCGAACCATTTCCGAAAGTGCAATAATAATTCGACTTCAAACTGGCAGCTTCGTGCACCGTTCGGGTCCGACATCGGCTCGCGCTTCGGCGATGACGTTTATACCGATTGGTGGTCGAATCCATTTCTTTCCTTATTCTCTCTTTTAATTTTCTTCGAGTAGGTACGTCGCTTCCCAAAGGCAGGTTAGGTTTTACATAACCAACTTTTTTCCCATCCCGGCCACCATCTTGTTAGATAACCCGTGTGTGTGCGGCAGTTTTTCGGTACTGATTTCCAGCGTTTTGTTCCGTTTTTTTTTGCAGCCGCCCGTTTCGAAAACAGCGGAAACCGAGAAAACATCACACAAATCCGGGTGTGACATTCGAGAAAAGAGATGTTTTCCTCGATGAAAACGCTCATGACCGCGGCGATCCGGGCCGACCAGATTATGGCCCGGTCGTACGCGGCCAAGGCAGCGGCAAATGCTGCCGCCGGTGCACAGGGCAAGATTGTGGCCGTCATCGGTGCCGTCGTGGACGTGCAGTTCGACGAGCAGCTGCCCCCGATTCTGAACGCGCTGGAGGTGCAGGGCCGCAGCGCCCGGCTGGTGCTGGAGGTTGCGCAACATCTGGGTGAGAACACCGTGCGCACCATTGCCATGGACGGTACGGAGGGTTTGGTGCGTGGCCAGCGCGTGCTCGACACCGGCTCGCCCATCCGTATTCCGGTCGGTGCGGAAACGCTCGGTCGCATCATCAACGTGATCGGAGAGCCGATCGATGAGCGCGGTCCGATCAACACCAACCTGTCCGCTCCGATTCACGCCGAAGCGCCCGAGTTCATCGAGATGAGCGTCGAGCAGGAGATTCTGGTGACGGGCATCAAGGTGGTGGATCTGCTGGCCCCGTACGCGAAGGGTGGCAAGATCGGTCTGTTCGGTGGTGCCGGTGTCGGCAAGACCGTACTGATTATGGAGCTGATCAACAACGTCGCCAAGGCGCACGGTGGTTACTCCGTGTTTGCCGGTGTCGGCGAGCGTAC
Organism: Anopheles stephensi; assembly: GCF_013141755.1. Taxonomy (NCBI): domain Eukaryota; kingdom Metazoa; phylum Arthropoda; class Insecta; order Diptera; family Culicidae; genus Anopheles; species Anopheles stephensi. Next base: position 11,331,402 of record NC_050202.1, on the reverse strand, counting down.
CCGCGAGGGTAACGATCTGTACAACGAGATGATTGAGGGAGGTGTCATCTCGCTGAAGGACAAGTCGTCCAAGGTCGCGCTGGTGTACGGTCAGATGAACGAGCCGCCCGGCGCCCGCGCTCGTGTCGCCCTGACCGGACTGACCGTCGCCGAGTACTTCCGTGACCAGGAGGGACAGGATGTGCTGCTCTTCATCGACAACATTTTCCGCTTCACCCAGGCCGGTTCGGAGGTGTCTGCCCTGCTGGGCCGTATCCCGTCCGCTGTCGGTTACCAGCCCACGCTGGCCACGGACATGGGTAGCATGCAGGAGCGCATTACCACGACGAAGAAGGGTTCGATTACGTCGGTGCAGGCCATCTACGTGCCGGCTGACGATCTGACCGATCCGGCTCCGGCCACCACCTTCGCTCACTTGGACGCCACCACTGTGCTGTCGCGTGCCATCGCCGAGCTGGGCATCTACCCGGCTGTCGATCCGCTGGATTCGACCTCGCGTATCATGGACCCGAACATTATCGGCGCCGAGCACTACAACATTGCCCGTGGCGTGCAGAAGATCCTGCAGGACTACAAGTCGCTCCAGGACATCATTGCCATCCTGGGTATGGATGAGTTGTCCGAGGAGGACAAGCTGACCGTCGCCCGTGCGCGCAAGATCCAGCGTTTCCTGTCGCAGCCCTTCCAGGTTGCTGAGGTGTTCACCGGTCACGCCGGTAAGCTGGTGCCGCTCGAGGAAACGATCAAGGGCTTCACCAAGATCCTGAACGGTGAGCTCGACCATCTGCCGGAGGTCGCCTTCTACATGGTCGGCCCGATCGAGGAGGTCGTCGAGAAGGCGGAGCGTCTGGCTAAGGAAGCTGCCTAAGCGCCCGATCGCTGCCACTTTTTTCGAGCTTTCCGAACGGCAAACCACCACAACACCACATACCCTGCCATTCGTGAGCATATATAGCGGCTAGCGGAAGAGAGAGAGAGAGAGAGTACCCGCACGCGAAAACTGGCCGTTAGATTTTACTTAGAGAAGAGAATGATGTTTTGTGACCAGACCAGATAAACTCCCGCAACAACAATAACAACAGTGAAAATCGAACACGCGGATACGAAACAACCACACACACCACCATGGATGATCATTAACCACCACGACGGGAACACCGACCGCGAACGAGCTGGCTGCTTTTAATTTCTAACGTGCGCTTCTACCAGGGACTGCCACCCACCACCAGTGAACGGCGGAAGGAGCTGCCCTGTGCGAGATCCCGCAATGCATCTCCTCCCAAAAACTACCATCCAATCGCAGCGGATCTTGCACCGGTCACCTCATTCCGGGTCATAATCGTTAAAAAGGGGGAAAAAAAATTAAAAAGGTAAGCAAAAAAACAGCAGCAGCAAATCGAATCGAAGAACAACTAACGACACAATCGACGAGCGGAAGCGCCTTTTCACGATCTGAATATTCGGAAAATGGTTCTACGTGTGTGTTCACAGCCGGAAGTAGTAGCAGCAGCAGCAACAACAACAACAACAACCGCTACACGCTCTAGTGCTTAGCCCCGTTTGTGATACATGCATGGGGACGGAACCGGGTGGGTTGTTGTTTTAAATTCGCTCGAAAATACACGTAATCGATAACAGAGTTTGTCGTTTCAGTAATTTCCTTGTATTGATTGGGCGTGGGTGGGGGGGGGGGAGGAAGGAAAAAGGGGGGTGAGGGTGGATGTGGAGATCCGGTGCATCCGAAATGCTGTTCTATGGAGGACGCTGGGTAATGTTTACATTTTTCTTCTGCGAGTGCGAATATTAAGTAATTTGGAAGCTGTTTTCTCATCATCGCAATGTTCATTAGAGGCGCACTGTTTGCTGCTACATGCGCTACCGTCATCGTCTCGGAATGGTAAAAATAGATGCCGTAAGAAAAAAGAAAGAGTCACAAACGTGTCGTGTGACGGCAAACTTGTGGGGCGCAATTTCGGCAACATAATATTACAGCGGGCTGTGATGCAATTTTATGTAATCATGGTCGAAATTTAATGGAAAACCGCTTTATTTGCTGGGATTATGTGCGTGCGAATGTTCCTGTGACGCGGTCCGGATGTTGAGCGGCGGTGGCAATGCCGGGATGCTCTCAGGACAGGGCGCATCGGGTATCGAATCTCGCTCGGATCTTCCTTCCGGTAGGTGGGGCCTTGACTTTCCAGTTGTGTGTTATTCAGGCTTCTTACTCACCCAGAAGACCCTCCTGAGGGAAGAGGAAGAGACTTTTTTTTATGAAGGGGTGTGTAATGGAATGTTGTCTCAGCTCTCAGCTGATATTGATTAGAGGTTATGTGACAGGCACAAACAGAAGAAAAACACGCACAAAACACAGAGAATTAAATTAAAAGGTAAAATTATAAACGCAATTACAATTGGTTTTCTTGGTTCCAGCACTCCAGGAGCAGGAAGCCGAATTCCTCTGCTGAATTGCTGTACTGCATCGTCATTGGCAACCGGATGTAATTTTGCTTCGATAAATCAGGGCAAGCATAGCAGCCTTTGAAAAATCGCTTCCAATTCGTATTTAACCTTAACCTCTTGGCTGCTGTAAGATCCCTTGCACCGGAAACCGAAGTTGTGGATCAGTTTTCTTTGTGGTACATTTAAACGCAGTTCAATAAGTACCGTGCACAAGTTTACATGAGTGTAAGTAACTTTTGTTTTATTACGATAAATTATATTCAATTAGTATAGTGCATCATCCTCTCAAGCCACAGTACGCCGCCGGGAGGGAGTGTAATTAGATTAAATATAAATATTTCTCACTTAATGGCTACACCGCCACTACCACTCGCCGCATGGCCACGCGTCCCCCCCGCACCCTTGCCCTTCTGCCGTCAGCCACGCATCGGTGCGGCACGCGATTCCTCATAGTTGGTAAAGTCGGGAATGGTTTGATTCTTGATGTACGCCTCCCGGGAGATGGATTTGGTGAGCACGAGATCCGTCGCGCCGTATATCGATCCACCGAGCCAGGCGGTAAAGTTAGCTTCGGCCGGTGCTTTGTGAAACTTAAACGTCTGAACAAACAGTCGATCTTTGTACAGGTCCGATTTCAGCAGGGCCAACAGTTCCGCTTTCAACCGTGCGGTTAAACCTTGCACCATCGTGGAACCACCGATCAGGACGAGATTGTTTGCGAGTGGGACGCGTGTGTCCCGTGGACACTTGAGAATAGCGTTCAGGATGATGTACGGAAGGCCGAGCCGGTCGTTATCCTCCGGGAACATTACTTCGTAGGCGGTTTCACGCAATCGGCCAGATACCTTCACTATCGCATCGCCTTTCGCTGGGTAATCTACATCGGGACAGGGTTGAATCGTTGCTTCTCCGGGTTGCCGATATTTTGCCGCCCTTTCGGCGGTCGTTACGAAGCAAGTGCGTATCTTAATGTCCTCTACGGTCGATTCGGTTAGTAGCTTCGCGTCCACGCCGTTCTCCAGCAGCTGTCTTCGGATTTCGTTGTGCACGCTTTCAGCTGCTAGTGGTTGGGCTTCCGCTGCGTACAGTGCCTGCACGCCACAGAACACCGGCACAACGACCGCTTCCTTGTATCCGATATCGACGACCAGTGCCGTTTCGACCGCTAACGTTGCCAGTACGACCAGGTGCGTCGGTACGAAGAACACGGACGATACGTCAAAGTGGCAGAACAGGGCGCGGGCCAACTTTTCCTTGATGATGGTCGGACAGAGCACCGACTCAACTATCACCACTTTGCGATCCTTTGGGCTGACGAGCACGTACTTGAAGAAAACCGTCCTTAAAAACTCGACCAACCAATCGTACAGCTCCACCTCGTTGGTGTAGTCGAACAGCTTCCGGTTCGGGGTCGTTTGCCCGGCATTTTTTGCCTCATGATCGAGCACCTCCGATGGAATAATGCTGCGCGGGTACGGTTCACCGCCAAAGCCCAATCTTGGGGAAAGGTGAAGGCAACAATTGCGTTAATATATTGAATAGAAACACAGGTGCATATCGGTGCTTGCTATACTTACTTGGTCAGTGCGGTACCGATTTCCAGCACGATGGCCGGTTTTTCTTGCAGCATTGTATCGTAAAGCGGCATTTTAACGTTCTTAGCCTAAAATTACTTTAAAGTGCAGGTTTTACAGTGAAAATGTGTGCTTTTAGAAATGCAATTTGTAATTTTTGGTGGTTGTTTTTTTATATTTATTTATGTTGTCATCAGCCCGGTCGACGAACAGGCGGTTGCCAAACTTCGGGAGAGCACGAGCGTTGACAGCTTGTGTTGAAATGTCAGATATGTCATCCCGGTGAAAAAACTCTACCTTATATTCGCCGTTGAATATTGAAACGCTCCACGTGGTCGTAGATCGGTAAGAAACATTCTCCTGCGGTTTAATACAGCAAAAGACTTACTTAAAATCGAAGATTGAGTTTTGATTGAAATATTCAAAGGTTTTTCGATAGTTTGAATTTTTAAAAGCATAGTATAAAGATTGTTTTACCCTTCTATCGAACGATGGAGTCGCCTAGTATTATGATGTACAGGTAGTATTTCGGATACGCAAAATCATAACATTCATAACCACCATTGGGGTAGCTTTTGTACGTTTATTTACTAAATTGTATTGCCAAACTGTATGCCATTCAAGTAACGTCATTCAAAGCCGATAGACATTCAATTTACAGGACAGAATTTTGAACAGCCGCTTTGCTGTTGTCGTTTAATTTCTTCACCTTGCCTTTCGTTCGTAAGATTATGTTTTGTTTGCATTCGAATTCGTGATGGGAACAGAAACATTTAACATTTTCGTTTCGTTAGAGTTTAACAATGAAATAACCCCTCGGTCTCGGTTGTACGGTCGTTCGTTTCGCGTTCGTTTGTAGCTTTTATTGTTGCTGTTGTAAAACTTTGTAAGCGCGACAGGTAATATGTGCATGGTCGTGCAATCGGTGCACCGGTGGTGTACACTAAGCGGCGGGTATATGAAGATTCAATAAATAGGACACTATCAGCACATTGCGCTTCTTCTGTAGGGTAGGAACGAGTCTCGCAGTTAGCGAACGATGCTAGCATATACATTATTTATCTATGTACAGTGTGTGTTTGGGTGTATGATATCGCAAAAAAAAACTATAACGTATCTTAAGGCTTTAAAAATCAAGCCGGTCTGGCTGCCTGTGCTGCGTTTGAATGCCATCAGCAATGTGTCTCGTGGATGTAGTGAGTGAGTAATGGTTGGTAATTAGTGGCGGGTTTTAATGGTGGGTATAATGGGAAAATGAAAAGGCCTTTGTCGTCCAAGGATCATCGAAAGGGCCTCGTCGACCAAGGAATCAAGGACCCAAAGGTTCAAGGAACCAGTAACCAATAAACAAGGGATCTTGTCATCCTAGGAATCTCGTCGACTAAACATCATTTTCATCCAAGGAGTTTCGTCGTCCAAGGAGCCTGAGCATTCAAAATACTTCGTAATCCAAACGACTTTATCATCCAAGGGACCTCGTCGACCAAGAACTCTCGTCGGTTAATTATCTTTGCGGGCCTCATCTTTCAAGGGAAGGCATCTTGTCGTCCAAATGGTCTTGTCTACTAAAGAACCTCGTCGACCAGCGATCCTCGCCATCTAAGGAGCTTCTTAGCCCATTGAAACTTGTCGATCAAACATTCATGTCATCAAAGGGCTCTAGTCCACTAAGGAAGATATTCCTAGGACTTTATCATCGAAGAGGTCTTATCTTCCAAAGATCCTCGATGGACAAAGGTCTACATCATCCAAGGAGACTGGACAATTAAGAAACCATATAGTTTAGTCGGACCTAGCCGGCGAATGAAAGTGGTCTTCCCAAGAGACTTGTCCACCATCAGACCCAAAACTTTCTCATGCAAGTGGTCTTGTTGTCCAAAGTGCTCCAAAGTTTACAAATACAGTACAAAGGGTCTTCACATCATCCTCTCAACTTGATACTTGATACGCCACTGCCACTGCAACGGTTTACAGACAAAGTTCCCTGAACCGGACATCTTCGACTACCTTTGGTAAGTAGGGGGTTAGCATCTGCTAGCTATCGCTGCTACTAGAATGGGGAGGTCTTTTGCTATTAGTAACAATCTCCCTCTAACTTTGGTGCCCTATTGGCGGGGTGTGATTTGAAAACAAAAACTAGCTTGCAAGACATAAAAGCAATACGGAAATTTAAATTAAGCCCCCGTTTGTTCATCTAAAAAATGCGTTTAGTATAAAAAAAAGTTATAAAAGAGGAATAGTGATCTGATAAGAACAAGACAGAGAGCGGACAGAATAGGATACAAACGTGGAAAAAGAAATTAGCTCGATTAAACAGGTCGACAGGAGCAGGAGGCTGCACCACCCATCGCCCATTAGCATTGTATACCCATAATACATCCATCCATACATACATACATATATTTACAAACACACTACGGGAGTACTCTCTCTCTCTCTCTCTCTCTCTCTCTCTCTCTCTCTCTCTCTCTCTCTCTCTTTCTCCCTGCGAATCCCGAGTGAATTATTTTGTACCGACGATTGCTTGTATGCATCCGCGCGCGCGTACGAATAAATAAATAAATAAAATTAAAACATCATCTGCAGACGACATCTTCCATCGAGGATGTCCACGACCACGGCGGTTCTCTCTGTCCCTCTCTCGGTTCTACTGGCTACTACTGTTTGCCTAAATCTGTGAGTTTGCACTTTTCTCTGCACTAAACAAATACACCTATATGCTACATGTATATTATCTCATTCACTCTCCCATTTCTAGATCTGCATCCAGTATCCAGTAGCGGAACCCGTTTCACATCTTCAGCGAAGAACTCTGGAGACGACCTGGCCATTTTTGAATGTTGGGAGCAATATACAAAACACCTAAACGCACAGGAAGTGTTAGTAGTAGTAATGGTAGTTCTAGTAGTAGCTGCCCTTTGTCCCGTACGACGGATAGCCTTACACCATGTCCTGATACCCTGGGGCCCGCTCTAGTCGGATAATACTTTCGTTTACATTGGAGATAAATGCGTTCCTCTGGTCTTGCTTGCCTGCCTGCTGGACCATTTCCATCACGAGCAGGCACACTCGAGCACGCGCATATTGTGCCACGTGGACACCTTCAGCCGTTGCGGGTTCTTCGGGTCCGCGTGCAACACATCGATGTGGTCGAGGCTGGACGGTGCACAGCACGGTTTCGGCACATCGTACTTGATGTGTTCGTGCAGCAAACTCTGCAGCAGTGCGTGGTGCGTCGCCGGATTAAACTTGGTCGGACAGCGGCCCCGACAGAACCCGGCGTCGAAGATCTTCGGCTGGATGATAAAATCGAACCCCTCAATGTCGCGGAAGTCCACCAACAGTGGATGCCGACAGCAACGCTTGTTGCCGGTGGTGCAGGCAGTCGTTTTCGGTGGCGACAGGTAGTCCCGCATCTGGGGCCGATAGCGCTGCAGCTTGGAGCGTTTCTCCCGCTGCACCAGTCGGCCGACTACGTTCAGGACTGGGGTTTCTTCGTAGCTGCGAAAGTAGGGCGATGAGTCGTGTACGAGGTGTACGTCGTGTGCGTGGCATCCTTCGCAGTACAGCTCCAGGCCAAGATTCTTGCGCGATCCATCGAGCCAGGTGCGCACGGCTTCCTCGAGCGGTAGCTGATACCAGCGGCTCCCGTTCGGTGGGATCTCCTGGACGGCTATCGTCTTGGAGGTTAGGAAGTGGCGCTCGTACGGCTCCACTAGCTGGTACACGTGCACCGTCACCGTTCGGCCGGACATATGCGGATGCTGGTGCTGCTGCTGGTGAAGTTGTTGGTGCTGTTGCTGCTGATGCTGCTGCTGCTTGAACCGTACCCGTCCCTTCCGCCGATGGCCGTGAGCCTGCAGCTGATGTTGGTGAAGCTGGGCGGGGGTGTGTTGGACTGGCGGCTGTTGAACTTGATGCGCCTGCTGCGAGTGATGTTGTTGTTTACTGTGCGCGTTTGTGCTGCGTGCGCTGTTTTGTCTTCTGGTTAGCATGATGTTCAACGACGACTCTTCAATGTTCTCGGGCGAGATGGGCGGCAACTCGGACAGCGACTGCCGCGACCGGCCACCGTGGTGCTCGAGGGTATGCTGGAGCGCATTGGTAGGATTATCGCCGACCACGGACGACTCCTCGCCATCATCGTCGGGGTTTGGGTCGTGGTAGAGCGACGGCGACTGGAAGCCCGTCATCTCACCCGTACTGGCATTGCGCATCGGTATATCGAACCGGATGTAGACGAGATCGAAGTCGTTGTTCAGTGAACGCTTGCGGCGCAGATTTCGATGGTTGAGCGCATGATCTGGAAGTGGAGTGGAAGCGTCGGAGAAGGAGCATCATGCTTTCGTTAGTAATGGAACTGGATATGTAGGTCGCGTGGTTTATTTGGCTCTTGCTTTACGGAGCCCCAAGACTTAATGAAGAGTGTGCGATAAGCACCTCGCCTGTCTTGAGGGATTATTCAAATGACTTGATCGAGTTTTAATCGCTCCATAATTTAATGATGGCCTTAGAATTCCATCTCCAGCAGCATCCGCGTGCTTAAAAGTTCGCTATGAAGCATTAATGCTTGCACGAGAATTTAAGGGTGAGTCAAAATCATAACACCCATCAAAGGTACGGCCTATGCTAATTCCATAACGGAACGGAAAAGAAAATCCTACAATTTATGTACCATTAATGTTTCACTTCGCGTCATACCCACGGCCCGGTCAATGGGTCGCTTGGGGCCGATGCCATTTTATCAGGCAGAGAGAGAGCAGATTTTTGGAGCATCTTCCTGACCTTGACCCTGAAGGACGAATCCTCGGCACACGGCAGAAAAAAAGGGGCCATCCAAAGCAAATAAATGGGGATGGCGCGACCGCTCTTGGGCCGACCGCCATATTTTCGAATTTTCTCCTATTGCTCCTTTAGCGTGCATAAAGCTGTCAGCCGAGGGGATTCCCTTTTTTTCCCACTTGCGCTTCTTGAACGACGCCATTCACTCACCTGTGCCGGGAAAGCTGAAGAGCTGTCGCTGCTCGTACCATCCGTCCTCGGTGTGGCCGGAGGACAGCGATTGCTGGCGACGGTTGACACGGTCCAAATATTCGGCATACTTGGTTTCGTACTCCTGCTGGCTGATGTTCATCTGGAATGGGAATCAAAACCGTGGGTAGAAATAAGCTGGCCGATAGTGGAAAGATACCGATACCGACAAAAAAACAGCCAAAGAAAGAAGTTCCTGATCAAAAGTGAACGGGTTATATGATGGGAAAACCGTCAAGCGGCAAATGTCTCTTCGCCAAAAAAAAAAAACATAGAGTCTCCGTCCCATAATCCTGTCTGTTTGATCTTTTTGCTGGAAGGTGGAAAGATTCGACGGTGAGCATTATCATGCATAATGAAACAACCCTAAGGAATGAGACAACACCGTCACGAATTTTCATCCATACCGGTTATTTTGTTTTCTTCGGCGCTCGGTGCACCGGCCGTAATGCCTTCTCATGGAAGTTGCGAGAACGAGTGGCGAGAGAATCGCCAAAAGATGTTACTTAAAACGGCGTCAAACAGGTGCCAAATTTATGTGCCAATTAATGTCGATCGGGTTCTGTCTGTCTTTTCTTTCTACAGTCCTCCTCGTCTAGCCTTCCCATGGTGACAGATACGCACATGGGGGGGAGGGCAAATATGGCAAATTGTTTGGAGCGAAGAGTGCCTTAACTCAGTGGGAACTCCCAGATGGTGTTTTGCAATTTTAGCTGGAAGCAAAAACGTCGCAAAACTTATTATGGATTATGGTGGATGTCATAATCGTAATGCTTAATAGTGTTTTAAATCATTTTTATACCTTATGGCCCACTATGGACATTGAGCAGGAGCAAGATTGTTTTTGACTTTAGGCTCTACTTGGAATAACTTTCTTAGAGAGATGAACATTTAATTTTTTACTATGATTTTTATGTCTAATTTCTTCTTTTACAGATCGCCTGTTTCTTCAAATTCCCATAGTGAAAGGTTGACTTTTGGAAAGCACGTGGTCGTAGGAACTTGGTAAGTATTTATGCGTCTAGGGAGCGCCTAGATGTATGCAATATATAAGGATCACTCTCTATTAGGATATTAATATGCATTTTTGTTTTAATTTTCGATTTACAGATATATCCTATCAGATTCTTCAGCTCTACACAAAAATGCTACCTTATTGCAATTTACGTAGTCTCAACACTCATAAGGATCGATTTGTAAGTTTTTATTAACCGGGTTGGAATTGGTTTACTACATTTGCTCCCGTAGCCCTCAAGGATGTGTTGGATGTATGTGCACGCCTGAATATATGCAATGTGTCATTAGGTGCGCAGCAAAGTTATGATGTTTTTCCTTAAAAGTTTATTTAATCTTACTGATTTATTTAAAAAAGTCTCTTAAATCTTCGTGCCTTGGACTATATGCCATTTATCTGGAAAAAGTCGATGGGAAAAATCCGATCGAAAAAGGAAATTACTAAGCCAACCATTACTGTTACTATCGAACAGAACTCGTAATATTCTGAACAGGACAAGGTTCTGTTAGTCTATAGCTTGGCACGTGACCACTTGCTTTGTAGGAGACTTATCTTTGGCATACATCCGTTTGGCATACATCCTCACAGAAAAATGCCATAGAGGCGAATGAGGTCTCAAAGACCCAAAACCTCTACAAATAAACAATTAAAAAAAAAAGAAAAATGCCATCAATTTCTCGTCTATGAAATTGGTTTGAGGACCTTTTGTGGGACGCTAAAACTGTCAGAAGGGACAGAGCACCATCTCCGAACGCATTTGCAAATTTTTGATGGAATTAAGCTGCAGTTTAGCTAAGTTTCCGCCAATAAAAAATTATAGGCACATCATCAGCCATATTGTACACTAGGCAATAATCAAATGGGAAAAGTGTCCTAGAAAATTTGTCCTAGAGAATGTTGTGACTTGGTTTTACCCTTATTATGGTAGTCAAGCCCTGCGTTCGGGAAAAACAGTCTGGATTAGATTTGAACTCCGGTCGTGCCGTGTGAAGATCGGGGTCGGCGACCGGACCGCCACATGATCTTTAAGTCATATCAAAATTGAACTTCAATTTCGAATAACCTATTCGCTCTCAAAACAACCGCCACTTACATGTGACCCTAAAGCAACCTACTTACAGGCGCCGATAATGCAAGACACACTCAGCCAATTTGTTAATTTGTAAAATTAAAACTATTCACATGCTACCTTAAACAATCGCGCGTGTGTGTGTGTGGGAACCCCAAACATCTCTCCCACTCATAGATGCTTACGTCCCAACGGATTGTTTACTACACACATGACCATGCAGCAAATGTGAAGGTGGGTTGGCTACTCCATTCATTTCACACGCCATGTACATTCCACAACAAATGCTGCTCCTGAGGTCGGTTTGGAAAGCATGGTGGCAGGGCTGGCAGGGTGCCGTCGGTTAAGGTGGTTAAGATTCCACCGGCAACCACCGATCATCCGGTGACGCTAATCCTGCACTGTTGACGATCCGGTGTTAAAGAAGCGCAACAATTTCAGGAATTTGCAATGTCAATTAGCGAGCAGCGCGTGCAGACAGTGAAAATGGTGGCGGATTTTTCCGTACGGAATCGAACCCATCTGTTTTGGTTGGGAAATTGGACGGTGTACGAGCAGATCATCATCTGCGGCTGTTACACGCATTCCCATCAGTTAACCGTGGCTGATGGGCTATCGGCAGATAACGATCACGTACCGGGCGATTATCTGTGCACGGGTGGTCCACTACCCTTGTGTGTGGTTGCCTTCGACACGCTTTATCCAGCTGACCTCGGATAGTCTGGGGCCCTCTCGTCAGGGTAAGCAAACAACGGTGCAACGCGCCATCTACTCCCTCATTGGTTGCGCAAAGAATCAAGATCTTCTTCTCCGGGGGGTGATGACGAGATCCCCCCCACCAACGTACTTGAAGGGCCGAAAATTGATGGACTCGTCCAACGGCTGCGAAGCGTAAGGTTCGCACCAAGTGCTGCCAGAGTGCAAATATTTTGACAGCACACTTGACACGGCGAACCTCACGTCACGGCGGGACTCGTTGCTTGGGGGTTCGATTGCTTGCACCATAAATGACACCTGGTTCGCGTAATGGGTGACCCTTTATTGTGTCTATTGAGCGCAACAACACTTTACACATTGAAAAGCGGAAGAGTGGGCCCTCTGCTTGTCCTTTCCGTCGGTAATGATGTGTGTTGTGTACACGCCAAGAATTGGATCCTTTTGGGAGGCTTTTCTATAGCGCACGATAGCGATAAAACGACAGTCAGTCGACGCCGCTTTTCTTTGACCTGAAAAGCCCATTGACAGACACGGCACACAATGAGCCTGGCCGGGGTGTGTTTGTCCTGGGCAGGGAACCATTTTCGAAGGGCGTTCACTGACCGTCTGGCAAATTGTGCGGCGTGAGGATTCGTCTGGAAGCGTGATGGTGGATAGTGGAGAGGCTTCACCAGCTTACATCCTAATATAGATTGCAAGGTTATGTGTCAACGGGTAGAAGTAGCCGAAGACACACATAATGATGCTAATAAGGTATGGGCTCGCGCACCCTTAACAGTAAACATTCCTTGGGACATTAAAAGCCCCCTGGAATTTCGGAACGACGGCGGCATAGACGGTGGTGGGTAGGTTAGGTAACGGTGCGTGTGAATCAAGTGTCAACTCTTAGCATCAGGCGAACTTCATACGGAAAGGTGCGGATGATTCCGACGGGTGTGAATGGGTTTGGACGAACGGTCCTGCTGGAGCCGTTTAACTCTCTAAAGCGGATTTGAATTTCGGATCATTTCGGGTGGCATCGCATGTCTTCGATCTTATCGAAGTTTATTTAAACCATCTGCTTCGGAGTTCCAAGATCCGGAGACGCATTCGGTATATTATTTTATCGCCCTATTCTTTCCTATCTGTCCGGAAGAAGGGTTTTTTTTATTGACTTGAGTGTTTACACGTGTCGGAGATTGGATTTAAGTTCAGAGAGAGAGTTTTCAAGACATAGGAGGTCGTTGACATGTTGACGAGCTTCCGAATCCGAACCCGGCTACCGGTTGGGTATTATAATCGTAAAGCACACGACCCTGTGTGGAAAACTGTATTGCTCTCATTAGAAATAACGATTATCGGAGGTAAAGACTTCAGGTTCCGGTACCTGAGTTATGCTCAAAAAATAACACATTAAATCATCTTTCCATCACTTCCAGCAGTTGATGGCTCGGGAATTGTGGGATCAGAAGTCAAATCCGATCCGGACCCAGATATCCGAGCATCCGGAGTAATCCAAGGGATTGTTTGTCTAGCACGTCGTTTCTTTTTTCTTCTATCGACCACGGTGCATCATCCCGGTGGCTCGTTGGGTGCTGCTCGTGCGATGATGGTAATCCGACAATTTTACGGTCATGATCGGCCGGGAAGCGAGATATATAGTTCCCAATAGCCGAAGGGATGGGTAGGACCCCTTTTTCAGGGGTTTTCGGGGTCGTGTGTGCCATATTGCCTTATTCCTGATCGACCCCGTAATGTGGTCGTTTATTGACTAAAGCCGGAAGGTTGTTCGGTACCGATTATAAACCCATTTAAAAGCCCTTGCGCCTTTGGGGCGATTCGATTTTAGTGCTCTTGCAGCCGAAAACCGAGGGCGACCACGCAGAGTAAACGGGCGCGCTGTGTTTACTTAGGGCTGGCGTAGTTAAATGGTAGGATTGCGGTGTCCGCAAAACCCAACCCGGACGATGATTTAGTTGACGTTTGTGGGGTTTCGGATTTTTGGGAGATTGATTTTTTATGGCCAACTTAACCTCCGGGACCCCTCGGCGGCTCGAGGCAATGCAGCTCGATTACGGTTCTTCTGGGCGAACCGAGGGTGTGTGGCACTTATGAGATGATGCATGTGTGGTGTGTACTTAAACTTGACTTTCCAACCATACGGCACATACATACAGGGGGAAGCACAGCACACTTTTGACGCTCTTCAGCCCTTTCGGGGTGGTAGCATAAACAACCCGCCCCGTCACCGATTGTCACGTTGCACGCAGGGAGTTGATGCAATGCAAGGCGGCGCAATAGACGCCACAACGCCGTGTCGCCATTTGCTAGCCGACCATCACGGGCGTGCTCGTGACAATTATGATCGGTGTGCGTGTGTTTGGACCAGAGTACCAAACAAAACATCGCAGCCCTTGAGCAGGGTTCATATTTCAAGCTTCCCATCTATCGGATCTGGGAAAGCGAGATTTTGTAGCTCTGGGAAGCTGATGTGAGTCGTCTGTTGAGTTAATGTTTTCAATCACAACTGTTGAAGATGTTTCGTTTAAGCCTTTGATGAGTGGTTGAAGACCAGACGGAGAAGCAGTAACGTCCTAATGCCAAAGGTAACCGATCAAAATGGGATGCAAATTGTATGCTAATGTGATCAATTTGGGTGGACCGATAGCGCGAGATAGACGTTTTTTGGGTAGAGAAGAGTCTCGTTACTATGTCCAACAAAGACTAATCGGATGGGGCATCATTTGGTAGCCTAATTCCCTGTGTCAGGTCAGGGTTCAGGGTATTGAAGATGTGTACTTAAGAGATCTCCAGCTCCCGAAAGGCAGCTGTTATCGAGCCTATATATATAAGGATTAATGCGAGGATTACCGCTCCCAAACGCTGCTTGTGGTTTGGAATTCCTGGAGTGAAGCCTCTCCTAAACACCTTTCCACCATTGTAAGCACACCTCACCAGATGTCATCATCATCGTACGGTATGACACCATCCCGTGTTTGGTTTGGTCTTGTTACGCGCAAGCCCACGAAGCAGCTGGTGTGGACCACACAGACGACCACCGTCCATTTTCTCGTCCCAAAACCTTCGACCACACGGATTGCTAATCCGGCTTACTTTGTCCACACGCATGAGCACGCATTTGCAAAAACCGCTGGAGTTGGCCGGACGGTGTGTAGCCTTGTTTGAAGTATGCACAACCAAGCGGACGGGGCGAAAAGAAAGCTCATCTTCATCTGTCACCTGTGTGTGGACACGGACGTACGATGTTTGCACAGGGCGAATAACCGAGGTTCGATTAGGTGGCCATAACTTGCATGCATGTATGGATGGATGTGTGTCTGCATAGTGCATAAATTACTCCCGATCGTACGTCGCCGCTAGCCGCTACGCACGATGACAGCTGCGAGAAGAATCGCTGCCGACAAGTCAACAGCGATAAATAGTAATTAGCGGTGCGGTGGCAATGAGCGTGCAGTCTGCAAAAGACCGGTACAAGGATCGGAAAGAAATGATTGGTCAGCTCGTGAGAGTATGCGGTAGAGCCTCGGAACGGGTCTGTCTCGATAAGAGTTATTCAACAGTCATCATCAGAGGTACCGATCGACTTCACGGACGGTAGAGTTGCAACGTAATGTATGTTTGGGGCTTATTTTGTGAAGTTAATGATGTACTGCGAGGACCTTTTTTGGACCCACTCGGTACATACCGCAAGACCGGGAGGCTCTGGAGAATGGGCCGATTTTTAAGCAGCTTGATTGAGACCTACAGCTCGTTACATTGTTCTTCGGGTTGTTGGGTTGATCGAAAAGTTAGGTGCCCATAACTTTTTGGGACGCAAAATTTGGACATTATTCTGCCCTTCTGATTTTCTGAGCCTGACATACTTCTGACTGACGTACGAATGGAAATCAGCTTGTATTAACGAGCTTCTTACTTTGGTGCGTGATTCCCGATTGCGGAGAGGAACTAACCTCAATCTGATTCCGTGATGCATTGTGGTAGCAGCAGCAAAAAACCAAAACCCCGTAAATCATTATCGTGTGAACATGGGCACACTTTTACGGCCGTTTGTTTCGTCGAGAACGGCTCCTTTCGAGCCGCAGGTAGTACGGTAGCACTAAAGATTATAATCAAACGCCTCCTTCGCCTGGTACGAATGCATCAACTCGCCCGACCCCAAACTCGCCTGTTTATCACACAATCCACGTAATTGTGGACCACTGATTTTTGGACGAGTAGGGAGGGGGGAAGAGGGGGGGGGGGGGGCTCCGAATGAGTTTCTGGAATAGGAATAAAACCGAGAAGAACTCCATGCCCCACGTATTGGCGAGCCTCAGGTCACTCGTGCACGGTAGCGATAAGCGATCGACCGCTAATTAGGTTGAGCAGATCGGCACTGATGACTCCATCAGTAGGTTGTCAGGTCCACTCCTTGGATCTCTAAACAATTCGATACCCTCGGGGCATTGGGGCAGCGTGGCCGCGTTTTTTTTTTGTTGTAGCTTTTGCTGTTTAAATCCTCTTCCACAAAACGTGACGAGAAACTCCCTTACGTCAAGCCGGCCGGCTTTCGCATTGCCGAAAAAAAATTGCTGATTCATGCAACTGCATCCGGATGGAGCTGAGATCGGTCCGGTGGTAGGCTTTTGCGGTACTTCTGCCCATACGTGACGCTCCAAAAAGTCGGGTTTTCTTTGCTTCACCAAGATCAGATCCGCCAAACGGGGCGGGACGGTTACACGTCGGGCTGGTTTGATCTTTGCGGATCGGTGTTTCTCGTTGTTTTTGGCACTCTTCAGATGCCTTCGTTTTTTTTTTTGCTGGTAGTCGTCTGGGGATTTTCTGTCACATGGGGATTTCCCTTTCGAGATGGTACGAAACGGTACTAGCTTTAACCTTCTTTCTCGGCCTCAAAATCCAAACAAGAAGAGCAAGCAAAAAACCTGATGCCTAGCGGCTATTAGTTTGCGATTAGTACGCTCAATTTGTCGCTGGAACGTAAGTGATGGTTCGTCACCGTCGCCCGGTGTCGAGGCTAATGGAACAACTCACAACAGCGACCGGAGGGAATTCCCAACAGCGACGTGTTGCTATCGGCTCCAAATCTTCAGTCCAGGAGGTCTCCTCCACTTTGGGGGGAAAGGTTTGCCGAAAGAGCTTTGGGGTGGGGGTCTTTTATTATTGGCGGAGATCTAAGCCGCGCTACGACCGGGGAAGCAAATTCCTGCGCAGGTCTGAGTTGGTTGATTTATAACAATTGCCTATTAATTAGAGCATCAATTTTTTCCACCCCAAACACCTCAAAACGACTTTGGGATGCTTTGGAGATTGTTGCTGATAACTTGCGGAAAGCGAAACTCCACAGGCAGGTAGCTAAGGGGACTTTTTGGAGACCTCAGGTCGGATGATGGATCGTGCTGTCCACTCGCCGAGGTTCTCTGCCTTTAACATTATGATAACAAAACGATCCCAACCTCAGAATGCGTTGTTTTGTTTTAGATAAAAAGAGCTATTTTGGGATTGTGTTTTGTTTTTCGGGGCTGTTTGCTATTGCAAGCTTAGTTGTCACAAGAATAGCATCGGCCATTTTTTTCTCCTCACCGGACAGGAAACGTGCGAACTTCGAACACCTTCCCATGTGTTATTTCTCTTGTCTTTGCATAGTTTTATGGTGTTTTACTGTCATATAATTATCATGCGGGTAGGCAAAGCCAAGACTCTGTTCAAGGTTTTTGTGCCCTCCAAAGAGAAAAGGGCAGGAAAAACAAAGCATGGAGATCCTACCAGAAAAAACCCGGCATCCGGTTGTTACCCGTGCTTTTGTCTATCGGAAGAAGTGGATTGGAAAATTTCAAGGTTTGTGTTTTTTCTCTCCTGTCAATGCTACATTACGCCAGCAGAAAAAAAAAAACCCTCAAAAAGCGAGACCCTAACGATCGTTTAAAAATGCAAAAGATTAACAGCGAGTACACAGGCTCAGGGAAGGATCAAGGGCATGACAAATTGTTTCCAGCGTGCTGTGTTTTGCAGTCGAGTTCCACCGAATGTCCAGCCCGGCGATCTATCGGTTATTTTAAGGGTGCACGATAAAGATCACCCATCATGCAGTGCGTAACTCATCGAAGGATCACCGTGGAAAGTTACGAGCTAGTCGGCACAGACAAAACCTCCGGGCATCATGAGACTGTGGTGTGGTACGTACATGGGACCTGGACATCCCATGTCTCGTACATCGGCGGCGTCGGTAATCCGTCGGTAAGTACGCTTAATCTGCCTCATCCTCCCTAGGGCTACGCACCATCCACGCAGCCCCGTCCCGGTCACAGCTGGAGTACGGGCGGAGGTCTCTCAGAGACCGTCCGATGCCGCCGATGTTGATGCAGTTGCAGTTGGTGCATAATTTTCGGTCGGTGAGACATGAATTATGGAAACCGAGGGGCAGGATGTTTACTTTCGGTGCGAGTAATTACACGACTGTTTTTACGCTTTCTTTCTCTCTCTATCTCTCTTTCTCTCTCTCTAGCTCGAGAACGTTCTGTAAGCCGCTTCGGATTGCGGGTTGAAAGGCGTGCAAACATATTCTACAAACGGTTTTCGGGTCGAAAAAGGCGCATTGTTCAATGGGCCAGTTGTAAACCAGAGCCGGAGAAAATCTCCGAAAAAGTCACTGTCGTCAGACTTCTGTTTTGTTGCAACAGAAACCAGATGTACAGATGTACGTTCTCGGTACACTCGGGGCGTTCGGGACGCTGTTCGACGATCTTATCAGAATCGCCCAGAGACCCTGGAGCTTGGTGCTTCTCATTCACAAGCAAAAGCTAGGTAACTCTGACGGCAATTGGCAAGAGAAATTCCGGTACTCGCAGGTACTTCCCCCAAACCGGGAAGATGTGCCAAAAAAAAAAAAAATACAAGTCATTGTGCGGAAACCCAACCATCGAAAGCGTAAGCTCGGGTATTTTTCGGCAGGGGCCTTCGGACAACGTTTTGATGCGCTTCGATAAGTAATTATCTGATGGTGTTAGACGAGTCGGGCTGACAGCCGAGTGACATCGAGTGCCATTTTGGAGACTTCCCAGCCGGACGGTGTAGATGGGTGTGCGGAGGACGAGTCGGAGTTCCCTTTTTCTAGGAGCAATTGTGCGGTGAGTCAAGTGTTCCGTCAATTAGCTTTTTTTGTTCTGCTTCTAGCCAGTTTTTGCAGGAACTCGGAACCTTGTGGCGAGGAAGCAACCTGCTGTTTGGCATGAAGTCATGGTCGATTTTAGGAGTATAGTTCTGACCAACATCGTCGAAAAAAAAACCACCAAAGCTCACTGTTGCGTAACAAACATAAATTCTAAATGTATCGAACGTGAATCAACGCTCATAAATTCGTAGTTTCCACCCGATGACAGCTACCCGTCAAACGGTTTTGCTCCTGTCATCGTGACTCGCCCACTTAGGGGGAGGCGGGGTTTTTGTTTTCGCCTGATGCCGGATTTGTTCTATCGAAAGGAATAACAGAATCCCGGCGGGGCCTCTTATTGGGCAGGATGATTCAACGGATTGCAATGTAAACATGGGCCCCCACCATTACGCATTTTACATAAGCTCGTAAAAGGTCGGAATGCTATGCGTAATGTGCTGCCATCGAGATCATCGTTCCGGCATTTGCTACCGAACCTGCAGCATCTACTTGACGGAAGAGTCGGTACCTCAAACACGAGATGATGTACTGAAAACAAACCCAGCCAGCCAGAGAGAGTCAGTCGGTCTGTCAATCGATTCGACTCCATAAATCGTACACCAATTTCACTGCCAGCTGGCATGTTTGCGGTGGGAGAAGATAGAATATCCAAAATACTCTCGCCGCGAATTGGATCCACCTCCACATGGTCACCCCCCCCCCCCCCAGGTCGCCCTAAAGTTGGCGCAAAACATTAAGAGCGGAAAACATAAACAAACAAATCTTTGCCCGCCAACCTCAACGGTGACTTCTCCGTTTCCCGGAGGAATGTTGGTGCTAAAATTAAATCTCCATTGATATTTGCAACATCGGGAAAAGGGTTTTGGAGCTGGTTTGAAGGAGGAGCAGAACACCGCTAGGGACCTATTAATAGTGACGATTCGATTAGCTTCGGGGGTACGGGCACGGCGCGAAACACGCGTGGACGGATGGCGTTTGGAGCAATTTTTGGAACACGCCAAAAATAGTCCTCACATTGACCCGAAGACGACTCGCACGTACGGGTGCTCAGAAATAGCAACAATGTTTTATTTATGAAGCTGTTGTTGTTGCTGCTGCTGTGTCTTGTTTGGTGCGGCATATCCGCCATGATCTGGATGTTCGATGTGTTGTGATGTAGCGGTATTAACGATCAGCGCCAATCGGAGTTCTGACTTTGATGTGCTTCCGACACGTGCACTCTCGGTGACGTACCACCGGAAGCACGTTGGATGGCGTGGGACCCATCCGGTTTTGCTGACCCAGCTGGGTGAAATTAGCGGGAACTTTAGTGTTCCGTCACATTCCTGACATACTTCTGTCTTAAACACATCACACCCGCGGCAAAGGCAAAACCACTAGATAAGAGTGGAGCGATTTGTTTTTCGGCGCAGTTGGAATGCTATTCATAATATTTACCGCCCCGGGCTTGTTGGAATATATTTGGCCGCTACAAATACAGATGCTGGTGACCACATCCACAAATTATTACTCTATCTTTATTGCACGACACATCCTTGCCTGAATGTTTGGCGGTTTTGTTTGCTCAATTGCCGCCAGGCATCGTGTCGATGTTCCGATTCCGACTGTTATTGTAAGCGGAATTGTAATGGAACCAAATTCTTTCGATGACGTGAGGTGCCGAGGTCGATACCGACTCGAGCAATCGGAACACTTTCATCAATCATAGTACTGCCGTCCTCAGGTCAGCGAGGATCGCCCAAGGTTTCCAAGGCTTCCAGAACCTGTACGATCGTAAGTACTCGATCGTGATTTATGTTGTACGGTCTTGGTGGCGTGCCGCGCTGATTAATGAGCCAAGAGTGATGGAGATATTATTGTCCAGCCGAAAAGCGAACGGGAACGGGGGAAAACCCAACTCTCCCAAAAATAATGATGATCAATGGGCTGATCATTGAACGCTGCTAATATAAACAACCCGTCTGCGTGATCCGTCATCCGTTCGGAACGGTTCTGTCGCACGCGACCAAACCCCGGAATCAGCAGTGTTCGCGTGCTTTGATGGTACTTGATCAAATTCTCGTACTCACTTGAGGCGCGCGTGCCCAAGCGTGACGTGCTCTTCTTCCCCCGGAGAAGGAGCTTACTAACTCTTCTGTTTGCCCATCAGCGAGAAGTAGCGCACTTTGGCGAATGTTTTTGTTTGCTTCTGTAGGCCGTTTGGCAAATTTTGGTAGAGTTTGTCATCGTCGAACCGGATGTGGGAGAAGAAGCTCCCGGTAGTCTCGAGCGTACTACGTCACCAGATTTAGGTGTTGTCAAGTGTGTTGTCAGCGCAGCTCGATCGATGGACCGGAAAGCTATTGACACATTCGCTTAACACCCGCGGCATGGTTACTATTTGTGTGTGTGTGTGCCGATGATGCCGGTTGAAGATGACTGCAAAATTGCTGGAGCACAACAATTCCTAGGGAAGATCCTGCTCTATACCTGTACGCCAACCGCATTCCTCTGGCAGAAGAATCCGGACGGACCTGAACCTCCAGGGGTTTGATTGTTTGTAATTCTTATCTTGAAAGAAAAACACACACACACAAAGGATTTTCTGAAGATTCAATTCTACCTGCTAGATCGCTCCTGCTCAAGCAGTCCTGGCTGTTACCTGACTGTGACGTCCCGGGATCCATTAGCGTGGCGTCAACGGTGAAGAGCGATAGCGCCGTCCAGATTCTGCCACCTACAAACACGCATCTGACGAGGCCTAGGATGCTGATGCAACCTCAAAACATGGCACCGTGTTTGGCTTCTTCCGATCCGCTTTCCTTCCTCAATAGACCTGGATAGAGATGCAAGCGAGCTGCCAGGATATTTGTTCAGGATGCAGGCCGGGAAAGCGTGATCGCGATATTGCGGGCTATCGACGACGCCATTAGTTTGTGGATTTAGGATATCTTGATGGTTGGGTCAGAAAAAAACCCTAGCTTCATTTTATTACTGGCTTATCAGACGTGAAAGTGTCTGAAGAAAGGACACATTTCGGGGTCGGGATTTGTTTGTTGTTACTGACGGAGAGCTGTAGCCCCGAAACGAGAGCACAACTTCCTTCTATTCGACCGTTGCGGGTTTGAAAAATGTGTTTCTACTCGTGCACGGGTGCAGGTCTTACTCGCCCGGCGATATGTAATGATCGGCATAAGATCTTTTACCACTCCGGCTCATAATTTTGTCTTCCCTCCACCCCGACTCCGGTCCCTGAGTAATGAATTTGGCAGGGTTAATCTACCGCACAGCCGAGCAGGTTTGGATAATTACCGACGCAAGAAGGTGGAAGCTACGCAACGGCCAACGGTCACATCGTCGCAAAATGCCGCAAAAATTATCACTCCCCTCACCTCACACAGTTGTGCCCAGGGCTACCACACTCATGGACGTGCTAATCGCTAATTCAATTTGCTGATTTGTTTTTTGGCGACTGTTTACTACGCTGTTTGAAGGGGTCCACAGTAGAGCAGCAATCTTGGGCCGAAGGTGGCCATAAAGTGAGTGTATGTTTTTTATCGGACATAGCTTCAATCTCAACTTTATTATCTTCGATTGTGATAGACGCCGGTCCGAAGAAAGTCCCGAGGTACAATCAACTCGGGGGAAAGCCTTCACCAAGAAGCGAGTCTACGACTAGGGGCGTCACACGTAGCACCGGCATGTGCATGACAAAATCCTGTGAGGCGTTTCATTTGCTCGCTCTCGGTTACCATGCGTGAGCTATGGCCCATTTCCTGCTGCTGGTGGCCGCGTGGTGTTGTGAAATTTGACAAACAGACGTACAGACTGACGGTGTCGGCTGACGGTCCCGTGTTAGCACAGTGGATCCTCGCAACAGTAGGGGACACTGCACTGGACACCGCACACATCTGGGACGACGGCGTAAAGGCCAGCGAGTCATTGCGCTTGTGAAGACCGTGGCGTGAACACATTAGTCAGATAACCTTATTACGCTTCCCAATGACACGTGCGCATTGGATACGATCGGTTGATAAAGCACGGTCGTTGGCCCATAAACCCCGTGGAAATGGGGAGTTCTTGAGGTAACTGAAGTCAGCTCACTTACTGAGTTAGAGAGTACTTTGGGAGGGATCGCTCCGAAAAAAAACAATTCCGTGTAGTTGGGCTCATGTGGAGTTCTTCCCAGACGTCTTCGGGAGTAGTATGGTTGACCTCCCAAAAACCAAATGGCCATAAACGCACACACACACACAGACTCGTAAGTACCAGCGGGACAACGACTCACTCGAGATAAACGGAATGGGCTCGATAGGCCGTGTTTTACTTTACGGCCTGCTGCTACCCTACATATCGGTATCAGTAATGCGTTAATACGCGGGGCCCCCTTTTTTGGCGGTTTGGTGGCGGCCTTTTCTATTTGGTGTTTGTCTGATGCGCCTCAAGTGTTGTTTACTCGGTGCAGCTCAAACGCACCACGTGATCGTGGCAGTTGCATGTGCAGCACTTGCAGCTGGATTAGCTGGTTTAGAGCAGTTGGGTTCGAGAGAAGAGGAGGGCATTGCGGTTGATTTTGGGAATCATGAAGAATTACTATAAAATCGTTGACGTCCTCCAGTATTTAGAGAACTGCAGATAGAAGTCTTAGACGATCAATTCCCTTCAGTATATCCTAATCGCATCAGAAGGTCATCCTCAAGAACCTACACCGTCGTAATGTATATCTTCAAGAGTGAACCCCAAGTAAAGCGCAAATCGCCAACTCTTTTCCACTCGCACCAGCAGCAGCTGACTGTACCTTCCAAAACCCAAACAATAGTCCGCCCACCTATCAGGTGGGTAAAAAATAGCGCTCGGGTTTGTAATCGGTCAGGAATTTCCCCCGCTAGAACTCTGGCTTTTCTCGCGGGACCTACACCGATAGCGGTCGGCATCTGGGATATCGAACACCGTATCTCCGAATCTCGTCATTGCTCCTGCTGAGTAGGCGTTTCCGTTTCCGGCGAGTCATCCTGGCCTGGCACAAACAATCGGACGGTGGATGCCATTGAACCAGTAGTGTCCAGTGTCCCGCAGCTCGGTTGGGGAGGGGAAAGATGTTGTCAAACGGAGCAGATCTAAAATTGGAACTCTCCTTTTCCTCCTCCGAACTGTGTTGTGAAAAGGAATGGTTTTGATTGTCTTCATTTAAACGTCGCTTATCTGGTGGTAGGAATTTGTCTCGCTTGAGCCATTAGAATGTTTTAATGACTCTGTGAGCTTTTAAGTTTTATGAGTTTACGGACATGTCGATGTGGTTTTGCGTGTCATAAATATGGATATGTCATCATATTTGATAAGTTGTTTGTGTCACTAGGCGCGTCCATTTTGTGATAAATCTGTTACAAAAGGACGTAAAGTATCGAATGTAAATTCTTCCTACACGCGCGACCCACCTGTCCACGTGGTGCCGGAGAGTGCGATCTAAACCATCCAATAAGTCATACATCCATAATGGACCGGTGATCATAAAAATCGATCGATTCCGTGTGCTTCACGGTCATCCCACCCAGACACACAATTTGGTGTCCGTGAATTTCTGTCCGGGACCTGGACCCGGGAACGTAACTTTGTAGCGGCAAGACCTGTTCCGGTTGGAGCATGTTTTGTGTCCGATCCACCTTGTGGGTCGTAAAATTGTGCTTCCACACGGGTCGGGACCTGTTAGTCAAGATTGTGCCTCGGCTGGGACGGTTTAAACGTACAGCAACCAACAAAAAAGGGCGATATTGACTAGGAGAATCCGCTCGTCCACAATTCCCTGTGGGGTTTGTATCCTCGCCAATGGCTTGGCAGCGGCCACGTCACCAATCGCCGACCACGTCACAGGATGGTTGCCGATCGTCTATCAAGCATCTTTACGATGCTCCAACCGAGGGACACTACCGGCCGTGCATTACCTTGTTTCCCCCCACCCCATGACGGATACCGCTGTTGATGTCGCGAATTCTTCGTGACATTCGACAGGCGCCACGCCACGCCGTTTCGTCGTTGTTTTTGTCGTGCACAGAATTCCAGACATTCCTTGGTTGATCACTGTTTTGACTTTTTGTTTTGTGTGGTGCGTTTCCTTGTGCGCCTGAAATGAAGGGAGGATGGGGCGGGGACGCCATTTTGTTGCTTTTCTTTTCGCGGCGCAAATCATTGTGACGGCGTTGTTTTGACAGGCCGGGGAAAAAGGCCGTTCTCTATCAAATGGTGTGGCGGGGATAAAAATGGAACCGGGTGCGTGTCGGGTCGGAGATTGCAAGGCAAGAATGGAAAATTCGACCCCAAAAATAGCAACGCGCCTACTGAAGGCGACGGTGTGACGATGCCAGGCGTAGATGGCATTCTTTGCCACTCGGGGCAAGGACGTTTCGGCCAAAGTGGATCCAAATTGGCTACCGGTGTAATGGTTTTTTTTTCTCGTTGGGGCATCCATTTTTCTTGGAACTGAAATCTCTCATCTCGGAGAGAAATGGGACAAAAAATCCTGCACGGAGAATATTGGCTCGAAAAGAAATGAACACACAACTGTCAACCCGGCAGTAACCGGGTAGGCATAAAATTTATAGCAAACTAATTGGTGTACAGGCCAGGAATTCGATACATTCAATTGGATACACCACCCCGTGGCCATCTTTCGCACTCCGCGGCTGGTGGGCGTATCGTTCGTTCGCCCGTTAAACACGTGCAATAAACAAGTCCGGGACCGGGGCTGCTGAAAAGCGTAATGGTCGCTTTCGCATGTTAGCGCAATCTGTAGTCATCATCATTAAATTAAGAAGATCGTGATTAAATGCATATTTTTAAATCGTAGCCTTTCCGTTTTTTTTTGTTTCGGGTGGATCTGGCTGCCTGTCAGCTGTATCTTGTCATATCAGTTGTCATCTGAGGATCTTCTTGTCTTTTTTTGGTTGTCATGTATTCGGTGAGAGTAATTCCGAGAAGAAGAAGCATCTCACGAGGGACATTCAATTCATCGGGAGAATTCGAACAAAGCAGACAAATCACGTGCCCGCTAGCCTCTCAATATTGATGAGATGCATTAGTCCAGCATCGTTAGCCAGTCAAGTGACCTTCGAATTGTTCTGCACCAAAACGCTGGAGAACTCTTGAAGAAGCAATGCCGATTAGCAACATTCGGCAGCAGCAGGAGGCATAAGGCACTTGGTTGGAACACTCTTGACGATGATCTTGACGGCGGCTTGACTGACTGCTTGACAGGTACGGCGGGTGGTCGCAAAGAGACAATCAATCATTCGCAAATTTTCTGCCAACGGGATGTGTGTTTGTGTGTGGGTTCATAAAATAGACCCAACACCGAGAATTGGTACCTCCGGAGCCTAGAGAGGTGCGTTCTTTCCCATTTCTCTTTTACAACGCCAAGGTGAGGCGGATCACAGCTCACAGGCGATCCTAGGGTGAAAGATCTCGGCCATAAAAAAATGCTCACCTTAAATGAGCACGATATTTATGTCTTTGGGGCGTAGTGTGAAGAATTCGCACATGTGCGCTGAATGGCGAATAGCTGTTAACATCCTGCTGTCAACGGCACAGCAAGAAGCAATGGATCCCGTTCCGTTTCGCTGTTGTTGCATTCGTGCGAGGTCTTCAGCTAGCATAATGCGCATCAGAGGCCGCTGGAGACCGGGGAGAGAATCCAAAATTAACCGAGAGCCACAAAAAAATGGTGACTGCTTGGTGGCACCGCGTGTCTTCCACCACGGTGCACCTTTTATCAGTGTCAACCGATGGCGGGCAGAAATGAAATTAATAAAAACCTGCAAACCTGTTTAGCTAATGGGCGAGTTTTATGGCTCGCAGTCTTCCATATTCATCTGGGGTGCCTACGGTGCCACTCTACCCAGTCTCGTTTGATTGAGTCGATCCAAGCTTGAGGGGAATTTGAATCTCTTGCGCTCAAAGCCGCGTGAAGCCGAGTGCATCTGCACGGACAGACAGACAGGATTATAAAAGCTCTCTGCGCTCTGCAGGTGGCTGTAACCTTGGGATGTAAAATCCAAATAAATGAGAGGTCACTTCTAAGTGTCGTCCAATTATAGCACCTACGCGGGAGGGAAGAATTGGATAGAAAATGTTGGTCCAAACGTCAGATAGCTTTCGTGATGGCCGCATACAGACATGCCCATCGAATTGAATGTTGCAATGGAACGGTGTACACCAGTCGGCGTGTTGTTCCGTCATGTTTAATTAGCTGCCCGACGCACCGAACGTGTACCATAGTGTGCGTGCGTAATAAGTTCGCGTGATCCGGGCAGTAGATAAGCAACGGGCCTTTTGCAAAACGCATTGTTTTACGATTACGGTTCGTGCGTGTACCGAGAGCCGAGATGCGATCGTGAGACTTCCCAGTTCCCCGAGTGACTGCTCGACAACATCCGGTAAGTGTGAGTGCGTGTCGGTGCGTGGAACTTGCTGGTCTGTGAAGCCGAGTGCTCGGGGCTATAAACCCGGTCCCGTTTCTTATCGAGGTGGCTCACGTGACCGATACTGTGTGCCGATGTCGAACGATGACGGAGTGGTTTTGGGGCCGAATGATCAACAAACAATATCGAGGACCTTGTGGATGGCTATTAAGCTTCGTGGATCATAATGAAGACATTTACAAGCGATCGTGTGGCGTTGTTGGCCGAGCGGTGGGAGTTACGTCAAAACTTGCAATCTTCCCGCTGAGATGCTTTTACTTGGAGCTTAAGCCGAGCTAATTCCTTTGATCCTGATTTAACCCGCTCGGGAGCTCGAAAAAGCTTGCCAGGAACTTGCCAACGCCTTATCAGTTCGGTCGCGAGACTCATCGTTGGGCTGTGGAGTGGTCGTCCGATCAGGAGCATTTTATGGCCATTTTGATTCGAGCTACGCTCTGTTGTGCAACGCCAAACGTCCTCAAAGACAATTTACTGGTGAAGATAAAAACTGGTACCCCCCTAAAAACGTGGTATCAGAAACTTGTTTAACTGCTTTTCCCCGCTGGGGTCGGGGTGTTGTTGTTGCGTGGGATTTTTTTTGGCAATCGTGGAATCGGGTATTTTCATCTCGTCTACATTCGGCTCAC
Organism: Anopheles stephensi; assembly: GCF_013141755.1. NCBI lineage: Eukaryota > Metazoa > Arthropoda > Insecta > Diptera > Culicidae > Anopheles > Anopheles stephensi. The sequence continues at coordinate 11,303,292 of NC_050202.1, read as the reverse complement.
CAAAGTCGCCAAAAATGTTCGAGCTATCAATTTTGCAAATTTGTGACCGGTAAGCCGTAAGAGTAAAACAAGAACCAACGGCTCGATGCTTCTCATTGACCGATCGCCACGAGTTGGGCGATGTTTATTGATTTGATCGTTGTGGTTTGTGCCATAATCGGTTCGAGGAATTCAACGTTTATTGTTGGTCGGGTCTGAGATTGCACAAAGTGGAAGAGAAGCACCGGAATGTTTATTATAAGCCTGATAGGCCGATAATAGGTATTGGTTGTTAATCAATTTTACACCGTGTCCGGACAGATATAGGGCTCGGACTTGCAAACCCTTAGCAGTGGGGATCATCATCAGTTCAAGTATCGCGGTGTGTAAAGAATGAGGAAGCAAACAAAAAAAAGAGGCCTGGTGGTGGCCTACCTTTATCTATATTAGCGAAGCTCCACACGGGCACGCGGGTCGTACGAGCGAAGAATTTATGGCAGCTCTTAGGCTCATCCACAAGGCTCATACGAGCCAGGTCAGGTCAGATTGCACTAGAAAATTGATCACTTTCTTGCTCAAAGTGGCGGTGATGATGGTGGGCCAGTTGTTAATCGCGTGACACGGAGTAGGACGTTGCGTTGCGTGTTTTCGTTTGTTGCGGCGCTGCCTCAAGTGGGAAATACATAATCATCGACCATTTAGTATGAATACTCTATTAGTAGCTTCTATTGTCGGTGGTGTCGGTGGCGAGTGGGCGAGGATAAAGCAGGGCGTTGCAAAACTTTGATTCTGTTTACGCAGTACAGAATGGAGGGTTGAACTGATTACTGATTTGAGCCGCTAATTTACGGAGATTTTTTTACTCTAGAGGTGATACGAATTTACTAAAAAAATATCTACAGGCAAAAACAGTTAAATTAAAGAATTTTTATAGCCCTCTACAGTGCTATAAAATGCTGTCAGTGCTATAAGTTCCTTGAGTAAATAGTAATCAACCTAATATGGCATCTATTTTAAGTCTCTCGAGAGAAGATCCGCTTTCTAAAGAGTTTATTTATCAATGTGCCTGGATTTTATTTGAAGGCGTAGAACTTCATTCCAATTCAAGTTCTTGTCAATTTGAAACAAGGTTAAGATATTATGCTTCTTATACTTAGTATCACACTACATCTTTGTTTGTGCTATAAAAACAGCATCGTCCCACATCAAAGTCTTCCCGTCAAAACGCTCCTTTTAACCAGCTTTTTATTGTGAACTTTGACTCAAGTGGACGCGGTTTAGTCGACAAACCACTCGAGCAAGCTTCCAAAACGACACTTTAACGCACCCATTAATGTCAAATGCGCCAGCCGGCCGGCTCGCAAGTGTTGCACTTTATGGAGCAAAACCTCCGGCAACCTGTCCCAACATGCGTGGAGCCGACGTTTAACCAGACGTCGATGGCTCTGGCGCTTTCAATCTGCAATCGATGACGACCATGATGATGATGCGCAATGAAAGCGAACGATCGAACGTACGATCAGGTCTGGTGGGTCTCGTCGTTGGGGCGAACAATTTGTCGATATTACGTCGTCCCTGGGCAATGGACGATCGAGCGGGATAATTAAAAACGAAGCAGCGCTAGCTGGGGGTTGATGTGGAGCTGAGGCAGGTTGAACGGATGAACCCCTTTGCGCGATAAATCACTCGCCCGCAAGTGACTGGAGACGGCGACGACGACGACGACGACGACGAATGCGATTTGTAGCACTTGCGGCGACGAATGCGACAACTAACTGCATGTCCGCCAGTGAAGACGCCAGCGCCCGAGGAGCTATCAGCAAGCGGGCGGGCAGGGGAGGTTCAATTATGTAAATTGAGCAAGAGTTCGAATTGTTTCCAGTGGGAAAAAAAGTTCTCGATCGTCTTGCTTGACTTGACGAAACCGGCACGCGTACGCGGTCAGCATAATAAGGATGTAAAATCGAGCTCCACACGCGCACTACTGCAGGGCCGCCGTTTGCCGCCTGTCCAGCTGAATCTGCGGACGGACACTTTCTTTTGTGCTCCGGCAAGAAGTAAAAAACAAATCGCCGGGCCACGGATTAATTACCGGGCAATGTGAATCAGCCCGCAGGAACCTGTTGCGCAACACTGGCCCGGTCGAGGTTTGGACTTTCTGCTTTGATTAGTTTTTTGCGTTTCTCCTTGTCCCTCGCGATGGTCGAAAGGTTAATGTCGGTGAGTTTACCGGAATCTGTTGCAGCAGCAGCAGCAGAGTTGCATCAAATTCAATTTTAATTATGCACGAAAGTGCACACCAGCCTTGCCCCCCCGGGTGGGGCCTCGGCTCTCCTGGGGACAGATTTTGCTAATGGATGCTGCCGCAATTCTGCGGTTTACCCGACCCGGGTGTGGGCAACGGAGGTTTTAATTCTAATTATAATTAAATCAAACATACTTCAAGTTACTACGTGTTAGTAGGTCACACTGGTGCTAGGAATCGGTGCACCAGTGTTTTTTTTCTTCTTTTGGTTTGGTTCGCCTTCTCTATCCTCTCTTGGAGAATTCCCTTTGGAATGATGGATCTGGAGTGACGGTTGGGATGTTGAGCAAGTGGTAGTAACTGGGGACGGGTAATTGAATAATGCTTCCGAGAAGGATGCCCGGATATCGGACGATCGGTGGTAAGGTATTAGCGGTGCAGCAGGACGGCTTGCGGTTATCAAAATCACATCATCAGTATGCAGTTTGAGGTTAGCAAGGTTCGATCGAAGATTGCAGTGCGCACGGCGTTGTCAATGTTTTGTTGGGTGTTTGCGTAAGTTGTATGGGTTGCTCGGGATTATATTTAAAGAATTTCGGGAAAAGTTCCATGCTAATGACATGCTCTTGATTTAAAGCCGGTAAAGACTTTAATGGCCTTCGAAGACTCAAATGCCGAGTTCAGCTATTTCTCCATTTTTATCCAGGAAAATCAATTTTAAGGCTCCTAGCAAGAATTCAAGACAACTCTTCGTTGCTGAATTGAGATTAGTAAAATTGGGATTAAAAGTATTCTTATTCCTTGGCATTAAAACCTCCTACCGTTTCTGGCTTTCTGTGACTTCATTTTACTCGTATCAAGGTAGTCGGTTCTACGGTACGGCGTTGCAGTCAGGTCTGGATGGGATTTTGTCCTGTAGTTTCCACCCAATTGGAATTTCTGCCATAAAAAGCTGTCAGAGCTGTCAGCTCGTTTATTGGATGGTAAACCTCAAGGTATATGGATATAGAAGGTAGAGTTGTTTAGAGCAAATTGACATTTCTCGACCTGACATAACAGTTCCGTGGTGATCGAGGGGAAGGGTATTGAGAAGAGTGATGGCAGCGTCGGAGGAGGCGTCGGCGGTGGTATCGCTTGCGATTTTTTGACGAAAAATGCAACCAAATATCGTCAATCTTCTGTGGAACAACATTTGATATGCGAAGATGACCCATAAATTAGCGATATTGCTCAAGGGATTAAGAATCGAGGCTGTTTGTTCATGTTTGTTGCCCATACCATATGTTTTTGTAAACAAACTCTGACATAACTCGACTAAAATGTCGCCCTGTCAAATCGACAAAAATCCACCTTCTAAATACATACACCTTGGGTAAACCTATCCTTCGTGCTCTTGGCTTTTAAGTCAACGGTTTGACATTGCAAGACGTAATTGCGACGTAGCCGGACAGTCTGTCCTACCAATAGAGGACTCCCACTATTACGCATCTACTGCTTCTATTATTACGTCCTTAATTGAAGCAGCCTGCCAGATGTGAGCAGCCCGTCCCTTGTTTGTTCTCGATAATAAAAATGTCCCAAAACTTTTAACTCCACCCATCCTCATGTCTTCAACAACCTAAATATCGACCAGCCAGTTCCATCAACACTGGATCTCGAAAGCCTACCAACCGGGCCCAGCCATCCTTGAGATGATATATTAACATACTAATCTGGATATAATTCCACCACGTTCGCATCGATTATTGTTTTGCGACTGAGACTGATTTTTGTCCTTTAAGAAAAGTGTGACCAAATTAAACTCCCCCCAAAACCGGCCGCAACAGCATCCAATCAGCCGGTATCTACATATTTATGGAATTATAAATGCAGCACGCAGCGCAGGTGTTTTCTTTTTCTTCGGCAGTCATCTTCATAAATGCTTCCCCTGGTTTGGCGCTTCATATGTGAAGCGGACGAAGGAATTAAATTAATGTGCCAACAAATCAATTTTCCCCGAACAAAAAAACAAAAAATCCGGAACCTCTTCGGAGGAGGTTTATGATGTGTTTTTGTTTTGCTGTTTATTCACCATTTTTTGCTGTCTCTCTCTCTCTCTTTGGCTTGTGGCTTGTACGCCATTTGCATACAGGCAACAAGCCCCACACAGTACAAGGTACGATTTGCAAACAACCGTGTACAACATAATCGGTGTGTGGCTGTAGACTTGAGCCAGTAAAGACGATAAGGCAATTCCACCCGGTCCACCAGGGATACATGTGGTTTGTTTGGAAGTTTTTGCGACACGGATCGATAAAGTTAGCTGCATGCAGCTCATGCACTTCTGCGCTTCCTTGCCTTCGGTGCCATTATGAGCCTGAAACTGAAACGAATCGACTTATCTGAAACTCCGCTGGAAGCTGCTTATCGCTGTTTGACTACCACCGTGCGTAACTACCTCGAGCCAGCAGGACTTGCTCGGCTGGGAGGATAAAGGAAGTCCCCAGTTTGCGTTGTGTGCGTATTGGATTTTATGCTTTCGTGTGCATGGTTTTAATATGCTTCGATATTTTTCGTTCTCTTTTTTTTGTCGTGTTCGGCGAATCCATGGAAGGATAACAAATTTTCCACTGGTAGCCAATTTAAATCTGGCTCAAAAGAAGCATCTTCTACGGATGGTCCTCTCGGTTCGCTCGGTTTCCCCAAAAATAACTCGCTCCAAAGTTGTGCCGGAAAAGAAAGAAGAAGATAAACGGACGACAGCACCATACCAGCTGGCAGGTTTGTTTATGTAAAGGCAAGGGTAGCTCCAAGATCAGCTGGAACTCGAACCCTGGGTAGTATAGCAGCCGTAGGGGCCGGGAGTTTGAGAGTTTGGGTTGAAGGCCGAGGACCGATTACAACATCGCAAATCTAATAAAATCGCTCATTGCGTCTGACATCTCGTGGGACGTCCTTGCCCTCCCCTCCCAAGGATCGCAGAGCACACTCCCAGAACGCTTATTAGCTCGGGCTAGATGTTTGCCTAACTTCGGGCGTTTTGGGTGAGGCGCTCACGCGGACGTGTACATTCATGGATGAAATTAGAATATTGAATCTCCGAGTCTTCAAGTTTTTGGGATGTGTTGGGACCGGTAAGAAAAAAAAAAACGGGCAAATGGAAGGAAAAACTCGGCAAAGTTTTGTAACCGCCGCGCCGGTTTGCGGAAAATCCCGGCCCCATGCTCTAGAAGATGCTCATCCACCGCTGGTGTCTCGTGCCGAGTCGTCGAAAATTGCTCAGAATTATGCTCACGTCCACGTTTCCCGTTCGGGTGTTCCCCGCACCGGTGTTGCACGAGCCGCGGTGCACGGGGAGGCAGTTTCGCGATGAGCCTCATTTAAAATTAATCGCACCGGAGTTCTATTTTCGTGCGGTGTCATGCACAAGCGGATCGCGTGAATTCCCGTCCAGGCCAGCCTCCGGGGCGTATGCCAATCGATTCACGGGGTCTTTCCACACCTCTCGCAGCAGAAAGGGTGTCTCGATTTGTTCGGTGTATGTGTGTTAAAGGTTTGCTCTAATGATGGAAGCGAAATTAAATTCAATCCAATCATGATTGCGATCGCCATTCACTCCATTCCGGGGCGGCTCCAAGCGGCCGCTAGACGGATCAATTTTGGAGCATAATGAACCATTATCTAAACAAATCATTATCGACTTTTTTTCTCGCCAGTGGCTGGTGGCGTTCGGTGGACGGTAGAATGGGCGAGTGTGACCAGCTGTGGGCTCCTTGTTTTTCCCCCATTTCTTTTCGTAAACATCTCTATCACGGGAAACTATTAGCTGGAGGTACGGATGTATTGAACTATTACAGGGGTTGTCAGTTAATTTTTGGAAAAAAATTGTTGTAAGTTATTTTTTAAATATTAATGAAAATTTGGAACTATGACAAATACTCATAAAATTTAACTGATTGTAAAAATTGTCATGTTTTGCATAAGACTTGATACTTTGGCTGATAGCTTATGCTTACCAGAGCTGACAGCGTTTCAGATCTAAAATGTTGTTATATAATTTTTTGTTTGGAAATTTTTATTTGAAATAATATTTGAGAAAAATTTCGGCCAGTTTTTCAATTATTTTTATTTAAAAATCCAATTCAACATTTTTATAGAAGTTCATGTTTGAATTTTTTCCTTTCGATTATTGGCTAATTTCTTTTGTTCATGTTGAGCTAATAGAAATGTCGTCAAATTTAGCTGCCGACGTACACAGTGAAGAAAAGAAATAGGTGGTTTTGACATTTTTGTGGTTCTATCGGTGAAGGAATATTAAGGTTCATGTGAAATATTAAGGATTACGTATTTATGGTTGATGAAAATTAACAAATTCAAGCTAAAAAGAAATAATTTTTAACAGTCAGTTGACGAAAGTCTCGTCTCACTTCGGAGCTTTTTCACATGAAAGCGTGAATTGTCTATTTTCTCAAAACCAATTTGCGAGAAAAGTTTTTGTTCTGTAGGAATGCCCTAAAAGAAAATTTTTGAATTCCGTTGACCAACTAAGATATCGATTAAGGATCTTTTAGCCTAACATAATATTTAAAAAGCAAGGTTTTCAATAATCAATTAATGCTATTGCTACTTTAATGTTTTTTTCTGCAGTTAGAAGGTTAATAGATTTCATGATAATCAATTTCCAATCGAAATAAAACCTCCCCCCAGGCAGTTTGACTAGTTATTGATTAGGGGGAAACAAACCACAACCGAGCTGACAACCACTGCACTGGCACCACTGCTGCTGCTGCTGCTGCTGCTCCACAGTTCCTTAACCGCAACCTAGGCGGGGGTGGGGTCTGTGGGCGGCTGGGCAATGCAACCTCCGTTCCCGGAAAGCATTGTAATCGAGTTTTCGAGATTTTCGGTAGGTTTTGCCATTTGACCTGATTTGGCTCGGTTTGTTTGACCCACGCCGGCCCGGGGCTGCCGGCGGGTGCACCAAACCATGCACTCGAATGAAAAATGGAAAATGAAATTCTCGGTTGGAAATGGTGCATCTCACCGTCTTTTCCCATTTGCCAGAATTTTCTCGACCGAGCTGCACCAGCTGTGTGCCGCTGGAAACGTAAACGAACGCCACAAGCAAGCCCGGTGTACGGTTTATGCGGTTCTTCTGGAATCGGAAGAAAATTCCGCTCTACATCCATTTTCGCATCAGGATTCGAATTCTGGGCGGGCATGTAAGGGCACGAGGCTCGCATTTTTGTTGGAAACCGAAAATTTGGCTGGTGGAAGAATTTTCCCACACACACACACAGAGATGCAACCCAACGCGACCCGGGTCTGCGGATTGCGCTGGGTTTGCGAGCCCGGGATAGGGTGGAAAAGTTTTATTACAAGCAAAACCATCCCTGTGCCAACGGGCACAGAGTGTCGGGAATGCGAACTGCGGCGAAAGTGTTTCCGTGGCCCGGAGTGCAAGAAATGGGTTCGAGGTTCTTGTGTACTGCTTCAAGTTCAAGAGCAGCAGCACACTGCGTGCACACGGGTTGGCACAAGTGTTGAGGATTGATTTTTGCATTTTTCGCCTGACCTTCGGGCGGTTTTGCTTTCCCAATTGTATGTTACACCAAGGAAGGAGGGATGGAAACGGGGAAAGTGGCAGGGATCTGCCGGCAGGCATACAAGGACCGGAAATGAAGCAACAGAAAAGATTGTCCTTGCCTTTTGAGGGATGGCCGAGTTCTAGATTTATGTACTTGCACACACTCATTCCCCCGGACGCTTCCATTCCACGTTTGCCCGCCGGGATGCTTGCTCTGCGTTTAGTGTCGAGTGTTGTCTGCTCAACTGGTGCACTTAGAGACACACACTCACGGACGCACACGGCCAAGCACGGCGATTATTGGCACATTAGTGGTGGTGGCGTTGCTCTGACGAGTGATGCTGATTATTAGCCTGGTGACGAGCAGGATGACGATGATTGACAACCTGACGGCTATCCGCTTCTTCCCGCACCGGTTCGGCGTAGATAGACTGTGGACAACCCGACCACCGGGGTAACGTGAGCTTCGGTGGATTTCACTTTCACCGTGCCGGGTGACAGAGCTGGAAGAGCTTTTAAACACGTTAATTGAAAATGTTTATAGCTCATCAAGCAACACCGCTGCTCGTAAGCGGAGCAGAAGACTAGTAGACCGGGAGTGTCGTACTATCTCCTGTTTTATGTAGTTTCAGGTGTTTAAGAGCAGGTTCGAATCGATTTTTTGTCCAAGAGTAACACATTTTAAATACATCATAAAGGTGGAGTGCTGAGGTGGGCAAAACGTTCCCGAACTCCACGCTTGAGTCCAACCTCAGCGCCACGTTACCTAATCTTGATTTGTCGCTGAAGACTGCTCCCATCCCAGGGCACCTATTTTCGTGCAACCGAAATATCACACGGTCATGATCGTTCCCAACCGTTTTCCAACGTTCCGAGATATTCACGACACCGGATACGATTAATTAGGCAAACCGCTCGTGTTGCAGAAAACTGCACTCGCAGTCACACTCGCACCGAACCCCCATTACACTTACCAGTCGAACGTCGGGCAGCGCACTGAGTCCGAGTCCTTCCAGCACGATCTCCTGCAGCTTGGTGCGGTTGCGGATGGCCCCACCGGAAGTCGGCTCCGCCTCCACTCGGCCCATAATACTGTCGGTGTTATCGGCACCCGCCGTATGGCCGATGGTAGCGGCGGATGCCCGAAATGCAGCCCGGCACACTGTCTGACTATCACAGATAACTAGGAACAACAGGAACGACAGGAATTTGGACACCCTTAGCACACACCGCCTCCGGACATTCGGACGCTGATGATGATGATGATGGTGTGGATAACTGTACGTGTGCTTTTGCTTTGCCGGTGTGTGTAGTGTCCGCTTGAAGCCGACGGCAAGCAGTGTGTCATCGGAAGACCCACACCCGTCCGGGCTCATACCGCATCCGGGTTCCGGGTGGTGGTGACTGGTGGCTAATAGCCTAGAATTGCTACTGACACGCATCATCGTGACACTGTTACGAGACTGTGCATTGCTTTTCTTTGCCGACCGGAGGAGCTGCTGAGCTGCCTACCTGTATAGGTCACACGCGTGTACACTCACTTACTAAACACTGACACTGGTCGGACACACTGTTGCCACTTTGGAACAGAAATAAAAGGTCTAATGCTGCGGAAAATTATAAACAGAAAATAGGAACTTGAGTCATACAGAGAGCACTAGCTACTATCTTCGAGATACAAGCTAGAATGGCGGTTGGTAGTAGTGGTGATGTTGCTGACCATACGATCGGATTCGATAAATGTCGCCCAGCTTTAAGACCTCCCCCCCACCCCCCACTCCCCCCTACGCGTTTTCACCCGATTCTTGAGCGATCGAGTTCACATTCACATGGGCGCAACACGGGGCAGAACATAGAACTAGATGTTTAGGCGTCTAACCTCACAACACACCATTCCAATGCATTGGTTGCTGTGCGGGCGGGCGTTGTGTCACACCAGACGCACGGGCCCAAATGCGGTCAAAGTGAGTGCAAACCACCCCCCCCCCCCCCTCCACCAATCAATCTCCCCTCACCCTCGGGTTACCAGCTATAAAGTGTGTGGTGAGAGTCTTACGCGACGGTTGGTACACTGATTACAATTATACTTTCAAATGGCTGGCGTTTTCGCCCGGTACGATCGTCTGCCAGGTCTGCCACCCGTTTTTTTTTTATTCCCTCCAACCCCTCCAAGGAGGGAGGACACACACACGCACACGCACGCGAGGAGGTAGGAGAGAGGAGCGTGGGAATTGTGTTATGCAAATTGTTTGTTGCTTCAACACCAACTCGGCAGCGGCGCTGTCGGTTCCATCAATAATCCCTGCCGGCGCTATTGGTGGTGCCTTCGTCCGGGAAGATGTAGCGCCCTTGCGTGCCTCGGTTGGTGTGATGTTTTTGGACACCGCTTGGGGCAAACGAAACCACCAATTTGCTCCTAATTTTCACTTGGTTCAGCTCAGGCGAGACGCTTGGCATGGAGACGTCACGAAGGATGAGGTTTTTTGGCGCACACGAAATGCCGTCACATTGTTTAAGGGCCAAGATAAGGATCTTGATAGGCGTCTCTGGACGAGTCAGTTTTCAATAAGCGACCTCTTTTGAGCGGCACCCATGAGGAACTGAGGAGGATCCAGGCTTAAAATGCGCCAATGCTGTCTGTCTCGTATTCCGGGATGTTGTCTTGGCTGTCCCGTGGAACTAAAGTTGACTCGCCCCCACTGCACTCCGATACAGCTTCGGATGCATCGCTCATCACTGTCCTTCAAACTCTTTCTCTTCACTGCACACCAACAATCGCCGGGTGGTGCATAATGCATCAAGTTTCACGATCTGTATCGAACGCATGCAACATACCACCACTTGCCCCCCCCCAGAAAACAAAAACAAAACACCTCACTCATACACACACACACTCGCGGGGGGGTCACATCGCTTTCAGCCGCCCCTTCAGAACTAAGAACACACACACACACACACACGGTTTCACCGGTTCGCGGCAAGATGCTGCGGAAAACTTTTTGCAACGAGCCTGTTAACGAAACACTCTGCTTTTGATTCCCCCTTGCTTTTTTTTGGGGCGGAAGTGATTCACATTCCAGATTCCACTTGCTTTTGGAGGGGTGTTTAGCAGACATTTACCTTACTTAGCACCTTCGACAAAATTTCACCACACGCACGTGTTTGTTAGATTTTCCCGTGTCGTTACGACCTTTTCGCCGAGTCGTTTGTCTCACTCTCTTTATGTGTATGTGTGCTGTTAATTATATCCTATGCACTTGATGACACGGCTAGCAGCAAAACAAACAAAAAAAATTGCTTGCATTTTCTTGTTTTCGCGGGGATCTCGTAGAATAAGCGCGCGCGATCGCGACTGATAGAAACTGCGCGGAGCACTGCGGCGAACGAACCGCACCGTCGGAATTGTCGTTTCGTACTTCGAAGCCGTGTCGCCGAGGGCTCGTGAAACACGAATGAAAAAATCTGGCTCAGCCAAACACGAACGAGCCCTTGGCGCGATTGCGATTGCAGGGGCGCTCGGGGTGGATTTAATGGCTATGCTGGGATTTTTTATATTTATTTTTAAGTCTTGTGTTTTTCTGATGGTGTGTTGCTGAACTTGATATAAAACATATCTTTTCTTTAATATTAACACAAAAATATAATAAAAAATTTACATTACATTATACACCAGTTTGGGATGGAATTTTAGGATCGTCTGTAAACTGTTATAACAATCCTCTAAATTATTTTTGTAGAACTTTTTCGGTTACTGTTTTTTTTGTAACATATTTTCATGACAATCACTGGAACGGATGATAAAATATTTTACTTTAATTTATGTCTCGTCTACTTATACCATACAATCAAAGCAGCAATTACTTACTTCTTTTACTATTTATTTACCCATAGCATTTTCTTGGCTTAACGTCCTTCAATGTCATGCCGGTCATGTAGTGGTTTGTTAGATTAATTTATACCAAGCAGCTCGAAAGACAGTCCTCACTGCCGATTTGATACCTGGCCTTTAGCCATCGGACCACCCCATAAAGTTACGCATAGCTGTAAAGATAATCTAACAATTAGGATTATTGTTTGATCAAGACGGTTTTTTACACTAACCTTTGACTGTATTGTATGTATTTTATTGCTTCAGACTTGCAAGAATTTAGTTTTTGGAAATATTAGGCTAAATGTGAAACCTGATCATAACACTTTTGGATAAATTGTCGGTTAGATTGACAAAGTCTTATAGTTTTTCGCATTATAAATATTTGCTGAAAACCTAATGGTAATTCTTTTGGTACAGGGAACAGTTCAATCAGTTTCTTTGAGCAGTTCAACTTTTACTGAAAGGCCTACTAAAGCAATACGGTCAAGCCGTCGTAGATAAGTAACAAAAAAGGCCTTCCAATATAAAATTTTTCAGTGATTTTTTTATAAAAAGATAATGGTTTTTAAATCGTTATGTATTTGCTAAAGTTTCAAGAACCACAGTTGCAACATCGAGCGACAACCCCTGTATTTGAGCATAAAACGAACCATGAAAGCCGAAGATGAAACGAAGCTGTCTCGGGTACAATTTACAGTGCCTGACAAAAGTTTGCTCACACTTTTCATTGAGTTTGATCGCAGTTCGTACTGATTTTCTTCTGGAAAATTTCACATTTCACATACGAATGCACTTTAATTCCAATTCATATCATTTTAAATTAAATTGAGACAGCTTAAGTACTAAAAATTCCAGTTAGTTAAGACAGTTATTAGAACGATTTGCTAAAACATAACAAAACATCTATGAAAATGGCACGTCGATTATAATATAATAACTGAATGGTTCAAATTTCATTAGGAACATGTTAACACCATGCCTTACAACACCCTCCGTGACGCACGATGAGTCAAAGAATTTTCTTCTCCCGCTCTCCCTCCCACATGATGAGTAAAAGCAGCAACTTGATATTTGTTTGCTAATTAACTGCTTTAACTACAATTAATATTCGCATCAATTCTGTCACATCTCGTTGTTTGGCTGAGTGCTGGTAGATTGATTCCTGCGGAATCATACAACTTTCCCACCAACACCGCTCCGTAAGCTTCTTTCAGGATTGCTTATTCTTGCAATTGGAAACATCAAACAGGCGATTTACATTAATCATACATCTGTACCGGCGGCCGTTCCCGTCAACACCGGCGCAAAGTTGTGTCAAGGAATTGGAAGAAGAAATCGAGGATAAAGGTGAACATTTGAGGTCACTCTATTTGGGGGTGGAGATGGGTACAAGGTGCGCAAGAAGGCAAGACTTTGACTTTGACTTCTGTTATACTTTAATTGCTCCCTAAACAAGAACCACGGACGTCGTGGGGTTGGTATCGGGGCCCGCTTAGTCATCTCACTTCTTGCCGTGTGAGACTGTTGATGGGGAAGATTGTTGCGTGTTCGTTAATTAATTCCCTTACCTTTTGGGGGCGCACGCCACCATCTCGGTTCCGAAAAATGCCACCGACCGAATGGGTATCGAGTCACTTCCGAGTGAAAGTGAGACGAATTCGTTTAGCACTCAGCATAGCGGTTCGGAGACGTCATTCGGCTTTTCCCGTGAGTTGATTGCGGGAAGGCAGCAAGAACAGCTTCAAAGAAAGTTAGTTAAAATTTACATTCGAATTTCGAATAACTTTAAAGTGAGCACGCGAGTGCCCCTGGGGTGCTTCCATCCCGACCGTATTCCTCGAATAACCCCAAATAAAAAACATTCTCCCGACCAATCAATTGCTGTGGCACATATTAACGAAGACGCTTTTGACGGCGTAAAATTGAATTTTCCGGACCGTGCATCAATCATCGTGAGGCAACACGTGGGAACCTAAACTTCACCCGTAAGGGGAGATTGTCAGTCGTTGGGCGTTAACTTGGTGCTGGATAAGTTTACTCTCCCTTGGCGCTATCAAATTTACGAGCAATCTGCTTATCAGGTGCACACCAGCAGCCGCCCTTGCACCTGTCTCGAATCGTCGCACGGATGCATAATCAAGCGCCTTATCTAGACGTGTCGGAGGACCACCGACTCCACGTGCATTGGAGTAGTTTTGAACCCAAAAAAAAAAATGCATCACGATGGGTTTGGACAGCTCACATTGCACAATCATCTCTCTTTTCCCTATTGCGTGAGCTACTGCTATAAGTTAGTCGCCCAATGTTATCAAGCTGTCTACGGGTATTTTGTGAACCTAATTAACCCGCCGGTATTACGCTCAATTCACCAGTCGGCAAACGGAAATACCGCAGCTCGAATCGCGCCATACAGTGGGCGCCCTGCTAAATTAGTTTTATCAATCCAAAACCCCCCCCCAAACCAGATACCGATCACTAGTGTCACCTGATAACGGATACATAATCATGCGCCGATTCGAAAGGGTTTTACTTTATACTCAGCGCCAAAAAAAAAACGCGTATGACAAATCAATTGCTACCCTTTTTTTGCTGTCCACCCCACCTGTGTGTCGGTATCTGGTCTATGGGGGGAAACCCAAACTCATCGCCGCCTTCCGTCTTCCAGCTATCCGACCGATAAAAGGGAAGAGCCCAAGACAGGCAAACGCAACATTGGTCAACATTTGCGACAACTATCCGCAGTGGGTGGGTGGGTGGTTTTTCCGTTCATGTCCAACACGGTGAGAAAGCAATGGTGTGATCATTGTCCAAAAATTGCGCCATATTTTCATTACAGGCGAAAACAAAAATACATCTTTCGATGTATGCGTGTCGCTACTATTCGCACCTGTAAACAGTTTACAAAAGAATCTCCCCGACGTTTACGGGGGTGGTTTGCAAGGGAAGGGGGGGGGGGAAGAAGAAGGGGATGAGGGGTGGACGAATTCTTTTCTGCACATTCCAATCGCACGCTATCGGATGGACGGACGGTTCCGTTTCGGAAACGGATGACTCAATGTGTATGTTCCGTTTCGGAAGTAGATCGGTGCCGCGGATGGATGGGGTGCCGTGCCCGAACGGTCGGAAGTAAATGATACTTCCGGCATAGATTTATCGCAGCAAGGCACTGTTGGTTGATAGAGATCTGCTCTGAAGATTTGAGAGATAGTGGGCATTCTATATTGCATCGAGCAGGGCGGAAATGAATCACTTCGAAAAATGTTTGTAATTAAGCTAGACGACCACTTTGCTCGATAAATGGATTGCTTAAATCAGGTACTTTCGAAGCTTATAACTTTATTGAGAAATTGTTAACAAGGGTTGTGAAATGTGCCTTTAAGTAAATTAGAATTGAAACTCTATTAAGACAATCCATCTCCATGATCATTACCAAATATTTGATTTTTTTTTTCAATGTTTCTTTGGAGAGATTCTATGGGAAGGTAACCTAAGAGGCTCTTAATTCTAAGATTCTAAGAGAAGACCTTAACCAGAAGACCTATTCCAACAATTTTGTAGAGGAATTTCAGTACCTGGAGAATCAGCCGATAGCAAAGATATTAATTTTAGGAAGCATTCACTGGAGTTTGACTGAATTTTAGTTAACTCCCTATAATAATATCTCCTCACTTTCTTGACCCTGTATCCTCAAGAGTTCTGGCTTCTTTGACTTGACTTAACCCGTAGCTGGATAATCAGTCCTTCGAACGAGCGAACGATTCTGCCATATGGCAGCCCGGTGTTTGAGGACCGCGTCGTCCAGGCCACCTGAGTTATCTTTACTCGTCGTCATTCTCGATCACATGGGGTGAATGCAAAGTGATGCCTTTTTAATTATTCTTAATAGACAAATTATAATAGACAAAGTAAGCCATGATCAACAGGCAGATAAAAGTTGTAACTGCCAATTTAAATAGTTTATTGCATACTTTCGGGGGTACAAATCATACTCTGTTTTGTCCGCGTTTTTGAAATGCTAATAATTGCAGGATCAAATTCAGTATTTTTTTTCAAAATAAATCAACCAACATTTATTCACCTAAATTGAAAAAAAAAATGCATACAGAATTGTTGGACAACCCTGCCCTGAAAGTGTTAAACCCATCCCGACGTATGTTTGCTTAAAACTGTCGTGAATCGAATGCGATCGTATTCGACACCTTCATCCGGTGAGGACAAATTGGCACCGAAAATTGCCCTGAAAGGAGGAAAAGGTTACCTTACCCACACACACACATTCACTTAAAGAGACAATTATTTCAACGGTAGTTTGGGGTTTGTTTCTTTCTTCTGTGATTCCCTTTCTTGCTCTCGGGCGGCACTTTAGGGCCCCTTAATTTGCGCGCCTCCGAACTCCGGAACGCAATAATTTGCAGATCACAAGCTGTTAGAAAGCAGCATCCTCCTTGTTAGCAGTGATGCATTTAAATAAATTTCTTCTCTCTCTCTCTCACACACTCTCTTTTTGTGTGCTCTTATTATTTGCACCACACTCTGCTTCGTAGCATCGTTTGGCAGCTTGCGACAGCCGGCATCGGGTCGTCCCTCAGCCTCCGAGAATACGATCTGATCGAGGCAATTATGAACTGGCTCGATCGATCGATCGATCCTAACCAGGCCTTCTTCCAGTTTTTGGAGGGTTTAACTTCGGGATCAAATAACGGATGCACTTCATGGGTAAGATGGGACCAGATTAGAGTTGGAAGATAACAGATCTCAGCGTCTGCGATGTTCGCTCACGGGACTTACAACAGTTATCCGAATTCGGAATCGACATCCTCAACAAAACCGTGACCATGAGGAGCTGAGGACACCCAGGCATCATTAGGTCTGCGCTCGGTGGTCAACTGTGTGGTCAAAACGGTAGCAGGACCATATTGAAAGCTGATACCTATGGTTGCAATTATATTGGTCCCTACTTCCAGGATTACCACCAGAACGAAAAACAAGCCCATAGATAGCGGGAATTAGAGCTTGTTTGTGTGTCGAATCGTCGGGATAAAAACAGACCAGTATTTTCACGACTTTCCCAAAATTTAAGCCCCCCAAAAAAAAAAAAAACATATGTCGGACGTTAGGATAGGTACACGTTTTAATGACCCGTACAGCAATGAAGGTGCAATTTCTCGTAAAGTCCCTAATTCTACCACTAGTATCAGCCCATCATCGCCCAGCGCTGTCTAATTGAAATCGCTGCGAGGTTCCCCTGCGAGGTCTGATCATCAACCTGGTGGAATGGCTGCTCCTATCTGCCCATAAATCACTGAGCCCTAGTGCTGCTGCCGCTTGATCTACCTTCGGGCTGTGTTCCGAGTGTGTGTTCTCCAATTTTCGTCCCATTTTTTTTGTGCTCCACTTTTCAACTCATCGTTGATCCCGCGATGGCCCCAAAAAAAAAACGCAGGAATGATACGTGCAACGATAGATGGCCCTACACCACCCTACCGTCCACCCAAAAAAAAAGGGGTGGAGGAGAAAGATGTGCATGGCCATCCTACGAAGGGCCACCAGGTAAAAATTGGTGCCCACTAGCAGCGGTGCATTACATTGGCTCTAACAAAAAAAAAAAGCGATAGTTAAAATGAACCAAACATGGCGGAACATTGGGGAGGTTTTGGAGTGTTTGGATGCTTCCCTTGATGGGAATCCGGCCAGCTGGGCTTAAGGGCTCTGGGAGCTTGAAAGGGCGAGAGAAAGAGAGAGAGAGAGAGAAAAAAAAACACGCACATACAAACGAGGGTAATGTCTGGCTGATAAGCGGCCGAACGGACGATGGACGACCTGGAACACAGGAGAGATGACGCTCGGGCAATGGGAGAGAAATGAAAAATGTCGGTTTTTCACTCTGCGACGTCTTTTTTTTGTTGAGACTCATACGAGACTTCGTTACAGCGTCCCGGGAACGGTGATTACTGTGTAGAGCTGGTAGAGCGACCACCTCCGTCTGAATTGATTCCCTACTGACCTACATTCGGACCTACAACGGTCGACGCACACCGAGGAGGCAGCTGTGTCACCTGTCCACGAGGAATCCCATTGCCTGCAGTGCATGGACGTACATGGAAATCTTAAGCGCTGCTTGTCGTACTTTGAAATGGATCCCTGCTTTTTTTAACCCCTCTCGCAGTCCGTGGAACATTAGCCCTATGGGCAGAGAGGATTAAACCGGAAGCGAGGACGCGTAGCGTAGTGTAATTAATTGCGCGGATGACCCCCCGACCGACGGGGATGCATATGTGTGCGCCTGTTATTATCTCGTTCATTACGTTTTGCTTTATTTGCTTACGATTAGCAGCTGTCTTAGTTGGTTGATTAGTTACTATCATCGTGACGTGGTCCGTCATATCGGTGCCATCTTTTCCAGTGACGCCATTTTGTAATCAACTACGCACTGGATTAAGTGTGGTTGTTGGTGACGTGCGAAAAAAACCAGAAAGGACAGTTGGTTAATTCGCCCACCTTCCCGGGAAATCTTTTTGCGCAGTATGCACCCATGACGCGAAAATCCCTCCAACGAAACGTCATTGAGTAGGACGGGGATCGATCGCATCATGCTCAGCGCCATGATCGATATGTCGATAGGCCCGTTAAGGAAGGTTCATTTTTCCTCGTTTTTCCTTACTTCCTCTTCCCGTCTGTTTACAGCTTGCGGTGCATTGTTTTGTCTCGACGTTTGATTAATGGCACAAGCAATTTCGGGGACTGTGTTTTGGGTAAGGTTCATCAACAACGAGCCCTTTAAGCACCCTATGGGTAAAGTCACGACTCTGGTCGGAACAATAGACGTCCATCTATCCGAAAGGGATTTTTCACATACCACACACACACGAGATTCTGTGAGCCCTTTTTCTCAACCGCTTCCGGCCCCGGATGTTTGAATGGCGGTCACTTTTTCCTGCTACGGTTGGTGGACGTGTATGCTGTAATAATTCCAACCGAACTCGATCACGTGTGCGATCGTTTATAGGCATTTTCTGTCAGATCGATAGATTTGGTTATTTTTTTCTCTCTTCACGTCTCTCGTCCCCCATCAGGCGATCAGGCTTCTTCTGGTAGGGTGATAAATTGATTTCTAAATCAGTGGTGTCAATTGTACGCAATTTGGAAGGTGCGAACGTGCCAAATGCGGGCCTCACTATCGGGTATTTTGCAAAGTTTGTGTGTAAAGATGGGCATTGGATGGTAATCAGCGTGTGGCAGACTGTCCTGTGAAGTACGCGCATAATCATCATCCGGGTTGAATGAAAAATGAGCGAAACAGTTTTGTTGACGCAGATAACAACCAAACAGTTGGTATTCTGTGGTGGGTTAATAGATTTTTGAATGGAATTATTAAAGGATCTAAATACATGAAGGGTCTATCAAATCCGTTTCCAGGTCTCTCATTTTTAAATGATAAATAGGTTATTTTTCGAAATATTATGATGAAAATCTGTCTTAATACTTATCGTAATATCTATAGACTATGGAAATGTGCTATCTACTGGATAAGCATGTGCAACCTGTAAACAGCGTTTAATCAGCCTAAAAACTTGTTCAATCGTTTATGCAATAAAATAAAAATTTCGGCCCAATTTAATGAATTCTGGTGAAAGTATCAACAGTAAGACATTTTTCTTCCTTATAGCCTCCAGAATATCAAGGTCTGGCCAGGCGAGGCGTCCTACAAATGTCGTGAATTTATTATAAGAATGGAGTTGCAATTTCTTTTCCTGTTTTTAAACTCTCTTTTTAAATGTCTTGTGTTAAACTAATCCTGTCAATTTGAACATTTTAATGGTTTCCAACAACTCGTTTATAACGAATCAAAATGATTTTTTTATTAAATTCATCGTTTAAATCCTTAATTTTTTTAAATAGGCGAAAGAAGCAACGGCGCTATTTCCAATTCGCTACTCAAGCTGCACCGTCATGTGGCGCCATCTGTTGTCGAGTAGCTTAGTTTGCTGAATAGCAGGGAACTTTCTCAAAAATACGCGCAAGCCTACCTCGACTATATAAACCTTGGTCGTTCGTCAGCTGTCAGCAGGCTGGTTGCTATCTGTTTTTACACCGCCTAGCAAACACGGCTCGGAACAGTTGGAGCAAATAGGCGAAGGAGAAGACGGCCACCAATTAATTAGGCACTAAAGTAATTAAAAGGTACCAAAACGATCTGCTTTCTCTTCCATCAAGCGTTACGATTGTATCCTAACTCATCCATTTCAATCCGCAGGTTGATCATTCCCGTGCCTTTCTGATCGTACGATCGTACACAACCGGCGTCAACCATGAGCGAAGGGCTGACCGATAAGGAAGCGAAGGAGCTGCTGAAGCTACCCGATGCCGAAACGAAGGTAAGAAATCGGTTGATAAATAGTGCACAAATGATAGCTTTCCTCTCGAAAATGAACCACACGTTGGTTTAGTTAAGTGGCTGAGCATCATTGTTGCTGTCGATTCGATTTCCGTGTGTTGTTTACGCGATGTTTCGGCGTCGGCACTCGATAACAACACGGCTTCCTCGTATTGTATAATGCGGGTTGCACACTATTTTTATCACGCCACGGTGCAATGTTTTCCCAAAGCCCACGTCATCTTGATGTGGTGCTTCTTAAATGGTTTTTATTTCGTGGGAAAAAAAAGTTTAACAAACCTTTACTGTCCATGTCCGGGGACCGATCATCATCATGAAGCATTATCTTATCGCTTATGGCTATAAACATTGAGCACACTCATTGGTATCAAAATGAATTCTTCTTTTACTGGTGATTGGGCAGAGACGTAAGCCTTGAAAGTAGAATAACTTTGGATGGCGATGAAAGTAAATTCTATTACAAATAATGGAAGAGATTTAATTTTGGTTGAGTCGCACGATCAAGAAGCATTCTATACAAAAATAGAACCACTTCTTCCTGGGTTGCCCTAAGGGCAGTTAGCTGCCACAATAGCTATGGCTATCGTGAGCAGCAATATTGCTATAGACTTGAGCTCTTTCTGAGTTTTAGCGATCAAATGCTGTTCTATCTCCGATCATAGAATGTTTGGAAGATTTACTCAAAAAAATCTATTGACTATTGAGAGAAGCTGGACGGACGCACCTTATTTTAGAAAGATTACTTTAAAGACTTGGTCAGCTTTTGACTAGCAATGTCGTTCTGCCGTCCGGGATCTTCCCGGTATGGACCAGGGATCTCCAAACGTTTTGATGAAACAGTAGAAGACTTCTCTAGCAATACGGTCAAACCGGTCTACTCCATCCATTAACAACACTTTCTTGAAAATTCTCCCCCTGCCGGCCATTTTAGAACTTCCTGTTCCAACAAACGATGTACCGCATCAAGGACCCGCGGGCATCGCTCCCATTCTACAACGAGGTGCTGGGTATGAATTTGCTCTGCAAGCTCGACTTCCCGGAGGCAAAGTTTTCGCTCTACTTCATGGGCTACGAGGACATCGGGAGCCAACCGTCGGACCGGAAGGAATGCATACAGTGGGCCATGAGTCGGAAGGCAACACTGGAGCTAACCCAGTAAGTAGATAGGCGTGGAGGAAGATCATTAAAAGCGCGTTACTTAAAGAAATGTTTTTTTTTTTTTTTTGTTTTCGCTTCCCCCTTTAGCAACTGGGGCACGGAGAATGATGCCAACTTTACGTACCACAACGGTAACAGTGATCCGCGCGGGTACGGCCACATCGGCATCATGGTGCCGGACGTAAAGAAGGCGTGCGAGCGGTTCGATCGGTTGGGCGTGGAGTACGTGAAGCGTCCAGATGAGGGCCGCATGAAGGGGTTGGCCTTCATCAAGGATCCGGACGGTTATTGGATCGAGATCTTCAGTGCCTCGACGGTTCAAACGCACTAACGCGCGGGAAAAGGGAATTTTTTTTATACACAGTATCGGAACAAAAACGGGCAAATGAATTATGAATAATTTGAATCCATGAATGTATCGAGGGTTTGTTTCTGTTTTTCCGTGCCCTTCTATCACAATCCGTTCGTTGTTTGCGAATGCTTCCTTAAAAGTTAAAATTAACCCAATCTTCTTCTTTACCCTCCCAGATGCGGCAACACGGTACGAGCTCGAGACGGCTTGTCGCGTCGTTTGCCTCAACTCTAATTAGCCACAGCTTGATGCTGCGTGCCGCATCAGTTCATACACCTTTCCGTGTTGGAAATATTCTGCTGAATGAAAACAAGACCCTCTTGCTGGTGCATTGCGCTGCCTGTTAATGGTACTCCCGGGGCCGCGCAAATCGGCTGTGTGGTGAATGAAGCCGCGCGAGTTCAGAATGGGATTTGCCACGATGCCCCGTGACAAACGAGGCACAACTGTCGCGGTGAGAGTTAGCATAGTGCGTTGTTACGCACTTGCTGGAAAATTTCGCCCGTTGCGGCTCCGGATTCTAAAAAAAGGAAAATCCATCCATTTAGCTCTTGCTCGCTTCTGCAGCTGCCGTGCTGCGTTTTGTGTGGAGCGCGAAATAGTTTTGCCCACGAAAAAAAAACCCATTTGAAGAGACACTTAGAACAGCCGCCGCTTAAGTGGCTTTTCTGCTGCGCTGCGACGCAATTGCTCTGGCTGCGCTGTAAAGCAAAGATTGCCAGCGCGTGTCCTCCCGCTTGTGGCGCGTTTGCAGGCGTAAATCAGTTGATTAGAAAATTGTTCTCCACACCCGTTGGCCGAACTGGCCAGACAGTGGAGCAGTGGATTATGGAAGCGGCTGGCTTGGTGAAATTTGTCGGCTGAGCTTGATGGGAAAATTGGCCACGCTCTCTCGCTCTCTCTCTCTCTCTCTCTGTCATGTCTGCTGCGCCACTTCTGGCGCCTTTGCAAAACTTAATCTTCCCCTGTGCACTGGTGCAAAAGGGACTGTGTGGGAACGAACCACTTGCAGCGCATTAATTCCATTCAATTACATCGATTGCATGCTATCTCGCATCTATCGGTTGGAGTGGCGTTTTGATTTTACTAACCAGCTGAAGCGTACAGAATTAAAATCCGATTCTGCCTCTAGCTTCCTTCTGCCGATAAAACATACGTGCGCGGACAGATTTCTGTTGCAGGAAACAGATTCCGCACATCTGGTCCGTTCGCTGGCTTGGCTGACAACACAGTTTCGGTTGCTTGATGTGTCTGTCGGCTTAAGCTAATTGATTTAAGACTAATTCAACCAAAACCGCAACCGCTTCCGATGTTGAGAGGCGCGCTAATTGAGGCCAATGCTAGACACCAGTGCAGTACAGTGAGGGTCATAAATTTAAGCAAATTTGAAGATGCGTAGATTGCTGTCAATTCGTGGTGTTTGGGTCGAAGCTCATGCTAAAAATTCAAAACTCAAGGTCAGTAGCTCATAATACACAACTTCTGTATGGTCCCACCAGATCTTTAGGGTGTTTTTTTGCTGGCTTTGTGATACGGGCTGTATGATATCTGATCCATTACAATATTCAACCAATTTTTCTAGATTTTTGGTCCCTAATGATCCAATTGTTGGGGTGGTCCGGTGGCCGAGGCGACAGTGACGCCGGTCTTTACACGGCAGGACCGTGGTTCAAATCCCATCCAGAGACCGCCTCCCCGTACGCAGAGCTGACTACTTTGCTACGGGTAAAATCACAGAGAGCCAGAAATGGCAGGCACAGACCGTTTTTGAGCTCCATCGGAAAAAGTCCTGACCTATCCTTTCTAGACATAAAGGAACTTTTATAGTAACTCAAGGAACATTGCCACTAAAAAGTCCTCTAAGACACTTAGTAGTTTGGGGTAGCGCATCTCCCAAGGAGCCTCTTCGTAGAATGGGATTTATTGTTCAAGAGGCTCATCAGATATGATCCTTACGCTATCAAACCCTTGAAAATTAAGTCTTGATGCGCCACTGAGGTTTTGGAGTGAACAAGTCAGAGCTTAAACCAACTGACGGCGGGAATTTCATTATATCGTTCAGGAATATACCAGGATGTGTTTTTCTGAGATAGAGATGAATATTTTGGTCGCTCTATGCGATGATTATGGGAAGAGTTGATAGTCTATCATTAAATGTGTCTTATTTAGCTTTTAGCTTATGGATGAAAGAATTCACAGTTCACTTTATACATGATTGGACACCAGGGTTTAAATTTGACCAAGGCCCAGTTTGGAAGTCTCCAATAGCTATCTACTGATAAGTTCTATCTGTTGAGAGTTACATACTTAATTTTCTCTTGCAAACGAACGATCTTCGCCAAGAAGTAAAGATTGTTACCGATCTTAGGATGATTCAAAGTTGCTAGGATAAATTCAAAATAGTTGCAGAATTCAGGATGCTTTCGATATAACTTCGTAAAAATTTATACAGACCGATATAGCCTGAAACAGTCAGATGCAGTTCTTTATCTATCACAGAGGAATCTATAAATAGAAAGACTTCACAAGATCTCTCTTTCGTTGTGAAATTCAAACATGTTTAAGGACGCCCTCTGATCACGCTCGTAGCTCTCTCAATTTGTTCGTGCCTGCCCTTAAAACAATCCCGCTCACTGTAATCCATAAAGTGCCACACATGGATTTTCTCCGACGAGCAAACACAAAACCAAAAAAAAAAAATTCTCCCGCCACCGAGATCCGTCGGGAGGTTTTAACGCGAAAGTCGCGTGCAGTAAAATTAGAATCGGAAGTGCACACGGGGAAAAAAGGGACGCATTTGAAAAAAAAAAAACATACACGGTAAGATTCTTTACTCGCGTAGCCTGCCCAAGCATAAGTAAGTCTGTCCCCTCCCGGCACACATAAACATTACTAGCACACACACGCGCGCGCGCGCTCACAGAAGCTAATAAAGCCAGCCGGGGAAACGGAATGGCGACAAAGACGATCACGGTGATCTTGCGACGCTTCTCACTTTCAGTCGATCCCCAAACACAGGAACACGGTACGGTACGGTATTAGTGTTAGTGATGTGCGCTGTTGGGCAGTCCGATTTGACGATCCGAACGCCAACTGGCAACCATCGGGACAAGGATCTCGTCGTCTGTGTCGTGCGGTTTGTTTTGATCCCGATTTGAGTCAGTTGTGTTCGGTGTGTCGTAAGGGTAACTGCTGCTCCGTTTCGTGGCTCGTGTAACAATATCTAAATTGCGTTCTACAGTAGTGAGTGGTAATCTATTTTTCTACCCTGAAAAGGGCGGTTTAGTTTAAGGAAGTGTATAGTAAACCAGCTCTGTAAAGGGTTTAAAATAAATCTGTTCCACGACGACGACGACGACGACGACGGATTTCCATGATGGGAAACATCTTGACAGAAAAGGGCGAACGGTGTCTGCTGGTGTGGCGAAAGAAACGATTTTGCCAACAGGAAGTGGATCATTTATCGTAGCAAAACAACAAAAAGAAACCTATAAGAAACACGTGAAAGATGTGTGCAACGCGAACGGGCTTAGCAGTGTAATAATAAAACGAAAAGAGGAGATCATCAGACGACGATCGGATCGAGGCGCTGGCCAGACAGTGCCGGCGGAGGAGGAGGAGGAGGAAGAGGAGCAGAAAAATTTGGTGGGATACATAAAAATAACAAAAAATGCGCACCGACGACCGACGACCGACGACGCTTCACCGTTGAAATGTCTTAAAAAGATGCCAAATGTACGTCACGTGCGCACAGCGTCGATTTTCCGTTGCGGATCGCCTTGATCTCTCGCGGCCGTGGTTGGTGTGTAGATTTTTTTAATGCTCCTTTTTTTTCGCTCGATATTCCATCTGTTGGTGTGTGTGTGTTGGAGAATCTGTGTGTCCGGGTTTTTTTTTTCCATCCCTGAAAGTATTCTGTAAAACTCTTGGCAATTAGTCAAACGATTTTCTCGTTTTACCTTCCCAAAAACAGTTCTGTGAATGAACACTGTCGTCATCCATTCATTTGCGCGTCCCTATTGACGTCGTCTTACCATAAGACGCCTGTGTCTGTGCCTGTGTCCATCCATTCCACCCCCCCCCCCCCCCCGTCGCATATGCAGATTGACAAATAAATCTGTAACAATCAGACGGACCACTGCGGTCCGGTTGGTTAATTTAATTCACTTCAGCTTCAGCATTAATTGACGAACGAACGTGCACACGACACGACCAATGGGTTCCATCCAGTGGGGCTGATCCATCGCTCTGTCCCTGATCCACGGTTGCTAACCACTTTCGTTCGGTGCTATTAATTCCGTTTGAATAACCATAAAGGGTTGGTTTCGGGACACTTTTTTTGTTGTTCGTATGAATGAAGCAATCGTATCAAAAGGTTTTCGGTAGATGGCCTTAGCCGAGCAATCTTGTATGGCTTGTTCCGGCCAGTTTCCATCTCATGTTTTAAATTGTAAGATGCTGTGGTAACTAAAGGCACCAACACAACTTCTACTTGAGAAGCCCTCCTGATCCCCACGACCGGCAGATAAAGACTCCATCATGTCTTCAGGCGCAGATAGATTGCTTTGTCCCTCTTAGAAACATGAGTAGAGATTATCAGAGCTATCTGCTACAGCGATTGCGATTTAATGTTTCGCTTACACGTTGGGACCTTTTTATTGGTATATAGACCAATTTTATATTAATAATTTGTTGGTGTTTCTCCTGAGGGTTTAGTGGCTCATAGTACATCACACCATCCTGGTCCCACCACAGAAACAGAATATCGACTGTCAAGGCAAAATAGACAGTAAATGATTGGGATAGTGCGCGAGCTAAAGGCCAAAGGTCTTTGAGACAATTATAGGCGGAAAATATAACTACGATAGACATATGCTCGACTCCAGCGATTTCTAGATAAAACAGTCACATGAGATTTCCCAAGTCGCTAGACACAACTAGAAAGTCGCTATTTGGTGTGCTTTTTGGCATTTCGGTGTGCAAGACTCGTCTGGTCTTTGAAGTTAACCCTGCTAGGCGCTTTCTGGTGAGGATAGGTTTAATTCCAAGCTCCATTCCCACTTAGTCGCAAACTGCTGGTGCTTTGTAAGCTAACAGATGAACATTCCTTCAACGAGATTCAGCTCGCTTTATGCGATGCAGACAGGGGACAATTGACATCTCAAACGCATGACGCCAACCAAAGCCAAGGCTACGACTTCACTATCGTACCTCCCGATACGCAGGACTGGCTATCCAGTTTCTGGTAAAATTTAGTAATCGCTCTCGAGGTTGTAATGCCAAAGAAGAAAAATGTTCATATTTTTCCCTGGCCAATTAATCTTAAGTAGAGACTTGGAGATCGTTTCGATCGCAGATCAACACCGTTGACAACCGCAACCTACGTTCTCGGAACGATCGAGTCCAAGCGGAGATTTTTATATTATATTTCCTGCAAAACGAATACATGGTCACTCCACAGTCGCAACACCGTCTCGTGTGTGTTTTTCTTTTCATATTCCGTCAGTGAAAATACGTATTTTTAGCTAGTCATATGCAAAACCACATACACACACGCTCCCAGTGAGGGAGTTTTCAAAGCGAAAATCTGTTGTGCTTGTTTGGTTTGTCACACACGCACGCCATTTTGCGCCAGTATTGTAATGCATCGGCCAGCGCACCAAAGAACAGCCGGAAAAAAGCCATCGGAAAAACAGAAAACTTCCCCCGAAACGTTGGTTTGTTATGGCTAGCGCGTTGTTAAATTAGTTTGTTTTCACTAATTTGCCACTAATGATTTGTTTGCCTACTCACTGTTGAACCATTGGAAAAAGGCGAATGAAGGTATGACTGATGCACACACACACAGTAAGCGAATTAAGTGGGTTTCCTTGGCATTTTCCAATTTGTAGCTCCATCTAATGAGATCGCAATTACTGTGCGTGCTGCATTGGGTTTGTTGTGGCTACTTTCGAACAGGACATTGCACGGTTTGTAAACAAGGAAAGCGCAACTCGGAAACTTTAGAACAAAAACAAGAATTGCTCCTAACTAAAACTCCTAATTGGCCTAATAGGTTGTCCGTATCGCACAATCCACCATGCGCCTCCATCGAGTTGGACGATCAAATCCAGCATTTTCGATTTGATGGATTTAGTCTGCAGCGGGATCAGCGTAATGATTTAACAAACAAAACCAAAACAAAAGAATTAAAATTAAATACAAAATAGCAGAAAATTAAACGAATACAAACTAAAAAATATTAAGAATAGTAAAAGAGAAAATAAACCAATAAAGAAGAGAGAAAAACACAAATAAACTGCCGAAAAAGCTAAAGTGTAGAAGGACGAACAAATAAAACATCAAAAAGTCCAATGTGATGCACTCACAGAAATGCATTTTAAAAAGTTCATTAACACCGCTTCCCACCCCACCTCAATCACCGGGCGATAAGCAGCATTGAGCACAGGTTGACTTTTGGTATTATGCGCTCACCGGGAAATACGGAGCGGGCGATGAAAAAACAACCCGGATGAGAGTTGTATTAGGCCACTCGCCGAGTGACAGACCACCGAGCCGTTGCCTGTTTATTTGCTTTACCTACGTCCATTTTGTTTTTTTTTTTTCGATTGCTCCCTCTTCCACTCCCTCCCTTTACCAGTTCAATGTACGCAATTTGATACGCTTTTGTGTGTTTTCGTTCCGAGAACTACGGAGACTTTTCCGTCAAATTCCAAGGCACTCCAACACGGTTAGGCACTCACAGAGTACGGAGCTTTCCATTTGGATGCTGCTGGATGCTGTGTGAGAGCCACGTTAAAAGCTCCTACCGAGCTTTTACTCGGCAAGGCTCTCGCTCGCGCTCTTTTGCTCCTCTCATAAGCCGTCTCTCAGAGAGAGAGAGAGAGAGAAAACTCTCCGTACCCGCACCCATTCGCGTACAGGAATTTAGACAATTCAGAAAAAAAGCAGTGATTTCAAGATGGAGTTCGCTCTCCTCGCTCGCTCTCACTCTCTGTGTTTTGTGTGCGAAAGGATCCATCTAGCAGGAATCGTCGACAGGAGCAAAAGCTCCTCATCAGGCACAACAGTGTCACTCATCTCATCTCCGGCGATTTTACTCGCATACACACACAGTGAAGAAATCTCCAGCCGCGGGAGAATATGTAGCTTACGCCGAGGCCCCTAGAAGCAACACTCCATCGCCGACGAAAGCTCGCGTAAGACGTACAGTACGGTGCGCCCAGTCGGTGTGTGTAGGCCCTCCACTTCTTGTGTAGTGAAGTTTGTTCCCTCGACAAAAAAAAAACTCCACCGGAACCAAAGGGAAACCCTTTGGAAAAAGTCACCACCAAAACCATCCACAACTTATCGGTCAGTTACCAGCTGCCATCTCGTGTGGGGGACTCGGACAAATGGATTAAAATCCGGTAGGTGCCACAGTTCCCGATCGAACCACTCAGTGTCTTGTGTGTGTGTGACGCAGCAGGAAACAAGATTATTTTTTGCGTCGCTTCATCGTTGGAATTACCGTCGGGCTGCGCTTTAAAATCGTGTGAAAATGTGATGGAAAACCCCGATTCGTGAATTTCAGGAAAATGGAGGAATCTTGCGTTTGGAGCAATCCCGAAGCAGCCATTACGTGTGGTTGAGTGTATGTGCGCGCGTATGTGTGTGTGTGTGTCTACGTGCAAGTACCGTGCGGCGTACGCCCTGTTTTCGAAGGTTGAAATTTTGCGGATTGTGGACCAGTGACACTGTGCGCTCTCCAATACCTTGGCCTCCTCCAATATCCCATCTTCCCCATCCAGTGTCGGAAAAAAGATTTCGAAAGGACCACACGGAACGTCGGAAGGATTAAATCGGTCCACCGTTTTTTTTCCTTCTCTCCCTTGTCCTTCCTACGAAACGCACACACACACACACACAGTCACACACGCACAGGGCGTGAACGTGTGTGCGTACGTGCAAACTGATTTTTCCAAATGAATGGAGCAGCGAAGTGAAAAATCGCCCCCGGTTTCATCTCTCGGTCGCTCTCTCTCTCTCTGTCTCTCGTCGTGTGGTGAAACGAAACGGCTTCCCTCTGTACGTGTGTGGTGGTAAAGTGTGCAGCAGCATCTCATCTTCCTTCTGCCTAACCCCCGCGTAAACCCCGTCTCACCCACATTGCTTCCAGTTTTGGCTTGATTTGGCTATGGGCAAAAAACAGAACGGCAACCTACTTGGATGTAAAGCTATATTATGCCCCGAAGCGTGGTGTGCAACGGATCTGTGGTAGTGTGTGTAGTGTTGTTGCATATGTTTGTGTGCCTTGAACAACAATTTGCAGCATCCCCTGAGTAGGCTGGGATAATGAAAAAAAAAAAAACGGAACCAAATACTCCCCAAAAAAACGAGTGCTTTCCAGCAGGTTTTCCATGCGTTTTCTTAAAGCGTTTCGTGCGTGCGTAAGCGTGATGTAAAAATTTCAATTATTTTTTTTTACTTTCATCCTGCAGGAAAATAATAATCGTGTAAAGTGCGTGTGTGTGTATTTTTTGATGAATATGTGTGCGTGCGTGTGAGTGTTTTTTTCTCGGAAAGGTGGAAAAGCGCCTTTGCCTCCGTGTGCACAGGATGTGAATTGTTGGCCGCGGTAAGAAAAATAATCGGAAAACTCCCTAAAGGATTTAGTGTTACAAGAAGAAGAAAACAGTCACAAACACTCACACTCACACTCAGACAGGGATGGTTTTGCTTGCGGCCGGTTTGCTTGGTTTGCTGCCGTGGGCAGCGAGAAACCCTGCATCCCTTGCACCCTCAGTGCCGTGTGCCCACCCAAAGAAACGATAACGCAAAGAAGAGGGCCCAAGGAGGTGAGTTTTATGCAATCGCACAGGATGTGCTGTGCGGGTTCCTGCAAGCTGTCCAACGCGTAAAAATGGCCGTCGGGATAATGGTTGGCGGACGGCCCGGCACACTGAACGAGGGTGGATCATTGGGGTGATGCTGTACACCGCACCATGTGGCCAAGTGTGTGAAAAAAAACATCAACTGTGAACCTGTGAGTGAGTGAAGCCTACTGAGTCGCAAGGATCTCCTGTACAGTACTTTAACTTCAAACTCTTCAGCCCTGTCGTCAGGCTTAAAAGGGAGGTCTGTTATTCTCTTCGATTTTTTTTTGGGAAACCTAATCAGAGCACGCAATAATGTACGTGAAACGATTTTCCGTGCGAGAAACGGCGGCAAATGGGCGCTGGAATGAGAAGCGGATGTCGTAACACTGGTCCATCACCAACCACCAGTCGGGATACCGATGGGACCGGACCCAACCAGAGCCAGAGCTAAAGACGCTTGAAACGGTTGCATTTTTAGCTAGAAAAAAAGTGACATGTGACAAAACATTAAACAGAAGCCCCGGAAAAAGGTTAAAGGTAAAAGTGAGCAGAAAGAAACCGCGACGGCGACGACGTAAATTCAATCTTGGAGTGTACGGTGAAAGATTTGCAGTCGGCCGGCCGCAGCCCTTTTCTTGCGGTGTGTTTGCACGTACGCAGCCGAAAGCAAGGTCGCACGGAGCTGCCTGAGCGGATGGATGTGTGTGCGTGCGTGAGAAAGCAGCGATGCTCAAGCGAACGAGATGAGCGAGAGCGAGAGTGAGAGAATAGCAGCTTCGCCCTCTTGCTCCTGTCGTCCTGTGTGCGTGTTTATTACGCCGAGTTACGGGGGGAAAAAATTTGTTGGGAAGCTGCATACGTCGGGATGGGTGAAAATAATAAATGCCAAACTCGGCTAATTGGCTAGAAAAAGATACATCCAAGTGTCCGCGTGTGTGTGTGTGTGTGGATGAGTGTACAACAAAAAACGTTTCAACTTTAACACCACCGTTCTGTGAGACGGGATGGATATCGGAAGAACAACAAACAACCTGCCGCACAGTGAGTTTAGCGGGCGGTGTAGACTTTTCACGGATGCGCATCCACGCAAGATGGCGCCGACCGTGAGTGAAAGCCGTGGAAAGGTGTGTTCGCGCGTTCGTACGCGCGTACGGTCGCCGGTGTTGGGGACGCTGCTGACGGTCGTGCTAGTGGCGTTCTTTGCCCCGTGCCCAGTCCGGGGCCAGCGTCCGCTCGGGAACTCGACCTTCGGTGCGGCACACAACTCGTCCGGTGTTATTAACGTGCATCCGGTGCTGACGACCAGTACCACCTCGACCGAACCGCCCGCCCACTCCATCTATCCTGGGGCGGCGTTCGACGAATCGTTCGAGGACGATAGTTCCGATCTGGACGAGCACGATCATGATGAGCACGACCAGCACCAGCACCACCACCACCACAACAACCATCAGGAGCAGGGTGGTGGACATAGTAGTGGCGCTGGAGGTATCGGTACCTTTCCCCAGCCGAACGAAGTGAATGCTGGGGCGAGTCGGAATGGTGGGCACGATGGTGCACCGATCGGTTCCCGGCAACCGGGTAGTCGGCTGATCAACCCATATTTTCCAACGCCCGCCTCCACGCAGAGTGGTTCGAAGACGACGGAACCACAGAACGGGCGTCGGCCGTTTAATCCGGCCCGTCCGGGACGGGGGCGCAAAACGTCACCAATCAACGAACTGCGCAAGCTGAGCAAGATCTCGACCACCAACATGAACGGGCTCGATTCGGGCGGTGAGCCTATTTCGTACGGATCGACAACACATAGACGTGGCCAGACGGTACACCATGGCAGTGGGGCGAATGCGTACGGGCAGGAGAATGCGGGTGAGCGAACGGCTGGAAGTGATGGTGGTGGTACGGCGGAAGGAACGGACACGAGAGGAAGCACCGTGCCGCAACAGCAGGAAGGTGGCCGTGGCCGGGGTGCGGCAGACCATGGGAACCGTGGCCGGTCTGATGCGGGTCGTGGTCATGGAGTACTGATGCAATCGCCAGGTTACTACACGGTCGGATCATCCTACAACCGGCAAGGCGATGATCCGCTGCGGACGTTACGGGCACGTTACAATGAAGAGGTAAGTGTGACAGCTTCACGCAAATTAACGCTTAATGTGCAGAACACTGGTCGGCACTTTACACTAAAATCGTCGAGCGATGACAACTGAGCGGGAAATGAGCATAATTAATTGAGGTTTGCTGCGGCTGAGCTCTCGATTGTTCTTTGATTAGTTATTCCAATTGTCCGAGAAGCTGAGAAGCTTCAAACTTCAATAAGCCAGCCTTGATTTAATTAGTAGCTCACACCGTAGCTCGGGATGGTACGGGGTGGAATCAATCTTTCCAATCGGAAGGGATATCCGGACGCCTTCTTGCCCAGTACGTTGGTCGAGCGAGAAGGGGCTGAGCGATGGTTCTGGAAGTAGATGGACAATTGGTGGTAATTGAAGATACTTCAGGTTGCAGCTTCTTGCTGGGTAATTAGCCTTCATGGGCGATGATGAGTTTGAGACCATTTCTTGGAAAACAGTAGCTTAATGACGGTTAGGAATTGCTCCTCGAAGAGTACTCGAGGATTGTAGCACAAAAGGTGTGAAAGGAAGCCTCCATCAAGAATGAACTGTGGTTATTATGGTGTTTAACCATCAAGCAAAGAAGTGAGTTGTATCCTCAAATTATATGATTTTCTACGAGGAGTTACTATGAGAGATTGCATATGATGTTGATTGACGTCAAGGGCAAAACCACATCTGCCGGACCTATTTATATCTGGGTCTAATCCTGACCACCATCAAAATTGCGGTTTAAGTCTCGGGTAGTGGAACAGCAACCTAATGTCGACTATGTCCAACTTTGCCAGTTAAAGCTCTGCCGTTGAACAGGGCGACAGAAGCTTGAGTTAGTATTTAGATAGAGGAAACATTTTGGCTATATTGATTGGAATTATGGCGAGTCCTTTGTGAGCTCTCCTTCTTTGATCAAACTTATGGCTTCAAGAACTGATATCACTCTTGTTGGAAGAGTGTTTTAACCCAACGAAATAATTATCAACTCACGATTTACGCAAGATGCATCCTACCCTCATCGTTTCTCCTCATATACATCATTTACCAAGAAACTGTTGCATCCCAATATAGCAAACGGTCAGTGATTGGCCCTAGTCCTGCGGACAGTGTGATTGAGTTGCTGGAATAATTAACGCTTCACACTTCACCACCAGCTCGCGGTGACATGTGGCCCACGGCCCGATCCCGACCGCTTTGTTGGCCGCTGACCAAGACTCACCGGACGTCAGTCACGAAAGTGCAACACTGCAGATTGTTGTTCCACGTGTGTCTGTGTGGCAAGGAGGGCCACCACCAATCGACATCGAGCGCGTCCTTTATTTTCGTAATCGCTATCGAAAATAGATTTCTCACGATTTCTGTTACGGTCGATCGGTCACGAACGCCTTCCATGCTGGATCCGAACGTCCAATCCAGTTCCAGCGGTGGTTGAGGGACACGTTGGACACGTTGGTAGCAGCGCATTACCCTCCCCGACGTGGGCGTTCTTTCGGGAAGGGAGTGGCTGTGGTTGGAGACGTGCACGACAAACCAAGGCAGAAAAGTTTTTCGGTGGAGAAAAGGAAATGTGTTTGCTAAATATAGCGCGTAGCCACAGCAAACCGCCAAGCCGACGACGGCACTAGACTTACATGCGACCTGATGAGCTTCGTGTGAACAACTTATTGCGTGCAAAAGCGGTAATGCAGCGTCCTATATCTGTTTGTTTTATTCTCGGCAGCGGTACCACAACTCTGTCACCGACCAGGGCTCCGAGATGGACGAGATACTGGGCATGAAGTGTAACTTCGAGTCGGAGTGTGCGTGGACGTGGGACGAAAACGATCAGCACGGATTCCAGGTGGTTTCGGGGGTGAATCTAACGGAATCGAACCGGACGGGGCTGATGCCGGGCCCGGGTGCCGATCCGGCCCACAACGCCAACGGACATTTTCTGCACCTGCGACTCACGCAAGACAGCCAACCGCAAATACTCACCTCGCCGGTGTTTGGTGCGACGAAGGAGAACTGCTATCTGGAGGTGTTTACGCACCAGAGCGCAATGCATCACGGCAGCATACGCATCGTGATTGAGACGATAGGGAATCAGGAGTCGAGCTGGGTGCCGGCCGAAATCATGGGCAACGATCTGCGCCGCTGGCAGATCAACACGTTCCGCATCGATCGCATCTCGAAGGACTTTAAGGTGCTGTTCGAGGTGGTACCGAACAAGCTGGGCGGGCAGGCCCGTGGGCACGTGAGCGTGGATAACTTGCGGATGGTAAATTGCTTCCCGGACTCGATCAGCACCAACAACTGTAGCTACTCGCAGGTGCAATGCACGGCCAGTAAGGTATGTTGGTGTGAGTGGAGGAAGTTTGCAAACGAATTTTAATCACTCCAAAATTTGTATCCCAAGGTTCCCGTGTGCATCAAAACACCAAAGATCTGTGACATCACAGTGGACTGCGATGATAGTGAGGACGAGACGTTAAACTGCGGTAAGATATCTTTGCTGGCAGTCAGAGATCGATAGCTAACCACTAATGATACCGTCTAATCCACAGACAAAATTCCCTTCGGAGGACGCTGTGACTTCGAGTCGGGTTGGTGTGGATGGCAGAACTATGGCAACGTTATCCTGTCGTGGGCGAGACACTCTGGTCCAACGCCGACCGAGAAAACGGGCCCGGATATGGATCACACGCACGAGAACTCGAACGTTACCGGGTACTACATGTTTGTCAACATGAACCAGCATGCGAACGATAGTGAGAAGAAATCGTTGGTTGGATTGGCCAGTAACGCGATCATGAACAGTGTCGTCTTTAATCCACCACCGTTGGTGCATACGAATGCTAGCTCACCGTATAGGAACTCCTGTGTGGTGAGTAGTCAGAACTTTCAGTCCTCCAACGAATCCAGCAACAGAGTTAATTGCCATCTGCCTCGTTTCTATTCCAACAGGTTCGCTTCTACGTCCACCAGTACGGGATGAACCCGGGCAGCATAAATCTGTCCAGTGTGGAGATCCGTGAGAAGGAAAACTTCACCACCACACTCTGGTGGAGCTCGAAGAATCTTGGTGAAGATTGGGTACGGGTGGACATTATCCTGCCGAACATTACCACCAAGTACTATCTCCAGTTCGAGGCCCGTATGGGAATGCGCATCTTTTCCGATGTGGCGATCGACGATTTCTCGCTCAGTCCGGAGTGTTTCGGTTTGAATATACCGGCGGAACATCTGCACGGGTACAACTATTGGGATCCACGGATAGGGGGCGCAAAGCAGCCGCACAAAGATTTCGTTGGAAAGTCCTGTAAGTTTGCCGAAGTGGGAAGTTGAAAAGGAGATGTTTAAAATGGAGATCTATTTGCTGTTTCCAGTCCTGGAACTCAATACCTGCGGGGCGAAGGGTCAGCAAGGTCCAACACCGGCCGACTGTCTGTCGTCCTACAACAATACGGAAGCGTTCAGTGCGGTGCACGTTATCGATAGCCATCCATTCAAGGGAATCCAGGCGTGGAAAGTACCCAACGAGGGTTACTACACGTAAGTGATGAAGACCCTGTCTTGTCTACTGCATTACAGTACTAATTGAGGCTCCTTTAAATTGGCAGGATTATTGCAAAGGGTGCTGGAGGTGGGCTTGGATCCGGTGGAGTTGGTTCATCCCGCGGTGCGATGGTTCTGAGTGTCCTGGAGCTGCACAAGGACGAGGAAATATACATCCTGGTAGGACAGAGTGGAGAGCACGCGTGCATCAAATCGATGGGCTTTCGCGACGAGTCCTGTGAGATGAGGAACAAGCAGCTCAACATGGACACGTGGATGCACTCGAAGACGCAGCAGGTGAAGAACACGATCATCGAGGAGGGCGCTGGTGGAGGTGGCGGTGGGACATATGTGTTTCTGGTAAGTATTTCACATCTGAGGTAGTTTCTGCATCTCCGTAACGTTTTATATGTCCTCCTCTTCCTTCTAGTTGAACTCA
The DNA here is from genome assembly GCF_013141755.1 of Anopheles stephensi. Lineage (NCBI taxonomy): Eukaryota > Metazoa > Arthropoda > Insecta > Diptera > Culicidae > Anopheles > Anopheles stephensi. Next base: position 11,266,784 of record NC_050202.1, on the reverse strand, counting down.
GCAAACACAGCTGTCCCACTGCTAGTGGCCGGTGGAGGTGGTGGACTCGGTGTCGGACGATATCTGGACGATGATATCCAGCACGGGAAAAAGTATCTCTCGTTCAAGAAGGACGTCTCCGGCACGGCACACGGGGAATCCACTCGACAAGCAGGCCCAGGAGGCGGTTGGCGTGCTCAGGCCGATATGGGACTCGATCCACACTACGGAGCATCGTTGCTGGAAGGTGGCCGAGGTGGACTACCCTGCTATACGCCGCGAGGAACGCATGGCCAGGGTGGGTTCGGAGGTGGCGGTGGAGGATGTGATACTGGAGGAGGCGGTGGTGGATACTCCGGTGGAGATACGATGATCAACTCCACCAACGGTGAAGGCGGATCGTCCTTTATGGCATCCAAACGCAACGTACCGGAATTGTCGATGGAGTTTACCGGAGCCAACGGTGGCCACGGAGCGGTACTGATCATTCCCGCCATACAGGGCTGTGGGTGTGATTACCGATGTGTTGCGTTGGACGAGTACCGGGCAACGGTGGGATGCATCTGCCCCGATGGATGGACGCTCAAGCCGGATAACTACACGGCGTGTGAATGTGAGTGTTTGGTTGTTTTGTGGCCGCTTCGTCTGTCCGATGCTGAGATCTAATTTAGCTTCCACCTTCATTCCAGTGCCGACGGAAACGGTGGAGATGAAGTACCTTATAATGTTCTTTGTCGTCGTCGTGCTCGTACTCTGTGCCGCACTGGCCAGTCTTATACTGATACTTTGTAAGTATTGCCTTCACCAGAAGATACGACACCGGAAGTTCTGACCTTGTACAATAATTCTCTTCCCGCCCACAGATAATCGTTACCAAAGAAAGCGTCAGGCGGCTCTGCGGCATAAGATGCTGCTGGAGCAGGACCTGCAGCTAAGCCGGCTGCGCAGTACGGCCGACGATTCGGCACTGACCAACTTCAATCCGAACTATGGTTGTGATGGCATCCTGAACGGGAATGTGGATGTGAAGAGTCTGCCACAGGTAGCTCGTGAAAGTTTGCGCTTGGTGAAGTAAGTGTCCTACCGAGTACTTGAACGTAAAAGGCTCAAAACTAACGGAATGTGTCTCTTGTGCATTCTCTTCCCATGCTTAGAGCTCTTGGGCAAGGGGCTTTCGGTGAGGTGTACCAAGGTCTCTACCGTCATCGCGATGGTGACGCAGTGGAGATGCCCGTAGCGGTGAAAACGTTGCCCGAAATGTCGACCGGCCAGGCAGAGTCCGATTTCCTGATGGAGGCGGCCATTATGGCAAAGTTCAACCATCCGAACATTGTGCATCTGATAGGTGTCTGCTTCGATCGCCATCCAAGGTAAGGAGGATTTGTTAACCATGACATCCCGAAAGGACCGTACAGCATTTGTTTAAATCTCCTCCACAGATTCATTGTGCTCGAACTTTTGGCTGGAGGTGATCTGAAAAACTTCCTTCGGGAAGGTCGTAATAAGCCGGTATGTACTTCTAGGCCGCTATCCTCCATGTTGTCACCTATTCAAACGATCTTGTTTTATCCGCATTCCCCCACAACAGGAACGTCCGTCACCGCTCACGATGAAAGATCTAATCTTCTGTGCGCTGGACGTCGCCAAGGGCTGCCGGTACATGGAGAGCAAGCGTTTCATCCACCGTGACATAGCCGCCCGGAACTGTCTGCTCAGCAGCAAAGGTCCTGGTCGGGTGGTGAAGATAGCTGACTTTGGTATGGCACGTGACATTTACCGCTCGGACTACTACCGCAAGGGCGGTAAAGCGATGCTCCCGATCAAGTGGATGCCTCCGGAAGCGTTCCTGGACGGTATCTTCACCTCCAAGACAGACGTCTGGTCGTTTGGCGTGTTGCTGTGGGAAGTGTTCAGCCTTGGTCTGATGCCGTACACCGGTTTGCCCAACCGGGATGTGATGCAGCTGGTAACGGGCGGCGGAAGACTTGATGCTCCGCAAGGTTGCCCGATGGCCGTGTACCGTATCATGGCCGACTGTTGGAATCCAACGCCGGAGGAACGTCCGTCGTTCTCGAACCTGCTCGAACGGCTAACGACGTGTACGCAGGATCCGGAAGTGATGAATGCCCCATTGCCGAGCTTTTTCCGACCACCGTCAAATGAGCGCGATACGACGATAATGCGTCCACCCGGAAACGATGACTTCTGTCTGCAGGTGCCCAACTCCTCCGACTATCTGATACCACTCCCCGGTCCCCGGTCCGTTGCGGAACGTTTGCTGAGCGAAGCGACCGGCGTCACTATTCCGGACACGCTGATGACCTGTACGCCACCGAAGAACGCCTCTCCGCGCATCGTTAACGGACATACGGTGGTGGTGTCGAACGCACTGGTCGGACATGGTGCTCCACAGCAGCAACCACTGACAACCGTCACCGATGGCGCCTGCTGGGAAACGTCCTTCATACGCAAACACCCGGGACAGGCTTGTCCGGCCGGTGTTCCCCTTCCACCTCCGCCCGTACTTGATCCGGCCGAAGCAGTCCTTCCACCGAACGGTCCTACGATGATACCACCGGTACCGGATGTAGCTGATAAGCTGATTTCCCTCGACACTCCGCAACAAACCCCGACCGCCATACAACCGCCCATCTCGTTCAGCAATCCAATCAGTGAGCTTGGCGACGGGCCATCGCCTGGCCAAACGAATGGTGGATCGATGACGAACGGGAACGGTCACAGCCACGGGCCGGCGATGGTTGAGTCTCCGATAGAAACGGCGAAGCTGCTCAGTAGTATACCGCCACCGATAACGCTCGACCCGGCGGCACTCAGCATGCAGCAGAACCATGTGGTCGGTACGTCCTATGCGAACATCCGCATGATGAGCAACGCGAACGGGAATGGATCGAACCACAGCCATGGCAACCACAACAACAACAACAACAACCATGGCGATCATGGAGTCATTGTGGATAAGCTCAGCGGTACCGGTGGGATGGTGATGACAACCATACCGGGATACAGCAACGGACCGACGGGTAATGGTGGCATCAACGGTGGTACTGGTGGTGGCAATGGTGGCAATCACAACGCCAACGGTCACCACGGACATGGGCACGGTGGTAGCAATGGTGGTGGTAATGGTGGAGGCGATAAAGGATCGGTCGGTGGCGGTCAGGATCCTTCCCGACAGGCGGCACCATTTACGATCCAAACGTTCAGTGAGCGTTACATCAGCCCGGAAAACCATTCCGAGATTAGCTGTTAAAGGCTGTTCCGGCGCGATGTAGGAACTCGCTTGTTTTGCTGAGGGAAACACATAATTTCTACAACAGTAACAAAACACACACACACACATACACACACCTATATAAAGTATCATTGGTGGACATTCATTGGCCACTAATTTGAAGAAGTATTTCGTAACGAAAATCAATATAAATATATATATATATACATATGTACTACTATATTAAAGAAATGGGTAACAAAAAACACACACACACACAACTCACAAACACATACAAATTATGCATTATTTGTACATATACATATGTGCGTAATACAATAGAAACGCACAGTTGATAGAAAGGAGGACGGAGGAGAGAAAAATAAGAAAACAAGATTAGAATATATTTATAAAAAACAAAAGTCACAGATAGAAGGGCAGACATCGAAGGTGTCAGCAAGAAATATTCAATGTTACACAACACTTGGTTTTCTTTGTCCATATTAGTCCACCGAGTGGAACAAAAAATGGTTAAACCAAAACAAACCAAACCCAAATACCGTAAGGAAGAGCCAATGGGAGCTAGTAAATGTCTAAAGGTGGCAGCACACGTATGTGCGTGTGTGTGTGTGCGAATGGGTGGTTGTGTAGGATTAAATAAAGCAACAAGCTTACACGCATAACACAACATCCACGTCGAAACCCTGAAGCATCATAATGTAAACGTATTGACGGTAGGAAGTGTCAAAATGAAAGCTCGATTAAGTACCAAGCTACTAAGCTGCACGTTTCGTTGCGCTACTACAGTGTTGCTCGGGACGTATGACACTTGTTGGCATGTTTTAAACAGTAAGCGATTTTATTTGCTATAACAATCTCAGTAATCTACGACTAATGGTTGTTATGGTTCGAACCGAGTACATTGTTTTAAACATGGCAACACGCGGTTTTATGACCTGGCGATCGTAGTAACGCACACTTAAACACTTGATTGAGAGAAAAAAACGGGTTTTTTGACAGATCGAGCGTCTACCGAGGGTCAAAAATTTGTAGAGATTTTGTTAAACAAATAAAAAAGGGAAGGAAAATTGGCTATGGGAGAAGTGTTGGTAGATACATCTCGCCACATTAGCTAGGGACGAGCTTATCCCGTGTTTTAACAACGACTAATTCACACCAAGAAGAAGGACACTTGTGGAAGGAGAAAAACTGAAAAACCCCACTGGGTGTACTCCAATTCCTTTACTGTTTTTTTTTTGTACCAAATCCGGTAAACTATTTGTTGGCATTTTTCGTAAGCATTTTAAAGTTGAGTTTCGCTACTTGCCACCTTCCCTAACGCGTGGTTTTTCTTTAGCAAAACAGATCTCCTTCCTTTGCTTTATTAAGCTAGTAGAAATTAAATATGCTAAGTAGCTGATTAAACAAACAATCGAAAATTTAAACCGACTTGCTCAAAACGGTTTTGTTTCTCGTGTAATGCAAAAGAAAACCAAAACAAAAAGGCCTAACGTGGCTCGAAATTGTTACGTTTGCCGACAGTCGAGGGTTGTGATCAGTTAGCAGCAGAGAACCAAATTAAGCGATTTTGTGTTTGTGCGTAAGAAATTAATCCATGTTAAGATTGTTACGTCTGGATCTGTGTTTTCGTGAACGGTTTCGGGCGTTGTCGCGGTGTAGCAGGTAGGACAGTTGTGTCGACATTTGTTTTGTGTGAGCAGGGTATTGTTAATTCTATTTGAAATGATTAAAATTATCCCTAGCGTTTTTTGGATAATAAACCCATCACGAGAAACTGGTTAGTGAGAATGTAGAAGCAAAATAAGAAAAAAATGGGGCGAAAACAATAGGATGAGATGAGGCTTTGAGTTGAGGTGAATGTAGGAGAAAAAAATAATTCTCCAGGACGCCATGGTTGTTTTTTTTTGTTCATCGAAATATTCGAATGTGTCCCTGTTTTGAGGACAAAATGGCGCCCATGCAGACTTCATACTACCACCATCGTATTGGTGCACTAAGCTGAAGTGTCAAACAACTGTCAGATTTAATTTCTTTTTTTGTTTGGCTAGAAAAGTAAGTAAAAAAAACCCCAAACACAACATTACAATATACGCTAGCCAGTACAGATGACTAGCAAAACGGAAATGAATTCTCTGATGCCAAAATTAGCAAAACATTGCATGTGCTCACAGGCCGAGCTCAACAACAAAACCGAGCTCAACAGTAAACAAACAGCAAAGCAAAAACAAAAATGAACATAACAAGTAGAAATGTCCAAGTTAGGACAAGGGACGAAGAGAAAGAAGAAAATAGAAGAAAACCTAAACTAAATGGTAACCTTTGTACACACGAAGAAACGTTGCAGATTAATTTTGATAGAATTGTACAGGATAATCAGTTTGTAAAGTCGTGTCATCCCGCCATTACCGGATACCGGATAGTGTATGCCGACTTAGTAGGACGTTGCGTCCCGAGAAAAGGGAGGGCAGGGGAGACAGTTAAATAAATAAAAGTAAAGCATAAACAAAACAAAACACACACACATACACACACACAGCTATTAAAATAGAATATGAAAAGAAGGAGAGAGAGAGAGAGCGATGCATTATGTGTGAATGAGACATGTTTTTTAATGTATACAACAGATAAGTCTACTACTACCGATGATTGAGGTGTTCGATAATGCTTCGATCAAGGAAGGATAAACCCTTTGCCCTTTCGGGATTGTGCGTGTGCATGTGCATGTGTGTGTGTATAAGTGCGTGTTAAGTGTTATTAAGTGGCTCAAGATAGGCAAGAAGAGATATTGAGGAACCAGAGAGAGAGAGAGAGAGCGGATAGGACAGGAATGAAATATTAAATGAATATTAACATTAATGGCACTACCTGCAGGATCAATGAAGTAAGGCAGAACTTCCCCGCAGAAAAATATGGATGTAAATTGTGAGTGTTACTAAATACTTTGTACTGTGTCCCGGTCCCCCTGCCAGTGTTCCCATCCTCCCCATTCCCCTGTTCCAAGTTGAACCTCTCAGAAAGGGAGGACGCGCCTGTCTTCTTGTGAAAATGCTTCAGAATTGGAAAGCCGCTTTTTTCGTACTCCGTAAAGCAGGACTAGTGGTGGCATTAGGCCAATAAAGCAAGTGACACTTACACACACACATATATATAATCGAACACTATATACACCGTGCTCTTTGAACACGCGATTGGTTAATTTTAATTTCGCCAAAAGAAATATTTACTTTTCAATTCTGTTCTTCGTAGTAGCAAACGAGGTAAATTAGGCAAAAAAATAAAAGGTACACCCATACAGCATGGCACATTGTGTATGTGTGGCCTTTCTTCCCAGCCTGTGGTCCTTCTGAAGGAAACAGCGACCAGCGAGATGATGATGGCGAAGCGAGTGTGACATTTTGATCATTTTAGTAGTCCAAACAGCGAACTGATTGCAGCCGTGATTTGTTAAGGATAAAACACACACACACACAACCAAATGAAAAAAAATGGCAAAAGAAAAAAATGCTATTGCAAAGTGTTTGGAAACTTTGAAGAAAGTATAAATATATATATTATACACAAACACAAATACACACACACACAGAAGAAACAAAAGAAAGAGAGAGAAAAAACCGTGAAAGTAAACTTTTATTTATTTTTATATATTAGAAGAAGATATAAAAAAAACCAATACGGGCCAGAAAACGATGGGAGAACATGTAATGTATCTCTCTCAAGTAATTTAGATGAAACAAAATTAATGAAAAATGGAAGTTGTGAGCTGAAAGAGGAAAAACATGGAACAAAACTTGTCCCAGACAAAACAAAACACAAAACTTGAAAAAGGGAAAGAAAATCGAAGAAAAAACAAAAGCAAACAACATATAGCCAAACAAAACCCAGACAACACTAACAAGGTATCCTAACGATAGAGCCATCGGGCGCCATTGAGAATTGAGTAGATAAAACATACACAGAGACAGAGGATGAATGAGAGCGAAAACGAAACCAGAGTTAAGATGTAAGTGAACCGTAATGATACTAACCTGTTCGTGTAAGCTAACCAAACAAACAAACCGATAAATGGAAGTGTGTAAAAGAACAGATAGGAATACAATAGGAGAAAGTTTAAAACAAAACAAGAAAAAAGGAAAACAAACAACAGCAAAACAAAACTATATATATATACACATAAATAAAACAAGTGTAAGTGATGTAGGAAGAATGGAAGGAAGGGTGACAGAAAACATGACAAGAACACGGATCCAAGTGGAAGGTGAAACATGCTTTAATGACCTATGTGTACATATAATGATTTAGTGGAACATTGTAAAAGAAACACAAAAACACACACACACACCCAAAAACAATACACACACACACACACACACGAAAACAATACATAAGACAGAAAAAGAAAAGGACGCTTAGCAAGACATAAGGTAAGGAAGACGTAAAGCAGTTGCCGTGTCGTGCTAGGCTTTCGTTTTCTAGGACGTGACCGTGCCCCGTTGTAGTGAATACAAAAGCAAAAATATACCGTCTAAATAAAACGTATGTAAACTAAAACAAAACACAAGCAAAAACAACAAGTGAAAAAAAACCACACACACACACATACAAACCCTAATACATGTTACAGTTGCAGTGGGAAAACAAACAGAACAACAGCAACAAAAAAGCACGATAAGGAAAAATAGGAAAAAAAACAAAAGAAGAAAACAGAACACATAAACGGGGGTAACAGAAATATTAATGTTATTTATTTATTGATATTTATGTAAAAAAAAAGAAAAGTAAAAAAATGAAGAAAAAAAAACAACAACCAAAAGGAAACGCAACGCAAACATAACTAAAAGACAACAACACACAAACACACCTACCATTACTGATAGGAAAACTGACTGAGTGTCGCGGTTGAAGAAGAGCACAGTGTGGAGGGGGGGGGGGGATGATAAAGGGATGGATTAAAGAGACAAAAACAAACAACACATGATGGAAAAAAAGAAGAAAAAAAAGATACACAAAAGCACACACTGTTAATACTAAACAAAAGCGCAGGAATTGTGAAGGAAGGATAAGGAATGAAAATTACCACACTACAGACACTCGCATACTAACACTAACCGATACCAACACCAGCTAACAGGTCGTATATACATTATGCCGAAACCACACCCCCGCCCCCAAACATCCCCCATCATCCACACATCGAGAAAAGGACACGCTCACCACAACAAAAGAGAGAAATGTGGCGAGAAAGAATGTTGTATAAGGAATCTTATCATAAACTGACTAATAAACAAATAATGACAAAACAAACGATGAATGTAAAGCTGCTGGTGGCGTTGATGTTTTGTACTTGTTCTGGGTTTCATATGCGAAATGGGGCATTGGATTAGTTATTCATTTTCCCTTTTTCTTAATTATACATTAATTTAGTTTTTGTTTATACGTTATTCGCATTTCCTTTTTTTATTCAACATTATTTTTTCTTTGCCGTGATATTTCAGTTGATATTGTATCCATACCTTTTGTAGGCTCCTTAGATGAAACTTCATTAGATGAACTTCTGGTAGCTTTACAATGAAAGGAAATTGATTACCCCGTTATCTGAAGCAGTTTCCATGTCAACTAGCTTTCTTTACCATTTCATCTAAGGAGCCTACAAAGAGAATGGATGAAAACCCCTGTATGTTCTTACTAACTTATTTTTCGTTTCGTTGTATTATTTTTTTAAAGAATTTTCCGGTTTTTGCTGTTCCGGTAATAGTTTTCTATTCTTTTTGTTTTACCGAATAACTCAATGTGAGAGATCTGGGCCTGCCATTGCTGGTTGGATGTGACTTGGTTACACCCGTAGCTGAATAGGAAGTCCTGCGTACGAGAAGGCGCGGTCTGGATGGGATTTGAACACCGGCCCTGCCGTGTGAAGATTGACGCTGTTTTCGCCCGTACAATATTATACATTACAATATTTTGGTCCTTTAAATAGAACATAACAAAACTTTAAAGAATATTCCAATCGGATAGTGGAATATTACAAACCGGTGTTGAAACTTTGCAATCCTATAATGGAATCTTGCTAGCATTAAAGAAAAAAATGCAATTTTACTGCAATGTAAAAAAAAATTAATCGCAATTAAATTTTTTACAGGTTAATAGGATTGGGTCAAACAATCGGCAGACAATTCTCCATAGTCGCTTTGTAAATCTCTCTTCAATGTTTGCAAGATTCCATTATATGAATGCAAAGTAACACGTCGGGCTTGCATTATTCCACTATCCCTTTTTTCCCGTGATCCAATAATTCCATAATATGTATTTCCTGTCTCTTTTTTGTAGTTTTACTTCACTGCTAATTTGAAGTAAAGTTTTACATCTTCGTTGGTATATATTTTTGTATATTTTTGCATTAGTTCTTTGGTCACGTTTTTATTATATTGATTTATAGTCCACTATCTGGAATGTTAAACTGTTTATTGATCTATAGATTGATTTTCTCATGTAAGCAATTTTTAATGATTTACCACATTGTTTTTTCTTCCAAACTAATTTAAAGCTTACTTTGTACTAAATTGTTATTCTTTCCAGGCTATGGGTGTAATGACGGGAAATAAAATCTTAATTTATGTGGAAATAATTTTAAATAGATAGCTTCTGCCCTACATGTCAGTTAGTTATGATTCATGGTAAATTCTTAGCGATTGCGTGACGATAAATCTCTTCAAATTTTTTCTTCTTTCTTGAATTGGCCCATTGTGCGTATATAGTTGTGTGTGGAGCATTCTACTGTCCTAGTTGCATCTGCTCTTAGAACAAAAAAAATAACTTCATGCCAGCATCTTCCGCACCGGCGACATACCGTGTCTGTGACAGTTCATGTTGCACTGCGTACGAAACGAGTTTCTGTCCGAAGGTATTCCCCGGCTCCCTTTCTAACGCAAGCGGAGGAATACGTGTGAGATGTGTAGCAAACTAGCAAACCTTCCAGCGACTGGCTGTATAATGATGGCACGCGATGAGGCTCGGATAAAAAGTCGCCGGTACTTGTTAGATCGAGCATAGTCGTTGGAAAGCGTTGTGGCGTGAGGCGTCAATTTTGAAGCTTGGAGTAATGGATTTTATCAGTTGGCAGTTTGGATTGGAATGTGAAGATCGGGAAGATCAGTCAAGCAGTTCCAACGAGATTGAAGAAGTAAGTGAATGGGTTTAAGAATGAGTTGAGCATCTTGTCCACCATAACCCTTGTTCCTTCCATTCCATTAGGAGCAACCCAAGGAACAAGAGAGCTTCCAAAGCATCCGTGCCCGCTGTCTGGCCGAAGGGACCCTCTACGAAGATCCGGACTTTCCGGCAAACGATTTCTCCATCTACCATTCGAAGCCACTGTCTAACGATGAGCCTCCCATCCGATGGAAACGTCCGGGGGAAATTGTATCCGAGCCCAAGTTCGTCACGGACGGTTATTCGCGGTTCGATGTGCGTCAGGGCCAGCTGGGTAACTGTTGGTTCATAGCGTCCTGTGCCACGCTCACCTCCCATCCCAAACTTTTCGAGCGCGTTGTACCGGAGGACAATGGCCAGTTCGATGAAGGAAACTATGCCGGAGCGTTTCACTTTCACTTCTGGCAGTACGGCCAATGGGTGGAAGTGATAGTGGACGATCGGCTGCCGGTAAGCAGCGGAGGTAATGTGCTGCTCTACATGAGTTCCTCCGTGCGGGAAGAATTCTGGGCCGCCCTGCTCGAGAAAGCGTACGCCAAGCTGCACGGATCGTACAATGCATTAACCGGTGGCTCGGGAGTCGAGGGAATGGTCGATCTTACCGGTGGTATTGCCGAGTTCTACAGACTCGACGGTACCGAACCGGACGATCTGTTCGATCGGGTCGAACGTAATCTTGCCCGCAAATCGTTGCTTACTACCGGCATTAACGGTGACCGGGAAGGACGGCTACAATCCGTCAATTTAGTTTCGACCCACGAATACTCGGTGACGAAGGTAACGCGGCTGAACGCGAGCCAACACATGCTGTCGAGTGGGCTTGCCGAAGATGTACGGCTAATTTGTGTCCGGAATCCGTGGGGTCAGACGGAGTGGAGCGGTCCATGGGGCGATCACTCCATCGAGTGGATACTGGTGACGGATGAAAAGATGGCGGCGCTAAATATCGAGCGTGAGGATGGTGAGTTTTGGATGAAGTTTGAGGACTTTGTGCAGTACTTCGACGATCTGAGCGTGTGCTACCAGTGTCCGGGTGATATGAGCGAGGAGCTGAAACGATGCTACCCCTGGGAAATGATGATCCAGCAGGGTGAATGGAAGCGAGGCATCACGGCGGGAGGATCGGGCCGGAAAAGTTTCTGGCGCAATCCACAGTGCTTTCTTCAACTTGGTGAAGATTGTCGCCTTCCAACTAGCCGGACTAAAGGGCCAGAAGTGAGTCTTACGCTGGGGCTCATGCAAATGCATCACCGTGAAAGAGGAATTGAAAATTTATCATTAAGACTGTGCGTTTATGCGATACCCGATCATGTTCTTATCGGGCATCGAACGTTACCGGGCGCGTTCTTCGATAATGTCACACCGGTAGAAGCGGACGACGAATTCCAGACGGGACGCGAGTTTGTGGCCCGATACAAATTGCCACCGGGTCGATACGTGATTGTGCCGTTCACCTGGAAGCCCAACCAGGAGAGCGAGTTCCTGTTGCGAATATTTGCCGAAGGGCACCTCGATAAGATTTGTTACTGTGGTGGTGGTGACGCGAGAAAGTGAGTTGATTTATCGAGCATATGAACACGTTTCCGGAGTCAATCCTCCGTAAGTGAGGTTAACTGTAACAGATCTCCCACGCGGTTGTCGAACTACAAAATAAAGGTATTTATATCTAACATCTGTAAAGCATCTGTTTAGCGTTTGGCAAAGTAAAAACGGGAAAAAAACTACTCACCACGAAATGGAATGCCTCGTACTTGTAGTGTTTGTAAAATAGTTTTGCAGGCAGCCATATTTCATCCCGCGACGTATCGGAGATGTCCCACGCTGAAGGTTGTAAACCGGTTCACGGTCACCGGCCAAATTTGTTTTTTTTTTTTTTTTTGGGGGGGGCCACGATCATGATGAGCAATCTGGGAAAGAACAAGTGTGTGTTAGTTTTTTTCCGTTTTGTTTGGTTTCACCGCCAGGTCTGTGACGTTTGGGAATTCCTCGTACCAAAAGTTGTTGCTACTACCGCTGCTTAGAAGAACTTACTTCCCCACTTGTACATGTGGGTGTGGACAGGTTACGGTGACACCTCCGAGGCGGACACGAGCATAAAATTTACATACAGGATAAACCCCTCTTTCGTTATCGGACGGCTGAGTTACACACGGGTTTCCGAAGCATTTCCCGGCACTAGTGGGCATAGTAACCGTTGCCTTTTTCGTCGATTTGTACGATCGGGTATCGTGGCGTTGTGCCGCGCGAGCAGTAGTGTATCTCACCCGTAGCAGCACTCACGCGAAAGGGTGGCCAGAGTCGCGCGTCCTCTAAAAACCACAACGCCGGCAACGGTTGTTCGTCAGTTCACTCATCGGTTTCGTGGCGTTCGGTGTTGAATTGCACGGTGCACGATCGTGAGTGTTTGCCTACTCCACCAACAATAGCAACAGCAACAGTTCAGTTTGACGTGTGAGTCACGCGTGACAAGCGACTGCAAGAACAAGAAAACAACGCGTTGTAAACAAACGGCTGGCAGTTCCGCTAGTTCGGTGAATTAAAGTGAAATTGAAGCTGTTCATTGCAGTGGCTACTTCGATCCGGAACAGAGGGTACGACCGACGTATTGCAAGTAATTAGTGTGATTAGGATAAAAATAAACTTTGTGTGCCCAAGGGTTGTGTTTGCGACGAAGTGCCAAACATCTGCTTAATTTTGCAAGTAGAAGACGACGCTAGTTGGGCCTGTACACATTCGTGAAGTGTTTTTGTTCGTGTAGGGTGTGAGTGCGCGCGCGTGTGTGTGCGTTTGTGCGGCGTTTTTGCATCGTACGGTCGGTCGGTCGGTTTCGCGTATCGTGACGTATCACGTGTGTTTGTATCACGGTTTTTGTGCGTGCGTGTATCGAAGGTCGAATACCGGTTGTCGCGTCGTGGCATTTACGCGTTCCTAACCCCTAAAAGGAAACTTGCCCACAGGCAGCATAGCGTCCTTGTGCTTACTGCCGTACCAAAACATGGCTTACTATAATCAGAATTACCATTACCCAAAGAACTGGAATGCCAACGGTCTCGGATGGATCAATCCGGCTGCGTTTGCCCAATCGCCACCCGCATCCCAGTGGCCAACCGTACCGTCACCGAGCTCCTCGGGCTATTCCAGCCATAATCCATCCATTTCGGGCCAATCGCTTTCGTACGGGTTTAATCCGAATGTTATGCCAGCACTCCCGGACAGTGGATCCGGATATCCACCGTCGAACACACAGCTTCCCTATCCGACGATGGGTTTCGCCGCGTTCGGTTCCCCCATGGACTACTCGATGCCAGATCTGCCGCCTCCGGTGCCGGACGCACTGTTGCGGGGACCAGAACCCGTCGCGTCCTGCGAGGAGATCCCGTTCCAGGCCATCAGCATACCGATCGCCGAGGGAATGTTCTCACCGGTAAGTAGTTTTATGGGTTTTTTTTTTCGTTAAAAAAGAATCACAATCGAATCGACTATTCCCTCAAGTAGCTCGCGTAAATTCGCACAATAGCGCCAAGAACTCATGGTCATTTCCATGAAACCGCAATCCAATGTCAGACATGATCGTATGATCGCCTTAAAGGCAACATCTCGTTTCTTTGTCGTCTTGCAAATTTTCATATTTAGTTCAAGGGAGTTAATGATTCTCACCGAACCGAACCGATGGGTTTAAATCAGACAGTGAAGCGGACAGACAGTCCAATAAACAGTGACTCCGGGGAAGAAAAGTACGTCCAGTGGTTGCTATTTTTAGCAAGTGAAGCAAGTAACGCTTGTCTACCAGAGGGACAAGGGTACGGATGTAGTAAATTTCTCCAAGGCAAGAATGGATGTTTAAAATAATATTTTTGCACTCGTCACAAGGGCCAATGGTTTATTGTTGGGAGCTTGAACTTCACACCGACTTGATAATTTGCTGAGTCAAGATATTTGTTTGTTTAACTGTTGGTTTCTTATAATGTTACAGCAGCACTCACATAGAATTTTCGGTGTATTTACTGAGCGAAGCTTCGTTCTGTTTTGCTTAAAAAGTTATAAATTACTACACTGTTAAGATATCATTTTTAATCAAACTAAATGCCGGGTACTCAACGGCACTCACTAGACCTACCGTATGAAGAATTGCGTTGCGTACGTTTCGACTTCATCCCATTCCCATGCGCATGCGTCACCGAGAGGACCACGAAGGCACTATTGAATGTATGAAGTGTAATAGGCACCTATTACCCAAGGGGAAATTTTAGAGGATAAATATCTCCCTCTCTTTCTATTTATACACCTCTTCCGCTCGCACTCATGGATGATTTGTCACACACTCGAGTTTGGTTCATGATGACCTAAATGTTTACATTTTGCTCTCCTTTTATTATTATACCCATCTCGCTTACGCCTATAGATTCACCTTGTTTGGGTGAATATGTGTATGGGCATGTGTGCACTCGTACAGGGTTTGTCTCGTTACCTTACGATATGAACGGCATATATTATACCGTCATTATTGTTTTTTCAATTCGTTCGAGTATTTTCATTCAATCCCGAAGTGTTTTTAGTTCTTCAATTTCTTTCACATGGTTTACGATATGATTTTATTGTCAAGACGGTAGGTTTTGTCGAAAAAATGTATATAACAAATTGAAACACTTTGTACAAAATATGCCGTTCGCATCGCAAAGTGAATAGGCGAGCCCTGTATCTTTGATCGCTGATTTTTGGTCTGGCTGCTCATGGAGAAGGGGTAAGAGTTCATGCGTGATGCGATTAGAAGAGGGGAGAGGTTGACGAAGCCAATCGGCTTCGTTCTATTCACTGTGTGATTGTTGATCGAAATCTCTTCTCCGCCAATAACCGTTGCAATACAATTTTACCAGCTTTAAATTAGTACATACTGTTTTTAAAGTTTTGGTGATTTTCTTTGAGAAAGCCAGAAGATGTCCGATTCGAAACGTTCTCGTGATACTGGAAATTTTTACCGAAAGGCTAGAAAATATGAGCAATATATAATGGCACCACAGCATCAAGACGCTGCAGAACCAGCTCCAGGTAAACAAACCCAGTGAAATCAATTGCGGGTGGTGTAGGCGGATTCCTAGGACCCTAACGACTAGCTAGTATAAGGGGTTTAAGATTAGGAGCCTCGCGTTAGGGGTCTCGCAGAAAGAGTCCCGTCTATCGAAGCTATAAGTACTTCACAAAGCTAATCCCCCCATCATCCCCTTTCCCCTCCTGTTCAGACGTTGAAAAATACACCAGCAGGAGCCTTTGCTTGCTCATAAGTTTCACATGATCTCCACTGGACCACCGAAATGCAACCCCATAATCGTCATTATCACATAGATAATAATTTTTATTTTTGTTTCAGGCCCATCCCGTGCTTCATTTGAGACTCCAGTCCCAAGTGTTACCGCTGAGATGGAAAGTTATGTGCAGGAGGATAATGTTGCCCCGGATTTTTCTAATGTGGAAAATGAGGAACCAATTGTTCGTGATTATCTTTTCGACGACGATGACGATGATGATGCAGAAGATGTTCGACCGATAGAAGGAATGTCGATCACAGATGGCATCCGTTACTGGGCGTTATCCACAAATGCCTCGTACCGCTCGATCAATATGGTACTTAAACTTTTTCAACAAGCTCACGTTAAAGTTCCATCAACCGCTAAGACGTTGCTGAAAACGGATCGCAGTAGCTCGACGCAGATAGCGGAAATTGGCGGTGGACACTTTTGGTATCGCGGGATAAAACGATGCCTACAAAACTATTTTCGGTGTGTGCTTCAAATTGTTTTATGTTTATTTTATGTGTTATTTGCAAAAGTTTCATGTTAATCCATTGAATAACCATCACTACTTCTGTTTTTAGTACTGAGAAATCACCTGCCACCCAGCTATCCCTAACCATATCGATCGATGGTCTGCCTTTACATACAAATAGCAGCATGCAGTTCTGGCCAATCTTGTTTTCTATTCATGAGCTGCCCCAAGCACCGGTTATGACTGCTGGCATCTTCTGTGGAACGACAAAACCCGAATCTGCAGAAGAATATCTTCGTCCAATGGTGGTCGAAATGAATGATTTGATGCAGCGTGGCATAATCGTTCATGGATGTCATGTCGCCATAAGACTGCGCGCAATCGTAGCAGACACTCCTGCGAGGGCATTCATCAAAGGTAATGATTGATAAAATTATGCTTTAGCGGTTAAAACATTGTGCACAGTCTGTTACCCTTTCCAGGATAATATAATTTATTGTAGTGTCTAACTATTTTTTCTATTTTTATGTCGACAGGAGTCAAGGGACACACCGGATACGACAGCTGCTTGAAATGTACCGTCGTCGGCAAATACAGTCAGGCAGGACGTACAATGACATTTCCTGGTACAAACGCTCCGCAACGAACGGATAAGTGTTTTAGGGACAATGCATACCCTGGACATCGCAAGACGGAAACGCCGTTGGTGGATTTGCGGTTCTTCAACATCATCAAGGACATACCAACAGGAGATCGACTACACTGTGTGGATCAAGGTGTCGGCAAGCACTATATTTTAGGCTTTCGGGATGGAACGTTGAGAAAGCAACGCTGGACGACAAAACAATGTGTTCAAATATCAAACCATATTGAACAGATTAAGTTGCCGACAGAAATTCATCGCAAAATACGTCCTATCAAGCAGGCACATTTTTGGAAAGCGTCGGAGAGCGCGTCTTTTCTTCATTATGCTGGGTTCGTAGTGCTGAAACCCCATCTTACTGATTGTGAGTACAGACATTACTTACTGCTGTTTTGTGCTGTGACATTGCTGTCCTCTTCAGTTTATAAGGAGAAGTGGCGTTTTGCTGGCCAATTATTAAACAAATTCGTTGAGGACTTTGCAAGTGTGTATGGTGAACAACATATAAGCAGTAATGTGCACATATTGCAACATTTGTATGAGGAGGTGGAGCGATTTGGACCTTTAGCATCCTTTTCCACCTACCCATTTGAAAATCAGTTGAAATGTTTAAAAAAATTATTACGTAGTGGATGGAAGGAGCTAGAACAGGCAATCAACCGACTTATGGAATATGAGGAGTATTATATAGGAAACCCTTACACAGCATCAAAGCCCTCTATTTCCAAACGAGGGAATATAATAACATTTAACCTCCAGAAAGATTGTGTGCTTCAAAATAACGAGAAGAATTGTTGGTATATGAGCAAGGATAACAGTATATACCAATTTCAAACAGTTAATGGCCAAATGGAAGATGGCAATGTGCGCATTTGCGGGCGTAGGTTGAATGAAAAAAACTTGGCTTTTGATTATCCTTGTGAGTCAAGTATTTTAAACGCTTACAAAGGATCCATTAAAAATTTAGATAAGTCGTTTGTGTATATATGCCCGGGGCAAGTTAAATGTAAATTAGTTGCTATACCAAGCATTCGCGATGAAATTATTTTTATTCCTCTGCTGCATACACTTGTGGAATAAATTCAGTAAAAAACAATGTAAAGGAAGTTATAACTGTTCGTTATTTAGTACACTTATTTAGCTGGAAAAAGAAGGTAATTGAACCTTAAAAAATATGCGAATATGACAAAGTATTGTTGTTCAGCGAATACCAGATAATCGAAGCGGACTAACGAAATGTAAAATGCAGTATCAAGAGGGATTAATAAATTTAATCAGGTTGTACATCCAAATATAGTTGTTTAAGTATATTGTATTTTATTGTATGTAACTAAATTTACAACTTACTTAACTAATTTAATGACTTAAAAACTAACTTAGTCTACTTAAACACTACTATTCACAAAACTTTTTTTTTTGGTGGCAAGACGTACGTTTACTATTGCTAATCTTAATCCTATCCTTAGCATGATATAGTTTTTTTTTTAAAAAATTTTCTACATAATTACTATTTAAAACTAAAGCATTGTTACCTCCTAATTCTACAAATAATCTTACCACTAACTTAAATTTACCTAATGCTATTTTTGTTTGTCCCGCTTTTTTGCTTACGCCAGTCCAATTCATGGTGGCAAAAAAGGTTTTGGTGAACAGCAGATCAATTAATTCGTGAAGACGGTTATCCACGTCCACACGAGTGATCTGTGTTTCAAGCCAATGGACAAGTTTTGCTCTATACTCCGAGTCGTCTTGAAGAAGTGCATCTAAATTTTGCAGCTCTTCTACCGAATCTATCGGAGCAAAATCAAACTCCATGCAGGGTCGAACGTCGGGCCTTGGTTTCATGGCATTAATCAATTCGCCCACTTGTGTCGCCAAACGGGCATGAGACCGAGTTAGCCCAGTGAGTGTGCGGACCACATTTTCTTGGTCGTATGGGTCAACCGTCTCCGTATTCGTAGCTACACTGCACAACTGTGCTGCTTTCCGTTTTCGCGAGTCTAAAAAACACAAAGTTTATAAATGACAATACACCAATTTGTACTAGACAATGTTTTATAAAACTTACTGCTAGTCAATTGTACGGAAGATGAAGACGGTTGACCATCGATGTTGGATACTGTAAAAAAAGAACGAAAAAATATAAGTAAAAAAACGTAAAGCCTTTATATAAGAACAAATGGAAATTGTCCCCTACTTTCTCTGAACACACACTGGGGCGCGACGCTGGGAAACCCGACTTGCCCTCCAGTTTCCCCCTCCTTTTCTATGTCGGTGTCTATATTGAGCGAAAAGACAAAAAATGGGTATGAAACATTTAATAAAAAAAAAAATCAAAAATTCTTAGCGTGCTTACCGGTCCTGGAATTCGCGCTCATTGTTGATGTATCCGAATCTTAAAAAAAACAGTTAGTTATTAATCTGGTGCAATGGATAAATAATTTACAATAACATATTTACCAGTTTCGAGCCATTCCTCGTAATATACGAAATCCTTTATTGATTCGTTGGACATGTTGAATCTGAGAAAAAGAAAAAAAACATCAATTAGTTCAAGCCACTGCAGCGTATTCCGTTCGCCGGTCTACAACACTACTACTGTTACTACCACAACTATTACGACTAGTGTAAACTACACCACTATCAAGCAAAGCGAATAACGCACTAATTTATGTAGCGTATAAATAACTACACCTCCGAGCAACCTTGGTGGCTCGGTCTTCAAGATAAGGTATGAATGCAACACGCTACTTATGTTCTAATCTCACTTCTACTTACCAGTTTCAGAGCTTTGAAAAATAATTCCTCGAATGCTGCTACCGACGCCGCGACAACTTCACTCTCGCAGTGCTGATAATAGAATGACCTTTACGATACACGATACACATACCCCCCCCCCCCCCCCCCCCCCACTCACGCAAAGCGTAGAGTCGAGTCCCACGAAATGATCTGAAGCAAAAGCAGTAACAAGAGAGAAGAGCGAAAACGATACCATAACAGTAAATCCCCTAAAAAATTCTCCCCTACCTTTTTTGTGCTACACATGACGACGCCCCCAATACATTCAAAAAAACTTATCCTCGAAAATTTGTTTACATTTTGCATGGCTATCCTCGAAAATTTTAGCGAAGCATAAAGTTTTCGAGGATAGTGAACTTTTGTTTGTTTACATTCGATGAACATGGTTCCGGTTCATTTTATGAGCAGAGGGTTCATTTAAAATGTAAACAAACAGAAACTAAATAAAAACAAATTATCCTCGAAATAATTTGGAATCTCGTAAATCTTTTCGAGGATATTTCGTTAACGAATGCATTTACCAAAACATTTACGAAAACAAGGGGTATAGATAACTTGGGTAGCTTGTTTTTTGCCTTATCTTTTCATTAAAATGTAATTTTTGTGTTGCCACATTGTTGAGTTTTTTTTACGATCGTTGCTTCTCGTCTTCTTAAACATTTGCATACAAACTTGTGCTGCCAAGTCATCCAACACTCATAATTTTATGAGCATGGGCGTGTGAAAGATCATACTCCTCAACTAGTCCTTTGCTATTTTAATTGGTACCACTATGTCCCAACTCATAGTACGAGGAATCGATAAGATATCAGTTAAATTCGAACCGAAAATCGGTTTACCTCCTTACAGCTGGCGCTAGGGGATTAGCGGCTCGTGCTTATCTAATCTTAATTAAAGACCCCTTGTATAACTACATATATTCTAAAAAATATTATAGCAGATCATCGAATAGTTTT
Organism: Anopheles stephensi; assembly: GCF_013141755.1. Lineage (NCBI taxonomy): Eukaryota > Metazoa > Arthropoda > Insecta > Diptera > Culicidae > Anopheles > Anopheles stephensi. The sequence goes on along the minus strand of NC_050202.1, from coordinate 11,246,188 downwards.
TTTAATCGATTGTGGCAATGGATTTCGAGGGCAAAGTCTATCAAATGTTTTGTACTTAAATGCTGAAATAGTAAACGTAAATGATTGTTTTATTCAATTGTAAATTTGGTATTTTTTTTAAGTTTTCAATTATTTATTAATCAATTCAATATTCAATATTTAATTAATTTTATAATAAATCCAAATCGAAATGGTTAACGTGAAGGCACCGCTTGACATTACGCCTCAATACGCTTGACACTTGATTTCACTTCCCAAGGAACAAGTGTCAAACGAGAATCAAACACGACCAGCAAAGCCGAACAACATCCGAGTGGTTGTGCCAAGGCCGCCATATGAGAAAAGGTAGTGGGAAAGCTAAAAACAGCATCCACGCTGTCCATACGCCATTCATGATATTCTCAATGTTTTATGAAAACCACGAAGTTGTTAAAATATTTCAAGTTTAAAATTTAAATCAAAAGCACCATCAGTTTTGAATTGTCCGAGCACTTTTTAATTTCCCTCTAAGTTTTAACTAATCTGATCGCTTATAATTTATAGTGTTCTGTTTGCATTGTCCAAACATATCGTTCGAGGGTTCAGTATACAGTCTCACGAAGGTCGCTTCAATTGTAAATTGATCCCACATTGATTTATTATTCCACCACCTGTGATAACCACCAGTATGAAACTGTTGATAACAGGAAATTAAAAGAAAAGATTATGCTTATCCTCAATCGCCACCATTATGTTAAGCTCAGCATAAAAAGCGCGATTGTTTTATGGCACTTCCAACGAGCATCAAATAAGCATGCTTATCTGACCCGTACGCAACACCGCAGTGGAGTTCGGTTTCGTTCGTTGGGTATTGGCGATGTATGTTATTCTCATCAGGTCCACGGTCAGGTTAGCTTCGCTGCTGCCTGTTGTTGTTTAGCTTGCCTACCTGCCTGCCGTTCGTTGATTCCTCAGCGTTGTTGAGTACAAGTGTGTTTCCGCTACGTGTAGGTAAATTCTTTTCTAACAGAAAGTGTGAAAAGTGTTAAGATTGTGAAGAATTAAGGTTGTGAAACGTTGGAGAACAGCCAACCGTCTGCGTGTGAAGTTCGTGCATCTGCTTTCCAGCTCATGTGATGACGTTCCTCACTCCCGTTATGGGGTTTTTGCCAACGAGAATACTGCTCCCAGCAGGCCGTGCAAAGCGAAAGATGATGTCATCGGTGGTGCCTTCGGCTGCGGTGGAATGTTGTTGGAATAAATCCAAAAACGATTTAGAATGGTGTTACAGTTTGGTGATGTATTCAAAAAAAAAGGCTTGCGATGTTTGCTGTACCATATGCGATTCTCGAGTACAGGTCCACACGTGTTGTTGTTGCGCTGTTGCTACAACACTCACGATGTAAACAAATCACTGTCATTAGAGGGTGCGAAAGCCTGGCCTACTTAGTACAGTTTAGGAAAAGCAACACGAGTACTCCATCTATGCGTTTCTAACTAGAATTTGTACGAAAACCTCCCCAAACCTAGACACAGTTCCACTTGGACGAGGTTCTTATTCTCTCATGTGCGTGTAAAACTGTCTCACAAAGTGAAATTTATTTATAGTCAGCTTCCTCCCCTTGAAGATTTGAAGCAGGGTTTTCTTTTGCTTCGATTCAAAAACACAACCAAAGACGTTTGTGCGTGTGCGTCGCTGCCTAAAAGCAATTTAACTGCCTGCGTACAGATACACCAGTTTGAGTGTGAATTTTGGCCACGGGGACACACAGTCACGGAAATGTGTCAACCCCCTAGCTCTCGACCTAGGTCTACGCTTCCCGTCTTGTTTTCTTGTTCCAGCCGGTAAGGGGATGGGACCTCCGAAGGTTAAACCGATTTTCCTGAGTTTGGGCAGGGCAGTTACGCACTGCGAATGGATCGATGTGAGAGATGGTTGCTGAGTGCCAGGAAATGCTTCCCACTCTTAGCTCACCACTCACAAGCTATGCTGTCACAACCGTGTGGCGTTCTTTCATGGTGAATCGTCGGCGTGCCACACGAGTCACGAGCTATAATTACCTATCAGCCGTACGTGGATTAGTCATATGCGGGAGCGGCTTTTGCTGGAGCAACTGAAACCGATCCATTCAACACAGGTGGTCTGGTAATTGGGCTATCGTAGCACTGTAAAACATCAGCTATTGTGATCGATTGATCAAAACCGGCAAATCAATGAAGGGACAGTTATTACGAGCAGTAGGTCAACGACTCGTACCTTTTTCTTTTGTTATCATAATTCTTTCTAACAGATTACGAGCAATGGGTTTAAAAAATTAAGATAAGATAAGTCGACCACGGTAGCACAGGTCCTTGAGAATTGGTTTCTTCTTATCATTGAACTATAAAAACGAAGCAATCGCGTTTCATGCACGCGACCAGTTCTGTCCCTTTTTTAGTGAAGATAACGTGGTATACAATGGTCATTGAAGTGTCCGTGCCGGTCAGCCGGGCTTTTTGTGTTATTTGTAAACAAAAAGGCGAAGAATGATACGATATGTACATAACGCATTGTGCAGTGGTGATTAAACACTTGAAACATTGTAATGATTTGCTCTGTATGTTTACAAGCATAAAACACACACACGCATTAAGATATTTGCGGTCAAATAGTCTCAACTACAGGGGTCTCCAAACTGAGAACGGTGATTTAGAAAACACTTTTTGTTATCAAACGCGTTATAAATCCTAGGCTACATGATGCGAGATGCCAAAAAGATTTCGCTAAAAAGGCGGGATTTTCGAAATTTTTCCGTCAAAATCATCTCGGTTCATCTACCCGCGTGTTTTAGAGCACTTCATGTCATCTCTCTCTTCTACCGAAAACTACTATGGCAACGCATGGCAAGTGACCGAGAGGGCTAGAGAGAAGCGAAATCTTTCCGAGATTTCAGCTAGTGGAGGCGAAATCTTGTTGACGGATCGATTTCGCATAACCCCCCCTTTTAAGCGAAATCTTTTTGTCATCTCGCATCATGTAGCCTGGCTTTAAAATCGGTGGACAGCAAGCGGAAAATGGCAAAAGTTTAAATAAGTCTCATATCTTTGGTTGTGAAAATTAGGTTTGTGAAAACAGGAAAAAACAAGCCTTTTGGAGAATATTATTAATTTGAAATCATACAAAACGGCTGACAACTTCCACGGCATTGCATTGTGTAACAAACCTTTTACGAGGATAAAGCGAATCCAGATTCAAACTTTTTTCATTAAATTAACTTATAGGGGCTTTTTGACCTCATTCGTCTTTTTATCCCGATTTAAACGGCTGGAATTCGAATTTCACCGGAACCGTCTCCCAATATGCAGGAATGTATATCCAGCCAAAATCCAGTCAAGCCAATTATGACTGGTCGAGGCCTATCAAGGTTGCAGGGCCAAAGATTAAGATCAAACTAGCGAATTATTGCGGATTATTTTGTTAATTTTCGACTTTTTTATTATTATTCTTTAATCATCATCATCATTGCCGTATTGGGATGTGGTCAGTGACTGCAATGCATCAAATCATTGCTTGTGTTTTTTTCAGGAGATGTTAAGTAAAATGCATAGAACTTTCCGTTCAAGGATCAAGGATTTTCCGATCTAGATACCCTGAATCAGATGTTGCTAAGAAAGATTGTACAAATTAATAACCAAACCAAAGGGTAATCAGCGCCATTTGAAAGGCCAAGCACAAATTGTTTGCTGTATTCAACGAGAGCTGTGTCAGTAGTTGCGGCTCAGTACGACAGTTAGGAGACCCCTTCGTCGACCTAGTTTGGAGACCCCTGCGATAGTAAAATCCCTCTAGCACTAACACTCTTAACGATCGAATATTGCAAATTGTTTACAGTTGGAAGCGTCGTTCACTGAATCGAACCGAATAATCCCCACTGGCCACCAACCAGCACCATGGACGAGTTAAAGGTACACAACCGAGAATGCGTGCTGCTACTGTACTGGAGCAAATCTGGCCAACACTACTTACTAACCAATTCCCATTCCTCCTACCAGGGCCTCCTGAGTGGGGCCGGCAAGCAGCTGTTCGATGCGGCCGGTCAAGCGATCACCAGTGCCGCCACCGAATACATCGGCAGCGTCATCAACGAGATGTTTGTGAAGAAGGAATCGGACACGAAGCGCTTCCTGCCGAGCATTAAAAACATGAAAGTGGTAAGTGTTGGATGCGACGACCGGCCATCCGTTCATCTGCCGCCGGCTCAAGGTTATGATCTTACGATCATTCGTGTGTGTGTGTATATGTAAACAGCGGCGCGGGAACCGGCTTCGCTACTTGCTAATCAACGTTGGCTTGGTAGTGGTGCAATGACAGATCAGAACGAAACGATTGGTTGACCAACCATGCTGCGGGTGACTCTCAAGGCAAGGTAGCATTAGTATCGAATTATCACTCATCCGGATACAGAGCCCCCCGCCAGTCAGCCAGCCAGTTGCTTTCCGGCGGTCCCCCATCAGCCAATGAGTCTCGTTCGCTCGCTCGCTCGTTCTTGATGCATTCCAATGCAAACTAACCGTAACTATCGCAAACATGCACACACACATTAGCTCATGGCGCACGAACCGTACCGTGTTGTAGTCAGCAAACAATCACAAACAATGTGTTCGTGATGGCCTTTGGGAAGAAACGGCAGCAGTACAGGGGGTTCCACATTTCCACAACGATTTGCCTTGACCGAAGGTCGAAGAAAACTCGGCACAAATCGACGGCTTTTCGTCGATGTTTTATCAATGCACAATAATGCCTACCCTCGCGTTGCAAGGCAGTATGCAAAACGAACGACCGCTTGAAGGAAAACAAGAAGCGATTAGATAAATGATGGTATTAATTTATCACCTCACCCAGTAGTAGATTGTAGGGGAATATTTATTAAAATTTAATTAATTACGTCAGCTAGTAGAAGGAGTTAATGCTCTACAATCAGAGGCGAGCATAGCAATTAATTTGAAATTGCTCATTATCTCTGATAAACCTCCCCTTTCATGCAAGAACAACACCGACAAGAAACTTCAAGCCTCTTCTTCAGCCATCAGTTCAGGGAGCTTTGCTAATTGCTAAAGTTTTGTGTAAGGCGCAACCCCGATTGCATATCAAGCATAAACCAAACCAGAAAGTTTCCAACACGGAACTATCCAGCTGGAAGAGGGGGAGGCAAACAAAAAGCAAATCCTGCCTTTCGTCCTTATCGATTGTTGCACACCTCGATTAAAAGCCTATTTCCCACCCATCCCCCACGCCAGTCCAGCGTATGTTACGAAGACAACGGCAGCAAACGACCTCATTTCGAGTCGCGATTGAGTCTCTATGCTGAGCGTTGGGTTGAACTGCTCTTTGGCCAGTTATGTTGCAGCTTGCAATGGGTCAGGATCCTTACCGTGGCGCCGAGCAGGAAAGCAGTGTGTTTTGCGTACCAAGCTACATATGTTAAATCCCGCGCTCAAGAACTTCATCATGGGTGATAAAACGTGTCGCGTTGGTGTCGTTAGTCGGCAGGAGTGTGCTTCTGCTGGATCGTCGGCTAAGGATACGGTGGCTGCCGATGGAGCGATGCGTAAGAATGGAGGACGTGGTGAGAAGGGCAGCACGCTGCAGAGTGTTGTGGAGGGCAGGATACTTAATGTGGCGGAAGTGTTGCCACGCTTCGGGCGTCATGGTCGGCGGAGGCGGAACAAGTTTAAGGATGTCACAGCGGAGGTAAAAACGGGGTTTTGGGAATATGCAATACAGAGGACGTAGGACGTAGAAGAGTTTGTCGAAAGTCCTCAAGGAAAGCACCAGTGAAGAAATCCAAATTTTCCCACTTGGTCTCGGCAACTCCGAATTTCTCAGAATCTCCGAAGCCAACCGTGTATATATTAAAGAGTTCAGATTACTCGCGTGTCCTTGAAATTGGAGGACAATAACCGATCGATTGAACCGTTTGGAGCGATTGAACAACTCAAAGCTTTTACCGCCATGCGGGATATTAATGCATTAGCAGCAGGGACACTGGTGTACTGCTGACGCCCCAAATAGGGGAGAGCAATGGGTCAACTGCTTGCGTGTTGTCGTAGTGCAACTTTGCGTTGAGAGTCCCCGTGAGTGAAGTTGTGATAATGTATCGTTTTGAACGACATCAACATTGTCGAGCACATCGGCACCATCCTCACCATCAACATCATCATCACAGTTATCATAAACGTAGAACTAGTTTTCGACACTGTCCTGTTCATTGTCGACGACTACCTCAAACACCTGCGTCAGACAAACTAAATAGGAATAATGTGTTACGGGTACTGGAAGAAGTCGATTCGATGTGACACTAGGTGAAGAGTTCATGTAATCAAGTTACTAATGGATAATTCTTTTGACTCGCTTTCCCCGGATAAACGCAGCTTGGAGATCGCAACAGAGGTCAACGATCAAGTGCCGACGTGCAAGACTTCTACCAGATCCGCCAACAGTGCCTCGAGAATGGTACGCTGTTCGAAGATCCCGAGTTCCCGGCGACGGCCTCCTCGCTAATGTACTCGCAGCGCCCCGACCGACACTACGAATGGCTCCGTCCGCACGAGATTTGCGATGGGCCGGAGTTTTTCGTGGAAGGTTTCTCACGGTTCGACGTGCAGCAGGGCGAGCTGGGCGACTGCTGGCTGCTGGCCGCCTGTGCCAACCTAACGCAAGACCACAAGATGTTCCTGCGCGTAGTGCCGGACGATAACAGCTTCGAGGACGATTATGCCGGTGTGTTCCACTTCCGGTTCTGGCAGTATGGCAAGTGGGTTGATGTGGTGATTGACGATCGACTGCCGACGTACCGCGGGCAGCTGATCTACATGCGATCCTCGGAGCAGAACGAGTTTTGGAGCGCACTGCTCGAGAAGGCCTACGCGAAGCTGCACGGTTCGTATGAATCTCTGCGCGGTGGCACTACCTGCGAGGCGATGGAGGACTTCACGGGGGGTGTCGCGGAAATGTACGATCTGAAGGACCAAACGCCACCGAATCTGTACGAAATCATCGAGAAGGGCTTTAAGCGTAACTCCATGTTTGGATGCAGCATCGAGGCGGATCCGCACGTGCTGGAGGCGGAAACACCGGAAGGTTTGATCCGCGGTCATGCGTACTCCATCACGAAGATCCAGCTGGTGGATATTGAAACACCGGGCCGATCGGGCAAGATCCCGCTGATCCGGCTGCGCAATCCGTGGGGCAATGAGGCCGAATGGAACGGGCCGTGGAGTGACAAGTCGGCCGAGTGGCGCTACATCCCGGACGAGCAGAAGCAGGAGCTGGGCCTAAACTTTGACCACGACGGAGAGTTCTGGATGTCGTACCGCGATTTTACGCGCTACTTCGATCGTATGGAAATCTGTAACTTGAGTCCGGACTCGTTGAGCGACGACCAGTTTACGCGGGGCAAGATCCGCTGGGAGATGTCCATGTTCGAGGGCGAATGGGCACCGGGCAGTACGGCGGGCGGATGCCGTAACTATCTCGATACCTTCTGGCACAATCCGCAGTACGTGATCCGGCTGGAAGATCCGGACGAGGACGATGCGGAGGGCAACTGTACGGTGATTATAGCGCTGCTGCAGAAGAACCGTCGGGCGCGAAGAAACATGGGCGTGGAATGTTTAACGATCGGGTTCGCTGTGTACCGTGTGACGGAGCGCGATCTGGCGCAGAAACCGTTGAAGATGAACTTCTTCAAGTATAACGCATCGGCGGCACGGTCGCCTGCGTTCATTAATCTGCGCGAGGTGAGCTGTCGGTTTAAACTGCCGCCCGGCACGTACGTGATCGTGCCGTCCACGTTCGAGCCGAACGAGGAAGGTGAATTCATCATCCGCGTGTTCTCCGAAACTGCCAACAGTATGGAGGAGAACGATGATAATGTCGGCGTCGGTGACCTCGATGATCGGGTAAGTTCGCAAACGCACACGGTGCGAGGAAGACCCAAAAGACTTATCAAATCCCTTTCCTTTTTGTCTGGCAGATTGCGCCCGATGTACCCGGATACGTTCAACCGTCACCGCAACGGCAAGCCATGGAACGTCTGTTTCTGGATGTTGCCGGTGCGGACGGTGAAGTTGACTGGGTCGAGCTGAAGCGCATCCTCGATCATTCCTTCCGTGATGGTAAGTGTCCTCGCTCCTGACGGAGTATGTAGTGGTGGGTTTTCGTCGATTTGTCCTGCCCCCCTAGCGGTCCTTGTCTTCGCGGTAGTTTGTTCCTTTTGCACTCTGGGATGTTCTGTAAAGGTCGAATGTAAAACGGGGAATTTAATAGCAAAAACGTTTCGTCCTGCATGCGATTGATGTAGCGAACATTATTGCACTGCTAGGTAGCTTAATTTTAATTGAGATATTTTATTAATACTTTAATATGCACACAGTGGGATATCTTGTGGTTAACATTAGTTTTTAAATGATAATTTTAAGTATTCGTTACTGTTTATCCAAGTCCAAGTTGAATGCGATGTCGAGTACTGTAAGTATCAAACAGTAGAGGAAATCAATTAGAGATGTTCTATAATAACAGTACTGAGCAGTAAGTTTTTAGAATAGTTAAATTACTCGAAACAAATGTCAGTCATTTTATAAAAATGTATGATTAAATAGTATTTGGAGATTGTTAGCTTAGCGCATTTCTAACAAGAGCATACATTGAGCAAGGATCATCAGTTCGATCGATACATGTATTCATTTTGAAATACTTCATCTCTACTATCTGAAAAAATGCAGGCCCTATTTATGAATATAGTGACACATTGATGATATTTTTAGAATTTTATGGAATTCTACTTCCACTCATTGCATGTGGCTTGTGTTACAAGATCTTACAAGATTTATTGGTACAGCGTAGCAGGGCAGACATTCTGGATAGGGTTTGATACCGGTACCGTCATATGGAAGATCCGGCAATCTTAAAGGTCGGATTTACTTTCTCTTAAGTTTAATTTTTTTGTACTTTTTGTAACTTCAACTTTTTGTAACTTCATTTTGCCTTTCTCTCTCTCTGTCTTGGGGTGCTGTGACCAATCAAATCTCTGGGGTCTATGATGACTTAAGTTGGAGAGCTGAAGTTTTTATCCAGTTCCTTTGAGCAGCTTTAAAATGTGTGTTAAAAATAGACTCGTATGCTCGATTCCTACTTCCAAAAAGAGTTCCGCTAAAAAGGCCGCTCACTCCAGAATTGCTTAGCCAAGACTGTTATAAAAATAAATATGCGCGCCTGATCTTTGTCGTTTGTCCTTGGTATTCATATTTTCAATCGTATTGGCCACTTAATGGATTTTCCTCTAGTGCCGTCAGCCGCTCCAACATTAACAGCTTCGGACTGAGGATTCTGTATAATATCGTCCATCCTGTCTAGGATATTTTTTTATCATATGGTCAGATGATTTGGGACTTCGACTCAAGATGCGGAACGTTTAAGACCTATCAGGTTTCTTCCATCAGAATCTGGTGCATCACCATATAGCTTCACCACGAGTCTCACTGTTTGGTTATTGAGTCGCAATGCGTATTCTTTCTTCACCATATTCTAACAACTGAAAAGAATTAGGTTAAAAGGGTATCAACAATGTAAAACATCTCTAGGAACTGACATGAACTAACTGAAAGTACTGCTCGCAATTGTGATGTCCTAATATGAATATAGAATCATGTAAGATAGGAAAATAGGAGCAGACCCGTTGCCCAGCCATTCTGTGAGAGTCAGTCGAGAAAGCTTCTTAGGTCTAGTATATATTAGTTACTTTATGTTGTTACTTTATGTATTGCATACTCTTTTTGTACTCGTTCACATTTTTCTATGGCAATTCCTGTATGATCGTTTTCAATCTTTGAACCATTCGTTACCCGTTACTCGACCTCTCCAACTAATCGTTTGTGAGATCTGTTATCCAGCGGTGTCTCATGTTGTTTATGTTCTTTTTCTTTTCCTTATTCGTTACTGCCGTATTCGTAATCACGTTTCCTCTCCATACCGTTCGCCACGAATTATTACCCTTAAAACTAACCGACTGTTTGATTTAACATCCAACACTACATTTTAACACCATCATCCACATTCAACTACTCACCATCCCATCGATGATTGTCTGTTACTCGTGATGTGTGCGTGTCGTTGATCGGATCATGATCGGTAACCATCGGTGTGTGCGTCGGCATGTTTGGCACGCGCTCTAAATCACACCATCCACACATCCACACATAATTACGACACAAAACCAATGAAACCCTTACCCGGCGCGGATTAATATCGACAAACGGATACTGTTGCTGCCTCCTGCTGTTTTTTGCCGACGGACCCCCGACGGGCACCTAACGCTCTAGATCTGCCGAAAACGAACTCGCTGAACGGGATAAACCGGCAGGCGTACGCGTCGCAACAGAACGCCGAGGTCGGTGCCGGACCGGGCGGGGCCGGCGGTATCGAGGATCTGCTGAGCATGCTGCTGAACATGTGCTGCAAGGGCATCCAGGGCGATGGAGATGGCGGCGGCACACGGCCTACCGGTCCGGCCAATCTGGAAAGTCAAATCCTACCGAGTCAGCCGCTGCATGGTGAGAGTAACTGCCTTTGTAAACCATTTTGTTTTTCTTTCATACTTTCAATGGGGCAATGTGGGGGACCCGCGTCTCTATGAAGGTTTTTGGGGGGGGTGTTTTCTTACGGGATTAAGTATGACGCGTTGACTGTTACTTGGCGATCGACATTTGCTTAGCGAATTTAAATTTTATTGCCTACTTGCTGTATCAAAAGTAAGAGTAAAAGTTAAGAAAATGGGGCAAGTTATAGGTTATGAGTGCTTCGACCGTTTGCAGTGCTTCTAAGTGGTGTCAGCAATCGAGACACTTCCTTTCCGTTACTACTAACAATTTTGCTTTCTTTTTGTGTGCGTATGTATGTGTGTGTGTTTTGTTCGCCCAGTGACTTTTGCACAATATAGCATTTGTTTCCTGCTTTTCTCTCCTGTGCACAGGCAAACCCACGTGTGCGTCTGCTTTGTGTTTTGCATTTAAATGTTTTGGTTTAAGTTTGAAATGCGATGCGAAACAGTGCCAGGTGTGTAGGAAGTTTTTCAATTTGTTGTATAGTTTGAGCTAATTATAGCCCATCGCTAGCGCGGACAAACCGCGCAATGGGTTGAGGATGTTGGAGAGCATGTGGGCGGGTTTGACGGTGCTGAATGCTTTATTTGAATAGGTGTTTTTTGCGAGGGAAAAGTAATGTTTCTTTTGGAAAGCAAGGATAAGGAACTATCAGTTTAGTAATAGAGAATTATAAATAATATTAGACAAATGATGTTTAGCTGTCGAAAGTATTATTGACGCTAAACGCTACTGATAAACTAGATAAGCTTCTTTCCGCTGCTAACTACTAGAAAGTCAGTCAACCGGGGGAGGTCCGATGGCAGAAGCGATAGCAGTGCTGTGCTTCACACAGCAGGACCAGGCATCAAATCCCAACCAGATTACCTCACCGTACGCAATACTGACTCTCCAACTAAAGGGAAAGTAGAGTCAAGGAAGGACATAAATGGCAGGCCGCGAGACCCTTCGTGGTTGTTAGAGCCAAACAAGAAGAAGGAGCACTATCAGGAAAGTCAAGATGTCCAAATCAAATTGGGCTGTACAAAAAAAAAGGGACTACAACCTCAGCAGAGGACCAACAGAGGACTAGAAACTCATCAGTTTTATTTTGCAGTAGTAGTTGAAGCCAGCAATTGACTTCCTTAACTTAAATTGTTCGTAAGAAGAGAGATCTTGTAGCCCCAAAAGTGCTTCTCCAAGTCCGCGTCTACTAAAGGACCAGTGAGTCGAAGTGGCCTCGGCCTCGAAGTGGTCCTTGTCGTCGGAGGGGTATCATGATCCAAAATTCCTTTTCATGTCTTGTTGTCCAAGGGGCTCAAAAGTTTCTCATAATCTATGCCTATGGCCGTATTGACTATACCAAAAAGCCTTTTCTTAAATAAGGATAATCTAAAATAAATTTGGGATTACGTATACAGCAAATCCCCGCAGTACGCCATACTCGATATACGCGATTTCGCAGTACGCGCTTTTTTAGAAAATGACATTTTTTTGCGTTTATCGTAGCTGTTTGAATTCTAGTTGGACAATTTTCCTCAAAAGAGTTTTCAATTCGCAATGTTAAACCGGTGGACGATGAGCAAGCGGGATTATCTCGATTCGCGGTAGAAACGTTCGATTGTATTTCGAGCCAGCTGATATTGCTGCTGTACGACATTCTTCTTCTTCTGTGGCACTACAACCTCGAGAGGTCTCGGCCTGCCATTTCTGGCTTTCTGTGACTTAGTTTTACCCGTAGAAAAGTAGTCAGCCTTTCGTACGGGGAGGCGGACTGGATGGGATTTGAAACCTGGCCCTGCCGTGTGAAGACCGGCGCCGCTGTCACCTCGGCCACCGGACCGCCCCAAATACGACATTAGTCTGTTGGATATTTTGCACATTTTTTGCACAAAAATGGCATCACAAGTAAAAAGCAACGGAAAGAAGTGTGCTATAACAATAACAGAAAAAGTGAACATCATCAAACAGTTCGAAAGTGAAAAAACTGCAGCAGCAATAGCTCGCGATATAAAAAGACCACAATCAACAGTGCGGTCTATCGTGAAACAAAAGCATACTCTTCTCAATTCTGGGAAAGGAGCTGCAATGGGAACGCGAGTACGAGATAAGCTCTTTGAACATATCTGAAATAAAATTATGAACTACATTTGTTTAGAGTTATTAGTTTACTCATTTTAGATAAGTTTTAATATGATTCTTAAGTAAACTGAAATGAACGCCTAATGGAATTAGTTTTTAACAGGTTAAAATTTTAATTCTTTATTTATAATTATTTTTGTACTCCTTAATTTGATGTATGAACAAAATGTCAAAGGAAATTCGATATACGCGAAAATTCGAGATACGCGCGAGAGTTCGGTCCCAAACATTAGCGTACTACGGGGATTTGCTGTAGTTGGACATTAGAACGTGTGACGTTTAGCGCCATCTAGGGGTCGCGGATAGGTACTAGAAGTAGGCTATGCGCAGTTTGGTCGCAAGCGCCAGTTAAAGGATTGTTCGCATCGATGTAATTCATCGCCAGTGGAGCACTGCGACTGGGAGTGACTCCACATGGAAAATATACGGAGAATTGAGAGATTCCCAGCAATAGGCTTTGGAGTCGAATTCTTTTCATATCCCAAGAACTGTCTAGCTGTAAAATCTTTAAAAGGGTCCTTGACGGGTATCCGATTAAAGACACTTTCCAGCGTTTCCCGACAAGTTCTTGAGCCTTAGCTACATTTTTGGCTCCCTTCCCACCATTTCCCCAAGACTGGTCCACCAGCAAGTTTTGCCTCCCCTTTCCTTCCTCCTTTCCTAACAAAAATTCCCGGAGTAGGCCGTCGTACCCTACACATATGTTAGCAGGTAAACTTCTTGCATCCAAAGCTATCTTTTTTCACTAGATCGTTAGATCGGCTTCATTTTTTGTGTCAATTGAACTGTAAACTTATCTTGAAAAACATCATTTTTTGTGCGACTCCACAAACTAAGCGCAACTGATTTCTTTTATATTAATTAAATTCTTTAAAATTTCTGATATACGTGGCAAAGCGTTTGATGTATCTAAAAATTGTCTCGCCTGATCGATTCTTCATAATTCAACTCAATGTTCACAACACATTTTTTCAATATTAAAAATGCAAAAATTTTGTATTCCTTCAATCGGCTTTCTGCTACATACCATCACTCTTTTTACCATTTTTCCACCCAATTTCCACGTTCGCAACGCCTCGATGTTTGGAAGAAGGTCCTTCCAACATTTCAGCGCGTGTGGTGTGCTTTGCTCGCTGCTGAACGAACCGTGCTGAACCGAATGCGGCATGCGGTTGTATGGTGGCAGGTAAAAACGCAAGTAGATTCGATGATTGGTAATGTTGTTAAAGATGCTTACACTGCTAACGTTGGAAATTGGAAAGCTACAAAAGCTAGAGAGAGAGAGAGAAAAACAAGCTCCCGAACAAACAAGCGCAAGCATCTTTCAGTGGAATGATTTTTAAAAGCATGCTTGTTGATGTTGTTTGATGTTTTTAGTTTTGAAAATAGATTTCATCGGCATTTTTCGCCAAAGGAAAAATGATATTTTCCCTCACATTTAATTTTACAATTATCATCATCCCCGGTAGAAGATTCACCCACAAGTAAGCGTTATATTAATGTTCTTCTAGCCTTCTACAGGTCTTCCCTTCCCGAGCACATTTGTAGCCTGTTGTACTAGCGATCATCAAGCCAACGAACGTGTCCAGTACATTTTGCCCAGCCCAAAATTCCAGCGTGATCTCAATCCTTTAGTTTACTCCATCCGTTTACTTCGTAGTTTTAGTAGGGTTTTAAGCTCTTAAGGACATTCGATACTAATACTGCTCCTTTTTCTTTCTTTCTCTTATCCACACACACACACACACACACACCCACACTCACACAGACAACATCTCCGCCGAAGGCTTCTCGAAGGACGTGTGCCGTGCGATGGTGGCCATGCTGGATGTGGATCACACCGGCAAGCTAGGCTTCGAAGAGTTCCAGCAACTGCTGACCGACATCGCCAAGTGGAAGGCCGTGTTCAAGCTGTACGATACCGAGGGTTCCGGCCGGCTGAGCCCGTTCCAGCTGCGTGAAGCACTCACCTCGGCCGGCTACCATCTGAACAACCGGATCCTGAACGCGCTGGTGCATCGGTATGGGTCGCGCAGCGGTACGATACCGTTCGATGATTTTATCATGTGTGCGGTCAAGATTAAAACCATGATCGGTAAGTGATTCTAATGTCATTTTTTCTCCCCACCCCCCCCAACGGTACGCAGCCAATTACAATTACATTCTTACTGTACACAGAAATCTTCCGCGAGCGCGACACCGACGGTACGAATCAGGCCACGTTCAGCATGGACGAATGGGTCGAAAAGACGCTCTACTCGTAAGAGCGGCGATCGACCGAACCTCGTTATCAGCATCACTCCCGTCTGTTGCATTTCTGCTGGAAAAGGAAAGCGATTTTCCACTCCCTACTCGAAATTGTTATAACTTTATTTCATCAGGGCACCTCTTAATGGCACTCGAAACGAACGATTAGATTGTTTCACTTTTTTTAAGTTTTTATTTTATTTCTTCCTTTTTCTGTTTTTTGTTGTATCGCTATAAACTGTTACATTTCACATTAAAGTTAGGTTGTATCGTATGGAGGAAAAAAAACCGGAAAGCCTATCTTAACTATCCCCAAACGTTGTCTATTAAAAACGTTTGATGGCTCTACTCGCGTAAAGCTGCAAAAGAAACTTCCTCTTTAAAATTTTAAAATGAATACTTAAAAACAAAATCAACGTGTCTAACACATCACGATTCGGAACATGCACAAAAACCCGCTGTTGTTAGTATCTATTACCGTCAGCAGCAAACCGAGCCATAATAAGCGTTCAACTGGGCGCAACAAAAATCGAACAAACAATTTTAAACCTTCCAAATGCTCGCCCTAGGCGCTTTTTGTAAGCTCTTTCTATCTCATGTATGCATGTCGTCGTCGTTGAGGTGTTGTTGTTTTATGTTTTTCTTTCGTTTTTTTATATATGTATTAAAGTAAAACTTTGTTACAATAAAGTTGTATTTATAAAACTTATCTTAAATTACAGATAATGCGAAACACGGCGTGTGAGGTGTGTTGTGTCTCTGTATACTTAGTGGTGACAATGAAGTACTGGGCGCCTCCATAGACTGGGCGGCTCCATCGAGTTTGACAAAGTAAGCACTTTTAAGATGACATAAGCGGAAGGATTGAGCAGGCTTAAATAAATCTCGCCGCTTTTATTTATATTTACCATGGGTCTTGTCGGTAGAAAAATGCATGTTATGATGTGAGGATCACTGCCAAAGCAAACGATTTGACACGATCGTACACACAAAACCGTAACGAGCTAACGACGACGGGGAACACGCTCTTCTAAAAGAAGATGGAATGCTTTAAATTAAACAAACAAAAGACATACCACCTTCTTCCTCCCTTTTCTCACATTTCATAGCGTCGCCAAATTTATCGTTCTGCACCTTCTGGCCCTTTTTTCTTTAAAATAATTCTTCCATTGACACATCCATCTGGTTTCTGACCTGGCTCACTGGCTGGCTGGCGTGGGGATTATGCTATTTATAAAATGTACACAGCGCAGGCAAACAGATGTTTTGCTTGCGGTGTACACGCTATGCGACATCATATTTAGCAAGACGAAAAGGGTGGCTCATGGGGAGATGTTTGCATGAATCATCGCTTGTACCCAAAGGGTTTCGAGAGGTTTGAATTAGCGAACTGTACACTAAATTGTGCTTAGTTCCATTGGGAGATAAGAGCGAGATAAGAGGGGGAATGTTTAAGGTGTGATCGAATGAGAATTGTGCCTTGTTTGCGATTACTAATTGCATCAGCAGGCAAAAAGATTAGCCAGAATGTTTGAATACGATAGCAAAACGAATTATAACTTTCATCGCCAACACTGCCTTAAATTTGCATTAGAAAGTAGTTTTTTATGAATCATAAATGTTTTTTTTATAGATGATTTCACAAGAAAAGCAATATTTTGGGATACTTGCGGTGATTTTATAATGCTATCACAGTTGCTACCACGTTTCCAGATGATATCACAATTGCAGCACACAATTTCACACAGAAATTATTATTAGCAATTAGTACTCTGAGCCCAAGACAGATGGACGTTATAATGATGGAGAAGAATTTAATAAAATGTTGATGGTTTCAAAGCTGTTAACGATTTTTTCAGAAAAAGTTTATTAAAATTTGGTCTTCTTCATCCAATTAAAGGTTATCTGAATGATTTCACAAGCCAGAAACCTCATTCCAGGTATCGGCAGCATTAAACGCAGGATAACAGCCCTAGTTGATTTCAGAATGCACCTTGTTTAGGACAACATTCTCGATTGATATTTCCAACAGCCTTTACAAGATCTAACCTCCTTCAAAGCACATATAATTTATTCTTTCACGATTAACCACGATTTCGTAGATGTTGTTAGACGATTATTAAAGACTAATATCAATTTGCGTAATGCTTGTTTATTAAAGATAGTTTGTCTCAGATGATATCACAATTGCAGCACTTAATTGCAGAAATAATGCAACAACGATTGAACATACTTCCCTGGAGTTGCTGTACTGACTGTGTAAAATTATGTTCTGTATTTATGATATCATCTGATATGTTTGCCCTAAAAAGTGAGCCGTTCAAAATCATCTTAAAATCTCTATATGCCTTAAAAAAATTGTTAAGAACTTTTAATCGATCGTCGTTTTTGGAAGGAAAATTTAGATTTTCGAATCAAACTACGCCTCTCCACGGCGTCATTTACACCAACAATCAAATTACGCCGCGTGTAATCTCATAAAAACAGCGTTGCGTTTCAATTATCCCCGACTTCCAACCCAATTCCTACCCTGCAATGATCGGCAAACTAACGCATCCGTTTCTCTTTTTTTTTACTGCCTGGCCCTTTCCACGGAGTCTGTCCACTATTTATGTCCGTGTTAGCACGATGCCCGCTATCCATCCGATTTATCGATGGAAAACTTTCAACACCTCACTAACGAGAAAACAACCTTGAATTTGACAACTTGAAAGAAAAAAACTCCCAACTCACAGGGCCATATGGTTTGTTGGCCTGCGTTGTTGGCTCCGGGAAAAGGTGGCTGACCTTCACGGGCCCCAAAATTCACTTGGGGGAATGTTTTCCCCTTTCGCAGATATACAGCAGATAAAGGCTTTGACAGTAATGCTTTACACTGTATGCTGGATGGAAACATGTGTTCTAGAAGAACTGAAAACCAAAACATTAGCCGGGAGAACATTCATCAACGTGTTGGCTCTGGGGTGACGGTAGTTTAAATATAGTACGGCGTTTGTGACGCTAGAGGGCCCCGCTTTATAACTTCCTGGTGTGCCAGATGAGTTTTATCCGGTTGTCTTTTCATAAATTTATTTTCCTTCTGGCTTTAAATATGAAACCATAACCCATCTTGAGCGTGGTGTGGTGGGAGCTTCAAAGTAAAATTTCACTACTAACTACTATGCCAGTAGAGTTTTGCACCAAAAATTGGCACACATTCTGCAACCCAAACGCCAAGTGCCGTAAGACGTCTTTTCACTCGCTCGCTTTTAGTGTGGTAAAATGACGACAATGTGGCCGGTTGACCGTACCGACATGGCGTCGTGGTGTGTTGCATAGAAAACGCTACTCGCCTTCCACGTTCGTCTACAAGCCGCGAAGAAAGAAGTCAACCCCCGGTCGCTGACAAATGACGCCCGTGAACTTGTGGAGGATGCCCGTGTATTGTTAGCGTTAGGTTGGTGGTGGTGGGGAAAAAAATGTCCCCGTTGTTGAAGCAGACGGTGGAAGGAGAATCGGGGATGGGGATTTATGACAGTCGCATGTCGCCGCATAGTTCGCTTAGTTGTGTGGGGTGGGTGGCAGCAGTGTAACAGCAGCAGAAGCGGTTTTTTAAGATGGGAACAACAATCTCTATGGATAGAAGCGATTATTGGATTCATTTGAACAGGGTGTCGAACGTGTATTGGACGAAGTTAATAGATTCCTACACGTGTATTTCTTTAAATTGCTTTTTCTTTTTCTTATCGTTATGTTTCTTTTTTCTTTCTAGTGTTTGATATTATTGTTTAAATGTTTATCAATAATAATATTTTATTTTTCTTTAAGTTTTTTACAGTTTATTTTTTATTTTTCTGTTATATTTATTCTTTTTATCTGTTAATTTTTATTATTGTTTAATTATTTTACTGGTTTTTTACATATATTTTTAAACCATGTTAATTATTTTCATCGTGTCTCCAATTTCTTTTCTTGTTCAATATTCATGTTCTAATAATATGTTTATCGGAAATTATAATTTTAATTTATTTTTATTAATTTTGTATTTATTTATTTATTTATTCTGTAATGTTTTTATCATTCTTAGTCTTTCTTCTTTTTTTCTCGTTTTTTTTTTATTTTTGAATAATTTATGTTTAATATTTTATGTAATTTTTTAAAGTTTTCATTATGCGTTTTTTTTGCTTGCTTGAGTTTTGCATAATTTTTCATCTATTTTAATATTTTTAAAACCATTTTAAAAATCCATATGTATTTAATTAATATTTTTTCTTATCATACTCTTAATTATTTTTTTTTACTGCACACATCAGTAAATACATCCATGAGAAAGAAATAAAAGCATATGGTAAAAATATTTTACAGAGCTAAATTAAACAGCAGCTTCGACGCAGTCTACGAGCAAAACCGATCTCAAGCCCTCCGCGCATTGTGCATTGATGGATAGAAATAAACCATTTAAGACGGCAAATCATAACTATACAACCGCTCGCAACCGGACTAACGCTTCCGGATGGGGCAAAAACATTCAAATCTGCACCCATTGCACGTTTGATGGGATGGCCCGGTTCTCCTAAACAAAGCTTCCCATTCATCCCCACGAAACAGAGCGAGAGAGAGAGGACGAGAGAGAGAGGATTCCCTTCAAAACAAACCCCACCAAAAAAACGCACCCAAATCAGGAGCCGGCCAAAAAAGCGACCCAAAGATGTGCCGAATAGTCCCAGCTCGTTCGCTCTCGCTCACGAACAAAGCGCGAAAGGACAAAAGCAAACGTTCGCGGCAACACGAGAACCGCTCACCGAAGCGCCGAACGGCACGCAAACGCCGCAACCATTCAGTTCGCAAACGTACGCCGGGTCGGACGGTATTGTGCCAAAAAAACGCGGTTTGCCCAGTGCGGTCTCAGTCGAACGGTCGACAGCATCATCAGCAGCACAATGCCGGTGATAACGAGAACCAATCGTCCGAACGAGGAGCTGCTGAAGGCGTCACGTGGCGTCCCCACCCTAATGTCCTCCGCAAGCTCACCAACAACAACCACCAGCAGTAGCGTAATGACGACGACACTCATCAAACTGACGCTCCATCAATCCCGAACGCGCTTCCTGCCGATCGAGTTCGATCGTAATGGTGTAAGTTGAGGGCTGAAGCTCCAAAAGCAGATCCAATCCAGCTCTAAAGTGTGTCAGAGTTTGTGCCAAATCTGTCAGAGAGCGTGTGTGTGTGTGTGTGGCCGGTACAATTGTGAAGTGAAAAATCTGTCCCAGCTTAAAGCGATTATTTGGTGTGATTTTATTTAAATTTAGCCTGCAGAAGTGAAGCATCAATCTGCCTGTCTGTCTGTGGTGTATGTGGGATGGAAGATGGCTGCAAGTAGAGCGCGATCAAGTACGATCGTACGTCCTCTGTGGATCTGTTGAAGCTACTTCAAACTTAAAAAAAACACACACACACCAAATGCATTTTGTGGTGCGATAGTGCGTTAGTTCGTCGTTCGACCTTCACTGCTAACCGGCGTACCATGACCGGTAGGAAGTGAACGAGCGGCTCCACCGATCCGATAGCGTTCGTGAGAATCATACGGGCGCCTCCGAAATGTTTATTCATCCAATGCCGTTTCTACACTCTTCCAAGTGCGTTCCATGTGCTCCGGATATGCTGGTCTTGTTCTGGTGGTTATCGCGCCGTGGTCGAGCTTCTCGTTCTAATTGGAACCGGTTCTGTGTTCTTACGCTTTTCGTTTATTCCGACCTTCCGCGTGTTGTGCAACGGTTTCGGTGCAAAAACAAACCAGAAGTTGTAAAACGGCGACCGAAGATGTGAAACATGGACACGCGTTATGCTTCAAGTTCGTTCGTTCGTTCTTGCCAGTGGCCTTTCGTGGTTTGTTTCTTATCAAACGTTTATTTGGGGTTTGTTTTGCGGTGCTGTTTAATTTCATCCTAACGAACTGTCGTGATTTGCGAATTGTGCAACGTTAGATAAGACATTAGCGATTTTTTTATTCTTCTTATTTAAAATTTGTTTGTGTTGTTGTATCAAATTTGAATTGCTTTGATGTTAAAACAATGGTTGCTTCGATGCTACTCATTAAGAATTTGAATGGCATTGAATTATGACAGCTGTCAGTTTTGTGTTTTTATAAGGAAAAAATTAATTCAAACTAATCTTAATAATTTTGCTGAAAATCAAAAATGCTGAAAAATAGCAGATATTGCAATACAAAATTAAATTTAAAAGATTCATTGTTTTTAAGAGGCTAAAACAATGGTTGCTTCGATACTCTTTACTTAGAATTTAATTGACATTTAGTTTCGACAGCTGGCAGTTTTGTGTTTTATGGCATAAATCATTTAAACCTTTTAAAGCAGCTTAATTGTTTATTTGATTATTTGTTTTGCGATGACTAGTTTGAGACCTTGAGTGGGAGGCCTCTTATCAGACAGTTTTGGTTGGGTGGTTGTGATAATGTAATACTTAACAATTTGTTAACGAGTAGTCGCAAAAAGTGGATCAAGTAATGCTGGATTATATGTAAAAGATTATTTTTTTTAGCTATTACAAAAATAGCGGTTTCGATACTCTTTACTTAACATTTTTATTTTGACTGCTGTCAGTTAAGTGTTTGACAAAAGTCCATTTAAACAGTCAAATCATTACAAGCAATTTATTTGTTTATTTGGTTATTTGTTTTGCTTTGTCTAGTTTTGAGATCTTCGGTGGGAAGCATCTTACTTAACAATTTATTTATAAGTAGTCGTAGATCATGCAATTTTAGATAACAAGTATCAGATTGTTAGTTTTTTAAGCCAAAAACATGAGAATTTCGATACTCTTTCCTTGGCATTTGGGTGATATATAAATTGACAGTTGAATTGGGTAGTTGTCAATGGTTTTTATTTACAGTGACAGTTGACAGCTAAGTAGTTCAAAGCGTAACCAAATCAGCCAGCCTCCTTCTTCTCTTAAATCGACTACAAATCCATTTTTTATAACAAAAATAGAAGCTCAATATTCTCGCCCAATGTCCATTCTCTATTTCTGTTTTGTTTCGCTTTACGCGATTGTCTGTCATATTTTTTTTTCAGCTTGTGTATCATTTATCGCACCTTCCAGACTTCACATAATGATGCTAATCAAACTGTCACACACACACACACCCGGCAGTGAGTGTTCAGTAGCAGGCGAGGTCATCGTCGTCGTCGACGTATAACAGTGTATAACACTTTGTTTGTTTAGGCAATTAAATAGGTACCCGTAACACCAGACCCCCACCGTGGAACGAAGTTGAACACTGAATCAACACACACACACACTGAATCGGGAATTTCAATGCCATTTGATTTTCCTACTTACAATTACCCAGTGGACAATCCAGTGATAATACTTGCATTTGGACCGCAATTAGTTGTACATGGCAAACTGCTGGAATTGTTGCGGAAACGGTGTTTGCGGAAAATCCCGACCCGAAGCGTCACACACTGAGTCACACACACAGCACCGTAACCGTACTAAACACCTCCTGTAAACAAAGCAACAAAGCGCGAACTTTACTCTCGCGAATGTTGCTTTTTGCGTTCATACCCCTACGCCAGCGGAACTAATCGATTGAAATCATTAAGCTAAGGGTGGATGTTTTTTTTCGTTTTCTCTTTCTGGCCGTTTATTTACGAAGAGAGATTACATGAAGCAACAGGTTGTTTGGCAACGCTTATCGGAAGCGCGATATCTATGTAGATCCAGCTTATGCCAACATCTAGATGGAGCCATCGTGACTGCACGGGAGTCAGGCAGACAGATCGATACATTGCGTCTGATTGTGACCAACTTCCGTTTGGCCTGTTCCTGTGGTAATGGATTTCTCGCTATTTTGGCCACAAAGAAGCGCTTTGTTGGGCTGGTGGACTGCCGATGTCATGCTATATAATTTGATGTCTCGGCCAGCTTATTGGTTGTCGTCTTGGGTTGGTTGGTTTATAATGGTGGATTATAAACGAGCCAGAAGGTTCAAAGGCGATTATTTTGATTGGTGACAATGACCAACCTTCTCCTTTCTTTATGTACACCAAGGGCACAGCAACTCTCTGTCTGCTACTTTCCTAGACGTGTCCAGAACAACGATTCGGGGGTAAAAATTGAATCTTTATTGGTTTGTGGGATAAATCCTTTGTTGATGAGTCGTTAGTATTTAAACCCATTTTTTTTTTGAGACAGTTGGACTAACATCCCTGACCTTATCCAATGTGAAGTTCTGTAGGTTCAACCCGGGTTGCTCACTTCTAGCGTAACATCGATTATTTAGAGAGCATCGTTCCCTTTTCCACCTTAAGCGTTAAGGAGCGAATAAGTGTGTCACCGCTCTGCACATTACATCTCTCTACTGATGTTATCCATTACAAGCAAGCGTTCAATAGCGACGAACACATGCTGCTTAATGGATGTACATTTAAAATGGTTTCTCTGGTGGGTGGTCTCCTGTGGGGTGATGTGATTCTGTATGCACTAATGCATCGATGCAACAAAGAAGGAGTAGTAATGAGAATCTGAAGAGAAACGCCCTCATTGTTTCAATCAATAATCGAAGCGAAGATTTTTAAATTCAGCTAGCAGTACTACAGTGCGTAACAAAATTATATGGCACCTAATTTTTGTTTTAGAATAATTATAAAAGTGTAACAGATGGGCAAAAATGATGTTAATGTTTATATTTCTCTTATTTAATATTTTTAATATTATTATATTTTAATATTAATATTTTTGAATATTTTCTGAATATTTTTATTTTTTGTATACGCTTCTTTTAATCCCATTGTGTATAAAAATTAGCAAAATATATAGAAAAAATGATTTTTTTACTCTCTACAATCTTTTAGAATGTTACTTTTGCCTATCTCTCCCACTTATGCCAGTTATTCTTAGAAATTCTAATGGCGTTATTGTTGTGTTCCGTACTGTATTAGTCCTTTTATTCAAGAGAGTGTTTATATACCCTATGAAATGTCTTATGAGCTGAATAGTTTATCAAAAATGCTTACTATCTGCTTCATAGATGCCCCGGAACCATCGAAATACCTTATGCCAGGTATTCTCAAAAATATTAGTGGCGTTTTTGTTGTATCACGCACTGTATTACTCCTTTTATACAAGAGAGTGTTTATATACCCTATGAAATGTCCTATGAGCTAAACAGTTTATCAAAAATGCTTACTATCTGCTTCATAGATGCCCCGGAACCATCGAAATACCTTATGCCAGGTATTCTCAAAAATATTAGTGGCGTTATTGTTATGTTACGCACTGTATTAGTCCTTTTATACAAGAGAGTGTTTATATACTCTATGAAATGTCTTATGAGCTGAATAGTTTATCAAAAATGCTTACTATCTGCTTCATAGATGCCCCGGAACCATCGAAATACCTTATGCCAGGTATTCTCAAAAATATTAGTGGCGTTATTGTTATGTTACGCACTGTATTAGTCCTTTTATACAAGAGAGTGTTTATATACTCTATGAAATGTCTTATGAGCTGAATAGTTTATCAAAAATTCCCTCTATCTGCTTCATAAATGTCCTAGGATCATCGAAATTTAAGGACAAAGATTAAGAGCAAAGGCTCGAGGAAGAATTCTCACCACCACCACTGCATCTACTATATATCATCATGACGAGCGAACTGAAGTTTAGTTTAGTCACCTACGGATAACTGTTCCAATTTCGCAAATGAGAGGGATTTTTGAGGTCGAATTGTTTCTGACGGTTTCAATCAGATCCATAGATATTCGCCCAATCATTGGACAACATAAGGGTACCTATAGAGGAGTCAACCACTCCTTAACTGAATATTGGTGCGTATATTGCCAGACATTTGGTATTTGGTGGGAAATTCGGGGTTTGGTGTACTAGGAGCCTTTCACCATCCGCAGCACTGCTGAGACATTACTTCCCCACATTAGGATCTCTTTTGATCAATGCTATTTGGCCTGGTTGGTTAGCATCTCACTAGTTATGATCTGGTAAAAAAAAAGATCGATGCATGGATACAGTAGCCAGCAGACTAGCTTTTATGATGGTGGAATCGTCAAACTTGTGGCTACAGATGGACAATGTACAGCACAAATTCAATTGAATTGAAGCGCAAAACGATTGAATTATACTTTATTAATTGCAACGAGTCCAATGCAATTATGGAACTGTCAGAATGGTTTCCAACATGCAAATCGTCTAGATAACGCTCTGGCAACCAACCTACCCATTAAGAAAAAGAACCATGCCCACAGAGGGCGTTAAATAAGAATCGCTTGCACACTGACCGGCGACCGCAAGCGTTTAATGTAATTAATTTTACCATCGACCACCAGTCACGCAAGCACACGCCGGCTGGCCACTCCCCAAACTCTGACACCGAGGAAGCAAGCATGAAGCTGGTTATAATCGTCCCCTTTCCCGTTTGCAGCGCGCTTACCCAAAGCCCGATCCGCAGCGACCGGCATACATCCAGGACTACTACAAACTGCGCACCGACTGTCTGCGGGCGGGCAAACTGTTCGAGGATCCCGAATTCCCGGCCGACGACACTTCGCTCCACTTCTCGTCCGCCGCTGCGGGCCGCCCGTCCCAGTACAAGTGGTTGCGACCGCACGAAATCAGCCCGGACGCGGTGTTCGATGCCGATGGGTTTTCGCGCTTCGACATCCAGCAGGGCCTGTTGGGCGACTGCTGGTTGCTGGCGGCGGCCGCTAATCTTACCACCTTTCCCGTGCTCTTTAGCCGCGTCGTGCCGGATGATAACGATCGCATACAGGGAGGAAGGAAGGGGGTGGATTACGCGGGGATTTTTCACTTCCGCTTTTGGCGATTTGGCCAGTGGTACGATGTGGTGGTGGACGACCGGCTGCCAACCGTACGCGGCCAGCTCGTGTACATCAAGTCGTCCACGAAGCATGAGTTCTGGAGTGCGCTGCTGGAGAAGGCGTACGCCAAGCTGTTCGGATCGTACGAAGCACTGTCGGGGGGGTCGGCCAGCGAAGCGATGGAAGACTTTACCGGGGGGCTAACCGAGGGCTACGAGATGAAGGACGCGCCGGACACGCTGTTCGAGATGATTGAGAAAGGGTGCAACAACTACGCGATGTTTGCGTGCAGCATTGAGGCCGGGGCCGGTGAGATGGAGCAGGTGACTGCGCAAGGCCTCGTGAAGGGCCACGCGTACTCCATCACCAAAGCGCAAGCGGTGGACATCGAAACGCCCAGGGTTAAGGGCAAGATACAGCTGCTTCGGCTGCGCAATCCGTGGGGCAACGAGAACGAATGGAACGGAGCGTGGAGCGATAAGTCGCCCGAGTGGCGTTTCATCACCGAGGACACCAAGCGCTCGATCGGCCTTACGTTCGAGGTGGACGGAGAGTTCTGGATGTCGTTTCCCGACTTTCGCAAGTACTTCGACCGGGTCGAGATGTGCCACCTGAGTCCGGATTGTCCGATCGCGCTGCAGGAAAGCCGGTTCGCCTGGCGTCAGTCTGCGTTCGAGGGCGAGTGGGTGTTGGGCAGTACGGCCGGTGGATGTCGCAACTATCCGGACACGTTCTGGCACAATCCACAGTACGTGATCCGGCTGGACGATCCCGATGCGGATGATTCGGAAAGGCTGTGCACGCTGATCGTATCACTGATTCAGAAGAATCGACGCTCAAAGCGCAACAAAGGCATCACCTGCCTGACGATCGGGTTTGCGATCTACCGGGTGGAGCCGGTCGACCTGCAGCGTAAGCCACTGCCGCGCGAGTTCTTCACGTCGCATCTGTCGGCGGCAAAATCGACGTTTATCAATCTGCGGGAGGTGACGTGCCGGTTCCGGCTACCGCCCGGCTCGTACGTGATCATACCGTCCACGTTCGAACCGAACGAGGAGGGCGAGTTCATGATCCGGGTGTTCTCCGAGTGTGCCAGCAATATGCAGGAGAATGACAGTGCGATCGGCATCGGTACACCGGTGGTAGGTATTTTGGGGCGTTGGAGATGAGGTTCAGTAGGGTGAATGATTGTTGATGGAATTAGTTCATACAGCACGATTGCACGATGTAGACGAGTTGTTGGAGTGTGCACTTTTAGAGTATGTGGACAGCAGAGCGAAGGTCTCGAAGAGTTAGTATAGGGGACCTATGTAGAACCCCTATTGTCTAGGAGGCTTGTAGAGCTTAGTGAAGCCGTCCAAACTCGGTTCGTCACCTTGTCACTAACAATGCCATCATCTTCTTAGGAGGCCATGAAGATATAGTAGATAATCAAGACCTACTATGTGAGGACCGTTTAGCTTAGTGGAGCTACTCAAGTTATAAAAGCCAGGCTACATGATGCGAGATGCCAAAAAGATTTCGCTAAAAAGCGGGGGATTGGCGAAATTTTTCCGTCAAAATCATCTCGGTTCATCTACCCGCGTTGTTTAGAGCACTTCATGCTATCTCTCTCTTCAATCTAAAACTACCATGGCAACGCATGGAAAGTGACAGAGAGGGCTAGAGAGAAGCGAAATCTTTTTGACGGATAGATTTCACATAACCCCCCCCCCCCCCCCCCCCCCTTTTTAGCGAAATCTTTTTGGCATCTCGCATCATGTAGCCTGGCTTATATGTTTAAGTTATTGTATTGTCTATTAACTCCTCTTCTTATTTAATGTTGTATGTATCTTGTCTAACGCTATCTTCATACCTTATTGAGGTTGTCAGTTAGTTCTTGAAATTGTCCTTACTTATCTTCCATTTTTTGTGTCAGCTCTCATGGCTCTCCTACTAGTCTCATGCATGGTTAAGGGTCTTTTGGTTAGTGTTCTCGTGATATGTGATATTAACGTATTAGGATGAATCTTCCACCGAAGTCTTTGAGGGCTAATGGTAGCGATAAGCTGTCTCCATGCTCCACAAGTGCTCACAGTCCATTATTTGCTAGAACTCTTAGAAAAGTATGATTTACATTGCATCACTCCTGTATATAACATTATCATTTCTAAGGACCCACCAATTAAACCATCGGCTGGAGTTAGTCCACCATCAAAACCCTCGCCAAAAGTAAGTGTTCTTTGTGTGTATGTGCGCAATTTATGTTTTCCTGCTTATTATACTCACCTGTGCATGAATGTCCTGTATAATCGTGTGTGTGTTTCTTGGACGCAATTTAATAGATTTTCTGTATGTTTTAGGAAACCGATATGGGAGTGACCGACGCACAGCGCGCCACCATGGAGCGACTATTCATAGAGGTAGCCGGAACCGATGGTGAGGTGGACTGGATGGAACTGAAGCTCGTGCTTGATCGTTGCTTCCGCGAAGACATCGCTAAGGCTTCGCGTGGCATCTCGCAAACGTATCAAACGCGTGCCACCGCACCGATCGAGAAGCGTGCCGTCTCGGAGACGGCCACCGTACGTGAAACGATGCTGGATCGGGGTATCTGCGGTGCGTGGACTATGCTGCAGCGGCTGTTCCGTGATATTGCCGGTGGAGATAACAGTCCGGTAACGCATGCGGGTGAGCAGACGGAGCTAATGAGGAGTGAAAATGTCTCGCAAGTGAATGGTAAGTTGGATAGAGTTTAATTTTATAAACAATTTTTCTTAATGCTCACTTCTTCTCTCTCTGGTTTCATTCTAGCGGATCCATCGAATGCAGGCTTTTCGAAGGACGCGTGCCGCTCGATGGTCGCCATGCTGGACGAGGATGGTTCGGGTAAGCTTGGGCTGCTCGAGTTCCAGAAACTGTTGGCCGAAATCGCCCGGTGGAAGGGTGTCTTCAAGCAGCACGACAGTGACCAGAGCGGGCGGATCAGTCCGTTTGAGCTGCGGACGGCCCTACAGTCGGCTGGATACACGCTTAACAATCACATCATCAACATGCTGATGCATCGGTACGGTTCGAAGGAGGGCGAAATATGGTTCGATGATTTCATTACCTGCGCCGTGAAGATCCGCACCATGTTTGGTAGGTGGTGAACACGCTCTCTACCGTGATGAAGCTTGTTAAAGCTCAAACGTTCTTTCTTCTAGACATCTTCAAAGCACGTGACCTGAGCAATCGCAACGAAGCCCGGTTTACGCTGGAAGAATGGATCACGAAGACGATCTACTCGTAACCCGCTGCCGGTATCTCACAACTCATTGGACCAGTAAGCGTGATCGAGAGATGGAGAGAGAGAGAGAGGTGACTTAAGCATAGCTTAGTCACCTGCTTCACTCACATGCCGTCACAACGTTGATGGGATAGTAGCTAGGAGAGCTTTTCACTACATGTTCTTGACTCTATATCTGTGTTCGGTGTATTTAAGTATGCACACTAGCGATAATGAAGCGTCCCATCTATAAGATGTTAACCAACCTGTCAACAATCTGCAAAGTCTCTTCAATGATCCAGAAAGAACAGGGTTTCGATAGTGTTGCGGTAAGCGATAAGTATATTTATTCGATGACGAGGTTATATTATAGCGTAGAAGTTCGTCTCTAGCTGTTGGTTGGCGTTTAGAAGTCATGTTTCCATCAGAGTCTTTAAATGCTTTCTTGTATGGCGTGTTTTTCGTTGGCCCCTTCCTTTTCATGTTGGCGTGTCCTGATGTAAGACATCTAGAGCAGAAAAAAAGGTAGTAGATGGAATTATTTAGATAGTTTCCAAGGGAAAAGCCACTCACCGATCGCATGCCGACACTCGGCCGCACACAGCACATAATCGATCAGCTCTATCTGCGATCGGTTCAGCTCCACCACCATCCGCAGCAACTTGCACAGGATGCGATTGTTGATGTTGAAGCCGGACGAGCGAAGCGCTTGCCGGAGCTCTCGCCGATCGAGCGTCCCACTCCCGTCCGTATCGTACAGCCGGAACACCGTTTCCCACTGGTAAACGTCACGCGCGATCGTACGAAACTGCTCATAGCCGATCGTGTCCTGCCCGCCGGCGATACGGCTCAGCAGAAGCGTCCCTATTCTGGCCAACTCTTTCTGGTGAATTTGTTTCGCTTCGGTGGGAGGAATTTCTTGACAGCTTTTCCTTGCACTCGATTGCATCCAGAAGCATGCGCAAAGCTGCAATAGACAGGAGTAGAACTTGCGCAGAGGTGAAGATCCGGTTCGTTTGGCTTTTACGGGTTGAGCATCACCAGCAACGAAGCTCTTGCGGAAGAACTGTTCCCACAGAATGTCCTGCAGATAGTTCGTCTCTAGCTGCTGGTACGCATTTGCCCGATTGTAGAACGCATTCGCCAACATTGCCCAGCGGGGTGTTTCGAAGAACTTGCCCTGCTCGGTAACACGATCGTCGAGCGTTCCGAAGCACAGGATGGCGTCGTTCTCGCACAGTGTGTTTCCGCGGGCGGTGAAGATACGCAGCAGGTAGTCGCCTTCTTCACCCGGCTCGAACGTCGACGGGATGACAAGGTACAGACCGGCATCGAGCGTTAGGCGGCAGCTAATTTCTCGCGCATTAATGAAGATCGATCCACCGACGATGGCGTGATCGTGCTGTTGGAAGAACTCTTTCGGCACCGGCTTTTGGCGCAAGTCTTCACTCGTCACCTTGTACACGATGAACCCGATCGTGAGGCTTGGCAGGGCGTCCGCTCGGCGATACTTTTGCATCAGTGCGATCACCACGCTCGAGCCCGTCGTGTGCTCCTGCACGTGGATCGTGTACTGTGGGTTTAGGGGGAACGTGTCGAGGAAGGACACATTGCCACCGGCAGTTGTGTCCCGTATCCATTGACCGTCCAGGGCGCTTAGCTCCCACCGGTAACGCTTGGTGTCCCGTTCCCCCGCGTCATCCTGCACGCTGTGAAGTTCCGGCGACAGATGGCACACCTCTAACCGGTCAAAGTGTTTCATAAAGTCGCTCAGCTCGATCCAGAACTCGCCATCATTTTGCAGCGTTAGCCCCGTTCGCTTCCTTTCCGCCGCGTTGAGCGATTTCCACTCGCGGGACTTATCGCTCCACTTCCCGTTCCACTCGACACCCGTTCCCCAGGGGTTGCGGACTCGCAGCAGTCGGATCTGATCGCCATCAGCCACCAAACCCGCTATCGTGTGCACCTTGGTGATGGAGTACGAATGTCCGCGCAGAAGGCCCTCCTTGGTGGCGACATTTTCTCCCGTTGGATCGCTCTGAAACAGGGGGGGGGGGGAAATGAGTCGTTACAGCGAGTTCTACCAAATCATGATCCTCTCACCTTCAGGTTGCAGGCAAACAGAGATCCCATCTCCGACCCACTTCTCAGTATATCCCACAGCTGTTCCTCCCTACCGGCCGCCATCTTCTTGGGCTGATAAAACTCGGTCAGTCCACCGGTAAGATCCTGCATAGCTTCGCGTGCCGTACCACCATCGAGCGCTCCATACGAACCGTAAAACTTAGCGTACGCCTTCTCCAACAAAGCGCTCCAGAATTCGTCCCCATTGCCCGATCTTCCAAACAGCAGCTTTCCACCAGCATCCGTTGGCAGTCGATCATCGATCACGACCTCTACCCACTGGCCAAACTCCCAAAAGCGAAAGTGAAAGATGCCGGCGTACTCACCCTCCGAAAAGCTGTTGTCCTCCGGCAGTACACGCTTGAACAGCCACGGATGGGCGGTAAGGTTAGCGGCAGCCGTCAGCAGCCAGCAATCGTTCAGCGCACCCTGACAGATGTCCAACCGGGAGGCACCATCGACGAAGAAACGGGCCGTGGGAGCGATTTCCTTCGGTCGGCACCATCGAACGGTGGCGACTTTGGGCATCGCAATGGAAGCGTCCGATGCGGGGAACTCGGGATCTTCGAAGAGTTGCCGACGGGTGAGACATTGTTGTTTGAGCGTGTAGAAGCATTGATAGTTGGGCGAGCTATCGTACCGCGGCTACAGAGAACGAGCGTTGGGAAACGATTTTAATGAGCAGAATGTCTTTGTGTCGCACGTGTTTGCACAGATGTTTCTATGAGATCATCACTGCTTATCGCTCGTGAAGCTTATCGTACGAATAGCTTTATTTGCGTATTAATTCCTTTGGTTTCTGTTTTTGAATTTATATCCATAGACTTCTAACTGATATGTAAGTACGCGGAGAAGATAAGTAGGAGCTGTAGCTTCCCTATTGGAAAAGATGACCATGTTGCGAGCGCTGGGATGACTAAAGGCATTTCAGCTCAGCAAGTACAGTTGCTCACGCTAAACATTGTACACCGTGATGTGGCTATTGGTGGACAACTGAGTTACTCAATGCTCACTGAATTGAACTCGTGTTTAATTAAGCCATTTAAACGCACATTTCGACATCTTCTCAGATTTTTGAGCCGATCATATGGCTCACATTTATGTCCGAATTTATTAGAATTCAAAAACAAATGTTTTTTTTTAATGGATATTTGCCTTAGGCTGAAGTTAGAGCTCTATCGTTAACTTTTTTAAGCATGGTTATATTAAATTTACATGTAAAACCATGCGTATAAAAAGTAGGCGACGGAGCTGTGACCTCATCCTTAGGGAAATTCATCCTTAGCTAGCCTCTCCCCTGCCCGGCACTCATTTTGAGATGTGTATCAAAGGGATCCATCCCATCTAAAATGGAATGCCATAGTCATGAATCTAAACGACTACTCTAAAATTTGATGAACGTTCAAAAAAACAAATTTTAAACACAAATTAAACGAGAGTTGCCTAAAAAATATTGCAATAAATTAAATAATGTTCCCGTGGGGACGCCGGGTACCTTGTGCAGCAGTGGTATTAATAATAAAAAGGTATTAATCAGTAAAAATCTCTATAAAGTATGTTTTTAAATAGTCAAACTTAAAACAAAAAATTAATACATGTTCATCAGTATCATAAAGAGGAAAAAAAAAACACCGCGATAAGTCTGCAGCTCAGCTAAAGCCATGAAATGTTCCTTACATTTTAACTGTCCTGTTTTAGATAGAAGCTACTCCAACACCATTTTTGGACGAACATTACAATTAAATTATTATAAATTTCGGGATTTTTCACATTTTATGTACATTTTTGAATTGTACAGACAACAATCACAAAAGACGAAAGAATATCATCATCTATATCTCACAGTACATATTAGAGATGGGTCTCGTTTGGCGAAACGACGCGAAGTCGAGTTCGCCCCTTTAAAAAATCGAGACCGAACCTATCGGTCAAACTCGCGTCTGCTATGCTTTCTCAAGAGATCTCAAATACGTATCAAAAAGTCCCCAAAGTCTCAAAAATAACAAGCATCAAATGACATCATGTCGGCGTTGTACCATCTGGTCCGCGAGCCACTGTAGCGAGCTAATGAATGCGACGCTATCACCGATGGCATATGGCTGTTGAATTTGATGATAAAATCACTTTTATTACTAACTAAGCCATCGTTGCCATCGGTCATTTCTGTGTGCAAAAAAGGTGGTTGACTTGTATCTTGGTTAATTAATATTTAAACTATTTCTTTAGTGCTTAAAATTTGAAGCTTTAATTAGCCTGATGTAACGAATCACTGCCTATTAAATAAGTCTGTAAACATACGGAAATGGGAACAAAATGCTTATCAGCAACAGCTTTTAAAATGTTCGAACTAGCTTCGTCAAGCATGTTGAAGCGATAAGAGCCGTAACAACCCTGACCTTTTCGCAATGGAAACACTTGTCACAAAACGAAATTACTTTCTCCTTGGCTCCGTTTGTTTGGCACCGTTATACCTTACCTCATCATTTTCAAATGTAACCGGCAGGAAGCGTGTTGAAGATCGGGAGCTTAGAAACGCTGGATCGGATTGGCTTTGCCGTCGATCGTTGGACGAACGCACTGTAACCGCCATCTTTTGCACAGTGGGTGTAGCTGATGTGGTTCTTCACATAATGATAACGATCGTCACTGTAACCGTTTAACCTTAGCTAATTTATGTGGTTGTTGACGCCTTGGTGGACGTGTGTACACTGGGGTTGTTGTCGTTCCGGTTTGATTCTAACAAGCGAATGATTCGCACAATCCCCTATCCGACGAGCGTATTCGCACACATCGTCTTATCACGTTGGAAAGAGAGACACACACACACAAACAAAGAGAGGGAGAGCGAACAAAACTAGTTCTCATCCAATTTGAGTTGACCCTTTCGGCAAGAAGTTCTTGGATGTGTCACGCGCGGTGCGTGACAGGTTTTACACTTCCGGCGTACGCACACCGGCCAATCGTCGCCAGCCCGGCACTGGATCACCTTGGAGAAGCTCACCGCACACAAAGCCTCCTTGGACAACGTTGGCTAACACAAGCACCATTGCTGATGCATTTGCATCGGTTCGATGATACGGGAGCCGGCGTTGTTGCGCACCATATGGATCGGATATGACCTCCATCAATCACACATCCGCTAAATCCACTATTGCGCCTCCATTTACGTATTGCACTTGGATATGGAGAGGCTTTTAATTGGAAACGAGAAGGCTTGCCGATAGCATCCGATGAAACACCTGATACATCCTGATACGAAACGTAGTAGGCTATCGCGCGGTACCGACGCAACGTAGAAACTGTTAACCACAACCACGACCACGGTCAAAGTAGGCTGGGGCCCGTTAGTGAGCTGTTTCGTGAGACGGGTTGGCTTTAAAGTTGGCTCGCGAGAGAGAATCAATCCCTTTTTTTGGGTGGGAGATTGTTGTGGAGTAGCGCGAGAGAGCATGATGGGAGAAGCATAGAATCGCGGGAAGTACCGCGCGATGGTCGTGCGTGTTTTACTACCAACGCCATCTTTTGAGAGGAGTTAATTTGTTGTTTAAATATTTTTGTACTTGATTAGGATTGTGCACTTTAAGGATGTGGGTGAATTGATCGCTTATTTTTATGGTGTCTTCTATAACCAAGAATGATGTCGGTTTTAGGTAAGATGTTTTAGAGCTTAAATTTCTTTTCATCAGCAAATATTGGCCCACAAATTCTTCGATTTTCCTGAACATCTACTCCTCGAGATTATTTTTTTAAGTTCATATGGGATTTGGATATGGTGTTGAATCTGAAACCCTCGTGCCAGAATCTGGTGCTGCTATCATTGAAACACCGGGCTGCTCCATTTATACTGCCTCATAGCAAGCTCCATTGAGCACGTATATAGACATGAACAGGTCGCCAACCCTGTTCCAGGAAACTCGTTCCAGAACTACATACTTCGACCCATTGCTGCATCCGTATGGTTCGTCTCTACTTGGTGTAGCCTCAATATATCTGGCTGTGCTCTTCTCTAGGGCCTGTGTCGATCAGGTTGCTGGCGAGCACCTTCCTCCCTGGTGGGCAATGAGTCCTTCCAAGATGTAGATCCGAAGCTTCTTGAAGGATAACTCAGACCCTTGCTAGCCTATTCTGACTCAATACGTACACGGCGTCCAAATATCTGTTAGCAAGCCCACCTTGCAAGCCACCGCACAAATTACCGCAACAAAGGTAAGGACGTTTGCGGTTCAGAGTACTATTAAGTTCATAAACGTATCGTCAGTTCCTTTCAAAGCTCTTAATTATCTCTTCAGTAGGATGAAAAAATCCTTAAAAAACAGGTTGCAATAAAATTATCAATAAAACTAAGTGTGAAAGGATGTATAAAATCAATGAAATGTATTTTTGTAGTTTTCATATTCAAATCTTCAATTATGGGGAATGATATGGCAATTGTTGAACACAACGTCCAAAGCAATTTTCATTATCGGTCGTTTTAAACGCTCACAGTCTGTTTCAGCATCTACTCACTAGGCACCTCTCACTGGCTCATCTCACTTCTCACTACCAAATGGAGAATGAGTCAAAAAAAGCTGACAATTATTACTAATTTGAGTTGATGCACATGCACAATTTCATAAATTTAATTTAGAGAATGTTTTCCCTAACGCAAATTATTAGATTTATCTAAAAATAACCACAAAACAAACGCAAAAAACAACTCAAAAGGCTTTTCTTTCCACTCACACTGTAAACTCAAACAGGCCCTTTCGTCTGACATCTCACCTTTTGACAGCAGCTGTCACCGTCACACGACATATACTTTGCTCTCTTTCACACCGGGCAAGAGTGAGCCGATCGACACGATCCACTCGATAACGGTGAAAACAAAATGTCTACTTCTGGCCGACGGCTGCAGCGAGACAGTTTTTCGTGTTCACGGTGTTAACATTCAGTGGCAGGCTCGTGCGTAATTTTCACGCGTCGTACGGCGAATTTTCCGAACGGGCAGGTTAATACTCAACTGCGATATCTTGCTTGGCCCGGGGGCCATCTCACAACGGGTGTGTGTGTGCATTTTGGGTTAAAGCAAAGTAACAAATTCCCGCAGGCTTTCTTCATCGTCCATCTCGATCGAGCCTACCCTTGTTGGCTGTACCACGTCTCGCTCGCTCTAGTGCTCTTGTCTCCGGTGGCTGCTGCTTCCTGCGAAGTCTTTTCGCTGTTTGTTACCGCGGTGTTCTTCATCTTGCGGTGCTCAATATTCGCGCAAACCCATTCTCATCCATTCTCGCTCGTGTCCATTCATTTCCTTGCGGCCCAAACGGCAACGACGACGACGGCGGCGGGCTTGTGTGTTTGTTGGTTGCGCCCTCGTTCCGTGGTCGATGTGGCGCTAGTGTGAGTTATTAGTATTTTCCAAAGCGGTTCAGGATTGGAGAAAAAAAACTCATTCTGCAGCAGGCTTTGGAGTGTGAAAATGGCCAACGGTGCCGAATCGCAGTAGACCAAGCATAATATCCTTTTGATATTGGTAAAAGTCCTGCAGATAGCGCAGCCAAAAGGGAAAAATCCATTCCCCGTGTATACCTGTGTGCAGTCGCGTGTATATGTGTATGTGTGTTAGTGCAAAGGAATCAGGCCGAAACGACGACGTTTTCTTTCA
Organism: Anopheles stephensi; assembly: GCF_013141755.1. Classification (NCBI taxonomy): domain Eukaryota; kingdom Metazoa; phylum Arthropoda; class Insecta; order Diptera; family Culicidae; genus Anopheles; species Anopheles stephensi. Next base: position 11,209,357 of record NC_050202.1, on the reverse strand, counting down.
CCGATGCGCCCATAAATGGAACCAAATTGCCGCCACCGCTTTTCCACGGTCGAAAATTCGCTCGCCCTCGCGGGTGATAAACTTCTGCAAGCGTTCCTATTTCATCGAGTGGCTTTTCCCCGGTTCCAAGTATAAAAGGTGAAGTGCGTTTTCTCGGGTTCGGATAATTTTCATCCCCATCTTCCTTGAGACGGGTTTTTTTTTCGTCCGTCTCGCTCTCTGTTGCGCTTGAAGCTGCTGCACACACAAAAACACACACACACAAACACAGTCATCGTCTCCGTTTCTCATCGTGCGGAGGTTGTATGTTGGGAGCAGCACTGCTGGCGGTGAAAGGCAACGGTGCGTGCGTACGTATGTGTGAATGTGTGTGTGCATATGTTGGAGCTACAAAAATAAGAATAAGAGCGCTCAGGTGAACAACGAAACGGTGGAAAACAACCGAAACAGCGGGCAAGAAGAGAACCGAAGCGAAATGAGCGTGTGTGAAGGAAGAGCAGTTTGCAATGAAAATTGTGAGTGCTTGTGTGTGTGCATCTCGCGCGATGTCTAGTGTGTGTGCGTGAAATCGAGAGAGGGTTCTGCTGTGTTGAAGCAAATGAATGAAAAGCATTAAAACGAAAAAAATGCACATGAAATATGCAAAAAAATAGGTGAAAATTAGATCTCCTTTACACTCTCGCATCTGCTGCTGCCCTGTGTGCGAGAGTGTGTAGGGTGTAAGTGTGACGTACGTGTGACGTGTGCAGAAAAGGGGCTGGTTGGGCAGTAAATGCGCGTGTGTGTGAGACAGGGAGAGCAAACGAACGAGCGAACGATAGAGAGGGAGAACGGATGAGAGCAGAAATGCAAAATCGATCTCGTTTCGGGGCAACATTTTGCTTGGAAAGTCACGGCTTTTTGCTGCTGCTTGCAAAGTAGTGAAATGTAATATGCTTCGGCGGTGCCAGTGTGTGCGTGTGTGCGGGATTGTGACAGCTCGTGCGTGAATAACGCGGCCTGCTTAGCGTTCTATTTTTTCGCGTTCCTACCTTAACTCAGCACAGCTAGCTGAGGGATTATTTGTTTCGAGTGGTTGCTTCGATCCGTGTGTGAGTGTGTGGATGTGTGTATGTTTTTGCTGCTTGATGGAAGAAAAACAGCTCAATGCAACCACTGCTGCTGCTGCTGCTGCTGATTCCCGAGGTGTGAGATGTCCGGGGCATCAGTTGATGTCACAACACACACACACACACAACCGCATGAGCGCACGATGTTAAAGGACGGGCCTAGCGAGCTGAAGTCTAGAGCGAAGAAGTAAATCCAAGGAGAAAAAATAATGCGAAGAAGAACCAGTATTTCAAGGGTCTGGATGAAGAAAAGGGTGTAGAGAAAGGGAACAAAACACACACACCACATCTTTTTTCTCTCTTCATCTCTCTTCTCTCGTCTCACTCTCACACAGGAAGGTACAGCATAGATCTGAGTGTGTGTATGCGCCTATAGTGACTTTAACCCCGGTCAACTCGCTCGCCGATGTGTGTGTGTGTGTGTTGGTTTTGTGCAGGATTCAACAGCATATGCTCTGGGCACACACACACACGCACAGGGCCGTTGTGTGGGGGGAAGAAAACATACGCATAATTTAGGGAAGCTGCTGATGAAGAGAATGGGGAAAGGTGTTTGGCAGCAGCAGCAGCCCACCTGCGAGTAAAGCCATGACTAATTGCCGCGCGAACAGCGCAAAAATTGTTGCGAAAACATATTTTAGACCAAGAGCAAAAGCAACATACATACAGACGCAGAGGAAGAACAAATGACAAAACCCAAACAACAGGAGTCTTCATCATTGACTGTAGAGCTCTACAACCACGGAAGGTGTTTGCCTGCCGTTTCTGGCTTCCTTGACTTGATAATATCCGTAAAGGGATAATAGTTCCGGATGGGATTCGATACCCGATCCTTCCCAACATAACAGCAGAAAAGTTGAAAAAGTCTCACTCTTGCTAGCTGATTTGACAGCTCCCCAGTTCCCACAACGGATTCGTGCGCTGTCGTCATCGAAACGGCAGAATGTTTTTTTTGTTATTCTGCTTCTTCTCTTGAGTTTTCGCTCGTTCTCTCTCTCTCTCTATCACTCTCATTGTTTCTTTCGCCAAATCGATAGAGGGCGCAGATAAGCTAGCTCTGGTTCTGGTTTTTATTGTTTCTTGTAATAAATGGCACAAGTGGGAAATTGTTTGCTCACTATCAATTCATGATAGATAGACACGTTTTGTTTTCCATTTGAAACAAAAAAAATTCTTTAAATTGGTTTAAATTTCATAGTATGCTTCAACGCCTAGTAAGTTGTGTGCAATAATCGAGGAATTGAGTTTGCTCTTCCTGTCATCTTTCCTGTTTGTTTTACCACCCTCTGTGTGTGTGTTTGTGTGCGTATGATCAGGCGCCTGTGACCGGGGGTTGCTGCATTTCTTTTTAGTCTAAAGAGAAAAAAACAAGACTGTTTTTGTGTCTATGTATGCGTATTGACTTACATAGAAGCTTGCTTTTTGAAAGGTGTGAAAACAGCCCCCTAAGTAATCGTCTCTGACTCACAGGAAGACGCCACCAAGAGGGAACGAGCAAACGAGGGCGTCTCGTATAACGATCAACCACACGAAAGACGGAAGAAAACCTTAATGCACTTCAACCAAATTCGAACGTAATGCAACAAAAACAACCAACACCAATGCGAAGGGTAGACTTACTCACTGCACGCCAAAACTAGGCTCCATCAGTATGACAGTGTGTGAGTGTGTGCGTGTTTATGGAAGAAAACATTTTAAGATTAGATTTCACATTTGCATCTTTCGCGTACTCCGATGCTCACCAGACTCATCGTGTGAACTACTGCCATTTGATGACACCGAGCGAAGATGTTGTCGTTCACTACCTGGGCGCCTGAACCTTGATGTGTACAGTACTGAGTCAAGTAAGCTAAGGGGGCGCACAATCCGGCGTGCTGTGAAAAAACATCTTAATCAGGTAGCCGTGTGAAAGCGAGAGAAAAAGGTTTTGTCTGCGGAAAATCTCTAGACCTACTGCAATCAGCGAGCAATAACAAACGGCAACGATACCGCTCAACGTGTGTGCCTGTTTGTGTGTGTGTGTGAGACGGCGTTTTCAGTGCTGCAAGGCAAAATCTGCAATTCAAATGCACACCCGAAAAAAAAAAAATCGCATCGAAAACTGGAGCAACAGATAGTTTGCACGTACGAAACGACGGGGCGTCGGTCTGTTGGAGAGTAGCAGCGAAATTTGTACAGGTAAATATATTGTTTATTGGTTGACTTTATATTGCATGCCTTAGTTTCATTTTAGGAAGGTAAAGTTGCTCTTATTTTGCATTGCAAGTTGATTGAGTTGGTACTGCAGGTATCTAAGGGTGCCATCTTTCACAATTGCACACTGGAAAATCCTCATTAGTTCCAACAATAATTGGTGGTGATTGTGAAGCTAAGACACCAGACTACTGAGATATGTTCTCCGGGATATAAAACGTCTACAACTCTCATGGCTGAAGTAATACCCTAGTGAAAATGTCTTACAGTACCCCTAGGGATGATCTTTGCCAAAAGGCCTTGTGAATCAAGTTATTTCCAACGTAAAAAAGATTGTCATTTCTTGGCTATTGGGTTAAACATGGATTAATCCATATTAGCATTTGGTAGAAGTTTAATCCTGCCTAAGTTTGCAAAGAACTCATAAGATCATGGGACAGACGCCACAAATAATCACTGTTTGTGTCACAAAAAAGGGGACCAACATTTTCCCATGGTAACTTCCAGCTAAGGAGAGAAAAGAGTTGTTGCGTGTGAAAATTAAAATCCTTTGCTACCCTTTTTTTTTTGAATGCGTATGGTTGTAGGGAAAGAGGTCACCAAAGGAATATCGCTTACGCCCACATGTTCCCAACTGTCGGGGAAACATTTCCCCCAAATACACATCTCTGGACGCATCATCATCTCCATGTGGGATTTCTCTCGTGTGGTCCGCGGAGAATTTTGGTTGCGTATAGGGCGGCTTCAGACATGTGTCAACAAACGGGCGGCAATGTTTTTTAAAACCGCTTCATCATCCGTCCTGTCTATCGCTCGCTAGTCTCTAGTCAGCGCGTTGTGTTTTAATCGGTACAAATAAGGCGATCGTGGCGTAGGTCCCTTAACTACCTAGGCAAATGCGATGAATCATTACGAGACGAGAAAGACCATACAAGCAGTGAATTATGTTTATCAGCTTTAAGACGATTCATGTTAGTATTAAGCTAACTTGATAGTGTTATAACTGTTTAAGGCTTAAACACCTACTTGTTGTTGGTTAAGTTGATTATAGATTATTGGAATTTCTTCCAGTTATATTCAACTGCTCATGGATGGTTATAAAACTGCTGTAATTTGGCATTCGATCACTTCAATTTTACCAAGACATATTTGTAACTGATAAGAAGCTGATAAGAGTTCCCTAAAATGGCACTAACCTTTTGAAATAGGTTCATTCGATTTGGAATTACTATTGAACAAAAAATGAAAACACATTTTAAGAAAATGTTTTATTATTTTGATAATGCACGAAAGTAGCCAGCAGCTTTATACCGAACCGGTTAAAGTGCCTTAACCGACAAATCAAGTCAGAGGTAGCAACAGCTGCTAAACTACCCCGGTTCGCAAACGCTCGCTCTGGTCGGATGCAGGACCATAGGGCGTGTATGTTGTTACATCACCGTCGGCTGGTTGGCCGGCTTGTGGCAACTCTCAGCCGGTGTAGAACGCAGGCGGAAAAATCTCGTACCGAAAATACGATTCGTCATCGGTCACACACACACGGGAAAACGTCCCGACCTACATTTCACACCATTCCGATTTGATGCACAGTTGTCGCAATCCTTGAGAATTGGGTTGGGTGGGATTGATATTTTAATGTCTTCATTTTACCCGTGTGTTTGTATGGAGGTGTTTGCTACGACATCTTTATGTCTTAGAAATTTCAAAAAAAGTTATTGTGGTTCAAAAGGATGATTTCGTTGTTGGGTTTAGAAGCGATACAAAAATTAAAATATCTGAGTGTTTATCAATGAAATAATATTAAGTTTAATATTACTAAGTGATCTATAAGATTCCTCTAAATATGTCTTGATGTCCAACCGAGTCTTCACACAATCTTCCCATCAAACAAAATGGTTTCAATAAGCGAAATGCTCAACCTACCTAGCTCAAACTTTTATGTGAAAATGGTAATGTTCTGCATCTGGTGGGACCTTCCAAAAATCCTATACTATGAGCTACTTAAGTACCAAAGTCTTGTCTTGTCTCCAAACTCCAAACGGGAAAATCTACTTATTGGTCTACAATTTCTCAGACATTGAAATGATCGATTTCCATCCTGGAAAATCGAAATAGGGACACAATTTGACAGGTGGTTGGCAATACTCTGAACTCTGACACCAGCATCCCTACCCATGAAAGTACCGAATTTGATCGATAACTAGAGCTTTGTTTTATCGTTCGAGAACTGTTGTGCATTCTGCAAACAGTCGTCAAACAGAAAGAAAATTTTATGTCTCATACTAAGGCTTACAAAACTTTTGAATCCGAGCCCAGATCTACAAGAACCAATCAGTCAGAGCGTATTGGCTCATAATACCAAACTTAAATTGGATCCCACCAAGTATGTCTATTTGTTCAGTTCTCAAGCTGTGTAAATTGGTAAAGGTGTGATGCGTGGAAACTTTTCAACATTCTCATCAATCAACCTGCCGTAAAGCTTCGTCGGTACGTGTGTACGTGGGTATGTTGTTGTAGCCCACGAAATCGAAGGAAAACAAAAAGAAAACAGAGGGGTAGAAAAACCAAAAAAAACGGCTCCTTCCGGGGGTGGTGTACGTTTCAAGCAACAAGCGGTTCAAACCGACAGCACATTATCATCCATCGTATTCGCTGTTGTGTTGTTTCCAACCTTTCCAACTTTTAGAACGCACACACACATACACGATGAAGCTCCCTTTTTATGCTGCTTCATGGCTTTTCAATTCTTTTCCTCCGGTTCTCCCTTGGCACAAACGATGGCTTCGTGCGTGCGTGTGTGTGAACTCATGTGGATCGTATGTGTGTACCACATTTGGGCAGTTTTTCTCACATTTTACCCAAGAACGCACTACACTCTTACGAAGCTCCCTCCCCAGCAGCTAAATAAAACGGAGGGAAACGAAGGGAGGGAGAGAGAGAGAAGTTGGTGTTGCGCTTGATCGAATTGTACCGGGCGAATGAACTGCTTTTTGCCCCTAATGCAAGAAGAACCATTTCTGACGTTCGTTTTCCCCCTACGTATGTGTGTGTGTGTGTCGAACGGACGCCACTTGCGCACTTTTCGACCATCTTCCGGTGTCTATTGTGTCTGCTTGGAGCGTTTTTTCCCTTCAGAATACGGCAACCAAAGAAGACGTCTAACGGACCGACAACGTCCGCTGACGGTTATCATCATCATCATCGAATGTGAAGAAACAGCGAAACGAAATCGCCTTCCTGCAAGGAATGATAGATTATTGAGCGAAGGAAGGGGATACCGGGGAGCGAGGCAACATTTGTGGCGTTTAGAAAAGCAAATCGCGCTTTGTTCTTTTTGCTAGCCGTTTTCCGCTGTCCGGTTGCATAAACGTATGCTAATGCTTGCGGTTCATAGGGTAAACATACTGCTTTTTTTTGGTACGTATGTGGGACGCGTATATAGCGGATGGCCATCCAAACGGAGATGGACTAGCTACAGCGTTAAGCATTTACCGGCTGTTGGCGTCCATCTGTTCGGGTCAATTTAAGAATTTCAGTCGTCTCAACTCAAATAGCTCAATAAAATACAAGATAATGCAATATAGATAGGTTCTAATTTGATATTGAAAATTGGAGAACAATAGAATGAACTTATTAAAATATGAAAATCATTGGGGCATTAAGGTTTAACACTTAATCTTCAGAACTTGTATCATTCATCCCATCGTCTATCAATTAGTTAAGCAGTTAGAGAGTAGTGAATTGAAGGTCAGATTATCTCAAGATTAAGAATGGTAAAAGGATATAAAGGTTCTACACTAAGCCATAGGTATGTAGCGGTGAGAATATTAGCTCTTTTTTGGGATTTGAAACAAACAAAATAGTCATTAAAATCGAGGTTTTCCCCTGGCAGGCCCGGGCGTCGAATCCCGTCTGGACCAGCAGCAAGGAATTCTTATCCGACTGCTTGCTATAATATCGCATAACGCTCACGGTCCAGCGCTTTCGTCTGCCAATCGATTATGACGGCCGTTCTGGTGGACGTATGAACGCCATCACTCCATCTTAGGTTGGGCCTACCACGCCTCCTCTGTCCCTGTGGACGGCCTAAAAAGACTTCACGGGCTGGGTCGTCCGGTGTCATTCTCATGACGTGGCCAGCCCACCGAAGCCTGGCGTGTCTAATTCGCTGCACGATGGTGAGATTTTAAATATGACAAAGTTCCATGCGTTTGTATGGCATTTCAGGATATTTTAGAATTAAATACACTTAATGCGCTAGATTCATTAAAAAGATATCATAAATTCTCATTTCAAACCCGAAAATGGAATTATGTATTTAGGGTGCCATAAAACCCCCCTTAATCAAGCAGCGAAACACGATAAATCATAAGACGAGATTAATCAACAAATCTTTCTCGGATGGGGCGCCGTTGCGAATCTCTCCACTTTGGCAAATGAGCCAGATTCGTCATTAATTATGCCACAGGGTGCACACTCCCTGACACTCACCGACAGACAGAGAATGAGAGAGCGTCTGCGGAGAAATCCCGAGTCCGTGCCCTTCGGAATTAAAATATCGCTTTAAATAGTCGTTAATTAACCGTCGCATTCAAGTGGACGGAAGCCGGGTTGGATTACCATCGGTGCAATTTGTACCGAGTGCTCGGCCAAGCAAATTGTACAGATTCTATCACTTTTCGCTCGTTACAGCATCCCGCTGTTATCCACCACCACCAACCCTGATTCTTGCTCTCGTGATCAACCAAATCAAAAAACGAAGATGTTGTACCTACTCCGTCAGTACTCTTAGCATTTTCTGCTGGCAAACAGCACCTCAACCGGCGAGAGTGTGCCGTAGCAAGAGAAGAGCATTTTCGCAATGACGACAGCTACGATGCAACTCTGTGTGCTGCTGCTGGCACAGTGGGAGATTAGAAAACAGTCGTCCTTTTCGGTTGTATGTGTGTGTGTGTGCGTGCTGGTTTGGCTTCTTCATTGGGGATACTTGAGGTTCTCCCGGTAGCTCTCGGTTGATTGTGCATCGGTTCCATTTTCCAACGCCGAGAAAACCCCGGCGCCGCTTTCGTGTGTGTTCGTTATGCTTTGGGGTTGCGGCTAGGGTAGGTAGGGTAGGTTAGCGGGGGGCGTGGTGGTTGGGTGTATTGTTTTTCACCACCCAGCAGCCTGGGTGTGAGGTTTATTTTACGACGCTATTTTCTCCTTTGACGTCAGCGGAAAACTCACGGGTTCATGCTCATGCTAACGGTCAACCCGATATGCGCGCGTGTGTGTGTGTGGGTATTGTGGTTAGCTATGATCCTGCTTGTTAGAAGAAAAAAAAACAGGCATGTGAGAACGAGAGCAAAACGATGGTGCTGCTGCGAGAGCGCTTTTGATGTGTTTCCGTTTTGGTCCGCATCGGCGGAATAGAACGATCGCGCGTTTAACTTTATTTTGTTGAAAATAGTGCGCCATCTCTGTTTTTCGGCCCCAGCTTCAGGTTTTCCTTTTCCATCATGCAGATACACACACACACACGGCCACACTATGTTAACAGCGTGTTTGAAACGTGAATACGCTTTTACCACCCTCTCAACCCCAAAGACACCCCGGCTTTGCCTGACGTTTTGCACCGCAAAATGTTCATCATAAAATGAGCTTCTTGCCGCTAGTGCGATATTTGAGTTCGAGCTCGTGCCGGCGGACTGGCTGCACGGGTATGACGTCAAATATGTGATACTCTGGCATCATCATGGTCAGCAGGTAACCCATCCCAATCTTCACCCACCGGTAGGGCGCCAGCGAGCAATCACTTTTCGCGAAGAGGTGATTGTGTCAGTTATCTGGGCGCTGTTGGAACTGTCGGAAGCCAGATGTGTGTTGGTTGGTTGGTGTGGTGTGTGTACGTTTGGCTTTTGGCAAAGGGTAGCGGCATTTGCAACATTTTATTAATTGGGTTAAAACAAATTATGAGCAAATCGGTTGCATTAATTAACGGTTGCAGTTGAAGCTGGTAGAATTTTTATGGCTTTTTAGCCAATGTTGGGTATTATGTTGGCGAATATAAATTAATTCGGTCAACTCATTCAGAAATTCTAATCGTTATTTGACTGACTACTTCAACCGCTTTGCGGACTTGGTCTGCTGCAGAAGTCCTCAAGCCTCCTGTCGATGCGATGTCCCTCAGTAACACCATCAGCTATATTGCGATTTGAGTCTCTATCCATAGGACTTTAAGAACTGGGTCGACTGGTGCTATTCTCATGACATGACCAGTCAACCAAGAAGCCTGTCAGGTCTCACAATGATGAGATCATTTTGCAAATCAATGCTCGTCACTATAGCGGAGATCTTCCAATGTTTTATCTGTATTGTAGCTCTTCCAATGCTCCTCCACATAGATGGGCTCAAGAATCCTGCCGATGCTGTTTCCATTTTCTATTCTCAAGGGTGGCTAAAAGGGGCTTTCAATTTTCCAAGCTCCATACGTCTCTGGGACAAGGACCCTGTCAGTTTTCGGTAGAGACCTTGTCCTAGCGGCGTAAGTAAATGTTCAGCTCCAGGTTTTTCAACTTTAGGTACAAGAGTTTAAAGATCGAGCTCTACGACTTACATTCGATTTAATCATACGAAATTGCACTTCCGGCTATACATTTCAATTGGTCCTGAGTCTTCCAATCTACTAAAATTCGGAGAATAAGAAAACGTTTCAATAAAAAACCGATAATGCAACACTACCGGTTCAACTGACCTCGTACTCTAGCCAAAAGCCATAGCGTCACGCATGGAGGATCATCCCCTTGAAGTGTCTGTGTGTGTGTGCGCGTTTTTTATGTGAGTCGCAATTGACCTCGTACCTATATCACCAATAAGTTGCGCCCTACTTCCTTGTTTCTTGATTAAAACAGAGACGCGCGCAAAAAAAATGAAGCAAAATGGAAGAAGAATAGACAGGCCATCAATACCACCACCCATGATCATCATCCAACGCCTAGTTTCGATTCGCCTCCCTATCAGGCGGTACTTCCTGTACTGTGCGTATGCAGCAGTGAGATTATTTGTTTCCTCATTTTTCATATGACCACTGGTCAAAACAGTGTTGAAAGACTGTTTTTTCTTTGGTCCGTCCTACTGAAGGACAATCCTATACCAAATCCACGACCCCTACAGCGTTAGTTGACTACCTTTGGTTCTATGTAGGGATTAATTTTCCGGCGCAGAAGAGAAAGAGGGAAACAATCACCTCACGGTCAGCCAAAAAATGAGGCCAATCTACCGACTGTGGAGCCGATGTGTGGTGTGTGCGCCACCCTGGTGGTTTTGCTTCTTCATTTAGTTCGATCATCGTATTGACGAAGAAGTGGAACACACGTGGAACTTCCAAATAGGAAGTGTTCCCTGCAGTGGGTCAAAGTAGGCAACGGCGAGAAAAAAAAAACACAACGAACGCTACTGGAAAGACAGACTGCGTCGGATCAGCATAAGTAATTAATCTTTACGACCTCTCATGCTTTCCTGCGGAGCTGGTGTGTGTGTGTGTGTTGAGACTGAAATGATCGACATTGTCGCGTATGCAACAATGTGTCGGGCTTCATTGACTGGGAGGAAGAAATGAAAAGCGAAAGGTCATTGTACGATAGTAAAACAGTAGTCTAGTTCTCATTTTCTGTAGAATGCGAACAATCAGAAGGGAGCGCCTGCAGGGTTTTCAAAATGAATAGACCATGTACTGAGCAGCTTTTGGACTCTGTTCAGAAACAAGTGTATCATTGGGGTTTGTTATTCCTACAGTTGTTTAAATAATAATTTGCTGCTGCTTCCGTCGACCGACCAATTAACTCAAATTTATTACTTTAATGCTTTATTGGCTTACTGAATAAATCTAGAATTTAGAAGAATTAATCATTGCATATTAAAAAAGTCTTCAAAATCTCCTGACTACATTATAGAGTGTCTTTAAACTGAGATTATTTTGCCAAAGAAAAATCGTTAAAATCGCTGGTTTAGATTTTCTATTGCGAAGCATTTGCTCGAATTCATTTTAGGACTTAGGACTCTAAAAAAAATCTTTCGCTTGTGACTAAGGCTAGTCTTGCCTGTCAGTTTGTATGTAAAATAAACTGTCTTAAGTCATTGTAGACCTCATTTTCAGGGTCAACTGGAACCTGTCGCACTATTGAGTTTTTTTTTTCAAGGTAGAGATACCTGAAGCGATTTATTCAGTAACTTCGAGGCTGAAGCCCCATTGTTTTAGAAAGGCAAAAAAGGATCTTCAGCTTCTGGATCTTGCAAGGTATTGAGAAATAGCAAAAGAGTCAAGTTCTACTTTAATATGTGATACGTAAAAGAGTCCAACAATTTCCTGGACGTCATTAGTTCATCTGGAAAACCCTGTAAGCCATGTGTGTTTGAAGGTTGTAACATAAAGCGCTTTTTTCGATTTCGATTACTTGTTTGTATGAAAACTGTGTCCCACAACCAGGATTTCCCACTGCGTCACGTTCATTTGGACTTTTCCCTCCACCTCATGGATTGTACGGCCCTCTGGAGATGGAGCGATGATGAAGTTGTTTGTTGCCCTCTTCCGCCTTAATCGTAATTATGTGTTCGATATTAATTATAATGCCCTATTGCTTCGATGACTTTGGGCGCTGCTTATCTTACTAAAGCAAACCCCCCTTTTACTCACCCAGCAAAAAAAGGGCGGACGATGTGAAAGTCGCCTGCTTTCAGGCAGGAAGGAACAGCAAAACAGCTCTCGCGTTATCTGTGTTGGAGCGCGTTTTTTCCTCGCTCTGTTTTTTTTTCTTGCTTTTGCTGTTGAATTGCGTAAGCAACGTGTTCCACCAGACTAACCTGCTGACTTTGGTGTGTTTATACGCGAACCACAGCGGCCTTGTCGATCCGATAAAATCGCGACTAATGTAAAATAAACAACGGCTACCAAATCGGGGCCGCAGAAAGAAGCCGCCAGCCGCCGGGCCAATAATTATTTAACGTGCTTAAGAGGAGCGAAAGAAAGTTGTCCATTTATTTAAGATGAATCTGGTGGGCAGATAATTGTCTCTATTAAGTTACAAGCAATGTGCAAAGAGGGGGAGCAAATACAAAAAAGGAGGAACCACAACAACCATGCATTCATAATAGCTTTACACACATTGACAAAATAATAAAAAAAACCGGCCTTTGTAAGGTTGGCGCATTCGTAGCAACAGGCAGAGGCACGTCCTGTGTGCTAGCAATTGCCGGCGCCACCTCACTCGTGCAGTGTTTGTGTACTTAAAACGAGCGCTAGAAAATAAATAAACCAAACGAAACGTACGTTACTGGCGGAACCAGCAGTTCTGTTTAGCTTTCGCTTGGTCGTCGTGGTCGGTCACGCTGCACGTTTTGAAGTGCAAAAAAGTGCATCAGCGATAAACAAATGGCAATGATGTGTGTGGTTTGGGGTGGTGATGGTGGTGCTCCAAGGTAGTGATGTTATCAAACTTACAATGTGTTATTTATGCATTGAAAACCAGCACCAATGCTCGAGTTCGGGATGTGATTTTTGCATTTGATTTCGTATAAATGTTATTCCAATTTTGACACGGATGCGTTTGATTTGTTTTGCTGTTTGGTTGGTTGATTTGATTTGTATACGTTTCGCGATGTACAAACATGTGAAGCTACTTATTTGTGGATCAATTAATAAGAGGGTAGGGCTTGTTAAAATTATGATAAAAACCCTGCCGCCCTAGAAGGAAATTGATTTTACAGTTGATGGAACGTCATTTGTTCTTTTACTGTGTCACAATATATATCCTCAGAAGGATGGTTTGTTCAGCATTTCGGGCTCATTATAATTTTACTGGCGCGTAGTCCCCAATTAGATTTGATGCTCGGTCCTACCGGATGAGATAGAAGCCTCTACCATTAAGCCACCAGGCTGTCCCGCTCTAGCGTTGCTAGTAGCCATTGAAAAGCGTGACATCCACGCTTGGTTCGAATTCGTTATTACTTGGAACTTTATAAAAGACAAGCTACGTTTTTTTTTAAATATTTTTCTGTAAAATATTTGTTTTGAATTTAAATGATTTCCAATCTGATGGGAGATACAAAAAGCCGAATACGACTGTAAACATTTCAACACGCAATTAAAGTATTTTCACGTCTTGTTCTGCCTTTTTTTTTTTGTTCCACTACCTGGCGGAGATGGTGTTCCGTTTTCCGTTCCCAAGCGGCGCCCCATTTAATCAGCTAATTACGTCATTGTGGTCCGAAACACAGCGGAAACAGCATAAAAGACGTCCCGCGAAGGAAGAGTCCCCGACGAATGTGACGTCGTCGACCCCTTCATCAACTGCTTTCCCGGGCGTGCTCTATGTAGCAGTGAAGGGGCACTGATTTATGCTCACACGCCAAACCTTTGGCACCCGTAGCTTTTGGGCCGTATTTCATTTCGATAGCACAACGTACAGTGTGTTGTTTTTCTTTTCCTCTAAATACGTTCTAGTATCGCGGCGGAAACATACCGTGTATGCCTTTTTTTATCGGCAGAAGGCTGGTACGATTGGCTCATGTGAAAAAAAAATCCCGGTATGTTTCATAATTTATGACTTACTACGAATATCGGTTGTTGTGGGTGGGTGGTGGCTTGTTTTTTCGGCTTCCTCCACCGGGGTTGTTTTTTTTTCACCTTATGTCGATGTGGTGGAGTGAGATTAAGAACCAAAAAATCCATTTAACCGGATTGGGAACAAATCATAACGAAAAAGGAACAAAGAGCGGTTGTTATGAAATTATTGGACACAGTGTGATATGCAAATAGGGAATATGACACAGAGCCACCCACCACCTGGGGCACTCTACTTTGCTTTGTAGATGAATGGTGACACATTTTTCCTTTTAAACCTGTAACTGGATTGTCCCCCCATATCTGAAAAAGCGACATTGTGTCTTACGAGAGACCACAGCGTAGATGAGATTTGAACTTACGCCAATTGTATTCGTTGCGTCGTGCGTTATCGATGATACTATTTTATTAGCCGCAGTCATGTGCGTTCCAGCGTCAATATAAATCAGTCGGTAAAGGCAGATATGCCTATGATACGCTTAATATTGATCATTAATTTAAATAATAACCAATCATACACATAACACAAATTGATTCCGATGGAAGAAAAATTGTACATCGAAAACCGATAACTAACAGGTTTACTTTCCTGTAGGCGTTTTGTGACACTGCATTATAAATTGATTTACCATTCAGATGTGAAATATTAATCGTCATCGGTTCCAGCGTATCAATTTCCTAGACACTTGCGCCTTGCCGTTTTTTTTTCTCGCCACAATTTCTAACCTGTTTCTATGTTAGCCCCGTCGCAACAGGTTAGGTCACTTTGTTTACCGGTGCTTCACGTAACCACCCGAAGCTCACGGGCTCTTAGAAACGGGTGTATAAAAATAGCAAAAAAGCTTACTCCGGCCACCGCGCTCTAGAACAGCAGCAGGAAGAGGGAAGCCATGCTAGAGAAGTTTCTGTTGCAGGCTTTTAGATGCTGCTGCGGTCAACCGCATCATCCCACCAAGAAACCGATGCAACAGAGGAGGGGGGGTGAGTTTTGTTACCTTTGTGTCGCCGAAGAGATTGGCCGCGTGAACACGGTTTCCTTGCGCAAGCGCGTCGCGTAATGGAAGCTTCACCAGCACGCTCCTTACGCTTTCGGTACGCGTGGATCTCAAGTTTCCATGTGTTTTTTTTTTCTTCTCTCTCTCTCCAGCCGGCTAAAAATCCGAAATGGAGAAGAACTCCATTAACGGTCGCGCTTGTTCGTTTACGATGCGTTATGTGAGCTGTTTTCGTACGCTTGTTTCATTGCTGTTCAGCTTTTTGTGTACTGTGTTGTGTATGCTACTCTCTCTGGGCAAAGAAACTGCATCGCTTCAAAATGCCGCTCCTGACGCAAGCAGCAGAAGTAGCAGCTAAGGCCTACACCTACCAACACGCACCAAAGTTGGCCAAAATTTACTCAGATGTACAGTTTTCAATCCGGTTACGAACTGTCCGATTCTGCTTATTGCCTTTATGTTGGCGTGGCATATAATCTAGCCAGGGCCCACCATTCAAGGGTGAGCTTGCACCCACCGCCACCGACACTGCGGAGCTCAAAAAGCCCACGTTCTGGAGCTGCCAGTAACCAAGTCTAGACGGCCACGTTCCGCTTGAATGCGAATGTGTTTCTTGGAACTGCATAAAAGTCCAACCGATTCAGCGCGCGTCCCGGCCCGGCTTATGTTGGTCGGACAAAAAAAAAACCGCCCTGACTTGACATGGCTTGGCCTCCTGCTCTAACAGCCAAAGGCGCAGGTGTTATTACCGCGTGCTACGCAATCAAATCGCTCCCGAAGTAAACCGGCGCCGTAAATACATCTACACTTGGGCCAGTTTTTAATGGCTCATTAAGGTTGAGGGGGTGGATTTCTGCTTTACGAAATGTTGAAGAAAATTTGGTAGGAAAAGCTTATCCAAGCCGGGAGTTTGCTGGAGAGTGGAGATGAATTGTTCCCTCGCTATTAAAAACCGGGCATCTTCATATAAATCTGTCGCCTGCCGCTTCCCTCTCGCGTACTGGCGTTTGCGTAACTGAGCTTCTCGAGCGAACTTGTAGAAGCTATTAAATAATGTATAAGTGAATAAAGCGCACGGATGAATGGTTGGTTGGACCAACGCAGTTTAACAACAAGCCCGGTGGCTGTATGTTTGGTTGGCGAGAAGAACTTGTAAAGCGTAACATCGTACCAGCGGGTATGGAATGGAAGACCTGGCACACACGCCGGTGTACGAGCAAATACATTGCCGTATGGCGATCGTGCATCAGGTTAGCATAACTTTTCCATTTAGTGGGAAACTTTCTCCGCGATGAACAGTTTCACTTTCACAGCGCTGGCTAGAGGACACTTGTGTTTTGTGTTGTATTTTTTATTATATTTCTGTATTTTTGCTCTGTTACAGCCATTAGCTACCTAACTGTCAAAGTGTCGTTTGACAATCAGTAAGCCAGTGTTTTGTGGTTATGTTCTGATTATCAAATTTTCTATCCAGTCTTTATGTCCAATTTGTTTATGAATATCTCATAATGTTCAACCTGATTCATCCTATTCATTTGAATAATTAACTGTCAAACGGTTTCAACCGAACTCTCAAATATGACAGCTGTTAGTATATTACCAAGATCAAGGTCAAGGACTACAAATACTTGAGGGATACGGCTGTCACGATAACAAAACATGTTTTTAATAATAGTTTTCCGTATGTCCAATTTTTTATAAGCTTTATCAGCTCACATCTGTCAATATGCAGGTCAAAAGAAACGTTGTGTATCGCCATTATTTATAATTTGTAACGCTACGTAACGCTTTGAGACCTACATCTCATACAACTATAAGAACTGTCATAACTGTCAAATTCGCAATAACGTCATAATATTCAGTTCTCGCCATTTACAATTAGCCTGAACATTACTGTACTACATATTAATGGCTTTGTAAATAAAGCATTAATATGCTCCTTTTTCTTCTTCCTTTTCTCGTCCCGTAATCCAACAGCTTCGTCTACGAGGATACGTTACTTACGGGAGCAAGATTAGGGAGGAAAAAACCCATTAGTTGCGAATAATTGAATATTCTACCAACTACGAGTGTTTCACCCCGCCGATGCTGCCAACTGCGGCCTTAGGGTCGTTAGTCGGTGTGGTTTTTCGCCGTCGTTCGACGATCGTTCTTTTCTTACACCTTAATGTGCCACAGGGAAAGAAGGGAAGCCTACTCCACTGCCAGGCGGTTGTGATGGTGCGTGCATTAGTGAAGAAAGTTTGAAAGCATCGGGTATTGGCGGGAGGTTAGGGACGGGCAGCAGCAGCAGCAGCAGTGTGTACCATTTGAAGTTCAACTTCAGCTGGCAACATCAAAGGCGCACGGTGGAAATCGTTTAAGCATCGACAGACGCTAGTTTGAGGAAGTGCGCACAACGTTCTTCCTCTTGGCTGTGTGGCCACGAACCGGTGATGTGCCAGTGCCTCAAAACATATGACGTTAAGTGGGGTCGTGAGATGCTAGCGTGAGCGTTAGTTGGGTGAGACAGGAACTTGGAAGCATGAAAGAGAGAGAAAGAGAAAGAGAGGAGTCGAAAGCACTTCACAACACTTAAGGCGCGGATCTTTCCATCCATCCGTGGTTGCTAATTCCATCAATCTAGTTTTTCCAGTTTATACACTCACACACACGCAGACAGTTTTTTTCCCTAAGTTTTCCGTCCCTTCCGGTGACAGTTTGCCGGTGGCTGTGGCCGCTGGCTGGCTACGAGAAAAAGAAAACGAACTACTAATTGATAGCATCAGTCCTCAAGTTGCAATATCTTGGACAACCATTTTTTCTCCCGCCAGCCGGGAAAAAGCAGGTATCCATTTTCACCTGCCATTATATGGAACCATCAGGAACGAATGATTAAAAATTCGTAACACGGAAAAAGGAGGGGGGAAAAAGTAAATTGTGTGTCTTTTGCGGAACTAGTTGCGAAGGAAACGTACAAATAGAAACATCTCGCGCCCTCCCCTCCGCCCCGCCCCGTCCACGCTGAAAGCCGGCTGCGGTTGTACGCAGTACAGTGTGTCCGAGATAAGTGGTTGTGTAAATTGATAAACATTGGTGTTGATGGCGCTATTTATTAGGTCGTAGCAGTAGCATGGTGAGGAAAAATCGATCGAGAAAGGAAGAAAATGAAACTAAACACAGAAAAACAGAAGGATGGAAAAAAATGGACGCCATAGATTTCTTTCTTTGAGCGGTACCGGAAGCGGATGAAGAGAGCCGAATGGTAGAAAATAGAGGTCTACGAGCTACGAGCGGCTGTTGAAGACATCGTGTATTGACTTGACTTTGTTTTTGCTTTGTTTCCTGTTGTTTATTTATTCAGCTGTGCAGCTTTTTTATTTATCATTGGACCTACCGAAGCAGTTACTAGCATTAATTATTAATTTAGTAACTGTAGTTTTATAAATCCTCTATTTCATTATGGGATCAACCAGAAAATATTGATTTTCTTATATACTACAGCAATTTTAATTCATAAATTTGTGGCAATTTGTGGTAGCTACATAGCCACATTCTCAATTAAAGGTAGAAACCCCCGTCAAAAGTTGGGTATAAAATGGCTAATTGATTTTCCTGGGAATTTTATGCTCTGCGGTTTGGTTCTTCTCAGGATATCATGGCGGAGGACCCCTCAAAGATCCTGGTAGAATCGATCATTTGCATTTTATTTATAAACTTTCTTTTTAACAACCTTCATCAAAAACATCCTTTCCAGGAATGTAGGTTGACCCCCCTTTCTTTCTCTATCTTCTCTGTGATTCGCCACGCCAAGTTATTCGTTGCTTCATTCGCCCCTTGCTCATTATGGTGGTGCAATAATGATAAAGTTTGGCTCCCAGAACAACCCTTTTGCTGCTTTGTTTTTGTGTGTGCCGAAAAAAATCGATAAAGCCGGCACCAAAATTTCGGGCTTTGTTAGATTTTACTTTTACTTGCTCTTGATTTTCGTTCCCGAATATTTGCACCCGTTTTCGTCCACCACCAAAAGGTACTTGACCTGCTCTCGTCGATACGGCTACACATGGAGTCGATAGAAATTATTTATTCCGCTTGTGCAATCAGGCATCGATCGAAGTTGCTCCACCAGCTTGTCTTGCAGTTAATCGGCAAAAGTGTTCCACCCACCCGGGTAGAGGTCTCGCAGGTGGATGTCAAATGTTTGTTTGAGCTACACCGAGAACGCTGGAGCGTAACAGCTCATTTACTTCTAACGAATTTGCATAAACCGAACCTCAATTTCTTCTTCACGTCTTTAGGCTCAGCAGAACTTCGTCTCCTTTTGCTTATAGTGTCCAAGATTTGCTAGTCTTTTTGGAGATCTGTATAACCCACTAAGTATATACGGAAATGACCTTCCCGTGGGAGAGTCGGTCTGTGTGGGAAGTCTCTTAGACCTTGCCACGAATAGCCACAGACATAATTCCAGCCAAAAATTGGCACTTGAAGTTTTTGTGTTTTTCGTTGGTTTAATCCCAATTCGGCATCTTCAACATTGGAGCTCTTATTTGGGCTGGATACAATAGACTTAAGTCTACATAGGGGGCGACAGTAACAGGTCGTCCTAGAAACATGTACACCTCGCGAAGTTCCAAGAAACATTGGATGGCGAAAGGCGTGTCTCTTCTCCTTCTTCTCGATGGCGCAAGACGCGTGGGACTTTCCTCGAAAGCACCACCCCAAATATGGTCTGGGATATAAACTTGGTCATGGCTTTGGTGGCATGGGGAAGCGTTGTGTGGCGCCAGGGTAACACCGTACATCTACTTCTGCCATCGGTAGTGGAGATGGGTTTGGTGTTCTTGGAAAGCGAAAAAACGTGACCTCTCAACCCCCTGGAGCCTGGAGAGAGCGTTATTTCTTTTGTTGCGGATAATCTGGTACTATCTTGCAAGTGTGTGTGTGTGTGTGGGGATGAAGATAATGGGTTTCATTCGTCCGCAAGTCCGCAAGCACTTGATGGCGACCCACCCGGTGATATTGCCAAAAGTTGACCTTGCCCAGTGTCCACCAGTGTTCCACCGAACGCTCCAGAGATCCAGGGGATGCTATCAGAAACGTGCCTTCCTCTTTTATTCCGCTAACGGGGACCGACTTCCGTTCCATTTTCCTTCAACCCCATGAGTTGTGGAGTAGATGAAGTCGTGCAAAAACAAAAACACACACACACACACCAGAAAACGGGGGGAACAAAACCGAACGGATAAGCTTTCGCGAACTTCTTCTCGACCGCCTCACCTTGGTGTGGTTTACCTCTGCAGTGGTACGCACGTGGGTCAAGCGTATGGTTAAAAACAGCAAGTTTGAGAGTTATGTATTTTTCCTCCTCTTTGTTTGTTAACATGCACCAGTTCCATTTTTCATCGCACACCGAGAAAAGATGAATTGTTGGGTCGAGTGCAGTGACGTGTCGAGGCTTCGGTCGAGATATTTCACCCGTGCGGGGAGTTTTTTTTACGAAGGTGGTCACCTTTTGCAGATCTTTATGCTCCAGTTTTGTTGTATTCCGCTTCTTCTCTGCTGGAATGACTTCATACTGTACAATTTACAGATAATAAATGGTTATAGAGCACGTGAACAAGTGCTGTGCTGCCTCCGGTTGAGGATATTTTTAACGATGGAGATTGTTTAATGGGTTCCAATTGTCTGTAACCCAAATCTCGGGTGAACGCTGATAATGAATATGCCTAACGAAATAATCATCTTAATATCATAAAATGGTTTATGAGACGATATTGCCAAATATCACAGTAGTAGATACTATCTGACATAATATTCTGTTCTCTATCCACGTACCGTTAAAACTCTTGACTACCCAGCAAAGCTAGAACTTTGCCCAGTAAACTGAACCATCCAAGGGCAACGGAAAGCCACACTCCGCAATCGTACGGCATATGGTGTGCGGTTTCTCTCTCGCAAATTGCCCTCGTAATCGTCAACATGCCGCGCCCATTTATAGTCACCGGTAGCGCGCGGTCGAAAGAGTGCCTTGCGAATGGCTTAAATTTAGCGAAAAATAAAAACATAACTTCCATCTGCTGCTGCTACCACCAAGTTCGACGAGAGTCGACGATGGCGACGCTATTTTAGTTGTGCTCGAAAATTCAAAGCAAGAGAGCTAGGCATTCGCGCGTCGTTGTTGGAATTTTTCGCAAGTCGTCAGATTGCGCCAAAGGGCTTGGGAAGAAGAGGGGATGTGTGTGTGTGCGCGAGTGTGTCTGAGAGGTAAATTGTAGTGTTTTGCGGGGTTCGATGGTTCCATATGGAGGCAATTTTCCATGCATGTTGCGCGAAAAACAACTTCAGGCACAATTCATGGTTTGGCTGCTGCTCGGTTATGAGCCAAGCCAACTAACTGCTTAAACTCTCTCACACAGCTCAAACTCGTCTGTAACTGTTGTTAGAAACGGTTATAGATAGTTTATGAAACACGTGAGACACGTTAAAAATTGCTAGATGTTTTAGAAATCAAATCAGAGCGGGTTCTCCAATCCAAGTTCAGATTAGATCTCACGGCCTGCGGTGTGTCGGGCAGGTCACTTACCTTCTGCTCTGTTTATTATGATCTATCTGGGGTAGTTAAAACTGCTACTGTATCGGTTGACAATGTGTTCTTTGCAGCCATAAATGCCTTATGAGTATTATTTATTTTTATTTATTTAAAGTGTGACGGATAATGAGTATTAGTAGTAAGTAAATATACAAATGGGTTATTATTTGAGCTATCAATCAACAATGAGGTTTTAGTCAACTTTGACGAATAAAAGAAGCCTCTATTAAATGAGGTGATATGCACCAACCTATTGTTGTTCAAACTACACTTGTGAAAGTATCCGCTGTATGCCTGCCGATACTTTAAACGCTATCAACAACAGTCTTCTAAGTCACCTGAGCTCACCTATCTGTTGTGCCACCCAGAACGTGTGTTTATTTTCAATAGTGTTTTTATTCGACGGTTTCGTCGTCGTGACTTGGCTGCTACTGTTTAGTGGTGGGATTTTGTTGCCTAGAAAAGCGCTATGGAATGTCGCCGCACTATAGTGGGTCGTGCTCGACGTTCTAGGTAGCCCTCATGGCAGCTCATGGCCGCCGTTCTGCGGCGAAGGAGGTCACTATGACCCATAAATTCTTTAGTTTTCCACCCCACCACGACGATAGTGTAGGGTGGTATAAGGGAAAAATTTCACTAATTAAAATTTCCCTCCATCGAGCTGCGTCTAGAACGATTTTTTTTCTTTTATACGAGGCCAAACAGTAAAGGGTGATTTTATGTAGCGTACTGCCAAGTTAATTGTTGCCGGTTTCTTCCGGTTAAGAAAATGTTCGTGTGTCCTTGAGCAAATTAGCACACATCGAACCGGTTCGCATATCGTGCCAATTCTCTCCTGTGAAGCTTGTGTGTCGCAGTATCTAGTTTCACACTGTGGTATTATTGGAGTAAGCCTATGGAGCATGGCACAGAACGGAGTTATACATTTGTCTTGCTCGGGAAAGACATTCTCCCCGGTTTATGTTTGTTTTCTTCCGTCGCCATGAGGGCGTCTTCAAACGAATGCGCCATTCGGCAACGTCATTGCAGATAAAGTTGGAAGCTGGTAGATCGTAATCAACCCCAACGTTCCTTAACCCGTTCCCTAACGCTTGGTGATTCTAATTTCCAATTGAATAGCTCTTAGAATCTTGCTGGAGGCATAGATTTTTCCTCCCTGCGTTTGCTGTGTTTATTAAAACCGAAAAATCGTTTCTCCAAATGCCTTATGAGTACAGCCCTTATACTCTGCACCAATTAGAACAGAAGTTCGTGGGGGTTTACCCGGTCGCATAAACCTCCCTTTTTTGATCATCCGGAACTCCTCTCGGACGACAGGTCGTTGAATCGAGAAGTGGTAAAGGGGGGAAAAAAAAGTTCACTGAACTAATCACAAACTCCACCTGTGTGCCTCTCAGCCGAGAGCAGTGGATGGAGCATTTCGAGAGGAAGTTGTACAGACATCAATCCATCAAAACGCTTGTCATACGGCGGCGGCGTCCGGGATCGACGAACGTCTGTCAATTTCGCTTAGCCTGTATGATATGAGGCGAGCAACGGAAGGGAGTTAATTTCATGTTTAGAAACAAAAAAATAATTTTAAAAAGAGAAAGAGAACTGGAAAGAGAGAGAGAGAGGAAAACGAAAGGTTGCACTGCGACAGATTGCGAATTGCTGACTCATCCATCCCGTCCAACCCACAGCAAAGTCTCAGTCAGTCTCTGTGTGGACGACGAGTCTAACACGAACTTCAACTTCAAATCCAATTCCAGTCAAGCCTGTCCGTTTCTTCCTTTGCACACCCATCCTCATCTCCCATCGTACGTCTCCCATTTTCGCGAGCCAGTAAGACCTGCCACAGAGCACGAGTCACAAAAACACAGCCGTCGTGCAGTCTGGGTCACATCAAGCTGTTGTCACTCGGCTGATCACTACTCTTCCGACTGACATTGAAACGGAAAAAGAGAGATATTATAGTACTGTGTTTGTTGTATTTTTTGTTTTTGAGCTAAAGGATAGGCGTCGTCGCAGTGTGCAAGTGCGTCGTGTTTTCCTTTTTTTTTTGTCGTCCTCCTCACACACCACTGTTTTATGCTGTTTTTGTGTGTGCACATTGTGTCGCACTGGACAAAGCTTATTGATCGCGATGTTGTTGTGTACCGTGGTGCCACGTGCGCCACGTTTTGTGTGTGTTTTTTGTGCTTGGTTGGAAGTGTCTTACCCAGCGAAGGGCAGACAGGTCTTAATTAGGTCTATGTGGAACATGGGGCCGTCACTGGCTCCCAAACCTTCGCTCATGCTAAAATTATACCATATGAGTGTAACGTTCTACTGTGCTAGTGTTAGTTTTTGTGTCCCTTTCGGAGGTGACACCTCGTTTGATAATAGCACCTATCAGGAATTAAAATTTCAAGGGGTGTTCATTTGATTTCGTAAACGTATCACCATTTTTGACAATTATTAGAATTTATGTAATTTATGTAACTCGTCAATGATTTCCTTTTAAAAGAGACACATCTATCTTGTCAACTGCTTCGTTTGCATTAAACTGTGATTGGTTTGTCATATCAACTAATAAACTCATTTGTAACGATTTTCAGAGGATTTCAAATGGATATCAGCCCTATAGCGTATTATTCTGAGCTGCACTACTTATAGCATGAAAAAGCCGCTGGAATTACGATATCATCTGAGGACGTCGTCATAAATGTGATAGAATTTCAGAATCAACTGACACAGATGTCCTGTGGCATTTTCGGGATTTTATTTGAAGTTTCTGTATACTTGAAATTAGTAGACATTCAAGTCACCCATACTCTCAAACTGCAACTCTCTACTCTCGCCCTAACTGCACTTTCTACACTCGCCGTCCAGTGTGATTAAAGCTTTCATCATTTTCGATTGCTAACAACCACCCATTTCGCGGAGGTGATTTACACAGGTGTCCATTTCAATCATAAATCAATCACCAACCGTTTCTGATATGTGGGGCCCACTGCATGCTTCTGTGTGTGTTTTTTCATCTTCCCGTGCAGCATTGTTCCCATACAACTTTGTTTCATTTGCTGTGAGCACTGTTCACTTGCTCGAAATCGATTGGCTTTTTCTGGCGGGTGGTTCGAACCACCATCGCCCGTACCATGACTGGCTGCTACCGGGTCTGGTTTTTGGTGAATTATTAATTACTTCGAAAACTTTGACTCACCCCGTTCGTTCGTTCGGCTCTTACCGCCACCGAACCGTGAACCATAATCGAACGTATGTACCGGCAAGCTCTTGCCCCACAAAACATTAAGCTTGCTCGAAAAGCAAACAACCGAACCACCAACCACCACCCGTTCGTTTCCGTTTAGGCGAGCACAGGAAAATCGATCGACATTCGATCATCATGCACCGAGAGGCATTCCTCGTCGGCAGGCACGGACTTGCCTCGTTAGGTTGAGAGAGGTACGGGTAGTTCGTTTTATCTAATAGAAATTTCATGCTATTACCCGTGTACCTGGTAGGAGGACCTGCTTCAGGACCTGTTCCATGGATGAGCTTCTGTCACCTCATAGAGAGAAAGAGAGAGAGGGAGAGAGTAGTAGAGATATCAATATACGGAGCAGAAATGAGGATTGAGGAAGATTATCTAACGTTCCACCAGCAGCACATAGGCCCGGCCCTGCTGCTAATCCTTCCCCGGGAGCTCAATCCTTTACTTCCACCATCCATTGCATGCCCGGGACACGTTGTTGGGTGGCTTGGGCTTCGTCGCGCGTAATCCAATCAGTTTGCTTACCGACAGAAGCAGCCACATTTAATCTAGCTGCTGAAAAGCCCTTTCCGCCAGCAATGTGAAGTCTCCACTCTGTGTTTGAACGTGTGTGTGTGTGTGTGTGTGGGAAGGGTGTGTGTTCACTGAAATGAAACGGCCTCGATTCGATTCAACTCGGCTGCATTCATTCTCATCTGCCTTGATGCGAATGTTTTACCGTGCCCCAGCTCTAAGTAGCTAGAGAGTAGAGTAGCGTTACAAGGCGTTACGCTTGACACAACTTCCATCAGCTGGTTTTAAACGAAAATGGCAAAGGTACAGAGAAAACCGTACCCGTCGCACGTAAACCTGTGGAGTCGGAAGAAGAGCAGCAGCAGCCCCCCTTTGACACCGAAGGCGTGCGATGGTCACACTTGCCTGGGTGCCAACTGGTCACCTCTGTTTGGGGGGAGCCGCTTTTTTAACATTTCATGTGTATGTACCGTTCTTTACAAGCAAGCCGATTATCGGTAGCACAAACGTCATCGGCGTTGGTTTCGTGTTTCAAGGGTACTTCTTTCTGTTTTGCTATTGTTGCTGCTGCTTTCTTCATTTATTTTTGCGAAAGCTCAGCTCAGTTGGAGGAAGTATTGGCAGAATAAGACGCTGCTATCAGTGTGCCGGGCGCTTCCTGAGCGGAATGGAATTTAATCCAATCACATGCCTACAGGATTCCAGTAGGCAATCATACGTGTGTGTATTTGCTAGGAGGGAGTAATGTGATTGAAAAGACATCGTTGGAAAGAGGGATATACGTGTTAATATTTATGTTTCTATTTTAGAAAAATCACATTGTCAATTGAGCGTGTTTTATTTTTGTCAGTAGGATTCCGTGTAGTAGGAAATAATATTTTATACGTCAAATCTGTATCTGGAGTTCTCAGCTAAAGATTGTAAACGACAGTAGTAGAATTAACAGTGAGGACCCTTGCTAGCTATATCGTTAAGTCTATACGTTTCGATCGAATTCTCTGATGAGTTTCACATAGGAATCATCGGCCGATGTGCCCTGGGCCCATTGGCAAATGGCCTTGTCCACTGATTGCCATAAATATTTAATTACAATGATTTATAAAAATCAGTCGCTTAACCTACTTTTGGTTCGAATCGGCTGCATCACGCATCATAGTTTCAACCTTTGATTGGAAATCACTCGAGCACATGAATCTTTAATGTCAGAATCCATAACAACAAACACGCTCAAAAATATTATACCCATTTCCTTGAACTCTGCTCCTCATGGCTGGCCAATGCTCCGCAGTTTTCTGCTCGGGGTGCCTCTTGTGTTCTGCCGGCCATTTGTTTTTAATTTGCAGTAATTATTTACCGGTACCGGAATTACTGATCGAAAAAGCATATAACGCGTTTGTTTTTTGGCCGCCTTTGGTCCGGTGCTTCTGGGTTAGCCTTGGAAGTTGCGAGGATGCGGCTGTTAAAGACGACACGCGAAACCGGAGCGAATGTGTGTCCCTAGGTCGAACGGTCGAAGAAGATACACGCTTGAGTAATCAAGGCTCTCGGAAGCGTAAATTTTTCCTGCAAACATCGACGCTCCGTTTCGCTTCCATTGGTCCGGTGCTGTTGTGTGGTGTCAGGTACGACCGGCTGTGTGTAGAGCTCCACATGGGTGTGTTGTATTTTTAGGACCGAAAATAGAACCTTAATTTCGTGTTTTATCCTACGCCTAGCCGAGGTTCGTTTGCGTCTGTGTGTGGAACGGAGAAATTCTTGGAATGCACACTCAAGCAAAGTCTGTGGGCTTTTCTAAGACGCTAAACCCCTTACGGTTAATGCGGCTCTACCAACAGAACTTCTGAGGATACGGAAGGAATGTTTTTAACCCCCTCCCTAACCGAGACGAGCGTAGTAACATACACACAAAATCCGCCTAAACAGTGCCACCGTCTGCGGGTGTTCCCATGGCAGCAACACAACGCCTTTGATGTGGCCAGATAGCTCTGTGCTGTCAGAAAGATGTGACGCCCTGATCGAACTATCCTAATATTGATCTGCTGGCCTCGGTGTCCGTGTGGCGCTGAGAACTCCCCGAACCGAACAGGCTTTTCACGTCAATTAGCGTCAAAATGTCGACCACAGAGCACACCACCGTGGTGGTGGTGTGGTTGTCGAGTTGACAGCAGTGAAAGTCCGTGCGTAGAAGTTGACGTAGCTTCTTCGTCTGCCCCTGCTGCTGTCAAGACACATATCACTGGCGTTAATTAATGTGACGTTGAGAGGAGCGATGGAGGAGTACATCTAGATCTAGGGATGTGTGAAGATATTCCGGCGGTGAAGGGTGCTAATCAAGTTTCGGTTCGATAATCAAACGGTGTACAAAACCCGGTGCTGGTTCAGCTGACATTTCATCAGATGGTTCGGATCGATCTGTGGCACCTTTCATGTGTGTGTTGTGTGGATATTATGTCTAGTACGATCAGATACTGTAGATAATAAGAAGATCATATTTACTTGTCAATTGTTGTATCTGATGTTAAGAATCTTGGTGTAGAACTTTCCGCACATCAGATATCTTAAAGATTTATCAATTTTTGTTTGTGAACTGAGGGTATTTATGGAGACCTTCAACTTGTTGCTTAGTATCGCTATGAATGCTGAAGCTTTTAGACGTTATCGAATACGTCTGGGACATACACCATACCCAATACTTGTTATCTTCATGCCATAAATGATTCATGCCGTACGGTATTTAGTCTTAAAACCACAAAAACCCTTACGTCACATAAATCTGCTACTCTCGGCATAAATTAACCAGCTTTACCTTCTGCCCTATAGACATTTTATTCTATTCTATATCTTCCTCACCATTGACCTTATCGAATACTAATTGCGTTTCCTTTTCCGCTTTCATTTCCACAGAATCGTACCAGTCGAACATCAGCCGTTGTCTATCACCGCTCGTGCGTCACCATCAACGTTGGGAAAGTCCTTATTAATTGCAAGGGAGGCAATTGTGCGCTTGCGGTCAGCACGAACAGGACGACACACCGTCTATCGCACACACACACCATTTCGCAAGCGCCTGACGCTCGTAATGTAAACGAAGGCGAGCCCATTGAAGGTTACGGACTCAGCAGAACCCGATCCAGAGGGACTGACTACAAAGCAAATGTGACGACAGCCGGCATTAGTTCCCAACTGGGGAAGGGAAACTCTGGCTTGAGAGTAGGATAACGGACGCTCGGCTGAAGCGGCGGTTCTCGATGGGCCAGAAAAAGGATATGCTGGGAGAGAGGTCCCATTATCATGTTCTTCAGCCTTGCCGGCGATTGCATGTCGTGCGGGGTTCTGTTCAATAATCGATTAGAATCATCTCCCCCTGCTGCTGCTTCTTTTCCTTGGGAGCGACATCATCGTTGGTTGAAGTTCGTTATCCAGACAAGGATGAGCTTTTGCTGCCTTCCCGACAACAAACACCCAATAAATCTCTTTCCTCGGCGATCCTTGCGTGCGAATCTCGCGTGACGTTTTGCAGGTGTTGTTAGGGCGCTTTTCCGGTTGCCGGAGAAGAAAGTTTAGTTTATATTGGGCTGTATGGACATGAGGACATTGAATATGTGGAAACACGGAAGTGACGGAATAGTAGAATGTGCTATTAACCTCTTGTCTACTATTTCGTTTCATCTTCTAAGTTACTCAAAATTAAAAAGAAAAGCTTATATTAATATTTTTACGAATCGTATCCTTCTTGCCTTACAGATGGTGTGAACAACAGTACACCCCGTACCGTATGTGTTGTGAGTGTGTGACCTTCTGAAGCTTGCCAGGCAAAGCCGGTTCGAACCGTTTTGTTGGGGCGACATCCAGAAGCCGCGAACTCGCAGCTACGCGCTCACACGTGTAGAAGCGTTTGCGCGCCTGCCCGCGTGTGTGTATGTGTGCGTAGTAATAATGGAAAAATATTTGGTGCAGTCGAGGAAGCAGAAAACCGGCACCACCATCACCGCTACCATCCCTGCAACATCCAGCACCAGCCAAAGGCAACAGCATTACTGAGGGCCCCCACCCCGATTTCCACAGGTCGCGGGGATTCTTGGCAAAGCATTTTCCGGAACCGTGTCCGGATGGTCGATTGTTTTGGCAAGTGGCAATTCCAGTAACAAGTGTGTGTGTGTGTGTACATGTGTAGCTCCATGTGTGTCTCCATCAAAGTTGGCCACAGTGGTGTCTCCGTTCGGGATGTACCTGTGCAACGGGATGAGCATTTAAGGAAGTGCATCTAAGAAATCTCAGAACCACCCCTAACCGGAAGCAAGTGTCTGGAGTGTTTCTTTCGTTCGGTTGCGATTGATTGTGATGTGATGTGGTGTTCTGGGGGTTAGTAGCAAGTGTCCGCAAGAGAAGCAATCAAAAGAAACCCGGAAGCGGCAGAACGAGTGCAGTGTCCAGAAAAGTAGCTGTGCGTGTGTATGCATTGGTTCCTTACCGGAAGGATACAACAACATCGCCAGAGTAGTAAAGCTCGTGGAATAGCATTAAAAAAAGGGAGTAGGAACAGCAGCAAGAAACGGAAATTATTACTACAATGTCGGCCACGATGCGAACCACACTGCAGACGGTGCCGGAGTCGCTGCCGGCCGATCACATCACCAACAGTGGCGCCCCGGTGCAGTGTGCCGCCCAGATGGAACCGAAATCGCACTCGCACAGCAACTCGGCCGGCAACAAATCGATCCGCTCGTCCACCAGCCGGGTAAGTGTTCACCAGCACCATTTTGTATCTTCAAGACATCATAAAAGCTTAACGGGGGTTTCGCCATCTTCATGTGATGTGCCTGTATGCTGTGGAAATGCTGTCACCGGCAAAACCGTACTGTATACGTCTTCTAAATGTGCTTTTTGGGAGCTGTTGTTTCTGGAGAATAGTCACGTCTTTTGGGTGGTTTCTTGTGGGCGATATTCATTCGTGTTCCAAATGGCCGATGTCGATGTTATTGTACAAAAATGTCTACTGTCAAAACTGTCAATTGTTGTCCAAGGGTTCTGGTGTTGGTTATCGGCCTTTCTTTCGGAAAGGATTTATTATGCAAGAGTTAAGCTTGTGATTGAAAATCGGCTATCAGTTAAGAATGAGGTCAAATCAAATTGAATTAAGATTATCGTGTCTCAGTCAATCTAATGGCAGCCAGTCACGTTATTGAAAATGGAGAAACGGTTGCACCAGTAATGAAGTTTCAGTTCTCAATCTCACCAGGTTGTCTTCAGTGCACCAAGGCAAATTCCTCGAATAAACTTCCGCAGAGTTTCTGTGGATTGAATTATTTATCAAAAAAAAGGAAAAGCTAGGATGAATCCTAGTTCGTGGGGAGGTAGCTGCTAGCTCGAATGTTGTATGTTCAATCAACAAACTTTCAACGACAATCAATCGTGGAATGGGACTCCAGGATTTTTTTTTCCTTCCTCAACTAACTTGTGCGCCTACGAATGAGCCCCCAGTTGCTTAAATTGTTGCTTACGTCATTTTGAAGAAACATTCGCGCGGAGTACGCTAAAAAGGATTGGCCAAAGCGGGAATGCTATATCCACAGCACACACACGTGGTACAGTCACGAAGAGCTGAGTGAAGTTTTGCCGGAAGCAAATTCACTTGTCCAAAGCCTTGCTGTGAGTGCATTTCTGTCATTCCAACCATTCCCAGCGCGGTGATGTCGTTTATCGTATCAGCCGGAAACGTATGTCCGGAGGCGTCTTACTTTCCTTCGCCGCGAGGCTCTTCTGCTACGACATCGCGTACTGAGTGGAGATGATAAAATCAATAATGCATGGGAGAGGTACCTGTCTGTGTGTGTGCTTCGGCCGGTTTCGATGCTGAGCATTTTAGATACCGAATGAAGCAAAGCGTAAAAGAAAGCATACAGACTGGCATGTGCCGCTTACGTTTCTATCCTAGAAGAGTTCTTCAGAAGGCTTCAGCTTCCAGGAAAATCTTGTTCAAGAATATTTTAAAAGTTTGAGCTCTCTCTTACTTTAAAGACTTATGGAATGCAGCTTAGGTTTTATACGAATTTAAGGTTATAAAATCTAAAACAATGAACTTCAAATAAACTCTGAGGACAAACTCGCGAATTCGAAGGACCAATAGTTGACCACAGAAACGTTACGCTGAGCATTCTGATTAGCCGAAACAAATGGCGCCATACGCCGTTCCTAACGTATTCCTCCCTTGTGATACATCTCTCGCGCGACGGGATGCTACAGGACATCTTCATCGCACGGCAAACCGCATTCTTGTTTATGGGGTCCCTGTAGTCTGCAAAGAAAAAAACCCCCCGATATCCTTTTCTTGGCGGAATTATCGCCCATAGCGCTAACGCTCAACGACGAGACACAGCACGTGTGTGACCTTCTTCGGCGGTGCTGCATATTTCATCTGCACGAGTAACAAACGAGTTACATTCCGAAGCCAGACACTATGGGCGCGGTGTGGAGCACTCGGTTCGCTTTACAGAGCTCGTTGGAGAACATCCTTCACTAACGTACGACCGGGTGCGTGGTGATTTCATAAATTTATTTACTACACTCTCGTTCTCTCTCTCTCTCTCGCCTATCGGCTTTCGTGTGTCGTGCAATCCTCTTTGGGCGTTGAAGGCACGCGGCAGCGAACGACGATGCAACATATTTACTATTCTTGTTAGAAATTAATTCCCATTTGTGTCCATGATAGGGTGCGGTTTCAGAGATGGCAAAGTTTCCGTTTTTTTTGCCTGGTGCCGTAAATTTCACTCCAACTCACTTTCTCTCTCTCTCTCTCGGTTGCTCTCATCCACTAGAGTTGCTGGCGTGCTAGAGTCCTGCCGCCCAGGATCGCAGTTCCATGGTGCTGCACTCCCATTGCTTTTACGCCCACTTAAGTGCTCTCGGGGTGTGCGCTCATTAAATATGCATCTTAAATGAGTTGCGCTGTCGCGTGAAGATGATGTTAATGATGATGACGGTGATGAAAATGTAGCAGCAATCCTTCCGGTCGACTCCGTATTTTGTTTTTTTTTTTTTTGTGTCCCGGTATTGTCAGATTTACAACCGTTTCGAGATTGTGTAACTTCAAGGGCGCACAACCACGGTAGATGGCCGCTAGGAATGGATGGAAGAGGATTCAAACCCTCGAGACGACAAAACCGAGTAAAATGGAAAGCGAGAAGTATCACTTGGTCGTGCAAATTCTTCTCCCTTTAACGACATTCGAGGCGGGGAATATGTAAAGCTTCCATACTATTCCGTCATCGGAGTAACCTTGCCGAGCAGAGGATGGGTTTGAAATGATAGAAGGGACCTCTCCTGGCATAGCATCACCGACAGACTGACTGACGTCGGGCTAGAGATATGGCACAAGTGCACGCATATGAGTTGTTCCTTGAAGTGGTGCGCTGCTAGTAATCGAGCTTTCCCATCCTTATCCTTATGATGGGTGTGGCTGTCAGGAGGTTTTGAAAAATGGTGAAGACTATCGGCGTCCGCTCTGACATACCGGACGTAGTACATCCATTTTACTTGCAAATTACAACCGGTAGAGACAATAAATCGACAAATGTGGGGGCGATAGTGGAAAATTGCATAAGTCTCTTCTAGCTACCAACCTTAGGTGATATAAGCAGTAGAAATGTCCTTCCTGTACCTCACAGATGAGACTAAAAAATATTATTTTTGCCCGAAAAGCAAAACTGGCTACCATGATGATGCCTTACAAAAGAAAAACAACCGATGAAAAACCAACCTCCCTCACACTGCTGGGAAGCTAACCTTTTCTTCGGAACTCCCGGGGGCCAGCGGGATGAGTTGCAAATATTTTTTCAAGTACCGGTGCTTACTTGAACTTTTAACCTCCAAAAAACGGAAACCCTCTTACGTTGTCATTGTTGT
Source organism: Anopheles stephensi (assembly GCF_013141755.1). Classification (NCBI taxonomy): domain Eukaryota; kingdom Metazoa; phylum Arthropoda; class Insecta; order Diptera; family Culicidae; genus Anopheles; species Anopheles stephensi. The sequence continues at coordinate 11,176,245 of NC_050202.1, read as the reverse complement.
CGGTGTGGTTTGGTAAGTGAGTGGTAAAATGAAAAGGGAGTAGGAAAAGTATTCAACAAAAAAGGGTGTTCCTTCCCACAAAACATCCCTTCATTGTCTGTCTCCCTCCTCTTGTCGTCTGTTGGGTCTGCGTGGGATGAAGCTTTTTTGGATGAAGTAATTTACCCGCAAGCAGGGTAAAGGTAACAGCTTCACAAAAGTGATAGGAAAGGGTTTCGAAGCGTGAAGAAGCATTTCGTGGAAAATCGAAAGCACACAAATATTGCTACGGAAAATCATTCTTTCCGCTCCTTGTCTTTCCCTGCTCCACAGCCGGACGGAAGTTGGGCGAATACTTTCGCATTTTGATAAAACTTGCGAGAAATTCATAATGTCGTACCAAAAAGTGGTGGTGAATGCTGGCGGTTTCTGGAGCTAATTGGAGATTTTGCGTTGAAAGGGTTGTTCAGAGTGTATTTACTCTTGCAGTGAATGAATGTTCGATGTCTAAAAAAATAGAAAATTTGAGCTACATTATGTAGAGTTCTGAAAGGAACATTAATAATGGTATGATTTTATTATTTGCAAATAATTTTGAGCAGTTTTTATCTTTATCTGATTGCAAATCGCGATGTTTCCTAGATATATTCAAATTAAATATTTAACTAAACCTTTAGCGGCTATAATCCTTCCACGGTAGAACCTGGTATCGAATCCAGTACGGACGGTCTCCTTGTACGTAGAGGAGTCAAGGAGTAAAGGATCCCAGAAATGTCAGACCAAGATCTCTTAGTACTGTAGTGGCAACGAAGAATAATTCAAATTTTATGGGTGATTGGAGATGTGTTGAAATAATTAGCTCGAAGTATATAAGCTCTAAGGGATCTTGACCCAAAGTATCAACTACTTACAATGAATATTCCATTTCTGGTATAAATCTCAGCTATTCAGAACGATTCAGACTATTCAGAAGTTCTTGTGAATTCTCTAAACGTATAAAATTAAAACAGGATCTAGATATACTGAATGTGAGAAGAGTATCTTCTTTCACCTGGAAAACCCTTCCTTAGCTCGAACAGCTCAGTGTCTTCGGGCGTACACGCCCGGAAGTATGCAATATATTATTTTAATCACGTTTATTTTGGAATTTCCTGGAAGGACCCAACTTTGCATACTACCAGGCGTTTCAAGTGAAAGGATTTTCCAGTAACAAGCATTTAACCGTACCGCAGAATTGGGCAGAACAGTTACATCGTCATCTTGCCACGTCTTTGACACGTACACCGGCCGCGCAGAAAACCCCGACCCGAAAAAGTGTCTACGCTTTGCATTTGCGTTTTTCCCGGTCGGCCTCATGATGATGATGGTGATGATGCAGCGTGCGCTCTCACCTTGAAAAACGATTGAACACAACTCCCCAAACATCATCAACACGCGTGATGGCTAGGGGAAGATGTTCCCGGTAATGTCTTCCCCCACTACAACTCACGTTCCGAAATATTTCTTTCCTTGCCATTCCTCCTCAAACCGACCAGGTTCTTGTACACATGCGAATGTATGTGTTTTTGTTCACAGTAAGTATATTCGCTCGCTTCATTTGGCATGTTGTGTATGCTACTACTGCTATACACCCTGCCTGGCGCACAGTACAGTGAAGCCTAGGTTGTTGGATTTTTGCGGAGGGCTATTTATAAAACTTTGTGTTTCCCTGTCGCTTTATTCTGCTTGCAACCCTCTCGGGGTTCTTCCGCGAGACATTTTTAACATCGTGATCCATCCTGCTGCTCTTCTTGCCTCTTGGCGTCGTTGTATGGGGAGCTGTTTTTTCTTTCTTTTTTGACAGACGCGAGGAACCTGTCATTGAATTTCGCCTACCTTTTCGCTCTCGATCGCGCCGTTTGCGGAGAATTTTTCGGTTCGGTATTTTTATGTGTTTTAAACGCCCTGCGGGACAGGCAAACATGCCAGGCATCTTCAACCGAAGCACTCGCGCTCACTCAATTGGGAAGGGGGCCGGTAATGGCTAATGTATTGGAATGGGTAATGCACGCGCTTCCTTCCAGTCGAAAGGAACATTGGAAGCATTCAAATAATAGGTTATTAGAGCCGACATCGAACATCTCGGGAGAGGTTGCTCGTGATTATTCAGCACCTTTTCCCGATGAACGCACATTATCCGCCGGCGATCATCGATTCGGCCGGAAAGAATGTTGTGCGCATAGACTTTGGAAGAAGGAAGCACATGCACTTTTTACTTCCTACGCGCCCCGAGTGTGCTTCGCTGCTGTCTGGATGTCTGGTACGAAGAGGGTAGTTGTAATAATTGGCTGGTAATTTTCTACGCTCCTTTGGGCCGTCGTTTCTTCCCGGTTGTCGGTGTGGAGGAAGGAGAGCAGCATACATTAATCAGCAATCAGCAATAATAGTCGAGAGATCCCTCTACGCTGTCGGGGAAAGAAGATGTAAAGAGGTCTCTTCCCACATACCAGATTGGATTCGATTTCGATTTTACGCAAAATACGAATTCGCTCCATGGTTGAGTTACAGCAAAAAACGGGTTACGCAACTCTACAGACTGACTGGTGCAGCAGCATTGGAGAATACATTTTTTGTCAAGTTGCATGTCTACTTGCAAAACTCTCGACACCCTCCTCCGTTTGTGTGCATCACGTGCGTGTGTGTGTAATCGAGCGCTCGATGTGCAGCACTGTGTGCACTCCACTGTATCATGCTCCAATTATTATCGAACTCTGTTGCTGCCGCCATGTTCACCGCTTTTTTTTTTTGGTCTGAATTCTGTTTTATATGGCTGGATTAAACGAACCACGAAAATATAAAATGGCAAAGCAACAACGACCAAATGCACGATGCAATTTTGCTGACAATGGAGCAAAAATTGGTCCTAGCATGTCGTTTGTGGCTAGTTTTTGCGATTAAATTATCCTCAACCGTGGTTTTGTTATGCTTCTGAGCGTTTGTCTGATTTGTAAACGACCGTTACACAATTACAGCGGGCCGCGCATCGTTCTCGCATGAAGTTTAATGTGTGTTTTACGAAGATTGGTAAAGCGGGGTATCACTTATGTATCGTAATGAAACGATTGTGTGTACACAGTGTGCGATGTCTTTGATGCATTTGTTATGTAAAATTAGTATAGAAGCGAAACGTCAAAATGGTGTAATGGGAATATTTTGTGTAGCTTCAGATCTAAAGAGGTCCTCGAGTGGTCTGTAGGCGTGAAGCATGTTTTTGAGGTTAACAATTTAAGCTGTCAAATAAAACGTTTTGACAGACGTTTTATAAGATTTTTCTGTAAGGAAATGTTCACAATTTATTTCTGGCTTTCTGTGACTTAATTTTACCCGTAGTAAAGTAGTCAGAGCCTTACGTACGAGGAGACGGTCTAGACGGGATTTGAACCCTCTTCTTGCCGTGTGAAGACCGGCGCCGCTGTCGCAACTCCTACCGGACAGCTCCAAAATATGGAGAAGTACTTTTTATTAAACAAATTGTTGGTTTCATACGTCAAATTTTAATTTAAAACATGTTACTAGTAGCTGTCAAACACGACTGTCAAAACATTACCAACACCAACAGAATAGGCGTTAGGGCATGAAACACATCATCCACCTATTCTGCGGTACATGACTTAATTAATCTTATGAGAAACACATAACCAAACTGGCTCAAGATCAACGACCAGACCAGAGACTGAGAGAGAGAGAAAGGCATAACGCGCGAGAAGTAAATCCATTTTTGGAATCCACCGATTTCGTGTGGGTGGGTGGGACGGCTTCCGAGGACATTTTTATCCAAAAACCAACCCATTCGCGTTCGGCGGCTTGTATGTGTGCGTGAGGAGTGCGTGCGCTTGTAAATCTCTACTCAGATGGGGAATCGAATCGATTGGTCGAAGCTGAGACAACACCGTAACCGCCCGGCTGTGATGAGTCATTTACGCCAAGAAACAGATTTGAAAGGGAATGAGAAACAGAGAAAGAGAGAGAGAGAGAGAGAGAGTAGGAAACTAGCATCTTGAGGTTTAGGGCCAAAGGAGAAAAAAAAACGATGAAGAAACGGACCGGTATACACGCTGCGAGGTCAGGTTCGCTTTCCTCAATTTGCAGATGCTTTATAGGAGTATATATTGGGTATGAAAAATCTGGATAAAATTGATGTAAAATATGATGCTTTTCAGCCGTAAATGACTTCAGGGAATCACGTGGCGCCGTTTAGTGTACTTGCGAATTGATGTGCGATCGCGTAGATGAGGTAGACGGTCCGAGAAAGAGCGAGAGAGAAAGAGTCTTTATTTTTCCCGTTACAAGCGAACCGAGTGGAAATCTCGCCGCTTGAGTATGACTCACACAGCGCCGCACTCTTACTTAAGACGCACGCCGCGTCTGATGCGTTAGTTGGGAAAGGGTTAATCCACACACACACCTTCCTATCAAAACCGCGAACGTAAGGTCTTGCACAAACACAACACACACAGCCAAAAGTCCAACGGCCCAACGGTCCACGCGACTTTCAAACCGGTGCCGCAATCAAGCTTACCGCGGCGAACAGGTGTGCGTGCGCTCGCTGAAAGCTTCCACCTGTGTCAAAAGCTCTCCCCGGCCCAGCGTGATGCGTGTAGTGCGGATAGCCGTCATTTAGGCGCTTACTCCAGCTGCTCTGTTGCTTTGCGCGTGCCGCAAGTGGAATTTTACTTTTGAAGGGCATGTTTACCCCTTATTGATGGTGGGTATAGTTGCCGTTAGCAAATAACTATCCTCCAGGGGAGGGAGTTGACAACACAGCTCCATTCTGGAATGCAGTATCAGTGTTAGTATTTTTCCTTCCGCTTGTCGCACCAGCATTGACACAACATCGAGGGCTCTCTTTAGGCACTCCTCTGCACCGCCTGGTTTGGTCAATAAGGCTAACCCAGCGGATGCCCGTCATGGAAATGTACCGCCGTTTGGTGTGGACCATAGCCGTACGTCGTTGACCTTTTTTGGGAAGCGGCCCCGGGGGCGGAAGTAGTAGTAGCTGTTCGGGTGAAGGCTGGTGCAAATCCAAACAAACTGATAAGCGCATAATTTATTTCAACGATGCAACAGTGTCACCGAATGCTGATGCTCTCGTTTCCGGGATGCTCTTCCGCTATTTCGCACCGAAGTATTCTCAGGTTTCGACGGCAGACGATTGCACAGGCAGACCCGAGTCGTAATCGGTCGAATTACCTACTTTGTATCTTGATATATCGAGTGGTTTTTATAGCTCCAATGTGCCGGAGCTTACTGTTAACCCTCCTCGAACCTCCGTCCGTCCCCAGTGTTGACAGTGCGCCGCCCGGGTATACGAGGAAAAACTGATAAGCGAAGCGAGGTGGCTTCTCCGTCGCGCGGACTTTATTGCGGCTGTTGAAGTGCAAATCAAAACACGCAAATTAAAATGGCAAACATTTACGTGGCGAGGTCGACTGACGAGAGTTGTTCTCTTCCCCCTACCCAACGAGAGCAGCAACAACAAAACCCACCCCATCACCATCTCATCGTTGGATAGCGAACCAGCAGCCAGGTTATTGACGCCAACTCGCCAACAATTATGAGCTTTATTTAGCGTCCATCTTTAATTGAACGCTCCATATTAGCGACCGCGAGATGATAGCTTCGGTGAAACGATAGGAAGGTGTAGATCATTCACGATCTTCAAACCTCACATTCGGAGAAGCAGCGCAAGGCACTTGAAGACTCAAAACGCTCTCTTGAGAAAGTAAAAACAGAATTAAAGTCAAGGGTAAGCCAGCCAGCACGGTGTAATGATGACTTTGACAGGAAGATACTGACATGACCTTGCATAAGTCCAATTTGATGGCATCTATTTCTGGGCAGTAGTCCACCATGTTTTTTTGTACCTTCTCGCCGTTGAAGCTGTTGAGGTTAATAAATTGGATCAACTACAACGCGCCATCTTGCCGCACTCGCTAGCGCTTCACGCGCTAAGGGCTGGTTTAAAGTGGTCAGTACACACGCGCGCGCGCGCGCTTGACTATGAGTTACCCAGTATTTCCTGCTCCGCCAGGGATGGGATGATGACGGTGCTCGTTCACGTGTTGCTGTCCATACCCATAACTCCCCCAGGTATATGGGTTGGGGAGTGTGCGCCATTATGAAGTCAATGAGAAGCTGCCAACCGGAATTGGACATCCGAGATGTTTGCTGTGTCAGCTGGTCAGCAGAATCGGGGGTTCAAGTGCTGGAGCACTTGCCGGTGGAGACTTACTGTAAATGGAGACACACGGCAAAGAACGGGAAGGAGAAAAAAATGCTTTAGATCTTTTATTCCCGAGATGCTGGACCAGAAGCTGGACAGTAGTGAGACTGGCCAGCTCCTGAGCCGCTAGGCGTGCGGGCACGTTGCGCTAACTGTCGGCAATAAATTACTTAAGATAGCGCGAAGAGTAGCGTGCCACACTATCGGTAGCAGCAGGCTGTTGTGCCCCCCACGTCCCGATGGCTAAACTCGGTTTCAGGGTTTTTTTGTGTGTCGTATGGTGGGTGTTAATATCTACAAGTCGTGTGTATCTGTGACATTTTTTTTCTAGTCATCCCGAAAGCAGCTTACCCCAAGAACACGTGATAGTATGGGCAGAAGAGCGTGTATCTGTGGAACTGTTGTTGTGAGCACTCCTGTTTGCATTTCGCGGACCGTGTATCTCGTGGTCCTGTTGATTTTGGTCCCGCTATAAATAGTGCCCATATTAATCTTGGACTCGCGCGCACATACACTCCCCTTTTTTACCTTCTTCTGTGCTGTGCTGTGCTGCTATCTGCTGTTTTTTTTGGAGCTGATCTCCGGACAGTCCGGGCTGCTAGAGTTGGAGGTGTTAATTTGGATTACGCGCGGATGATATCGTGTGGGCTGAGATATGGCTTTTAGTTCCACAGCAACACTGTAAGATATCCGGAGTTCCAGAGAACTCTGAGAACCCCAAAACAAAAAGTGTTCAATCGAATGACAGTCGATTCCATCGCGCCCTCAAACAAATTGAATTACTGCTAAACTTCAACGGAAGATGGATCATCAACGGGCCTGTTAATGTTATTCCATGTTCGAATAGGGCTCTCGGATATCGATATCAGTAGCAAGAAGTGTGCTTCTCAGCTCTTCTCCTGCGGTCGGTTGTGGCAGTGGCAAACATCTCAGAATTCAATTTATTTAGCATTTGTTTCACCTTCCAAGATCGAATTGCTGATTGAATGTTTGCTGGGATAATTCTGAGCGAGCGAAACGGACCTGTTTATTTTGCTATTTTTGGTTATATAGCCGGCGGGACACATTTCTCGAGAGTGAGATGTTGAAGCACGTGCCTCCGGCATGCCACGTAGCCCACAATGTCCTTGGCAATGTTTGTGCGCTATCAAACCACACACACTTCCTGATTGTTGCATTTATCTTGAAGCTTTCTGCTAGGGAAGATTTGACTACGCACAATACTGAACGAAATATGTTCTGACGCTTTTGCCGAGGTGTTAATTAGGTTCCGAATGACGCTCGGGGGTTGAGATAAATGGGATGTAACAAGAAAAAAAAGTACACTCTCATGCCATAAAAAGATAACATAATTATTCATTAAAATCATGTACACTACTATCGCGCACAAGATATGGGGTTTGGTTCGCCGAGAAAAAAAAGGGCCGTTGTGTAACCCAAAATTCCAAATATCTTTTGCGTTGGTTGTTGTTTGTAATCCGTGCGACCAGCAGTTGCTAGCTTAGAATTCTCCAGCCCTCGAGGGGACAACCCAACGGGGTTGTACCGTAGCACACATACAGAAATATATAAAGGGACAGCAAAAAAGCATACGAGCATAACGAGCATGCTTCGACAGGGACTACCGAAAAACAAAAAAGATAGGGAAATATGCTCATTTTTGAGGAGACCCGGGACACAAATGCCCAGAAACACGTGAAATGAATAAAATATAGCTTCATCAACCGTCAACACGGGGCAACGTGGCGTGTTGTGCTTTTGTTTTTGTGCGGAAGAGCGTACGGGAGCGAGGGTAGCTTATTATCGAATGTGGCCATACCCATGGAACAACGGAGATATAGGTACAGGTAGAACTACTCCTGTAGTAGGTTAACGTTTTGCACAGGAAATCATAGTCCCCTGGAACCGGACGAGTGAGTCGGTGAAGGGGAGATTCCATTATGAGGGCGCTTCTGTGCGGCGAAAGAGTGTAGAACAGAACCAAAGGCGGCAGTTAGGCGGCATAGATATATTCTTTGGCCGGCTTCGGTTCGGACCTATCTATGATGGTCGATTAGCCGTCGTGTGTCATTGACTGGATAATTTAATGACTCATAATATGTGTCTTTCCGTTAGGTAGAGAGAGGTAAAGTCCAAACGCAAGCTAGTGTTTGTATTCACCGTCGAGTGAATATTGTAGAACGTTGTGTGATTTATTATTTATTTTAAAGCATTATTTAAATGGCTCTTTTTTAAATGTCGACGTAATCTCTCCAGCGATAATTATCGAAAGAATTTCTTCAAATCATAAATAAATTGCAATTGCTCTACATATCTGGCAACACTGGACGACCGATCGTTGAATGAACACTTGTGTTGTGTGCATTGGAATGAAGGGAGCGAGCAAATATGCAAATGATGCGAACGCATGCTCTCAATTTTTGGCGCAGTGGTGAGCAATTTTCTAATGCTCCCTTGCTGTTGGAAATGTATCTCCATCTCACTTTTACGCACCTATTGTCATCAAAGCACCACAATTGTCAACGGGCGAAAGGCACAGTGGCAAAATGAACTATGCTAGAACTTAAGAATTGTCTTATAAAATGGAAATGTCTGTCTTTGAGACTATCAGAGAGTCCATTATTTTCGTTAAATAATTTTTTGTCATTAAGTGAAATTTTGAAGCTTGAAGTTGTTTTTGAGTTTTCATAGTTATCCATTTGGCAGCATCATCTGCACCCACTGTGCAGCACAGGGTGGCTCATACAAGCATTGCTTCTCTTTGGTCGCGCGAGAGGATGTTGTACGCATGCGTGTGTGAGAGCCGGAACATGCCGAATGAACTCGGCCGTGCGTTCCACCAACGGGCGAGAGCGCATGAACCCACCCGAATGAACATCAAACAACAAATCCAGCTGCTGCTGGTGTGTTGCGTTGGGTAGGTACGGTGCGGTCATCAACGTACCCACAGTACAACAGCCGCGACACCGACGTGTTGTGGTGTGCCCGGGTGACGGTTTTATTCCACTGTTGGCGTTCCGGGCGTTTGCAACTCTCGGGCCCGGCCACACAGCAGCGCGCGCGGTTCTCGGTTTTTTTTTGTGCGGATTTTTGTTCGATTGCGTATTTCGTTTCGTTTCCGGTCGGTTTTTATCCGCGGGACAGCAAAAATAGTGTTTGTTACGATTTTTTGAGAAGATTAGCTATTTTCTCTTATTTCGTGCGTGCAGAATATGCTATGATCGCGTAGGTAAAGTTTTTATCAAGCTGGTGCAAAAGTGCAAAGTGCGTAAGAGAAAGATACACACATACGTGGATACATAAGTCTAAAGCAATGAGTCATTCGTCGTCGCGATCGCTCGACATGATCCCAGGGGTGATTTGTTTTGCGAATTGCTCTACTGCTCTACGGTCATGTAACGATCATGTAGATCGAGTTAAATGTCAAAAGAGCAGTGACAGTGCGTGTATGTGTTTGATCATCCAATTTTCTACCACAATACGCATAGTGGAGCAATGATACAATGGCAATCACGAACGATCGATTGTGTCTTACTGTGCGTTATTTGGAACCCTACTTGTCCATTTGTGTTGGTGCGTGTGTTGTGCGTGCACTAAAAAATATCCGGACCGGGATTTAATCGATCATTTTTGTTTGATAAGTGCTTCTCAAATCGAAAGAACCAAATGTCTACATGTTAAAAACAATAAGCGATTACGATATAACTCATCATCTAAGCAATCTACGTTGTGTTGTGTTATGACCTGACCGACACTGTACAATACCGTGAGTGTGGAAGGATGGAGAAGCAGTGTGAGATAACGATCTGTTGTGCTTGTGTAGTGTGATCGTGCAGCAGGGTCGCATTGAAATTCATCTATCGTCATCTCCGGTTGTGCTCTGTGTAGGTGGCCTTGTAGACACAAACCTCTACGCACATTAGCATAAAGCACGCATCACCATCAACATCCTCCCGATCGGTGTGTTGCGCTGGCTCTGGGCCGCCACTCCCTGAGCTCGGGTGCGAGAATTTATTCCGTACCGTCGATAAAACCGAACACATCACCCACACACTCACTGAAACGCATAATCGTCTCTGTGAATTGACCGCTTCGGTGCGTGCGTGTTTGTGTCTGCTGCTGGAGCAGAATCAAAGATCATCAACGCGTACCAACAGCGGATCGCGTAGCTTCGCGACAGATCAAAAAGCACTGCTGTAATAGGCTGCTGCTGCTGGCGCACGTTTTGTTGGTGTGATTTCGAAGTGGTTTTGTATTGTGTATGAGTGTGTGGCGGGGTCCGTATAATTCTTTGTGTATTTGCAAAAGCCCCCCAACCCCCAACAGTGATATATTATTGTGCGCTACTTATTTGTGCCACAACACACTCTACGCCACGGGGTGGAGATTAATTCAATTTATGGTCTCCAGTGTTCCCCTGTCTCTGTGTGTGTGAGCGTTTCTATGTGTGTGTGTGTGTTCCGATGTCAGTTCCCGAGGGAGAGAATGTGCAGTTGTGGCAACGCGCAGCGTTTATTAAAGTTTTGTCGTTGTTTGTTATTGTTGGTTCCTTCACAGTGTTGCTCAGGTCACACAACAAGAGTCGCTTAGGTTGTGTGTTATATCAAAATCGCGTATTGTTATAAATATGTGGACAGTTGTTTGATATCCGTTGATCGTGATCTCACCACTCACTGTAGGAGGATATTCTCACGAGTGAGATGCCTGATGAAGCATAGCTAGCTATTGACCAAATGCGGCTTTGGACAAATGTCAAAAGAAAATACGTTTCTTTTACGTGTATGTGTGTAGAGTGCGTTGGAACGTCAAATGCAAGTGTCAAGAACACAAAAAGCTTAACAAATGGCCCCAGTACCACTATCTTCTCACTCACATCAGGCGAGTAGTGAGCCAACTCCTCCCAGCCTACGCTCGCATCAGCTGAGCAAAACAAATGTGATCTCATCCTATGCTTCTCCTGCGCTATACGCAAGACTCAGCTGCCTTCCTGTCGCCTGCGGGCCGATAAAAACCATCGTGTATTCGTGTGCGTTTCTGTGTGGTGGCCGTCTAATGTTTGATTTTAATTAAAACGACAGGAATTTTAAATCGGCAAATATTTAAATGAGTTATCTTTCGGGTGGGCAGCAGGCAACAATAGCGACCCAAGAAGAAGAAGAAGATGCCTGGCCGTGTCTGCTCTGCTCTACTCTGCTGCAGAGTGTTGTGCGGCTGGTAAAAGCCCCGAGGCGCTCGCTCGCACTGTTTGCGACATCTCTTTGTCGGGTATGTTTTCTGCGAGTGTGTTGCTGCTGTGTGTGCGGTTTATGTGAAGCGATACTACCTGGCGGCAGCAGTAGTTCCCATTGTTGACTGTGTGCGACACAAGTGTGGAGGCGAAATTCCTTTACGTCTCGAAATGTTTTGATCTAACTCTCTAAGGTCTGCGGAAGAAGAAGTGAGCCTTCTAGGAAGATTCTCTAGCTCAACATCTTTAAATGTCAGTGTAGAAAACAAAGCAAAACAAATTGTGATTGATGTTCTGGCGTCCGTTTGATGAATGAGTAATCAGCGAAACTTTGTGATGTGCCTTGTGTGAGTGAGTGCGTAAAACCGTGTGTTTGTATATTTAGCTGCGCTGTGAACGAGTGTGTTGAAGTGACTGGTTGTTTATGTTATGAATTAAAGTATCGAATTTGATCGAAAAGTTTCAAAAAGTTTCAGTTCCCTCAACAGGTTTTTTTTAAATTATTCCGTAGTAGCGAAAGGTCTCCCAAGAAATCATAATGAAGAACCAAAGGAAAACACCAAAAATTCCACTCCATTTAGCAAATCCAGTCGAATCATGAAAACACTGTCCAGAAGAGCATGGAAGCGATTTCGGAGGTCTTCAGAGCGTTTATAAGGCAACATCTTGGCGCTCTGCCTTCCATTGCTATCCATTTTACCAAATTAAAACCGGTTTTTGCTAAAACCGGCTCACTCTGTTTCACCTTCAAGAGATGTCTGTCGTCTCCGAGTTTTGTTATGCTGCTCCAAAACACAGGAAAGGACGGGATTATAGTTTCCTGTCTCCTCTATCTAGGTCTCCACCACCCAGGTTCCCTCACCAACTCTTGCCTCGCGCAACATAATCCTGCTGATAAAATTCCACGCGCTTTACTTTTTACGCACACATCTCTACCACAGTCGAAAGATAAGGGAAAGTTTTTTTGTTTTCGTTGGGGAGTGATGTCCGGCCGAACGCCCTGAAACCTTTTCCAAAAAAAAGGGCGTTGGATTGATTTGACGTCATCAAGCGGGTAGTGTAGCACTGCTTGAAGTATCATCGATCTTAACGGGTTTTGTGTGTGTGAGGCTCAAGGCAGGAAGCGGGAACGGGAACGTGGAAATGATCGACGCGTGAAAGCGAAAATTTGTGCCACAGATACTACCAGGGAAGGTAGCAAATGACAAACAAACACAGCAAGGAGAAGATGGAAAGCAGAGACCCCCAGGAAAAGCTGGCTGATCTGGTCGGGGGCCCCTTTTGTTGAAGACGGTCGCCGAAGAGGCAAAAATAAGGGGGTTGAGTCTGGGCGAGCTACTAGGGTGTGACGATCGTACGAGATCTCCATCTTCTTTTCGCTCGCGCGAGGGTTTTCAAATCACCCTACTATATGTGTGTCATTCGCCGTATGTCCGGCAAGAGCGAGCAAGAAAGGGAAGCCCCTTTTGCTTTTCATCTCACTGCCCGGGAATGTAACTGTGCGTGTATTAACTACGGTTTGAAGCGATTTCCCATGCCCTCACCCCACGATCGACTGTTCGGTACGGCAACTTCGGTTAGATAATCACGCTCATTACCACCACCACCACCACCACCAGCATCATCATCCGTCTCTACGTACCGAGACACACACCGAGCGTTAACACATTGCTGCATCTCCTATGCTGCCTTCTGCCTTGTCCACCAACGTCAGCGATGCAAGTGGAAAGCGAAATCGGCATCGGCGAACGGGTGTTTGCAACTTCGTTCCTAGGGGCACTCAAGGCAACCAAGGCAACCAAGGGGAGGGTGTACAGCACATTCCTATGTCTCTCGATCGCGATCGACAGCGCGTTTCAACGATTCGAAGCACAATTTTGCCTTCCTTTTTTTCCTCATTCTGTTGCACATTCAAGATATGCCCCAGGAGGTGGATATATAGGGAGAGGGTTTTCGCAAGCATTGCTACTACTGCCTCAGAGTGTGTGTGCTGTTGTTGGACGGCATTTGTTTAGTCTATTGAGAATGCCTTCACAATAAAATCAGATGATTTCACATTTTATCGTGTAGCAGAGTATATTGCAGAGAATTCCTTTGTGAATTCTTACACTCTTCTACGATCCCATAAATATGATATGAACCAAGTCAGATAGGTGCGTTTATTTCTTCAGAATTTTGTGGGTTTAATCATGCCATTAGAAGGACGCTTTAATCAGTTAATTCTCTTCAGTTTTTATGCCTTTGGAGAAGTCATCTTGTATCCCGGGCTCATAATAGAATATATAAAATGTATCCCACCACTCATACCAACAAAGCACTTGATTCTGTTGGTATGACCTACTCTTAGGTCGAACTACACTTGAAGCGATACCCTTCAACGATTACGAATGATTACGGGTTTCATAATAAACTACTTGGAATTGGTCCAACCGGCACTAAAACTGCTTTTCAGGTAAAGGCTCATAATAAACTATTTGAAACGAGTCCCACCTGCTTAAAGTATGCTTCATGTGGCCTACAACTCAATATAGTTTTTCATTGTAGCAAGTCATTTTCTCGAAGATCATCAACGTGCTTTAAAACGATGACAATGAGTGCCTCGGTGAAGATCTTAAACGTATTTTAAATCTACCATGTCTTTCTTCACGTCAAGAAGCGATGAGATGCACTCAAATGCCCTCAAAAGGTCCTCCACTGAAATGATGTTGCCCAGTTAAATTATCTGATGTCTCGATTAGAGGTGAGAGAGAAAGTAAAAACCAACATAAAACAATCAGCCGACAGGGAGGACTTCATCCCCCCTGTTTTTTCGTTGTTTTCCTCACCGAAATGCAAACTAGAAATTCCACCCCAACCAACGCCAAGCACCGGAAGCGACCAATTCGAGCAGCGCGATCGGAGGATTATCATTTGCCGGTAAGGGGGGGGATAGGCCGTTACGCAATCTCGCAAATCTCGTGCACACGCATAAATTAGTCGTGCCCCGAAAAGTGGCCAAAGAGAGGAAACGGAGAAAATGCGCCGTCTGGGTGTGTTGGGGCGTTTGATATATTCGAGTTCGAGTTATGAGTTGATGGGCTTCTTCCTTCCGGCTTTTTAGCGGGCAAGTGCAATTAGCCAGCCGCCGGCGTTGTGAAAGTGACACTCGCAACCGGCAGGCGCCGAAAACTGGTGAAAAGGTCAAGCGAGTGAGCGAGGAGAAGTTTTTGATAATTAACGTTAATTTTTCGATGACTCTTATGGTGCTCGTGTACAACACACGGGTACCCAACCCGCCAAATCTCAGAAATGAATTAGATAATTTGAACTTCACCAATTTCTCCATGCAGAGTTTTCCGTTTTTTGAATTGTGTAATTTATTGTTCGGCGAATTAAATTACTTTTCCAACATTTTTCACACATTTGATTTTCTTTTACGCAACAGAAATCATCTGTTTGAGCTCTGTTTGCACATGTTTTGCACGACGGCAGCGACTTGCCTTTCGCCCAGTCTAAACTGGGGAATTGGGTCCAATTGACGCATTGTTCAGGTTCTAACCGCCGTAACCCGGGCGGCGGTGGCCCACTGGCTGGACAATCTTTACACCCGCGGCTACAGATAAAAGCACGCGTTTGGCTTTCGGTTCGGGGATGATGATGCTGTGCAAGCATCAATAAAACCTCGCTCCGTTGCCGACGACGGTCCGCAAGATGTTCCAATCATTATCGCCAATCTCAAACCCGCCTAATGTGGAGTTGCGCGACGATGAGCCGAAGGCCAGAGGAGGAAGTAGTAGGAAGAACCCGGGTGTGGCCCTCGTTACCGGCCGTCTCTTTGGCGTCTTGTCAACGTTCAATTAGTGCCTATTTATATTGATTATGGCCACAATTCGCCAATGCTTGGAGAGGGTTCTTGGGGGAAGAGGTTGAAGAATGACGCGTTCGCCACCATCTTCGATCGTCGTCATCAGCAGCATGAGACGAGCTACGTGAAGAGAAGCCCGGCTAATAAAGATGTTGCACGCACGGTACGGGACATATTGGAGGTAGAATTGCGATAGTCAAGTTGGGATAACCTCTAGCTCCTTTTGTGCTCCATAAAATACATTCCTTAATATTGGGAATCGGTGCAGGTGAGCCTCAAGAGTCCAAGATGCAGTACTCTGTTCTACGAAGAAGCTGCTAACGTGTGCGCCCCACCCAGGGCTTCGGGCAGGCTGCCAATCCTTGATTTTATATCCCCACATTTATATAACTCGTATCCCCAGCTCGTAGTCGTCGTCATCGTTTGCTCGTCGCTAGGATGCTGCACTTCTCCAGAGGGTACGATATGCAAATTTTTGCGGACAGACGCCCTCAATTTCTCATGTGTGTGTGTGGGTGTGAGTTGATACCACGGTGTCGTGTCCCACACAGTGTGAACCCCCTCCGGTCAACATATTCTGCTGCAGCCGGGCCGTTTTGGACGTGCTCCAGAATTATCTGTGTCAGACGACAATTTTCGGTGCTATTTGCACACTGGAAATTGTTTTTCTAGAACCAAGCAAATCAATAACGAATCGAATTTGGTTTGCTGGAGATAAGCAATAGCGGGAAGGGGACGACACGCCTACACACACAACATCCGAGCCCAATTTGAGGAGGATGATGGTATTTTCAATTTGTCAATTCGTCTGTGGGTGGTTGCGGTGAGTAAGTGTGTGTGTGCGTATCTAGAGTTATTCAATAAATGCATTTTATTGTGAGCTCATGAATTTATGGAGAAGCCTATATCGGTGGCCCAATCGCCTAGGTAATGTGGCGCTTACAAGTTTGAACATTATAAGCAATTTTTCTTTTTTTTTGGGGGGACTTTGGAGTTGGCAACCCTGGGACCATCACCGAGGTAAAAGCGCATCTAAACGTATCGTCCCACATTTTCCACGCCGATTCACACATTGGAGTTTTTTTTGTCGTTGTTGCAAAATTAAGACCGCAGTTTACCTCTCGTGCGTGACAATTCGCGTTCATTCCGGCGGGGTGGTACTTTTTGCCCAGAGAGTGACATCGTCGTTGCACCGTTGCTTTTGCAAAACATCCTGTCCGTCGTGATTACGCGCGAGCTGTCCTTCGACGAGCTCGGCAATCGGCAGATGATGCGCGCTTGGACGATTGAGATTACACGATTACATCCAGGCGTTCCGAACGTCGTCGCCATGCACGAACGCTGCCACGGAGTTCCCTCGAAAGCACATGCTTGTGTGTGTGTTATTAGGTGGTAAATTTGTCAAACTGAAAAACTGGCAGTTAAACCACCCCCTTATACACACCTGATTGACCAATAAAGAAGGGGTCACCATGCTGTGTCGTTTCATCCGGTTTTATGCGACTCGGTCTCTCTCGGCACGCGCCGGAAAATGCTAGTCGAGGAAAAATTCTCCTCCCTTTCCATCGTTGGCGCCACGGTTTCTGTGTTTGCTGAAACAGATTGCTGAGAAAATTACAATCATCATGTAGCAGTTTGTGTTTGGTGTGTGACCTCGGCAAAATCTTGGTGGGAGGGATGATGACGGCATTGCAAACAAAGTTCAGAGCTCCATGAAGCTCTCCTGCTCAGTTTTCCACGGTTTTGAGGAAAAATAAGAGGATTTCTGCCTCGTTACGATAATATATCTTTTAATGAGCCCCTAATATAATGAGCTTTTCCTGAGGCTTACGAGACTGGAGCTGGTTTATCAGCAACTCGCCTCCCAGTCATCTTGCTGTCGTCCGGCCGTCTTCCTGTGTAATTTTCTCTCCCTCACTTGCCTTCAATAAACGGATTGGAAAAGAAAATTTCGCTTCGCTTCGATAATGAAGAGTGTATACGCAATTACGTTACCACAGTGGTTGTTGGAAGGGCGCACCGCAAGAGGCCGACTCCTCCAGCTCTTTAGGGCTCTCGGCTGCGTGTGCCAACACACGTGTGTATTATGCAATCGGACCGGCGGCGGCATCCCTTTGCAAGAAGAACCCCCCCGTCCGTGCGATGATGGAGACCGCCACCAAGGTGTGTAAGAAGAGACACACAGGACAAGGAACACGCGGCAGTTCCCCGTAGTTGGCGGCAACAAACGCGGCTGTGTTACGTAAAAATACCGCGACCGACCGTCTGTGAAAATGTGTTGCACAGCTAATTGTGAGAGGAAATTTATAATTTAATAGACCGTCGTGTGATGTATTTATCAGATGATTTATGACATGAGGAAGAGAGCTTTGCAATTTAACATTCCGGATGGGAATGCTTCTAAACAAAGAGGTTAGCTAAGCTAAAGATTAGCTAAATTGCCTGTCGATATATGAGCCTTGTGCGATTGAACTGTGTGACTGTGAGGAGCTTTCGATTAATTTTGCTAATGGTTAGTCACTTTATTGGGGAAGTATCTGGCAGAATATTTGGATTAGGAGAGTAGGGTTTTGGAGATACACCAAGCAAACCAATAACGAATCGAATTTGGCTTGCTGGAGATAACCAATAGCGGGAAGGGGACGACACGCCTACACACACAACATCCGGGCCCAATTTGAGGAGGATGATGGTATTTTCAATTTGTCAATTCGTCTGTGGGTGGTTGCGGTGAGTAAGTGTGTGTGTGCGTATCTAGAGTTATTCAATAAATGCATCTTATTGTGAGCTCATGAATTTATAGAGAAGCCTATCTGGCAGAATATTTGGATTAGGAGAGTAGGGTTTTGGAGATACACTTAAAAATTCCATGCTGTTAAACATGGATTTAAACCTGGCCGCGTTATCTCGAGACAGAAGTGCCCAGAGCGAGGCTGAGAATTGGAGAACCACTTCGCTTCAGAAAAAACCCTGAAGACTCCCGTCTTTTTAGAGGCGTTTAGTGCGCGTGTTTTATTGGTCCGTTGGTTTTATGTCTTTTCTTTATCCTGTGGCCATCAAAACGCTTGCCTTTATTGACAATTTTCCAGCGCGACCCTCGGCTTCAAAGTTCCTATAGGAAGAGATGAGCGAACACTACCATGGAGACAGCATGTCCGGCTGCTGGTGGACGGTACCATCGACGTGAGAATATGGGTCAACTTTGCCGTTCAGAAAAAAAAGTGCCACGCGTGTGTCACCAAGCCTTACGCACTTATCGCCGCTTCCCAACACCACACTGTTCACACCCGAACTCTCCCCCTCCGTATACACAAAACGTCAGATGAGTGCGCTCGCAACGGATGACGAATCACAGATGGCCTTCAGAGCAACGGCGTGTTGGTAGCAACTCTAGGAAAACAGCATGAATAATAATAAATCCGAAGTCCCAGATACAGGAGCAGTGGTAGTAGCAGTACCGAGCGAAGAAAACCTTCCAAAGAAAAACCGATTCGATTTTTTTCCGAAAGACCGGAACCGAAACTTTCCGGTTCCGACATCCTGGCACCAGTAGTGTGCATTTGATTTGTGTGTGTGTGCGATGAAACAACGAATTGGTGTTCCGGGAACAACGTTGGCCCACCAACATTCATTCCCTGACGCGGGCAAGGAGACCTTAAAGCGTTTGCATGATGTCTCCCAACCCCCACCCCGAAAAGGAATTTCCTATTTTGATCAACATGCAACATGGTGTGCCGGGGGTCGTTTGCTTGTCACGGGCAAGAATTATAGAACTAATGGAGGGTATTCCAACGAAAAGAGGCGTACATTTAAATACAAAATGTTGTAGTGCTGTGTGGTGTTTTAGGTCTTTTCTACTGCCCCCGTAATGCCGCAGGAAAAGCAATTAGTGTTGGCGACCGTTTGTTCAGGCGGCACAGTTAGTTCCATAATTCCTCACCAAAGTCCTTAGGCTTTGAGGGAGAGCGAGAGAGAGAGAGAGAGGGAATGACGGGGCTCGAGTTCTGGTCACGGAAAGCGAAACTGAGGTTTTTACACCATACAACCTGTGTCATAGCGAGTCCCGAACCATAACCCGGAACCAGGCAACAGTAGCCTGCTCTCAGTTACTACCCCGCCCAGTAGTTGACGAAGGAGAAATCGATTTGCAAAACCGCGAAAACCTTCAAGCCTGTGCTGGGTGTTGTGCCGTCTACCTACTGCACAATGCCATTTTCCCACCGTCCGCATAATGGGATTACAGGTTGTTGATTATTGGGAACAACCAGATACCATCACACACCTCATTAGCTATCCGGAGGTCACGACACGGGGAGAATGGAAACCTTTCCAGCAGTAAGTCGGCCCACTTAGAAGTTACATGTTCCGGTGGAGCGTAAGGGAGCCTACTACTTGCAGGTGTATGAGGAAGGCTGACGTCAATATGACTTGATGCATCTTATCCGGAGTTAGGAATAGAAGTTCTGGATGGGCACGAGTAGTTGAAGTTGGAACAGCTAAAGGTTTTTAGGAGAATGTCTATTCTGATCAGAACTCTGACAGGTCTGAGCTCCAATAACCTAGGCTATAGTGTCTAGGTAAAAGGAAGCCTGACGTCAATATGACTTAATGTATCTTATCCGGAGTTTAGATTTGAAGTTCTGGATGTTCACGAGCTATTGAAGTTGGAAAAGCTAAAGTTTTGGAGAGTATTGGCAAGTTGGTCTAAGCTCCAGAAACCTAGACTCTAATATCTAGGTAATATGGTGTCCAAGTGGACAACTGATATGTCCGTATATATCATGAGAAGTTCAAAAGACAGCATGACCTGTGAGAACGCGTCTCCAATTTCTCGAATACGTCATTCCAAATTATGGATTCGCACACAGAAATGATTTATATCAAATGTTACCAAGTGTGAGTTAATTATCGCCTCCATATCCACATCCAGTTGCACGTCTATCGAGAATAAAGGTCGAATGCAAGTCAACAATAACAACAAAAAAAAAGGAACTGATACAATGTGAAGAAGTTGAACGAGACGAAACGTCGTAAACAGTGAAGGTTATTTATTGGACGAGCAAATAACCCCTCAATCCGTTCACTTAACTTTGAGATTCAGCGTTCCTGGCGCTCACATCATTGTATCTTTACTTGACGGATTATATATTGTGTAAACCCCGGACTGGTTTGCGCATCAAAAAACCTGCTGCATGAAAATTAATGCCCAAAGCAAATATAGCCATATGTGCCACGTGCCTCACACAAGTCTCTCCAGGTCGGGTGGGGTGTACCAATGAGGAACTCATTAATGCACCTCGCACCGCATCGAATGCACTGTGGAGGAGAACGTTAATTGAGCGGAGGCTCACATTTGCGGCATGTGTGTGTGTGTGTGTGGCTATACTGTAGTTAAATCGAACCTCCTCCACGCCACTATCGGGTACTATCGGTCGAATAGCTGGACGAGAGTCAGAAAAAAGAAACAGGTTCGCGGTAAATTAATTACCCATACCGTCCCCGATTGCTTTATTTGCATTTTAACTAGAGTATGTATGGCTCACTAGTCGTGTTTCGTGCAGAAGGTGCGTTTCAAATATTTACTATCTTCACTGCTGTACCTATTTGGTATTTTCTTTCCTTTCGGGTGACCCGCCCGACACAACTAAAAGTGACTCTTAGTTGCAGCGTGGGCCACAGAAACTCAATTAAGCGGTACCAATTTAACACTGATGTGGTTGGTTGCATGTGATAAAATCGCTTGCGGTTCGTTCTTGAGACCGAATCCATCGTTGCATTGCGCATTTCAAGGACACAGCGTGACAATCGATGCTGATGACTGCAGTTTGCGCGCTGGGGGGTTTCTTCTTCTACTTCGGTCCGCAGCAAGTAAGGGAATGCTGACTCACCGCGCTTGTTACTGGCAACCTTGAACGCGACCGAGGTGTGTCGGTGCCGCTGTGTACCTCGTACCAGGGAGGATCTCGCAAATCAAAAGTTCCAGCCGACTTCTGCGAGATGATGCACCATCAAAACTCTATTCCCTTGCCGGGGAATCTAATTAGCATAAGATTAGCAACGGTTCCGATTACCGTGCTTTCGGAACGATACGACCTGGAAAAGTGTGCCAACTTCTCACAATATTGCACTTTGATTGATGTGTGTGTGTGTCGTGTGGGTTGTCGTCGTCACGCTAGAGTTTCCTCGATGCGTACAGCGTTTCCGATATGCATGCGGGCTTATGGGCAAGTCATCATAAACGGGGAGGCATATGTTGCTGGATGGGTTGGTTGTGGGCCACATAAATATGTGTCACACACATAATCTCTTTGCATCGTTTGGCCCGGCACTGCGGGCTTGGCTCGTGTTCCGCATTCGAAGGTCACCGGAGATACCACCACCACCACCACCACCGCGGCAGTATCGGTCCCGTTTGTTCCAGCACACAGACGCTTGCTAATGAGCCATGTTTTGGTTTCCGTTGCTATAAAGTTGCTGCACTCTTTCGGGTGTTTCCCTTCGTGACCTTTGGCGTTGGGGATTTGGACCCGACCTGATTGGTGTGACCTTTACCGATCTCTGGGTGTTTTATAAAAATCGCTCTTAGCTGGACTAGCGTTAATAATATTCAAAGCGAACCGATGCATCATTAAAAAAAAAGGTGTATTTAAAAGGCAATCCACAAGCGATCTAACGGAGTTAAAACGCAACCCCAGCTAGGTCCATTTTGAGGTCCCGCCACTGCCTATCCGGCGGGGTTTCTGGAAATTAACATGTAACCACACGCCATTTACGCACACGCAAGCTCCCGTGCGACGAGCTAATGAAGCTGGCGTCAAATCGAGAGCTCCACAATTTTCCAACACCATCAAGGGCACACATTTAGCGACACACGTTTCTTGATCAATTACTAAGAAAGGCGGGGTTGGTACGCGGGACTCCGACCCATTAATCGTCAAAAAAAAAGAGCGAGAGACCCAAGAGAAATTCAGTTGGCGAATGATGGGTTATCGGTGAAGAAATCTGAAGGTAAAGGGGATATTTTCTGTAACAAATGATGCTAAGGGAAAATGTTTCTATTAAAAGTTTTCTTGACGTCGTTTATCGATTAGCGAAAAAAGGCTGGGAAAGCTACTTTTTCTAAAAAATCTGCTAAAATCCAAATCAATATGTCACCAACCTAGGCTATATCCACTATGTCCCATTGGGGAATTCGTATGGGTTGGCCAGAGGTTTAGCATGAGGTCAGCATTTGTTGGTTGTAATCATTAGCAACACACAGCACGGCAGATGGCTTCGAGACACCGTTGGGAATAGTGCATTTTCGTTGTGGTGTGGCGTTGCCCCATGAATTCCCTGGAGAGGTTGGAGGTCAATGAATTCTGATGGCTCGCCTAAACGTACCTTAATACTGAGAATATAGGCGTTGTTTTTAAAAGCTTGCTAAATTAAACTAAAAATCTTGCCAAATAAATATTGCCGATTACCTCGAACAAGCCTTGTCCATCCTGTGAGCGCCTGGTAGTATGTAATTTTTTTTTTATTCCCATCTAAAGTTTGATGAAGCTCAGCCATACATTTTTGGCATATTCTCAAAACACCCAACCATGAAAATGGGATCCTTAAAAAAACCAAGGTTGCATACTTACGGGCGCAGTGTGTGTATCCAAGTTACGCTTCATATAAGAGGAAAGTGATGTTGTTTTTTGGCGCGTCGCTGCTGTTGTTTTGCTTTCCGCTTGTACAAGGACATCAAGATATTCTTGTGGGTGATTGAGATTATTAAAAAAAAAAATACCGCAGCTCACGGACTAATCCACCCACCAGAACTCTCTGGTGGTGCCCCACCGAATATGTCCTCGGAGAGCCTTACAAATCCGCCTAAAAGAATCAACGCGCTGGGTAAAAACCCTGCTTACCGTCTGTTAGATCTTGGCAACAAAACCGACCATTTTTCCCTTTCCTTGTTTAGATACGGACTTCGCTCGTTCGAGTTTCTTCCCCATCTTCAGTTCCTTATGATGCAATCCCTTTGGGCTCGCTGGCGTCTGCTCTCCGAATGGAGGCTCACGCAACAGCGGCAGCATCTGGACGTAAATATGGCTTAGCAACGGTCATGCAGCGGTTGATTGGATGTCTCTCCCACTCCTTCTTCTCCAGCCACGCTCGTTGTGAAACGTTCGCCCTACGGTTTCACCTACAACCGAAACCACCATTTTTGGCTTTGGTACGCGGTATGCGTTGGAGCATTTCTGGAATCCGTACAAACATCATCGCACACACGCATTAATTTAGGTTGACGGTGGTGCGCCCGAGTTTATTACGTGAGTGGCTGGCGAAGGCTTCTCAGCAGTGGCGTAGTAGAACGAGTTGAAGCGAATTTTGATGCACACACAGATCTTCAACTCCATGCAAACACATTCATTCACAGCCGAAAGGAAGAACGAAAACAACTTGTAAAGATGTGTCGCTACTACGACTGGAAGGAGGATGTCGGTAGGCAGGTGATCGTCAGTGACACCATCGCAAGAAGGTGCAGAAATAGAGGGGACAGCTAGAACCTGTTCGACAGGTTTTTATTCTCATGGCGAAGCGTTGGGAAAGGGAGGCCTATTTGTGTGGATGTGGAATTGGTGGTTGAATTTCATGTAGAAGAAGGCGTCCTTACCGCACCACGATTAGCGGTCCGCCATTTCCTTTTTTTTGCGCTAGCATTCCTCGCACAAGCACTAGACAGTTGTTTGTTGCAACTAGGAGGAAAATAAATAAATATATCTTGCCCCGTAATACACACACACCCGCGTGCGTTCCCACCAAAGCGATCGAACGTTTGTGACCTTGTGGGGGCGCAGCTGCTCCACAATGGTGGAGACACCGCAAATGTGAAGTGTTGTCCGACAGGTTATGGTTGGTGTTGCTATTTGGTACCATTTCTTGAAGGCTCACGGGACCTAGGCTGGAAGGTTGGAAGCCGGTTCACTGCTACTAATCGGTGTGTGAGGGGTGCGGTTTTTGGACGACTTTTTGAGACCAGGTCAGCTGCCATGTTGTCCACAGGTGGTGATGCAGAGACTGTCCATAAAAAAGAAGGCCACAACAGAGAAGGTATCGACGATCGATTGATCGTTGCACCAGGTAGGATTCTGGAGCTGGAGATCACCCTCTCGAACGGTATACGAATGACTAGGATCACTGAGAGAGTGAAATTTCTTTTATCGTCGAAGGTGTCTAGAGAGCCTAAGAGCGCGCCAAACACCTGATTGAAGCCTACAATAGATTAAGACATTACAGATTTTCACCGGTGCCCTGCCTTGACCAACCAACACCTTCGAAGTCATTACGCGCGCTCAACCTGTCAGCTGTATTAATCAATCTCCATCCAACCCCCTTTTGTTCCAGTTCACTTCCTACAATATCTCGGACAGGGGCTTTTATCTGATCCGTCCGTTGTAATTTCATCAGCTGTGCCAACCGGTGGCACACACCAGGTTGTTGTTGTTTTCACTGCTTTATCTTTCTCTCTCTCTCTCTCTCTCTCTCTCTCTCTCTCTCTGTCTCTCTTGGAGGCCAGCATACAACCAATCAACTTTCCCTTCCTGCAACTCTTCGATGCACCTCAGCGAGAACCGTTGCGCGCTCGCTCGTTAATGGCGGTGAACCAGCGCCGCGCGCATTCACTTAGTGGATAAGCTTTTCACGTCTTACACGCTGCAGCCATAATGGCACTGTTGTGTGTGTGTGTCTCCGCATGTTTATGGTGAGCTGGCGTAGACATTGCCATTGTTTTGTGCGGGTGAAGATCGATGTCCATAAAGCTACACACCCGCGGTCGGTCACCACGGCTAACCCAACGCTTACGATCGATCCGGGCGATCAGTTGAGGTTCTGTTGGGGTGGATGGGAAGCGGGACTTCAACTCCATCTTTGGAACCGCCCCGCTACCTGACACAGCGTATGGTGAGGAGAAGAAGCTTTTTGGAGCTTTAAGAACCTGAAGACCTCATGATGTCATCGGCAGTCGTTGGTGGGCTACCACTACCAACAGAAGACATGCACACCATCACACACGACTACTACTTAATTATCTGTTTGATACGTGTTTGAGGTTAACGTCGACCGGGGTTTGGATAGAAAGTTTCCCGCGAGCGATGGAATCAAAAATCTGTGCCAACACTGCTGAACTCCGCGTTTGTATCCCCGGGAATTGAGGTTCCTTCAGCGTGTGTGTGTGCGTGCAAAGAAGAGAAAGTTAGACTCTGGCAAGATGGAAAAGTTCGATTTGCACACGCGGAACCTCGGGGAACCATCCTCAGCAATTGTTGTGTTTAACTGAAGTTGGTTGGGTGTGGTGTGGCACTTGTACTGAGACTTTGCCTTTAAACTCTCGCAAAGTTGATTCCACCGTGCTCCACTTTTCGCTCAACGGTGTTCCGACGCAACTTGTGCGTCTAATCAATCGTGTATGGGAAAATGCCTCCAGCCTCTGGTCTGGCAAAGGTCATGCATCAACTGTGGAGCAATCGAATGGGAGGGAAAGAAAATAACGTCTAATGAGGCGTGTAGTATTGTAGTTGCTTGGTTCTGTGGGAAGCATTCCCACCCGGGGAATTAATTTTTATAGGACACACAACCCCCGGACTCCCGTCCTAATACATTACAGACGTTTTCGCTTAACGCTTTATTGATTTCGTTTAGGTCCTAACCTTTTCTTCCCAAAATTTTTTCTTTCGATTTGCGGACCAAACTTTCCATGTACCAATAATGTGTACAAGACCAAGGGACCACGCTTAAAATTCTTATCCACAGCTTGCTCCATTTTGGCAACCGTAATAAAGAACAACATAACTCTCGCTGCCCCAACTTTCCTCGGCGCGCAAGTTCTCGTCGTCGAGAATAAGATCCCTTACCAATAAAGTCCTTGCTTCCAGACTACGAAATTGTCGTCCGCCCGGTCCCGTTGTTGTCACATTAGTTTTGGCAAGAGTTTTCAATCATACCTCCCGCGTTGCTTCCTTCCCCCTTACCATTGGTACTGCTCCGAACCAGCTTTGTAGGCCGAAATTCTTTGTTGCGTGACCATGGAAAAAGCCTCCCAGGAAAAAAAAAAACTTTGTGCGTGTCTCGGAGAACGAGAAGTGTTGTGTGCTACAAAACGGTTCCATTTCAAACCGGCTGAGAAAAACGTGGGCCTGTAAAGCGACAACATCTGATGCCTTTTTTTCGTATCTGGGAATAAATTGAAGAAGAACGTCTAATAAAAATTCTAAACATGACATCCTGCTCGCGTGTAAGTGAGCACGAACATCTCTGAAGAAGATGCTTCGTCTAATTCTCCATCACGAGAAGTTTTTGCTGATGAGATATGGTGCAGTTGCAGGGACACAAAAAATCAATGAAATCAGTCATGCTCCGATGCCGATGCTGAGAGGGCCATTGGTGCATTGCGCCGTATCCTTTCCGTTTGAAATCCGTTTTTAACCCTCCCCGAATGCGGAAGTGACGACGTACAATGCATGAAGAAAGAGAGCACGGGAGAGAGAGAGAGAGACCGAGTGAAGACAATAATTATGTTTGGTTTGGTCCTTTTTTATTGTGAGTGAGTAGAGCGATTTTCCCATCATTCTTGGTTGTTGGATTTCTGGCGATCCCTTTCTGTAACTGCGAAGTGTTTTCCTTACCTGGAGGAACTGAAACTTGAAACTTTTCCGGATGCGTTAGAATATAATCAACATAAATAGGAGTTGCGCAATTTCCGATTGGTATTGTGTGAAAGAGGAGCTGTTTTTTTAAATATCCTTTTTTGTTACGTGTGAAAATATACAGGAAATACAAAAGCGGACGAAAGTGAACAACGCCTTACAATAGACGCAAACCGGAACCGGTAGTCAGTGTGCACAGTGCCACATTTGAAAGCATGTGAAGGTGCATGTGAATAGCAACGAAGTAAACTGAAGCGAAGTGATCTAGTAGACATATCTAGTGTAGCATATAAAGCAAACATCGATAACAAGAGAAAAAAAAAACAAGTGTACGTAGTGAATGAGTAGACCAAAATATCGACAACGATAAGTAGCCGAACTAGTGCGATCCGATTAGAGTGTCCCTGTCTCCAGAACCGATGTGCCTGAAGTGCCGCGCCTGATGACGCTATGTGCGAGGTCGCGACCCTGACCGACAGCAAACAGCAGCAACCATCGTCGTCGTCACCGTTACTACTAGTCGGCATCATGGGACAAACATCGTCCTCCGGGACGGCGGCCAGCAACAACAACAACAACAACAGCCATCATCTTCAGCATGGCGTCGCGAGTCGCAATGGGAAGAAGATGTACCATCGGCACAGTTCGGTTCAACCGGCGCTCGCAAGCATTCGGCTGCTGAAGAAGGAAAATTCGCTCACGGTGGGCGGAAGTGGTACGAAGCGGGATGCGGCAGTTCTGCTGCAGAAGGCACGCACCGAAAGTCGCAACATGGATCAGTATGGGCTGCTGTTGGCGAATGGTGCTGCAACGGGGACGAATGGGACGGCGGCAGCAGCAGGAGCGGCGGTTGCAGCACCCTCCTGCCCGATCGAAGCAACGACGGCAAGCAACGAACTGACGGCGCTACTCTCGTCGGGCAGTGCGGCTGATGTGGACCGCTCGGCAACGTCGGTCGCAGGTAATGGAGCTAGTAGCCGGGAGTTTTTCAAATCCGGAGATGATACGTATCATCGGACGGACTGTTGCTACTACCGTACGATGGACAATGGCTATCATAAGCTGCCCTCCGATTCGTACCATAAAACGACCGAAGGATGTTACGTGAAGATGACGGACGGTAGCTTCCGGCGGCTGGACTACACACCCGGCAGTGCAACGGACGGGGAAGAGGATGTGCCGGCAGCTACGACGCCTGCTGCTCCGGTCCAGTACCGTGTCCGCAATCCGATGTTGAAGTTTCTCAAACGCTCAAAGTCACATACACCCGCCACGATAGCACAGCTGCAGAAGGAGAAGGAGCAGCGCGATCGCAAGACGGTGCAGCAGCAGCACCGACTCAGCACGATCCAGGCGACGGATGCTGGGGATGCGGGTCGGCTGCAGGCCGCAGTTGCTGCGGCCGCCCTTCTGCAGCACGCCAACCACCACCATCAGAAATCTGTGCCAACTTCCGGACCGCTGCTCGCGTCAGCCACGCAACCGGTGCTGACCAATGCCCAGTCGGGCCAGCAGTCACAGCAGCATTCCCATTCGCATCAGCACCATTCGCATCATCACCATCACCATCATCACAACCACGCGCACCCACCGTCTGCGTCATCGATCGTGGAGCAGCAGCAGCAGCAGCAGGCTCCGAGCAGCAATGTTGTTGTCCAAGCCAAGCAGGCCGGAGTGGCGGTACCGAATCATCAGAATCGACGCGTCATGGTGACGATGATCGATGGTGGGCTGCCGGTGGTGGCTAAGAGTAAGCCGATCCACGACAAACCGAAGAGTGCCAAAGCCCGCGTCCAGGAGGTGAAAAGGGATAAGGTAAATAATGACGCGTAAACAACGTACATCGACGAGGGTTTTTTTTTTTCTTCGGTGGGAAATTTGGACGAGAAAAGAGCGTCACTGGGGCGCGAATATTTCGGAGCGAATGAGTCTCATGTTTGTCCAGCAAATTGAATATCAATTTCGTGTGAAACGGTGGGTAAATTTGGATGTTGTGGACGGATGGAGCTCCAGGTCTTCTCGGGGGGGATGGTCATGACTACGGATCAGATGTCATGCTACCATCATCGGCCTCCGTCTCTGATTCGGAGAAGAAATTAACGATTCATTTTCCCTTGTCCCAGCTGCTGCACTTGAGCCCCGGGGGGAATTCGGGGATCCTAGCAGCTCAAATTTCAGGGTATAACATTGCAAATTTCGGGAAGCTTGTATCTTGTGTTAAAACTTCCATTATCTTTCTGGGCGCCATCCATCTTTCGGATTAGGATGAATAATAATAGAAGCATTCATTAATAGCGATCTATCCGGGGTCTGTTTTAAGTGTGGATTAAAGCGGATATCTCAAACCGGCGACGCATTAACGATAAATACTGTTCCTAAAAAGGAAAAGCCATAGAATCTTGTAATGATGCTCCTAAAAACAGGTTCGACGCTCTTGACGTAACTCATATTAAGTCTAAATATTGTTCCTTAAATGGACAAACACCTCCGGCGTTCGTACTAATGATATAGTTTATGCGACAATTGCGTATACTGCCTTCTCAACACACATACATTAGCCGTAAGTGAATTAAATTGACCTTGAAGTTAGGCTGCGGAATCGGAACTTGACGCTCCCCGCAGTCCAACAAACCACAAGGGTGTTTGGAGCAATCTGACAGAAAAGGAGAGTGATTACGTTACTGCAGTGACTAATGTCGTTGGCAGAGCCTAAACAAACTGGCTTCCCCTTGCTGGACCTTTTAAGGGATGTAGCGCGTTTCCAGCTTGTTATCTACTTTCCGAGCTCACTGGTCGCCGCTGCTCAGGTCGGTTCTGTGACGTGACGTTGGCGAGCTGAGCTTGTGCGCGCTGGTAAACGCGTGTGCGACAATTGATTTTTATCGCTCGATCGCGCGACGAGACACATTCACTGCCACGAGATGACAGCGAACAGCCTGGTTGAATGTGTGTGTGTGTTGAGTGTTAATTTTTGGAGCGTTTGGGGGGGTGTTGACCATTATCGATTCAGGCAGGTATCACTCACATACGCGCCCGTACTTCGACGAGTTGCGCCGCAGTACCTCACCACTTTCAAATGGGTTGACGGAGCACACTTGAGCACACACAAAACCACCCGCTGTGTGTCTGTGGCGATAAGGCGATAACGAGCATACAAACGCGCATACACGCTCTGGCTGGTGGAAAAAAAAATGGAGCTTTTCCAACTTTCCCATCGAGTGGTAAAGGTTTTCTAATGCCCACATTTTTCTCGCCTCCACCATGTTTGTGGTGCGTGCGTACGTACCGTGTGGGGCGGCTCGCGCACAGTAAGTGTGTTGTACCCCGATAGGTGTGTGTGTTTGGTCTTTAGTGGTCTGCAACAAGTCTGCGGTTTTGGAGCGTCAGTAGAGGTTGACGTTCCTGCTCCATCGCACCTTGTTTCCGTCACAGGTGCACAACAGGGCCTAGCGGACTTGCGGTCGATACGACGACTGCAGCTACACTCTGCTGCTGGCAACCAACCGAAAATAGAGCGAAGCTAGCTGCTGGTCGGTTCTCTGGGGGGGTAAAACGTCAAAACGTTTTCAGACAAAATCGACCATTATCGGTTTCTTCGCCGTCGTTACCGGAAGAAAGGTGCACCGAGATCTTTTGCTTGCTCTTGCCCGGCCGTGTGTGTGTTGCTAAGTGTCGCTAAGTGTCGCCATCCCTCGTCGCACGCAGATTGCTCGTGGTGGCAGTAGAAAAATGATGGTCCCCCGTATGTGTTTGTGTGTATTTTTGTATGTTGATGAGCTCATGTGTGCGCTTCGTTTCATTTATTTTTTCTTGCCTCTCCCGAGGTGTATGTAGTTATTGTTGTTGGATCGCGTAACAAACGATCTCGCCCGGCGCACAACACGCAAACCAGTGTGTAGCCGCCAGTGACGGACGCGGGTTTGACGCTCCTGGCCTGCTGTCGGCCATGTGTGTGTTTCTCTGCCTTGAAACGTGCAGTTTTCAACAACAGACTTTCCCGTACCTTCCATTTTTCCAACCCTCACAACATCGTCACATGACGGTTCTGCACCCCGGCCCGGAGAGCTACTCGAGATCAGTGCTACTCGCTTGCGCTCCTCTATCTCCGAGGTATCTCCACCTATACGCGCGTAGGTGTGGTAGACCCCCCCAATCGACGGGGAAGGGAAGGCCAACATCTTTCCCACCCAGCACACTCAGGTGGACCTGCACATGCGGACGGAGAGAGGGCTTAAATGTCGCTCGGTTTAGCGAATACTAATCATCATCATTTGCCCGTTGGAAACGGCTGTTCCCAATCTCCCGCAAAACGAATCCATCTACGTCCTCTCCGGTTCGTGAAAACTACGTTATCTTCCAAAACTGGTGGTGACAGTACGCCGAGATAAGATTACCTTGTCGAGCCCGAGGGCACCCAAGGCGTCAGTGCGCGAAAGAGGGCGCTACTGTCACTGCTATAGCTGTGTTTGCGTCCATGTTCCGCCCAGGTGGGCTCTCAAAAATTGTGTCCATGTGTTTGTACTGCTGCGTGTGTGTGATCGTTCATGTATGTTAGAGGCTTTGCCCGTGCAACACCCCATATTGCCAAGTGTTTTGTGTTTGTCCACGACCGAGTGTCCACATTGTGTACGCGGGAGAGTGCGCGCTCGCGCCAGTTCTATCGGTGTTGGAAACAGTCAGTGACGGGTCCGGGTCCGGGACGGCTGCCAGGTTTTTGGGCTTCGATATGGAATCATTCCGGTGAAGGTTACGAACATCAGCTTGCATCTCTTCGCTTCCTAACGCAGCATCAAATGTGACATCCATCTCTATCATCTACCTCTTGCAGTTGTGAGCGAATGTAGGAGCATAACCATTGCAGCTATCCGACGACGACGACGAACACAAAGCTGAGAACGTTTGCCACACGCTTGTCGAGAAGATACGAAAAGGAGAATATCTTCTGCGTGGCTGTATACGTGTGTGTGTGTGTGTGTGATTGCAATCAATGAGTCAGCTACAACTGTGTCTGACGGGCTTGCTGACTGACTAACAGACGCGGCTGGCTAGTTGACTGGCAGTCCCCTGTATATGTGTGGTAGTAACCCCTGATGTTCCCTGCTAACAGCTGAACTGATAAGAAAGCTGATTCGCGGGACTCTTTCGTCGCATTCGGAAGTGAAGCGGAGCAGCAGTTGTGAATTGGTGCCGTTGTTCGGCACTCGCTGCAGCTTTCCGTTTCGCGCATCCGGCCAAACGGAGCAACCTGCAGTTGTAGAGTGTGTATCGTCTTCCTTTCCGGCAGAGGGTAGATTGTGCGTGTGTTTGTGTGTGTGTGTGTGTGTATATAGGAGGTGCCAACGCTCACCATGAGTGCTTCGAAAGAGTTCGAACGGAACGAGGCGATACGCAAGAGCATACGGTTGAAGGCTCCGGTCAAGATGGAGGTGGCAGCCACCGCGACCACCACCACCACCACCACCACCACATCACCAGCCCCATCATCCATCACATCGCCCACCGGGACCAGACGTCCG
Organism: Anopheles stephensi; assembly: GCF_013141755.1. Classification (NCBI taxonomy): domain Eukaryota; kingdom Metazoa; phylum Arthropoda; class Insecta; order Diptera; family Culicidae; genus Anopheles; species Anopheles stephensi. The sequence goes on along the minus strand of NC_050202.1, from coordinate 11,143,739 downwards.
GTGTCGCTGATGGCCTCGCCGTTACCGTTGCCACGCACCGCAACACTCGGTGTACGCGAGCGCAACCTACGCAACGAGCTGGACACCACCACGCACCAACGTCACCTGCAGCGGCCTCCACTCGCAACGAAACCGATACCACCCTCCGTTATGGCCAGAGATCGGCTCGAGATACGCGACGGCTATGCACTGAAGCTAAGCGATATTACTCGCGCCGAACCGCCCGGGAAGGTTGCAGGAAATGGAGGATCAACAACGGAGCAGCAGCAGGAACCGCCTATCGTCACGGATGAGGCTGTCGATGTGCAATCACTTTCGGTGCTGCAGACACTGGAGCGCCAGATCAACACGATGGAGTTCGATGAGCGGATGAAGCAGCGGCGCGATCTGTTGCTGCAGCCACCCGGATCGCCCGGCTCACCGATCATGAACTCATCGAGAATGGTCGCCCGCCGAAAGGATCAAAGACCGGTTCATTACGGCGAATTGCCCAGTCTGCTTAACACCGGCATCAGTGATGTAGCTACCGGCAATGGGTTGGGATATTTGGAGCGTGGGGACAGTGGCGTTGTCAACGATGATAGTGACGATGATCTGGCCAATGCTAGACAGAACGCGTTCAAGCGCGGTGAGGAAGGTCGCAGCTCCACCGGCGGAGCTACCGGGTACAGCAAGAAGCCCAAAGCGACTCGCATCATCAATCGAACCGTTTCGGACACGAAGAATGCTGAGGCAGCTGTCAAAACGATTCGCCTGAAGAAGCTCGCACCGAAACCTCCGGTCGTGGTAGCTTTAAAGCCATCGGCAACGGCCACGACGGCACCGCCGCCATCTTCCGCTGCCACTGACAAAGGAAAGATTGGCTTGGTGGCTGGAGCTGGCCGTGGCAGTACGGCAACAGGATCATCCTCGGCGACTGGCAGCACTTCCACCACCTCCTCCTCGATGGGTAGCGGTGGAACGACGACGGTACCGGGTCAACCGGTTACCAGCAGCGCTACCAGCAAACCTTCGCCCATCACGACCGAGAAGAAGATAAGTGCGGAAGTCCTGAAACAGTTCGCTGCCCAAACACAAAAAGTACAGGTAACAGTCACCACGACGCTTCAAAGGATGGCCACGTTGGTGCCGTGACCAGGATGCGACGGAATAGTCGATGTGCACGCGCACAGTCGGGTGAATGGTGTGGGGTGAATATCGTGAAGAAATTCCACGAGTGTTTTATGGTCTACGACCCTTTGGAAGTGGGTATCTCCCGGTTGCTGTAGAGGGCCTCTCCTCTACATAGCAGCCAGAATTAGTTGAAGTGTTTGCGTACTTTTGTAGTCTATTTTCGGTACTGCAGCTATTCCAACATGCAGGAGGAGTAGAATGTACTATCTGCTCGGTATCAAAAGTTTTCCATTGACTTTGTGTCCGTGTGTGCGACATGTGAAACACAAACAGAGCGACCGACATCTTTATATAGATTGTCCCCGTAAGGTGTTAGTCTGGTTGGGTGTTGGCCCTGCCCGGTTTGCTGCCATTTGCCGCTACTATCTTGCTTATCGTGTGCTGCTTGATGTCGCTAGCGCGGCAACACCAACCGATAAGATAAGTGGCAATTGCGCGACCAAATGCCATCATCCTCTCACGTTGACGGTCTGGCAAACGGTGTGGTGAACTACACATGCACTTTACTCCGGGATGAAGACATTTGCTGCTGCTGCGTGGGGCATTAGCATTATTTCGCCATCTTTAACTGTGCGCGTGGAAACTTTTCCACAACTTTTTCTACCTTAAAAGCGCAACACGATTGGCAGAACTTCTGACGCTTCTTGCCTACGAGGACCTGCTAGGTAAATGGCCAAAGGTCAGCCTATACTCGTGCTGGTCTGTGGGAGCCGTGGAGAAACTTTAACTCACGGTTGGATCGACCAGCAATAAAAGGGAAACCTCACCATCAGCCTCAAGATATCACGCCCGGGTGATTGAAAGGGCTCTCTCTCTCTCTCTGAGGCTGCTGATAGGTGGAGGATTTTCGTGATCGATCACTCAACTTCCCCGAGAGAGGGGTTCGCGTTCATTTCCGGACTCTCCTCCCCGTACCCCAGGAGGAGGACCTTGAGAAAATGAAAGGAAAACAGCACGTCGATGAAAGCACACCCGGGAACAGCAGTTTTTCTTCGTTTGCACGATAATTGAATTGGTGCACGATGTGTGAAAGAGTTTCCAGTACAGGACAAGCATCATCCCGCGTTATGCCGATGTGCGGATGACGGAGAATTGCTGTGTTTGTTGCTGCGCTGAAGAAGTTTTTCCTGCAGACTGAGAAAAGCGCCCAGACGTGTGTGGGTTTCTTGTTGCTTGTCGGTGGGGAAGCAAGCAGGCAAGTTTTCCACCGGTGGAAATGATTACTCACCTGAGCACCTGAGCCTCGCCAGAACGATCCTTTGTTGTTCATTTTGCTGGCGCCTGCTTCATTTGCTCGAGCGAACGAACTTTGCAAAAATTACTTGCTGCACTCTCCCAGACGTAAGGCCGAGCACCAGAACTCCACGTCCGGAGGATATTTAGTGTTGGAGCACCGCTGCTCGTAAAGAAAATTGAGCTGGGTTTGTGTTTTTACGACGGCAGAATTTAAGGTTTATGGGCGTGCCACCACCGCGCGGGCGACCCTTTGGCGCGGAAACTAATAGCTCCCAGGCGAATGTTTGGCAGAAGCAGCAGTAATCGAGCAGAAACAAAATGGACGGGAAACAGGCCGCCCGAGAATTCCAGCCGTTTGCAAGCTCTTACGGTGGCAGACAATTTATGACGTTATTGGGTGGCCGTTTGCGAATAAAACTGCTCGGTTTTGGGATGTTATTTTCCGCTTACGGCAGCGTTAATATGGCTGTCTCATAAGTTCGTTTACACCGTTTGAGGCACTGTAATGAACTCATTGCGCGTGTTCGAAAAAGGCTTTCGGAAAGGTTAAGAGCCAATATGGCGGCGCGGGGCTTACTAGGGCATAGTGATATGCGGAAGTTCCGCATGGTACTGACGGATTAAGTGAAATCTTGGGTAAAGATATTTAGACTCAGGCAACCGGAAGTCCACTGCGCGAAGTAGCTCATCCGGAAGTTATTTGATGGGGGGGCATGAATAAATTCTACGAATTGGTTATCATCGTGTATGCGAGTATCGAAGTGAGTACTTCCTTCCATACAAACCACCCTGACCGCGAGAGCCGGCTTTGCGGTGTAGAATCCATAATCCATGTAACGTCCACAAGGACATCTGGCTCATCAACTGCAGTTAGGTTGAATGTAATTGGCTGTAAGCGGTTCGCTGCACCGGCGGCCTACCCAGACCGCTTCCATCCGTACACATCACCGTCTATTTGCTCAAGGTGATCAGCTCGATCGATCGGACACCGGTTACCATCGTCTCTCCACCTGCAGCTGCTGGAGCTACGTCGAGAGATTCTGACAAGCGGTACACAATGGTTGATGATTTTCTCGATGCAATCATTGCTGCATTTCCACCGTTATATGTTATGGGGTGGGCAAACCTTGACCTTCCGGGCCGGTAGCGGCGCTTGTAAATTACAAACTAAATACCCTTATAAAACAAGCTGATCTGACGGAGGAGGGTCCATCAATTTTGTCGGGTCTCACGTCTTGGCTTTGGGGATTTCCATCTTGGGAAAATGGCGGAGGCTTTTTTAGTGTAGATATCTATGTTCTCTGTGCAAGGAAAACTCAAACTCTTCTCAACTACTTGACGCTGCTGCCACTGCCTATATGTATCGAGACACGGTGAAGATTTTTCACACGCTCCAATCGGGGTGGGATAAACAAATCGCGAGCGAGCGGCGGCGGCAACGACTTCCCGGCCAATTTTTCGTCCAAACCCGTACCGGAAAGAGCAATGTGTTTGTGGTAGCATATGATGTTGCGTTGATGTTTTACTTTGGTTGCCGGGTGTGTATTTTTAGAATTACGCCAGTCTGCATCGGGAGAGGTACCATCAGGGAACGGCACATGAAGTACAACGACGTAAACGCGGCACCACCGACGTGTGTTCTATTTCACAGGTTGCCTCAGGTCTGCTACTGCATACTCGGCGGGTACTCCTGTTGTTTGTTGCTGCATTCGGACGAAAGGTTATGCCTATTATTAAAGCTAAACTTCTGTTTTGCTACCAGAATATATCCACCTCATCTCTCTCTTTAACTGAGGTGGAAGATGGAAGCACGCGTTCCGAGGTGGGGCGCGTAACGCACCATTTTAACGACTTTCACCTCGGACTGGTTTCTGTTGCGTTTGAAATGCTTCTAGTACCACCGACGGATTTATCGGCATCGTTGTCATAATGCCGCAAGAGATTTACGGACGAGAGTTTTGTATCGATTACCCTTTTTTTGGGGGGTGTAGGGGGGCCGGGAGAGAGAGAGAGTGAAAGGAAGAAGTGATGGCATTTCCCAGCAAATCTCCATACTTGATGGAGACCCATAGAATGGGTAATAGAAATCGAGGGGGGTATACCAGGTACCAATTAACAATAAACTCACACTAATCTCCGCTTTTTTTTCCCCTTCCTATGATTCGCAGGGCTCACCAAATATGCAAATGCGCGGTACACCCGCCCGATGGCGATCGGGCGAGGAGCACATCGGCAAGTACAAGCTGCTGAAGACGATCGGCAAGGGTAACTTTGCGAAGGTGAAACTGGCGAAGCACGTCCCCACCAACAAGGAGGTCGCCATCAAGATCATCGACAAGACCCAGCTGAATCCTTCCTCACTGCAGAAGCTATACCGGGAGGTAGGTACAACCAACGACATCCCTAGCCGACGATTCAAATTTATTCCATCGGCAGAAGACCACCACCAAGCTTGCAATCAATTTCACCTAACAGTACACGTACCGAGAGTGAAGTAGTGAAAGAAGACGAGTTTTTCCGTATATTCGCCATCCTATATTCATTAGGGTGTGTGCTTACCGGTGCTTGTTCCGTGCCTCAAGATCATCTGGCACCCGGCAGAGACAGTTTCGAATCTAATCTGTAATTCATCGTAATTACACTTTCTTATCAGGTTCAGCGAGCAAACCCCAACCTGCGAAAGTCGGTTGTTAATTATGTTTCGTTAGCATGTGGAAGAAGGCCCCACTGGTTTGTGCCTGATGATTGTGATGTTGTGCGATAATTAGTGCGCTCTTCTTTCATTTCAAGCAAAAGCAGATCTTCAAAACTTTGAGGTGTGGTTCGAGATGAGGAAAAAGACAAATTGAAGTCATGCGTAGAAGCGTGTGTTTCTTCCGTTTCTGGAGATTTTGGTGCCTGTAGAGCTTGGTTAGATATTGCTAGTTTAGAAAATGTTGAAACCATCATAGAGATTCTACAAGTTTGAACCGAGAGACTTAGACCAGCAACTTATTAACTTTTTCTCACCCCGTTTTGCTAGGTGCGGATAATGAAAATGCTCGATCATCCGAACATCGTGAAGCTGTTTCAGGTGATCGAAACGGAGAAAACACTTTACCTGGTGATGGAGTACGCGTCCGGCGGTGAAGTGTTTGACTATCTGGTCGCCCACGGCAAGATGAAGGAGAAGGAGGCCCGCGCCAAGTTCCGACAGATCGTGTCCGCCGTACAGTACTGCCATCAGAAGCGAATTATACACAGGTAAGCCGCGATCGCCTGAAAGTGTCTTCCGTTCTCAAATGCTAATCCACCCGGTGTTGTTGCAGAGATTTGAAGGCGGAAAACCTGCTGCTCGACAGTGAGATGAACATTAAGATAGCGGACTTTGGTTTCTCGAATGAGTTCACGCCCGGCTCGAAGCTGGACACGTTCTGCGGTTCGCCCCCGTACGCAGCGCCCGAACTGTTCCAGGGCCGCAAGTACGACGGTCCGGAGGTGGACGTGTGGTCGCTCGGCGTCATCCTCTACACCCTGGTCAGCGGTTCACTGCCGTTCGATGGCGCCACCCTGAAGGAGCTGCGCGAGCGCGTCCTGCGGGGCAAGTACCGGTAAGTATGGGATGAGTCCGCTGTGCGTGCGTGCGTGTGTATCGTCCTGCTCCAAGACACACACACACACGCGCTCACACCTACACGCACTCTTGCTGTAAAAAGAGAAGAAACTATAATAATTCACGGCGCCGCGCATCCTTCTGTGACGGTTGTCGCATCTTTAGCATTCCCTTCTACATGTCGACCGACTGCGAGGTACTGTTGAAAAAGTTCCTCGTCCTCAACCCATCGAAGCGCGCCAACCTCGAAACGATCATGAAGGACAAGTGGATGAACATGGGCTACGAGGACGATGAGCTGAAGCCGTACGTCGAACCGTTGCCCGATCTCAAAGATCAGAAACGGATAGGTAAGACGGGTACTGTATGCTCCACTAACTACTCTACTTCTACACTTTGCTGTGGCGTGTTGTTCTCGTTGTTGTTGCTGTTGATGCTGATGTGTTTCATTTACTGTTGTTGTTGTTGTTCGATTGTTCCCGAACGTTATGATATGGAAGTTTCTCTCCTGTACATTTGATCATTCGATTTTTCTTGGTTTCATTTTTTTCGGATCGTTGGTTTGACGTATCTGAAACGATTTTGTTTTTCTTTCGAATCAACAAATTCATGTATGTGTGCCATTTACTTATAAATACAACGCAGTTTTGTGATACATTTAAAGGACGCGATTATTTTGGTTTTTTTTATTCCGTTACTCATATTCCCGCTCTCCTTCATTGATACGTATCGCCAAAGAAGATTTTACTGTTGGGCGTACCTGTACAAAACGAGATAATTCATGCCTATATACTTTATTCTTGCTGTATTTTTATGCCTGAAATGGTTCATAATGTTTAAACAACATTTTTTGCATTTTTTTATCTTTAAATTTTTTGTAACTAATTGTTTTACTCGAGCTTGTATCTATTTCATTGCATCGGCGCTCCATTATCTTATCAGCGGAACCATTTCATGCGTGCACACAAGGAACATCAAATCATGAGTAGGGGACTGCATACACCAGCCAAACGCTCTCGATTACGTTGCAGTTTGCTGTGGCAGACAAAAAACCCCCCCCAACTCGGCCCTTTCGGGTGGTTTTGATTCCCCTTGCAACTAGTTTGTTTTGTTAGTCTCACGCAAACACACGCGCCTGCAGCGATAGTGCTCACCCAACTCTCACGTACGAAATACGCAACTAGGATCGGATTTTTTTTTAAATCACCTTCAACACCCTTCAGTTTAAAGATTTATGTGTAAAATGTTTTGTCCGTTTTGTCAACGATGTACGAATTTGTGTTGTATGTGCGCCTTCTCTATGTGTGTCACTTACTTGTTTAGTTGATGTCCGTTACTAAGTTTGGCAGCTTGGTTTAAATCACATTTGACCGTTTTTTTTTTCATTCTGTTTTATTTAATTTTCTTATTGATTCTTATTTTCGCCAATAAAAAAACACAACTTGCATTCTTTTCCTATTTTATTATCCTAATTACCCAGGCGACCCGTACGTCCGTACGCGAATTATCTCGTTTTGTTGTGGTGTTCTTAGAGCGCTTAAGAGTATTGAGTAATCATGATCGCTGCTTTTATTGTCCTCGGACAGTGCAGATCGGATTTTACGTGATATTTAAACATCTACCAATTTTTTGAACCTTTTTATTAATAATAATTCCATTGGTTTCATTTCTTTCAAACTAATTTGAAGTAGTTAATTGCTATTGTTCTCTTTACATGCATGTTTTCTTTCTGGCTGGTGTATTACTGTAGAGTTTAAAACGTTGATCGCCCCGAAATGCTTACCCCATCAGCCGGGATAGTAAGCGAAGCTGTTGTGATCATCCCATCCCGCAGTGAATCGTTGTTTCATTTTTGTTGTCAATTTAAATTTTTTTCAACATAAAATTTTTAAACGAAGCCAACCGTATTGGATTGCTCGTTGAGACAATATGAAGCTGTCCACAGAACAGAATAAAGGAACAGAAGTTGTGTCACCACTCTGTGTGTGTTTGTGTAATTTTGTTCTGGTTCGTTTTGTTTGGCGTTTGATGCCTTTGGAATGGCGTTGCGTTGTACGTTGTTTTTTTCTTTTTAAATCCTTGTTGGTGTTGTTTTTTGGCATTGAATTGTTGTAATTCGAACAGTTGCGATTGATTGAAGATATATGAAGTTGAAGAATCAAGCTACCACCAACTCCACACGACTCAACACGATACAATTGGCCGAAGTAAAGCTCGCCCACGTTTCATATCCTTCACTCGAGTGCTACTAATACTGTGTCCCCATAGTTTTTCCCCAACAAACAAAAAAAAAACAAAAAAGAAAATATTAATCCTCCCATGTAACGTTACTAGTATATATGTGTGTGTGTGTGTATGATGTTTAACCATAAGTATGTGTTCTCAACCGTTTTTTATAACGCATTCGCATCCTATAATGATTTTTTTTCTGCTTTCTTTCTTTTTTCTCTTGTTTCTCGTTTCATTTGATTTCCCCCCTCCCCCACCACCCTCACCACCTCATCATACCAATATTGTCCTGCGGCGTGCGCCCGCGATCTCTGTTCTGTGCACCACACAACGCTCCTGCTCCTCTAACAACGATATCCATCCATGTGTGTGTGTGTGCACTCTCTCGTTCGCGTGAAATCGTGCATCTGGCACACACCATTTTTGGATTTCAAATCAAACGAAAAACACAAAATATTAACATTCCAACACCACCTGTGCGTGCAGAGGCGCTAGTCGCGATGGGCTACAATAGGCAAGATATTGAAGATTCATTGGCAAACACCATGTACGATGACGTATTCGCCACTTATCTACTGCTCGGAAGAAAAAGCACCGACGTAAGTTTGGGTTTAGTTTTTCATAGGTTATCGGTTTACCCTTTTTTTTTTTTGTTGTTACGTGTTGTTGTGTCTTTCTTTTTTAAATGTGTTGTTCCCCATCCTCTCTCGCTTCACCAATCGAACCACGTTTTTTCACAAGAAGAAGTATCCTTTTTTTCTCCTTCCTCTTTTTATATCGTCATTGAATCACGGTCCTTCTTTTATTGTTTTCTTATTAAATTTTTCATCTTACTTTTATCACATGCCAACTCGTTCGTAACAAATATATCTGCCTTTTGTGTGTGTTTTGTCTCGCCGTACGTGATATTATAATATCAGTTTGATTCCTTTTTTTCCTATTTTATGTTAATCTTCACTCAACCAAAAAAGAAAAACGAGCACATTTACTCAAAAAGAAAATCCTCTTTCTGTTTTCAAACCTCTTCTTCTCCACTCTCTTACACCTTAAAACAGCTGTATCAAAAAGCAAGCTATTAATAATTTTATAGTACAAACTACAATTCATGCACCATTTTTCTTTACTCACGCGCGGTTCAACAGCAGCTGATCTGTTCTTTTCTTCTTTTTTTTTTTGGTTAGTTTTTGTTAAATTTGTTTTGTTTCCTGTTTTTTTTTGTTGTTGTTGTGTTTGTTCTTTTTGAACTCGTTTCCATTGCGTAGAGAGTTGAACGTGCAGTTATTTATAGTTCGTTTTTTCGTCTGACTTTGTTCAATCTCCGTTCTTTACTGGTCACTATTCAATTTCTTACTATTCCTATTATTTTTCTCTTAGTTTCGCTTCTTGCCGCTGATCTCTTTAAGAAAAAAAAAAAAACGAAAAACCCGCACCAGTGTAGACAAACAAAACAATCAGAATCAACAATCAGTCTCTCCCCCACCACCTCACGTTTTGCTTCATTTCATCAGTTTTACTTTCTTCATTAAAATGGTTTAAGAAAGCTCGTCATAATGCCGGTTTTTAGTTTAGGGGTAACGAATTGTCACAAAAGTTTATTCGCGGCGCTGGAATGATTTTGTCAGGGACGGTTTTAATGTTGGTGGAAAGATTTGTCGGTGCGTTAAATTATGAATTAGAACCGAACGCCTTTTGCCGCATTGCAAGAAACGTGAGAAAATGGTCCAGACTATAGTGGCCCAAAATGGGGACATCGATTCGGAAGAACGGTTAAGCTGGCGAATCTCACATGAGCACATATGATAAGACACCATCACCACCACCGTAACGCCAATTGCGCCGTCGTCAGGCTCACGGGTGTGATAAATATTTGCACTTGCTTTGCTTGTGCCGGTGCTGCTCACAGCATCTCGTTACGGCGACACTACTCTACCTCTACTACTGTGTCCTTCCGCTCAACGACCGATCATGGAAGAGGGCCCTCGTATATGTTTATATGGGTAGGGCAATAAATTCCAATTAATGAAACGCGACAGTCAGTCGCGCGCACCTAAACCAAACAACCACCGACCGTGTTTCGGCTGCGGTGTGGATATTGCCATCGGGAGACGGGGGCCCCTTGATGATGATGCAGCACGCTCACGTGTCCAGCGCATGTGTGTGAAGCGTCATGGAAATACAATAAGCGTACCGTGCCGTTCCTTACCGCTCTGAGATCATTCCAGCGCCGCTCAGGAAAGATTCCACTTCCAACGATGAACTGAGGGTGTTTGACAAGAAAGAGGATTTTATTTTGTTTTAAGCGAACCATCAGGCAGATAATTTGTTTTGAATGTACGTCATAGGTCTCCCTGTTTCCACCTTTTTCCCCCCCCCCAAAGTATCTCATCCGTTTTAAATTATCTCGTTCCTTAGCGCACTACACTAAGGTCGCGAATGTGAAAGCGCTTACTAATGGATTAATTTCTTCCCCCCAACCTCAAACGCACAGTCCGAGTCGGACGGGTCCCGGTCCGGATCGTCCCTGTCGTTACGTAACATTGCCGGCAACGAGGGTGCCGCAGCCGGTAACTCACAGGTGCAAAGCCCAACGCATCGCGGCGTGCATCGAAGCATATCCGCGTCCAGCACCAAACCGAGCCGGCGAGCGTCCAGCGGTGGCGAAACACTGCGTAAGTATTGGGGGCTTGGTTTGCTGATGGTACACACCTATTTTTTTTCCTCCACACAAACGGCAGACCCTTTTTAGAAGGATGTCGTTTTTTTTTTGTTGAGAATTATGAGTTAGCTAGCTTTCGACAAACTCCCAGATCACCTAGCTCAGTAGCTAATGATTCAATTGCGCTCCTCGTGAGCAGCAAGTTTTGCTGTAGTAATAATAATTAGCTAGGTTGACATTAAACAAACAGTAAGTGTAAGTTCCAAAACTCTCGACTCTTGACCCTCCGCCGGTTTACCGGGGGGGAGACGGATTTTTTACATGCATGGCTACATATTCTCTACTAACAACCTGCACTTCATGGATGTCCCCGGGAGCGCGGGGTGCGCGATCCCCCGGGGCACGACGGTATTGTCATGAAAAATTTAGAAATCTTCCAACGCTTCATTACAGGCGTCGGACCAACGACGGCCGTGGCCGCAGCCGCTGCTGCCGCCGCTGTCGGTGCCGGCGGTGGCGGTGTGGGTGGCGGCGGCGGTGGTGGTGGCGGTGTCGTCGGCAATATTGCGGCAACGGGCGGTGGTACGGGCACGGTGGTCGGCGGCGGCGGCGGTACCGGCGGTGGCGGTACGGCCGGTGTCACCGGGAACAGTGTCCATGCCGGTGCGAACAGCAACCACAGTTCGGGCACGGGCGGCGGTAGTGGCGGCGGTGCATCTGAAAGAACATCGATGTAAGTATCTTGCTTGGAACGGGCGGGCGAACGTTAAAGCATATACTAACACCCCGTACCTTGTTCCTGTTTTTTTGCAGAAGCAGTAATTTCAAGCGTCAAAATACAATCGACTCGGCGACGATCAAGGAAAATACGGCACGGTTGGCCGCACAGAATCAGCGGCCAGCATCGAGCATAACTAAACCGATTACCTCGGTAGACAACTGTAAGAACCCGGCATGCTTTGATGCCAGCGAATGGCGAAAAAAAAAGCTGGCTTATTACTAATGTTTGGATTGTTTTTCCCCCTTTTTTGCTGTCCCGTGATGCTCCCATGCAGCATCGATCTCCAGCCCGGCGAAAGCGCGTACTACCAGCAGCAGTACGAGTACCAAGTATGACCCGAGCAACGGCTCCCGGACAGTAGGCCCCAGTGCCGGCCTAATGCCCAGACGGTCCACGACGCTGTACGAGAAGACATCGTCCACAGAAAAGACAAACTCCACCACGGATCCAACGTAAGTGTGTCCGGCGATGCCAAACCACCACACCAACGGCACAGCGGACTCCTCCTCCTCCGACACACAGCAACGCACGGTTGCGGTTCAGTTTTTTGTTTGACTGTAGCTGCTAACTGCCGCTCCCTCGCTCCCCTTGTTCACTACTCGTAATATCCTTTTACCGGTTCCAGTTCGTTCACGCTTCGTTTTTTGGGGCTAAGTATGGGCAAATCGGGGCCATTTTGTTTTTCCTCCAGTTTAGTTATCGGTTGTTAGTTCTTCTTGGCTTTCCGTGTCTTGCTGAATCGTCCCGCAAACATATCTCTAGACTCACATACGCACATGTGTGTGTGTGTGTTTGTTAGCGTGGATTGTGTTGTCCCGGGTTTCTTTTTCACAACACTAAGCACCAACCCAGTTTCCGGACTTTCACCATTTTTTGTTCTCCTTTATTAGACATGAAATACCATGAAGAGGGAGGATTAGATCGTTCTGTTCCTTAATGCGTGCGTGTGTGCTAGCTAGGGTAGAACATTTCCAAAAATCCATTTATCCTCTTCTCTCGCATTGTTTGACTCCCGTAAGTTGATGTAGTCATTATCGAGTTTTGCTCCTGTCGTGTGAGAAAAATGTATTTTAAGCCCGTTTTTTTTTTTGACTTAGTAATAGAAGGAGGGCTCGTTCTTTGTTTTTGCCATAAAAAAAAACATTGTACAAAGTTTGCTTTGGTTTGGTTATGTTTTACTCACACATCTCCTTTTTTGTTTAGAGAGGATCTTTGCTTTTCCGCGGTTATTGTTTTGTTGGGTGTTAGCATTTATGATTTAATGCATTTTCTTTCGTCCTACTACAATTTACTACATCGGATATCGGAGTATGATTTACGTTCGATCGTTCGTTCGCTCCTCGTCGTCGTCTTCGTCCGCACAAACACTATATTGGCAAAAGCAAAGTGAAAAAACATTTTCCAAGTATATCCATTACTGAAAAAATGAAACTAAATTTAACCCCATAATCCTGATATACAATTTGTTTTTCTCTCTCTCTCTCGTTTTTCTTTCTCCTCGCTCGCATACAATCGGCGTGACACGACATCACTTCTCTCTTTCTCTCTCTCTCTCTCTATCTTTCTCTCTTTCTTTACATTACACGCTTGCTTTCATCGTACATGTATATGCCAAACATTTGTAATTGCGTGCCCGCGTTAATTTGACGCTATTGTTGAACCACAAAACCATTCGTGGGGACGGCCACCAAACCGAAATCGCTATATATGTTTGTACCCCCCCCCCCCATACACCTTTATCGGTACGGTTATGAATGATGATGTTCTTAGTAGCAACAGTTTCGTCGCACCAATACCCGAATTCAACCGTGGCAATACAGCAGCATCGGCGGCTACAAGTGGTGCGGTGGGTATGGGTGGTGGCGGGATTGCCAACAGTGGTGGCACCGCTAATACCACCGGCACGGGAGCTAATACCGGGGCCACAACCGGAAGCACTACCGGCAGCGGTGGCAACACCACCACCAACACCACCACCACCACTACTACTGGCAGCACTACTGCCGGCAGTGGTGGTGTTAACGTGGGTGGTGGTACCGGTGGCAACGGTGGTGGTAGCGTTGGAGGTGGAGTAGGCGGCGGTGGCGGCACCGGTAAGGGACATGTCAAGAGTGCATCCGTCTCCAGTCCCGGTCCGTCCGCCGACAGTACTACCAATAGTGCCGCCACGAACGATCCCCTCAGACAAAGGTATAAAACACAATGTTCTCTCTCTTTCTCTCTCTCTCTCTCTCTCTAGAGTTGTTGTTTGGTTGTTTTTGTTTTTGTTTACTTTTCGGTTTTTCGTTTTTGTATAATTTTTTTTTTCTCTTCTCATTGCTGTTGTTGTTTGCCCGTTTTTCGCTGACTTGACTCGAAAACGCGCCCTAAACGATGTTTTTTTGTGTTTTCTACTTTCTTTTACACTACTACCGAATCAATGGATCAGTTTTCGGTTTAGTTTTGTGTTTTGGAAAAAAAAGACTCGAGAAGAACCACCTCCCCCCTCTGAACATTTATTCGTCACTATACGGTGCACGCCTAAATGTATGCAATCCGCCATACTCAATATAAGTTGCATGGCGTTCTCGGACGGTAACGGAACATTGCTTCGAGTGATACTTGTTACCTATCTAGTAACAGTATTAAGGAACATTGCACGATGTTATTATCAAACGAGTTTTAATCAATACAGCAATCACAGTGTGCAATAAAAATGACAGACCTTCAGTGCTGCACACAAAAGATTCCTGGGGGGTGGGGTGCCTTCTCGAGTCTTTTACATGCGTTTTTCTTCAAATTAAAATGTGCTTTTCAGTTTTATTCATTCACATGATGGATTTCGGTTCATTATCATCATCATCGAAGCGTGTGTTTACTTTTGAAACAATCTTTTTTTAAACATTTGTTTTCATCATTTTGCATAACCTCAAACGAAAACGTACCCCCGCCATTCTATTGACTTTCCTCTCCCATATTACCGTATACATATACCTCCTACCTTTATCATTCATCCATTCATACTTGGCCTGCGAAAATGGCGAAAATTCGAATTTCGAATTATGTTTGTGTGTGTGTATGTCTGCGCGTTATCATCTTGTGCTTTCCATTTCTCTACTATCTCTTTGGTTTTTTGGATTTGGATCATCCTTTTCTGAGTTTCTTTTTTTTTTGTCTGCAAACACTTTCTCGAACTGTGTACGTTCTGCGGAAGTGTTCCTCTGTGTGTGCGTGTGTGTGTTTCCGTCTCTATACTCAACATGCCAAGTGGCGCAAAGTAGTTGTTCCTTCGTTTGCGCTATTAAAGTTTCGCTACGTTTCATGAGCCTCATTCCTGCTGTTTTCTGGGGTTTATGATGGCTTAAGTTGGTAATTATGAAAATTTTAAGTCGGCTTAGGTCATCCTAGACCCCAATCAATTGGACTGCTTCTTATCCAATTTCATTATTCATTTTTCAGTACCTTTTTTTAAAAAATATTGTCCATCGTGTTTGGTTATTTGGTTTTGTATTTGAGTTCCAAATTATCCCTCTCCAAACAAACCCCAAATTGAATTGAAAGACTACGTGTTTCTTATCATTGTATCTCTTTCTCTTTTTTCCATCCTAAAACTTAACCGAACCGTCTCTCTATCTCTTTCTCAACAATCATGCCCGTTTCGGAATAACAATTCTTAACAAACAAAAAAAAAAACCCTCCGACCGCAACCGGCTCCGGTCAAAATCCGGCCCACGGGTTTGGGGGTTGCCCGGGTTGTTTTGTCCTTCACGGGGACCACCCATACCCCCACCCCTATAATGGTGCCCGACGCCGTGCGGAACATATCACGTTTGTGGGGCACATTTCTCGCCAACAAAAAAAAAACGTTACCACACCAACCGCTGATACACGGTGGAATGTTGAATCTTGCTCGTACACGTGCTCCGCACGCCCCGGGTATATGTACACACACCACACCATCCCGACACACACAACGTTTTCGGTGAGTCACTACTTCCCACAAAACTTCAAAATTCCGTTGGGTGAATTTACTATTTTGGGATAACGTATATATTTATATTTCGTTCGGTTTTTTTTTTCTTCTCTTCAATGCCATTCCGTTGTGTTTCGGTTTTTTTGTTTGAATAATTGTTTCATTGTGCCTTTTTTTTGTTTTGTCTTATCTCTTTCTTGCTTCAACTTGTATTATTATCACATCTCGAACGTTTAGTTTTTCGTTAGTTAATTTTGCCCTTGTTCTATCTACTTTCAATCGTCATAGTTTTCTTGTTTCGTGTTTTTCGTCTTACTGTCTATGCGCGCGTTACCTGTCTAGTTACTCTCTGCTTCTTCACTTCTCGATTCGATACACTCTCTGCTGTGTCCACTGTTTGGATTGTTTTTTTTTTTTTGTTTCCCTCTATGGCTCTCTTTTTCGCTCTGGCATTACTAGTTAATTTGCTGCTTGTTGCTCATCTGCTCTTTGCTACACGCTATTTCTCCTTTCGTTTTGTACTTTTATCCAAAAAATTTCTTGGCGTTTTTCAACCGTCTACTAAGTCGATTGATTGTTCGATGGTGTTCGCTTCGCTTCCCGTATGGAATATGTTTTTGTTGCATGCGATTGTAGTAGCGATATCCGATTGCGTCAAGGATGTCTTCCTACGAAAAAAAAAATCAAGAGGAAGACTTTATCCATCCATCGGTTTGATCTGCGTGCTAGAAATAGTATCATTTACATGCATTAATGAACTGTACGAAAGTGCTTTACGTATTCACACACGTCATCACTACTATAATTGAGGTCGGTTCGTGTGCCTGTCCTTGCGTCCGGGAGGACCTTACTTAGTCGCCAAGAGGGGATCGTCGTTTGACATGCAAGCTATGAATAGCGTCGCTAGAGCTGCTAATCGATTCCTTGGGCGGGCAACTCCAAGACGATGACGTACGGCGGACCGCGGCACCAAAATTACCACTATCGTCGTCGTCTAGCAAGTCCACCTTATGAACTATTTATAGACGGGGCGTTCGTCCGTCCATCCGTCGGTCATCGTCGGTCGTTCGTATCGCTGACCAAACGCGATCAATTTTGAGCTCAAACCACCTTCAAGGCTTTCCAGTATAGTGACGTGTGAATGCGCTTGCATCGATTAGTACTATCATTTGTTTTATGCTAAGTCGTCTAGTCGTCTACCATATACATATACCTCACCGTATAGAAGTTGTTGTTCTTCTGCATGCTAGAACTGTTTGTACATCTGGTGTCTATCTATGTCATCTATCAGTACACATTATCAGTATGTAATGTTGTTCGTTATGAACGAGTTCCTTCCACTCTCCTCCATCACAGACACACACACAGTCCTCCATCATTCCATTCTACGAACCGTCCAACAAGAAGTCCACAGCAAGTTATGCTGTTCACTCGCTGCTTTCAGAAGATCCTGTCTATTCCCGTGCAGGACCTCTGTGTACCGTGCTGCAATGTGAGAAGCAGCATTGCATCACACCTTCTCCATCCCATTTCCACCACAATTCATATGCGTGTTTTCAATGTTTTTCCGGTTTCTGCTCACCAGCCAACGGTCATTGTGCGGCTGCTTCTTCTTGTTTCGAATTTGTTATTTTTCGTTCAGTTTCGTTCGTTCGTTTGCGTTTCGTGTTTGGTTTGATTCCTGCTCCACATTCTGATGTGATTGTTGGCATCCCAAATTGTATTTTTTCTTTTCTTCGTATACGATTATTTCATGTTTTCATTTATTTTCTTTTTTCTTTTCATGTTTACCCCCTCCCCCGATACGTTCCCGTTAATGTGTATCGGCCAATCGATACCTGTGACCGTTGTTGTGTCGTGTGTGTGCGTGTGTGTGTACCGTGTTGTGTCCCGTATTTCACTTCCGGTTCGACAAATAATCTTCCAATCTGGGGCCGACGGTGCCTTTTTTTTTGTGCTGACGTCCAACCATGATGTTGTCTGCGAATATGCTTACCGTTCAAACTTTTTTTTAATTACAACTCTCCCTCAACACCGACACACCTACTCTGCACCCTCGTGACCGTTTGGTTTCGTGGTAAAAAACAAATCCTTGAATTGTGTGTGTGTGCCATTTGTACAAACGATGTCATACGTGCATAATGTCCTTCCGCGGCTGCATCCAATCAAATCGCGCGCTCCAAAATACACTCCCAAACGACGATACATTCTTATCCTTCACCTTCCTCCCCTCTTCACAACCGTTCATTTTTCTACCAATTACTATAAAAATATATATATGCAACACTTCCACACCCTCAACCGTACACACACCTCTTACCTCGACCCTCACACACAAATCACAAACACACACCCAGCAGCATGGTGAACCGCAATAGTCTTACACCAGCCGTTAATTCTTCCAGACAACCGGTTGCATTTCCCAGGAATGTTCCATCGCGATCGACTTTCCATTCGGGTAAGTGTGTAGTGTGTTCGTACACCGCCCCCCTGCTGCAAAGGAGACTGTTTACAAAAGAAAGCCCCCCAACTTCTCGCTTCTTCTTGCCTTCCCTTCCGTTTCAAGCCCCCAATTGCTGTTACCCCTATCTGCATCTGTGTACACCCCCCACCGATGTTGCATTTCTTTAGATAAACCTAGTGTGTTATTCCTATTTCTATCGCGAAAAACCTAACTAGCAACACGTTTAAACGGAATAAATCTATTGTTGAATATAGTAAACCCTTAATTCTATTAGACTGAAAATGATTAAACTGTCACCTGTTTAATGTGCATTTACTATCCTTCTTCTATTCAGAAAAGTTGTTACCTCTTGCCTGTACAATGCTCTTAAACTGTGCTTCTAGTGTATTGGTATCGAATCTTTACATTCTAGGTTTTTTGTATCATGTTTTATCCTTTTTTTTTTTTGGGATACAATTGGTTGGTTTTGTTTAATTTTTTTTTATCTAAAAAAAATATTTTATTTAATGAACAATGAAGGTAAAAAATTGACTGACTTTTAAATTTAAAAAATGCAACCTTGGAATTCATTCTATGCTGGGAAGGGCACTGAAACGTATGGGGACAAAAAACAGGAAATGGGGTTATTTTTCTAAAGTAGACTGCTCTCTCCCGAAGCAAATGAAAAAAAAGAAAAGCTCAGTATAATACGTTGATACTAATGTTTACACGCACTTTTCATGTTAACCGGACAAACGGAAAAATCAACACCTGCGACGACGTGCATCGCCCGACCGACCTTGCAGGACAAACCAGATCCCGAAACAGCACGGTGTACGCCGGAACGGGCGGGAATGTCGGTGATTCGCCCCACTCTGGCAAGACTTTCTTGCAAAGACTTACAACCAGATTTAGCAAACGGTAAGTACCCCAACCCCCCCCTTTTTTTTCCCGCGAGAACTCAAACACCTGCGTTCTTCTACTACCCCCTTTCTTATACCCCTCTGGTATGCATCTCTTCCTTAAGCCTTTACATGTGTGTATGTTTGTTCTGTGACTTACTCTCCGAGGGCGCGCTGAGTACGGTTTTTGCGTTCGGCACTCGCTCGTAAAAGATTTTTCAAATTAAAAATTTAAATTTTGGAAAAAAAAAGTTGTTTTATTATAAATTTTGGCGTACTTTTTTTAGCCAAATAAAACGAGACGTAGTACAACGGGAACGAAGGTTGCTGAATGGAATATTCACCCTACTCAACGCCTCTCACTATCTCTCTTTTTGTCCTTCTCTCTCTCTCTCTATATCTCTCTCTTTCTGTCTTTTTTCTCCTCCCCCTATCGATCACTTGCACTATCCACTTTCCTAAATGTGTTTCCTAATGTTTCTACCTTTGGTGGAATCAACCTTCTTCCACGCTATCGCTTTTTACCGGTTATTGTATTATTTGTTTTTCCTTCGCTTTCTTGTTCCGTATTGTTCACAAACACTGCTATTGTTGTTGTTTCTAATTTTCCGTTTTCTTGTCCTTTCCATTTCCTTCTTCCTTGTGCTAACTGCTGCTTTTTTTCTGTTCGTATTTAATACATAGTGCGCTTCTAGTCTCTAACCTCTTCCTTAGTCATTACTCACATTCACATTGTTCGCTAGTTTTGTATAGTGATTTACATTTTCATTTTCACTGCTTTTTTAAATGTTTTGGTAGTGCTTTTTTGTCCTGTTTTTTTTTTAATTTATTCACTTCACTGTGTCATCCCTATTCTGGCGTTCCCCGCTTTTGTTGTCCTGTTTTGAAAAAAAATGACAAAACATTACACTTGTTCTATAACTCCTCCTGTAGTTACATTCGTTTGTTAATATATATTTAGACTAGGCACACTCACACAATGTTAAACACTATTTAGATGGGTACAAGAAAGTACGAAAACACCTTCTCCCAAGTTCGGCTCTATACATACTTCTTCTAATATGAGACTCGTTGTATTCGTGTGTTGTCCTCTGAGATATGCCGTGTGTGTGTGCTGTGCGATTATGTTGTGTGATCTATCGATCGTGTTTACTTGTTTTGGCTTTTTAAACCATTGTTAGGTAGTTGTAGTACACACTGAAAG
Organism: Anopheles stephensi; assembly: GCF_013141755.1. NCBI lineage: Eukaryota > Metazoa > Arthropoda > Insecta > Diptera > Culicidae > Anopheles > Anopheles stephensi. The sequence continues at coordinate 11,123,571 of NC_050202.1, read as the reverse complement.
CAGCAAAATAGATTAAAAGGGGCGGGCGTGGATAGAATATCCACCGAGGGGAAGTATTACACCAGCGAAAGAGAGCAAAGTGCGTGCGTGTGAATTTACTTCTCACACACGTGATTTTTTGTTTGTTTGTTTGTTTGTTTTCCGTTTTCGTTGTGCGTGCCCCCACGAGAATAGTATACAGTTTAGAAGTTGGTTTTGTGTTTATTTTTTTTTATCGTCCCCATTCTCTCTCTATTTTTCTCACTTTCTCTTTCGATTTTTCTTTTCTTGTCCCGTTTTTGTGTTTTCCTTTCAACAAAACAACCCATTTACCAGGGGTTTGTTTTTTCTGACTCTTTACTTTCGTTTGTGTGTGTACTGTACTATTGTTCCCTCGGGAAAATTCGATTCTAATGTTTTTTTTTCATTTTTGTTTTGTTTTTTCTTCTTGTTCTTTCTTTTTTTCTCTCTCCTATTTTTTCATTTGTTTGGTGTGCCACTTTTTTGTTTTCGATGGCTACCATCCGTGGCGGACACTTATATCGTGTGTTACGGGGTTTGTTTCTATTGTTGCCGTTGTTGTTATGCGGTTTTACAGTTTTAGGGCATTCCAATTCAAGGATACATCGGGAAAGGACTAAACCGTGCGCCGGGTCGGGGGTGGTCGGGGGAAAGTAAAGGGGATGGGAAAAGCTGTATGCCGAACGCGGAACCATCCCATACACACGCACAGACAAATCCACACATCCACCGTGTTCGATAGGATGCACGGTTTTTGCACAATTGTTACTAGCTAGTTTTGTCACGTGTGTGTGTGTGTTGCTCTATACCAATATTGCGCGATATAGTCGTTTTTTCCTTTTTCCCCCGTTTGCTTTCGGTTTTTAAATTGTTCCTTTTCCGGGATGAAATAATATGTGTAGCGAACCACAACACGCAGGCACTGTTACGGTGCGGACAGGCTATTAGCTAATAGTAGGGGCTAGAGAACTGATAGGATACACAACTACTCGTTGACACACTACCATTCGCAGCTGAAAACGGTCCACCGTGTGTGATGGTTCCGTCTGATCGGTAGGCGAAGAGCACTCCCGGACTTGGAGGGGGTGGATTTTAGGGGCAGAGCGTATGAGAGAGCGTATGGTGGGGAAGGGAAAAGGACATCTTACTAATCAATTTTATGAACCAAGTGAAACTTGTTTGTAGTGTTGTAGAGAATACACCCAGAAACGTATTGGTTAAACGTTAAGACACTTTATGCATTAGGAAGTTAGCGAATGATACGGAGCTAGCTGAGTGGGGCAGAAAACAAGGAAGGATCTAACCGACTTAAACAAATCATTAGGGAGTGAATAGATAGTAGAGAAGTAGAACGAGCATAAACCTAGGAAGAAGGTAGCGAAAATTATTAAAAAAAACTTGTCAATAAAACGTTACGAACAAAAGAAAACATCGCATTCAATGGAGGAGGATATTTAAAGAAACCAACCAGAACAACGGTACAGAAATGTGTTCTCTTGTTTTGTTTTTCTCTCAAACTCCTTTTTCTTCGGTTACCTTTAAGACATTTATGTTCGATGACTAACCCCTTTTTTATTTATAAGTAAAAACCACACACACTCTCACTCTCTCTCTCTCCCTTTCTTTAAAAAACAATCGGTGTAATGTAATCTGTCTATTTGCTTTCTACCTCTGTTCGTGCTCCGCTGTCCCTTGACATCACGCTCACATTTACGCACATCTGTGTGAGGCTAGGCTTATTATATGTTCTGTTTTCGTTATTTTGTTTTATGTTTTACTAATTTTCCCTTATTGCTTTCAATTTTGATAAATCTTATCTCCATTCTCTATCTTTGCAACTGGTACGTTGCTGTGTCTCATCTGCCATATTGCATTGTTATATATTTATGCGCGTGTGTGTATGTGTCTCCATTTCTCATAAACTTGTCCGTTATTGTCATCGCTAATGGGCGGCCGTTTTACAACACGCTTCTACATATCCTTCTGGCGAGAAGATCACATTTAAGAAAAATGTTTGTAATTGTAAATTAATAGAATGAGAAACCGTTGCACAATGACACAAAATTTTCATAAAACAGAAATACCCTTTTTGCAATTTTTTCGGACCAAACCCCTTCTTCCCTTACTTTGTTTTACGATCATCTCGAGTTCTTAAATATTTTAAGTTTATCATTTAGCTTCCCTCTTAACTTACACACCGTGTACGGATTGCAGTTTACTAACGATGTTTGAGTTTTTGGTTTTTCTTTACAATTTTGTAACAATAAGTATTGATATAAATTAAATTTAAACCCGTACACAGCTGTATCGCATGCGATGTTGTTTAACTGTCGATTGATTGATTGGTTTGAATCTGTTTTTTTTTTATCGTTGTTTTGTTGCTGTGAAATACTAATATGTAAATCGGTAGAAAAGTTCCCAATAGTTCTCCTGGTTGATCATCTAAACGCATTCGATGTTGCTTTCGAGAGAGATTGATGATTTTTGTCGATAGAAGTAAACCGTGATGGTAATAGAAATCAAAGGACCAAAACAAAGATCAGTGTACGGCCGTATACAGTTGCAGATCACAGTTAAAACTTTTCTCAAAGTGAATGAGAGTACAATATCTGTTTTTTTGTTACACTATAAAACTGACGAAAAACTGAATCCTATCTCTTCCCTGCCGAGCTCGTAACAAAGTCAAAATTTAATCTTAAACCAGCGAAAGCTTAGGACATTTATGAATACTGTTGCTTTGCGACCTCTGGACACATTGTGCATCGTGCTACTCCTTCTTCTTTCGGACTGTAACAGTTAACTCGCTAAAACACTCACAAACGCATCAAACTATTCCGAATTGCATACTTTCAGGCGCACATGTTAGTGGAAGCGCCCTAGCGTATGCAATTCGCGCATGGTAAGTTTGTGAGGTTTTCGGCACGGTTTTTTTTTTCTCCAAAACGTGCGGGGCCCTGTGTATGTGTGATACGATCGTTCGATTCATGACTCTCCTATGCAGGTTTAAAAATGATTTTATGCTCAAAACCAACTGAAGTGTATTTATTTTCTTTTATCGTCTTGTGCTCCTCCACTGTACAACCGCGCTCGCTGCCGAATCATTCCAAATGCAAGCTCCATTTTTATCCACATAATACCTTTTTTTCTGATCGCTCTTTTTGGCTCTATATTGTATGCCGCATATAGTTGTTTTTTCTTCTGTAATAAGTAACTTAAGACTGAAGATTTTTGCGCCACGTTGTTCTTTAAGATAGACAATTTAAAGAGTGCTTAATGGTGCAATTTACTGGCATAAAAACGGGTAGGAGAATTTACTGTTCCCGAAATACGTGATAAAAATTCTTTGCTGGCAATCTGTTTCACATGTTCGTACCCGCGCTACATAAACACCCGTTGGTTTTGTGCAATCATTCAAACCATCCCTCACCTTACGATCACCCGCCCGCCGTCCCGGCTCCCCCCCCCCCCCCTTGTTTCTCTTGTACACCTTTGATGCCATACACACGCGATACGATAAAGAAGTGTTGTTTTAAAAACAAAAGAAGTTAAATACTATTTGTTTCTTTCTCTCTCTCTCTCTCTCTCTCTCTCTTCTCTTCTCTTCCACACTCTCACTCTCTGTCTCCGTTTCTCTCTCTCTCTTTCTCTCTTTGTCTACTTTTTCTCTACTTCTAGGCTCAATCAGTAGAGACTGAGATGTTGTTTGTAATTATGAGCAAAAGCGATACACAGAGGGCAGAGTACGATTTGAAAAGTAAAAGAAAAACGGACAGAATTTGCTTTAGAAGTTAAAAGCAAAACACAATGTGTGCCAGATGTCTCCTACAAGCATATGCCAGAAGCAACATAGGAAGAAGAAAGAAAAAACGTTTGTAAAGAAAAGAAGCAAAGGCGCGAAAAGAAGGAGCGAAGGATAGAGAGGAATTGACTCGTTGCAATGTGCTTTTTAAAAGGACATTGGGCGATACTGATTGTTAAGAATTTAGTGAAGCGATTGAAATGCAATTTTCCTGTACAGGCAGTAGTGTTGTTTGAAACTGAGAAAAGCATCTAAAACGCAACACAATGCAAATGCAAGAGAGAATAGTTGAAGGTTTTTGTTTTAAGTCTATCCAGATGATAGTGGTCGTTATACGTTGCATACCTTAAGGCGCTCGGATTCCTTTCCATCGAAGAGATTTCACCTCACTTAGTCACAGTATCAAATTTGCCTTAAAGTATGCAATACACGCATGAACAATTTAAATTGTTTCGTTTGCATCGTTTCGTGTCACTTTTAACAAGACTATCAAACCGTAATATGTGATCCATCCTCATCCCCCTTTGTGCGTGTGTGTACGTTTAACGAAGCTGCCACCTTGGGAGGCATTTTAAAGACACATTTACAACACCAGCTCCAAAAATCGAGCGTAAATACCGTAATCATTCCACAAGCAATCACAACCTTTGAAAGATAGCCGAAATCCACATGCGCATTAGTCTGCTACTAGTCTTGAGAATGGTGGGAAGCTTCTAACCTTCATCGACTGTGAGTGCGGCAGATTGTCCCCGGATCCTTATTGGATCCTCTAGGCAAGGATCACTGCGGTTTGGCGTTATACGGCTGACTCCTTGACACACACACTGACATACGCGTGGACGTCGTGCTGTTTTTGTAGCTGTACATTAGTTCTTATCTAGTTTTAACAATTGTATATACCTTAGTAGTGGAGAAGAAATCGAAATGGAGCGCAAAAAAACCGTGCGCCAACCTATGGAGGACTATCTGAACAGTATGGCGGACTTTGTTTATACCTCAACACACACATACACCACCTCAAAACATCGAGCGACACACTATTAATGTTCCTTTTTTTAAGGATTCTTCACCCAGCTTCTTCCGTAGCTCCCTAACCTGGTATGCGAACAAAACACAAAATTAGTTTCCCATTTTTAGGCAATGATTTGGTACGTTTCTTGTACTACTTGCGCTTTCTTCTAGCCAAACATTGCACTCAATTTAGGCGAATTTTTAATACATTCCTTCCTTTTTCCTGTTTTGTTTTGCAAGCATTAGACTAGTTTCGATTCTGTTTGCCGTATTAGATTACTCTTATACTTTTGTTCGTTTTGTTTTCTCTCTCTCTCTCTTAACGTCTGTAATGATTGCATTTAGTTTTACTTCATTTTTTTCGTTTTTCTCCTACACTTCCATATGCATTGTACTTGCTCTTTTATAATTTTTCCCTTTTTATTTTTTTGTTTGCAATTTTTCATTCTTTTTTTCAACAAACCTTCGTTTTTTTCCTTCTCTATCATAAACTAAATTTATCTTAATTGGTAAGGTCATGTTCCTTTCCCTCAATCCCACCTTCTTCATTCCCTTTCGTCTTTTGCCTCCACCAAACAGTAATTGTTACGCTCATTTGTTGTTGTTATTGGTTGTGTTTTTTTTCTATCTTCTATTGTTTTTTTTCTTTCTCTCTCCCTCTCTCTTTCTCTCTCTCTCTCTTTCCCTTTTTTATAGTTTCAAAATTAAAAATAATCGCGAACCAGACGGTGAGCTAAATGCACGTGTGTAACATGGGGGGCGACCGCGCGGTCCTTTAGCCGGCTCCTTCGTCCTCCCACTTCCCCCGCTCATTCGACAGGAAGCACACGAACATAGATACACCTACCTACACACACACACACACACACACACAGATATACAGTCACAAGAGAGAGAGTTGGTTGTTCTGTACGTTACGTCGCCTTCCTATGCCCCCCCATCTCTCCCTTCCGGTACAAGTATGTCCATCCCTACGACTCCTCCAACTATGCTGTGGAACTGACTGAGACGCCGCTTTACACAACTGAAGCTAGTTGTATTGCGTGTGTGCGTGTGTGCGTTTTAAAAGCGGCTTGAAAGATGGGCGAAACAAAAATCGAGATGTTTTTAACATGCAGGACGACACGTGGTGATCCCCGGTGGAGGCGGGCCAATGTGTGAAGACGTCGTAAGGACGACGTTCGTTGTTGTTAGCTTGGCGTTTGTTCTAGTTTAATTTGCTTCTTCGAACATAAAAAAATCTGTTAGTTAATTTGCTATTAATTGCACATCAGTAGCAGGGCAGGGAAGGTATTAATTTATTCTCTAGGGTCATGATCATTACTTGCGCGAGTACAAGGGCGTGCGCGGAATTTTTCTTCCCCATATTCCATATTCTTCCTTTCGAAACATGCTCTTGTTTTAACCCACACACAATAATTGGTGTGTGGAGAAATTTCGAAAAACACCTAGGATGCCTTTTTCTCCCCCTTTTCTTCAGAGTATTAGCTATTCGTTTAATCCGTTCGTTTTTGTCTCTAGTATAAGTACGTACTTTTCCATGTGTATTTAGTATTAGTGAGTTCCTTCATTCGTATTCCCCCCTTGAACATGATTCTACGGGCCACAGTCCTGTATTCCTGCCCCTGAACAAATGTCCTCCGTCCATCTTGGGCAGTTGTTGGGTTGAAAGATCGCAAGAATCCTGTTTGTAATTGGAGCTGTGTATGAAATGCGTTTGATACCGAGCAAACCAGCCAGGGAAAAGCAATTTGAGAAGGAAAAGTACACACAAAAAACACGATCTACAGAACAGACCCTCTACTCGAACACAAATACACATTATACAAACACACACACACCCATACAAGGACGATCAAAGATGATGATCAAGCTGATGATGATGATGGGGGGGGGGGGGGAAAACAACTGCGACCTCGACGCGTTAGAGAAAATGCGCATGCGGACGGGGAAGGAAAAGAAAAGTGTGGTTTTCTTTCCCATATAAGACTTACTGTTAGTGAAAAACAAAGCGAAAAACACATAAACATTGTATGCAACATTTTAGCAATAAAAATATAAAATGAAGAAAAAAAACAAACACAACACAAGCAAAGCAAACTTAACAATAGCGATAACACCTGCATAAAACCTATGCGACACTATCCCTTTCGACTTGATTAAGATAATGTTTGTAAATAGAAATTATAGCCCCCTGTATATGTAATTAGAGTGTCGAGATGTGCCGGTTCCTGTCTGCTATGCTTTTCGAACGGTGTGCTCCGAAATCCTGTAATTTTCTTCACTCAACCAGGTGGTATTACTAGGTTTTGATGGGTTAGTGTTAAGGCGAGGAGAAACACGGACCGAAACCTCCCTCCCCGTACGGGTGAAGAGAAGAGCAGAGAAGAAGATTTGAACATATACAACCCTGCAAGAAGCCTACGGGACTGTGTCTGTTTTGGGGAGGCAATATTGCTTACGGCCATAAGTGTTCAGCGCACCACACTCTACTGCAAGCGGCTGGCGCTCAGCTAGTGATGCACGAATGTTACTTTATTCACTCTCCACAATGTATACGATATTACAATTCACCTACCTATCTATCTGCACACGATGCGCCCGACGAGGTTTGGCTTTTGAAGGGTTTTTTGTTTTTATTTTAGACACTCTAGACACTTTTCTAACACGCTCGGGCAATTATTACTTAGGGTGTTTGACGTTCCTCCCTTCCTTTCTATCCTAATCATTCTAACCAACTCAGTTAACAGTCTTCTGTACATGGTAAGCCTGAGCATAGCATTTCTAACGACGACGACACGTTCAACTTTCACCTTCACCTGTTTTGGTCTCAGCTTTAGCTAATGGTTGGTTTCTGGTTGTTGCTAAAAAATACCCATGTCCACCCTGTGTGTTTCTTTTGTTGTTGTACTTATCACATACTACCACCTTCAAAATGACACTACCAAAATCACACCCCTAATCTTCCTTACTCTAGTAGTGTGCGCATGTCGCTTAAGGCGCGCTAAACGCATGTATGCGCGTGTGTGTTTGCGCACACGCTGATTGTTTGATTGTTGCGTTTTCTTCTACTTCTTCTTGTTCTTCCCACTGACAAAAGTACCATTTTTTATTGAACTGTTTTTTTTCTGTAATTTTGTTTTCTTCCTTTTTTTTATGTATTGTGCTCCGTTTTGTATCATCGGAATGCCCGAAACGAAGGGACAATTTGCGGCTGCCATCCGAAAGGTGTTTAGCTAAATAAGTTTTTTTTTACCTACTTTCTATCTGTCTCCCTCTCTCTCTCTCAACAAGCACTTACCTCTGTTCCCTGCTGTCTATTTCTTTCTTTTCCTTTCTTTTCTCCTTCCTTTTCGTTTTTCTTGCTGTTCTATGCTATTCCATTAACAAGTTTAATTTTACTCCATTTCTTATTTTCATTTCTGCTCACTTTTCACTATTTTAATGTTTCTTTTCATTTGCATTTTAACTGTTCTTGTTTTTTTTTTCTTTTTTCTCTCCTCTTTCTTCCTTAACTTCCTTCACACCTTTCTGTTTCCTGCCTTTCTTGCACTTTCCTCTTATTGGTTACTGTGTTCTTTACACCTAACCATCTTTCACCATCGCTCTCTCTCTCTCTCTCTGTCGTTTGGTTTTGATTTTGTTTTATTCTCCTGTTTACTTTTTTTAGGCCCAACGATGGCCAAGCAAATACTTCAACAAGTACGGCTAGGTAAATATATATATCGTCTTCAATCTTCCATATTAGTTGCCCTACCTGCTCTCTTTTTCTCTCGCGCTCTCTCTCTCTCTCTTTTCTTTTTGTTTGCTGTTTTTTTTTTATTTTGTTTGCCTTTGGAATTGAGCAAAGGAGCAGCAAACCCGAAAAAAATATTCTTTTTCCCTTTTAAAACGATAGTTCTAAAGCAACAACAAACCACAGAAAGATGTGATAAAAGTTAGAAGGATTTTCTTTTTGCAAAGCAGATATGCCTCAAACGGTCCCCAAAAGAACACGTATTCCTAGTTTGGTTGTTGTATGGTTTTTTTTTCTATTAAGTTGCGCACACTATATTCAGTTGCTGCGTGTTGTGTCGTATTGGTGTGCGAAGTGTAATATGTGTATGTACGGTTTATGTACGCATGATCCGCTGATCGTCCTTTTAAAAAGTGCTCCTTTCGTGGGCACCTTGTTTTGCCGACTAGCATCATTGATCCCTTCGGTTATCATTTGTTGTTTTAGTGTTCTAGATGTTGTTTATCCCATTTTTCTTTATGTCTTTGTGTCGTATGTTTGTTTTTTTTTTTGAATAATTTGCTACACCCTGTGTTTTATATCCGTTTGGTACGTGTATGTTTATGTGTATGTGTGTGTTTGTGCGTGTTTCCACATTCCATGATGCACTTTCAGTTACATTTACTCTATTTTATGTCTCTTTATATTATATCTTGCGAACAAATGCAAACGATATGATATTCCTTTTTTGTTAAATAAGAAAAAACATGCACATGGGGAATTAAATCAGACTTTGAAATTTAATTAAAAAAAAGATAGCAAAAGTATTAGGCAAAATAAAAGGACAATATTATCTATCCCCCGATTAATAAACTCCTTTCAAATGTGTTCAGTTTGTTGCTTGTGCCCTTTTCGAAGCAGCATTCCATATACTGTACACAACACCATTTTTCCCTCCCCATATAATGCGTAAATTGTTTTTCTCTCCCTCTCTAACCGTCTTTTTTCTCTTTCTTTCTTTCTCTCTCTCTCTTTATCTCTTCTTCTCTCTGTTTTTAATGCAATTTTACTATATTAACATCTGGTGAAAACGAAAAAAAAAACAAAACAATGCCCTTCAAACCAAACCCCTTCCATGCGTATCTGCTGCGTCCGTTTTGCGTCCGTTTTGCGTGTGTGTGTGCGTGTATCGTGTATGTGGGCGCGCGCTTTCCCGTGTGCAGTACGAACACGGAGGAACCGGTAAAGCCACGTGTGCTGCGCTTCACCTGGTCCATGAAGACGACCTCCCCCCGGCTGCCGGACGAGATAATGGCCGAGATTCGGTCCGTGCTGGACAAGAACAATTGTGATTATGAGCAGCGAGAACGGTAAGCAGCGACGGAAATGTGGTGCATTAAAATTGCGGTTGCCAGGTTTGTTTTTACTAATTATTGTTCTTCTATTCGTGCTAGATTCGTGCTGCTGTGCGTGCACGGTGACCCGAACACCGACTCGCTAGTGCAGTGGGAAATCGAGGTCTGCAAGCTTCCCCGGCTATCGCTGAACGGTGTCCGGTTTAAGAGAATATCGGGTAAGCTTTGACTGATTCTGCTTAGAGATAAAAGTATGTCAGGACTGGGTCGTCCGGTGTCATTCCCATTACTTAATCAACCCACTGGAGCAAGGCGAGTCTAATTCGCTGTACAACACAGTGAAGTCATGAAGTACAGCGCTTAGAGCTCGTCAGAGGTTCCTTCTTTGGCGTTCCACATACACGGGGACATCTTCCTCTCTAAATTAGAGCTTTGAGGGTTCGTCAATTGCAGATAGAGTCGCTGATGCCTTATATAGGACAGGCTACCCCAACCCAAGTCTCTTAAGTTTGGTCAAGCAGGTCCCTCATGCTTTTCCCCCTTCTTTCCCCATTCCAGGCACCAGCATTGGCTTCAAGAACATTGCGTCGAAGATCGCGTACGATCTACGCCTGTGACTCGATACAAAATCGGAAGAGTATCACTCGGTCGGGAGCGATACGACCCAGGACGATGGCGATGATGGGCACGACGACGACGGTGGTGGTGGTGAGGATGACGGGACAGCCGGTGGCGGCGGTGTGACGGAAACAGAATCAGAATCAGAACAGAAGCGCAGCAATCATACAAGGAACGAGGGCAGCAGCGGTGGCAACGGTGGTAGTAATGGTGGTGGTGGTGGTAGTGGTGGTGACACAAAACACGACGAGGCTGGTATTATGCAGGATCGCAGCACGCTCACCGTCGTCCCGGCCGATGTAAAGCTACGCACGAAGCAATCGTCCGCGAGTGGTGGCGCCGGCGGCAAACAACAACGCTGGTCGCTGGTAGTCGTGGATGGACGAGCATCATCGTTGCGTCGGAAGGACAAGGAACGGACCGGCAATCAACACCATCATCACCCTCCACCCCAGCAATCGCCCCGCCGTCAAAAGGGTGGTGGTAGAAAGGAGAAAGAGCGGGATAGTGGTGGGGAGGATACGACGACGAAGCTCCGGACCGATGCTGCTACTTCCGGTGTGGGTGGTGAGGGAGGATGTCAACAACACGCTGGCGGCGGTTACAACAGCATTTTCGCCTCGCTGCTGCGTACCACCACGCTGTGAGCCGTACCGTGTGCGTGTGTGACACCAATCCCAACCACCAACAAAATATTGACTGTTAGTTAAATCAATTATAGTTGTACACTACACACCTACCTACCTACCTACCTACCTACCAACCAACCAATCAACATACATACCTACCAACACATACCTGTGGGCGCACGTTAAGAGAACCGACCCCCGACCACAGGACGCTCACGGTATTGGGGTGCAGATTCTTCAGTTCATCGAAGAAGGTTCATCCTACTCTACCAAACAGGCTAGAAACTAATGGGCTGGACAGAGGACAGGACACACACTCGATAAAAACAAAATTCCTTACCGGACACTAGAATTCCTCTTGCGGCTCGTCTGTGTGTATGTGTGTGTGTGTAAAGCACATTGTTTCCGCCGGCTCTAGTGCTCTGCGGAGGACACCATTTTCTATCTCAAACAAGCAAACAAAAAGAAAAACATACATTGCCTTTTACCCCCCGGGGGGGAAGCTGAAACTCGTTAATGCGCGCCGGAAGTATGAGAAACTGTATCCTATCCTAAAGCACACAAACACACACACTCACACATTAAAAAAGGCATCGAGAAGGGGCAAAAGCCAATTGTTAAAAGCCCGGCTGCGAGGAGGGAGGACACTATTGTAAACAAAAGTTAGAACACGCTAAACAAAAGAGCGCCGCACTACACACTCTCACCAGCGCTCTATTTTATTGGTGGAAATGTCCCATGATCCCCCCACAAAAAAAAACGAAGCTGATCTGCTTATAAAGAAGGACGAACAAAATGGCGCTGACAGCAGCACCCGGTGACTGATTTTACTAGCTAATTGTGGTGTTGATGTGTGCGTGTGTCCGTGTGTTTGGAAGGTGATGATAGTGTGGTGTGCATAACACCTTCCTTCTAGCACTGGGCCTGTTGCAGTAATGTTTAAGCATCTTCTACAAGCATTTTATATATAAAAAACAAAATATCACCGTGCCGTTTTTTCTCGCGCATGAATTTAGTAGTTATTGCACTGAAAACAAAACAAACACACAGACACACCGTTACCGTTGTTATTGATGTTAACCCGGTTAACAGTTTTCCCGTACACTGGACGCTTCTCCTTGTCAACAACCACCACCTCGTCGTTATAGCAACGGTGTGTACAGAAGTAGTAGTAGTGGTAGTAGTAGCAGCAGCCTAGCAGCGCCACCTTTCGATCGGTAGCGAAACTACACGACTTACGATTTTTCGGTTTTGGTAGGGGTGTTTCAACCGGTTTAGATTTTCCAATGGAAGAAAACAGTCTTCTCGCAATGACCGGTGCGGGCATAAAATCTCAACTCGAGCGTGCTCCCGATGCAGTCGGTAATAAATTCGGTAGCCCAAATCCGGATTTGGAAGAGTCTATTGGGCTTTCGAAATATGGTTTTGCTCACGACACCCCCTCACCTTCCTCACCCTGCCGGACTAGCGCCGTAAATTTCCAGTAGAGAGAAATCGTTCGAAAACATTTTAAAACAAACAACGGAAAGATGGTTTCTGTCGTGTACGGCCGCTAAGATATTTTCCGCTGAGGTGGTTTTCTTTCTGTCTGTATGTGTGTGTGTGTCCTTTCCGTTCTTAACGAACAAGAACTCTTAAATGGACGCTAGGAAGAAAACAAAACACACACGGTAGCACACCTTCCCCATTCTCTCCCCGTTTTATAAATATATTGTGTAAAGAATTGAACAAACAAACAAAAACCCAACTATACATATATATATAATTATACATATATGCGATATATATATACATACATTATCGACGTTCGATTTGTAGATGCTAAAAAAAATCAGCAACGTAAACACGTAAACGCGAGAGAAAAAGGATTGAGGAAAAACAGAGGAAAACACTTCCACCACGATCGGGGGCTGCATTGGTGTAGAAATAATCTCATTTTGGTGGTGTAGAGAGAGAGAGCGAGATATAAAACAGAAGGCACGAAAAAAAAGGTGTCCGGAAATCTCTGGTGTGTGCCCTCAAACATAGATGTGCTTCTCATTGAGTGTGTGTGTGTAAGCCGGTCAATCCAATATCCAATATCGCAACCGAAGCAAAAGGGCAACAGCAATTATTTATTATGCAAAGTATGGGAAAATCACACACAGCCAAGGAACACAACCAAGTGGACTAAAGTGGACAACAAAAGGCAGAAAAGCAAAGAATATTACAAAGTAGTAAAATATTCGAAACCCAATACAGAAATTGCTGCACACAGAAAAGGGAGAATCATGGAAACTAGCCGCATGGAAAAATCGAATACTGTTGCGCGAAAGGTGTTTAAATAGTGTAGAAAACGTGATGTTTGTGTGTGCGGGAATCCCCCCTCCCGTTTTGCTGTGCTGTTAAAAGAAGCATTAAGCAAGCGAGCGAGTAGCGATTGAGTATGAACGTGGCAAATGGAGAGAAACAAAAAAGCGAACACAATGGCAAAAGAAAGGCTAATTAATATTATTATTTCTCTTTTTGCAGAGCAGCTCACGCGGAAAACGGGCACGGGGAATGAGATAGAAAGAAGGGGAAGAAAAACAAACAAACAAACAAGAAATTAAAACAGAAAAAGTATATATTGCTAGTTATTTGTTAGAGTAAAGGAAGAAGGAAGGTAAACAAAACACAATGGGGAAAAAAAACCCCCAGGAATGCGTCATAAAGTGGAGTGGAAGTTAAGGATGCACTACTAGGCTTGCGAAAGTGTGAAAGCGTGAGAAACACGAGTGTGAATGAGCTGGAATGGAAAACATTCGAAAGAAAGTCAGAGACCGGCAGTAAGTAATATTAATAAACAACTATCGATAAGAACCACTTTACGAGAGCATTGAGCGGGAAGAAGCAGCAGCAGAGAATAACCAAAATTTACCGCATTACACACACCCATACTGCAACACCTACACCCACACATCCACACGCGAATGCTCACGTACAGATGCGCATGCGAAAAACGTTCATACACCACCCTTCACTAGTGCGTGCTCTGAGTAATAAACATAAGTAGTTACATCTCTCGTTGTTAAAGTGAAACCAGAACAAAGCAAAACAAAGCAAGAAAGGTATAGAAAACGATACAAACAGATCAGAAGAGCACGCAGGTTCTTCCGAATTAGCTAAGAACACAGAACAGAACACTGAAAGCGAGATTAGAACATGGGAGGAGAACAACACGACACATCCCGACAACATTTCAGCATCAAAAACCATTGTTGTGTCCTTCCTTCCTTTCCCCTGTTTTTCCCTCTCCACCCCCCCCCCCCTCCGAAATTTGCAATAATCTTCCCTCATACCATCTCCGTACACACATACACACACATACACAAAACAGTACAGTACACACTCAACATACATACATACATACATGCATCGTTTTCTAGCTTAGTAAGGTTGAACAGAATTAGAAACATTAATATAGAAATGGAGAAAAATAAAATGCAAAAAATGATATCCTCCCCCAAAAAAGTAAAAAAAAAACTTCACGTGCGTAATATATTTTCTTTTAATTTATTACTCTATTGTGATATCACTGTAGATTTTAAATACAGGGTTTTCTAGTTGATAAGGCAATAGCATCCACTTTTATGGAAGGCTTCTTTGATGAAATGGCAAACAAAGCTAGTTGATATGGAAACGGCTTCAGATGACAGGGAACTCAAATACCTTTTATTGTGATGTTCTCAGATGGTATTGCCATAGTAACCGTTGATATTGTACACGACCTCCCAGCGTCAACAATATCAACGGCTACTATGACAATATCATCTGAGGACATCACAATAAAAGGTATTTGATTTCCATGTCATCTGAAACCGTTTTCATATCAACTTCCTTTGTTTGTCATTTCATCTAAGAAGCCTGCCATAAAAATGGATGCTATTGCCGCCTTATCAACTGAAAACCTCTGTTATATTGTTGCAAATTACAGGTCTTCGATTCATATTGTTGTTGAATCATTTCGGGGAATGTCTCAAATGAATAGTGCGATACTACAAGCCCATTGTGAATTCTTTACTAGTGTGTGCAAGATCCCATAATATGATTGCAAAATTTCACAACCAGCTTGCAGCCCTTTTATTATAAATTTGAAACGTTACCGTAAGTGATTCAACAATTCCATTATAGAAGATCGAAACCCTGTATGTGGACTTTAATTATAACCAAACAAGTAAGTTGTCTCTTTTGCAGAAGATGGAGATGTCAGCAGAAGTCATCGATTCGCTCCAAACATCGTTTTTATTGTGAGCAGTCATCATCTCATTTCTCTCATTAGAAAAAGAAATTGTAAGTACAACAATTACTAAATTATCAAATTACTAAACTTGACAAAAACCTTTGGGTTTTTTGTATTAACTACTGCCAGGAAAAAATCAATTTTTCTCAAAAATCAGCACAAGCCTTCAAATAATCACATGGATATAGGCTCACGTTATATGTTATATTAACGCACATATTTTATAGCGACCAATTCAGACGACGTGAAGGTTTTGCTGTCGAAGTCCGTTGCTCAAACTTCAAATCAGTTTAATAAAAATGTTATGGTCCTCCTGATGTGGCGAATTTGAGAGAGAAATGCAAGATAAATGAGAGCAAATCGAGATAAAATCGAGAGAGAAATTAAAGTAGATTGAAAAAGAATCGAGAAAAGAAAGAGAAAAATGAGCGATAATAGAGCGAGAAATGAGAAAGAAACGAGCAAGAATGAAGAGAAAAATGAGACAGTACCGAGAACAAATGGAGAGAAAAGGAAGATAAATGAAAGAGAAAGTGGAGAGATTCAAGAGAAAATTAGAGAGAATCGAAAGAGAAATGAGAGAATTGAAAGAGAATTGAAAAGGAAATGAGAGATAATCGCGAAAGAATCGAGAGAGAAATGAGAGCAGATTGAGAGTTAATCAAGAGGGAAATGGGAGAGAATCGCGAGAAAATTGTCTCTTTTCTTCAATATTTTATTTCCCACTTCTCTCTCATTTCTCACTCGATTTTCTCTTATTTATCTTTCATATCTCCCCCATGCCTTCCCGTTTTTCTTTCGGTTCTATCTCATTTCTCTCCCATTTCTCTCCATTTCTCCCATTCCTCTCTCAATTCTCACCCATTTCTCTCCTATTTCTCACTCGATTATCGCGCACTTTACAATAATTTCTCACTAGATTCTCTCCCATTTCTTTCTCATCTACCTCTCTTAATTTACCCTCATTACTCTCTCGACTCTCTCAAGATTCCCTCTCTTTTATCTCTCGAATCTCTTCATATTATCTTGATTATCTCTCATTTCTCTCTCAGTCTGTTCTCATTTTGTATTGATTTTCTGTCATTTCTCATTGGATTCTCACTAATTTATATTCCATCACTCTTCCATTTCTCTCTTTTTATCATTTCTTTATCGATTTTTTGTCATTTTTCTCTCAATTCTCTCTCGTTTGTCTCTCGATTCTTTATCATTTGTCTCTTAATTCTTTCTCATTTCACTCTTAATTTTCTCTTCATTTTTTATCATTTCTCTCTCGATCCTCTCTAATCTATTTCTCGATTCTTGTTCATTTCTCTCTCGACTCTCTCTAATTTTTATCGAAACGGCAAAAGACATCGAAAAATTTAAAATTTTGTTGATAATAACGGTTCTTTTTTCATACTAGCGCCAAGCTCTACCAGCGCGAAGCCAATTTGACAACCAAAAATCAAACCAAAACGAACCGACCAAACAACTCATTGCGTTTGACTGATTCAATCTTCGTTATGGCATTAAAAGATTATGTATCCAAAGCCTCTATAAATAAATGAAATTCAAAAAAATAGAGATTCAGGAAGCCAAGCTACAGATTTACGGTGGTAATGTTAAATTTTGTGAAAACATTTAGGTTGTTTTGCGATGACTGATTGGCTGTGTAAACCCTGTATGATGAGCGCAGTAAAACTGGACGACCAGTCAAAGGCCCAAGACCAACAACGATGATTACATACCTATTCTATTGTTACAATACATAAATTTACTTCGAACCGTTGCGTAAACTAAAAATAGCTCTGTTTTTCCGCTGGAAACGAAATGAAGTCCTACGAGTTTCGTCCATTTGTTTTAATAACCGCAGCTTTTCCCATAGTTCCCACATCCCACCGACTGTCAAACTCCATCTGTCAAATGTAGCCCGCACGGTGCAACCTCCGTCGCGCACGAAATTATTGCAGTTTCCTTTCTCCACCAGTTCCATCCAGACGGCAGCATCCCCTCTCCGATTCTGCACCGTCCGCAATTAGCTGGCAGAGCAATTTGGCATTACCAGTTCCCGCGGGTGGTTGGCCACCGAAATTGTAACATTCCTCCAAGAAAGAACCAACAATTTGGGCACTCTTTCAGCACATACTCCACAAAGCAAAAAGGTAGGTCAGTGTCAGCGGGAGCGGGGAAAGCAGAAAGGAAAGGTTCGGTCGCAATCGAAAAAAAATCGCGTGAAAAACAGCAGTGAAACGTCGCACTGACAGTGAGCAGCAGCAGCAGCAGCAGGGCTGGCTGATGGATGGGATTGTTTTTCTCCCTACATGGCACCTACACTGTTCTGTAGAAGTTAACCGGAACTGGGCAAAAGGAATCAAATCCTGTTCCGTTTATCGGAATTCCCGTTCCAATTCGGTTGCCTTCGTAGTGAGCGAGGTGGCACCAGGCGCCAGTCCAGTTCCTAAGTCAGTTCACATATTGTCGACGGTGGCAAAGTCGGTTCGGTTGTGTGCGTGTGTGTGCCTACATGCAGACGTGCGTGCGTGTTGATTTGTCTCTTCCCGCGATGGACTGCATTCGTGTCGCGCTATTCACACGATTCACGCGCTAATCCACCGCCACACATACACACATTCATATCGTCAGCAGGGAACACACCGTCAGCAGCAGGTTAGCAGGATCCTTGGCACCAGCAAAACAAAACGAAACCCAGCACGCACCAGCCGGGTAGCGGAATTTGTTTTGTAAAAGGTGAGAAAAACAGCTTGACAAGCGAAAACGAAAAAGTTGGCCCCGTGTACGATTGTTTCCTGCTCCCCCACCGTGTTCCGTACTGGCACGCACACACGTGTCTACCTCCCTCTTCCTCTGTGCCACAAATGTGTGTGCGTGTGTTTGTGAGCAGAGAACAGAAACACTAGAGTGGGTATCCCCTGGACCAACAATAACAACAGTGCAACAACGTGTAAATGTGTGTATGTGTGCGTGTGGTTGCTTGCGTGTGCTACGAAAGGTAAATAAATGGCAGCTGTTCGGTAGTGATTTCGTGCAAACCGGACGTATGCTATTGACCCGGGTTGATCCTCGGGTTCGTATGCCCAGGATCAGCAAACGTCAAACAGATGGGAACGCACGCATGTGACACGCTCAAAGCAGCACAACGACCACAGTATGCCTTGTAAGATTAGTGGTCGCTACAGGTTGTTGCTGCTGCCTTTCGAAACCTTTCTCACTCTAGCGCGCGTTGCTCATTCTGTGTCTTTTCCCTTTCTTTCGCTCTTTCCGTTTTCGGTGTTCCCGCTGGTTTGGTTCGTCCCCCCACCATTCATCCCGTGCAGCGGCAGCAGGCGAAACCCGAAACAGACCATCACCACCACCACCACCACCACCCAACCAGCCCAACAAGACGTCGACGTCTTTGAGAAAGGAGAGTGAAATCCGGGAGTGAGAGAGAGGACCAGGCAACGCATTTCGCGCGTGGTACGTGATCGTGAGAAAGGGCTACAAATCGAACGCAGATCACAGCAGCCACAGTGATTGGGAGATGGTGGTGCTGTTGCTGCTGACAGCGCGAAAATAAACCCCAGCTGATTTGGGGCTGCGAAAAGGAACGTACGCGGAGTCTTGTTGGGTGGTAGTTCCCGTGCGACGGGAAGGGAGAATGATTCTACGAAGTGTTTGCTGAGAGGCCGCCGCCGCACATCAGCATAGCGAGTGTTCCGGTTCCGGCTGTGTCACTCACAGTCAGCACAGAGGTTATTACGAAAGCCTCGGAAGCCGTTAGCCAGCCACACACAGACACATACCCACACACACACACACACACACACACAGAAACCCGCCCCAGCCACGCCGCGATGGACAATCGACTCAACATTGGTTCGGAGGTGCGTGAGCTGAAGCTCGGTTCGACCTTCACCAACGCAGCGGCACCATCGAACCAGTTCCACACGATAAAATGTACGTACCATAGCTGCAGCAGAAACGGTCCATTTTCCGCTGACGTCGACAGGCCTAACAATATGTGTGTATGTTTGTTTTTTTTCTTCTTTTCTTCGGCGCGCTTTTGCAGACGATTTCAAACCGGCCAGCGTCGACGTGAACAAACCGGCGGTGCTGGAAATTAGTGCCAACAAGCAGGTCACCGTTACCGTGCCGCACCTGGGTAAACATAGTCTCGTCTCACTAGCTGAGCTGTGTTATATCATACGTTTTTGCCTTTATTCCTTCGCCGATGTTGCAGATGGTTCCGGTGTGCCGAATACCGTCTTCAAGGGTAATCAGCGCGATTACTCGCGGAAGGACTGCGTGCTCATACTGAACCGGGCGACGGGTGAGATAACGCTCGAACAGCTCAACAGCAGTATCGTGGTGAAGAAGACGAGGTACGGACGAGTCCATCAACGCCACCCTTTCGGAAGGCAGCAATGATTAATATCTATGTTTGTGTGCGTGTTATCACATTATTTACAGAATCGAAAACAAGGCACCTAATCCACCACCATCACTGCCAACGATAAAGGTCGAAAACAACACCGCACGCCAGAGCTCCAAGACGAAGATTACGACCGGCGTGCGGAAGAATGCGCCGATCAGCTTCATGCCAAAGCACTCGCCACTGCAGGGTTCGCCGTCCTATCCGCACCGGAGTCCCCAGTCGGCCCCGGCGTAAGTGAAGCCTTGCGGGGGGGTGCCTAGAAAGCCATAAAAACTACGGTATAAACTCAATTTTTTTTTTGTAGCTGGAACGCCAACAATACTCAACAAACCTTGCCAAGTATTCCGATGATTGGGCTGGACGACGGGATGGACTTTGGTACCGTGATGCCACCGTCCTCCTCCTCCACCAATACTTCCAACTCCTCTTCCTCCTCGTCGGGTGCTACCATGAACAATCATCTGAACAACAACAACATCAGCAGCAGCAGCGGAGGTAGTGGTAGTAATTCCAACCACACCAACAACCACCACCATCACCAGCATAGCAGTAGTAGCGGTAACAGCAACGTGGGCAATAGCATGGCTAGCTCGACCAACAGTGGTAGCAGTAGTACGAGCAACAACCATAGCAACAGCAGCAACAGTAGCTACCTGAATCACGGTTCGACGCAGAACAACAACAATCACCATGGCAGCAGTGGTAGCAGTGGCAGCAATCATCACCATCACAGCAATCACCTCAGCGTCCCGTCCTCGTACGGCGGTGGTGCCGGTGGTCGGAACCATCTGCACAGCAGCGAACCGTCGATGCCGCCCAGCGTCGAGGTTAGCTTGCCGCCCGATCGGGATCTGTTACCGCCGCCGGTGGCCGTGACGGGAATCGGTGTTGGAGCGAGCAGCGTTAGTAGAGCAAGCGTGCGCACTGCGGCTTATCCATGGAATTTTTCATTCATTTTTTTGTTTCGCTTCTGTTTTGACAGGATCCGGAAATGATGACGTCCTCGGAGTCGGACGGTTCGGATGATTCTGACTCGAGCAGCAGCGACCAGGAATCGGACAGTTCGACGGAAGATAACAACGATTCACCAGTGAAGGGTAAGGCAGAAAGGAGATAATTAACTCTCCATGTGATTTGTTTATTCATTTCTTATTGAACTTCACTTTTACCCCCACTACAGAGTCCATTTTTGATCCACGTCCGGATCCGACGATCGCGGTTACCTCCGCTGCAGTAGATCTGAGCAAGGACCTCTGCCTATCATCCAACTCCGACTCGGACGATTAATCGTTGGATGGCGGCTGCTGCACACCACCGTGTGCTGCAGAGGATCGTTCGATCAAGCGAACCGGACAAACATAACAAAGTCACACAAGCAGCAGACGTTAGCAGCGCGAAAGCGAAAGGACAGTGGGACATTTAGGGGATAGAAAAAATGTGTAAGCAGCGTAGAAGAGAAAGAGAGAAAGAGGAATCGTTATAGCAGCACTGTACATTTTTTGTTTGTTTATTTTAAGTTTTTCTTCTTTGTTTTGTTAGTGTGTGTGTGTGAGTGTGTTGCCGGAAAGGGGGAATCAAGCCCCTGTGCCGCCGCCCCCTTGTCCCCCCATTTGCTAGGAAAATTATTTATATTTATATATGCTCAAGCAGCAAGCGTGCATGCGCTGATGGCACGCAAATGTGTACCCCACTAGTACTGTCCCGTGTTTTTTTTTAAACGAAGTTAAACGATCTGCGCAACGACGATTAGGACAGTTTGGATTTTGTAACGAAGAAAGCAGCAGGAAAAAGGACAATACTTGCAACGACAACAACAAAACAGACACACTTTCTGTTTTCTCAGCTAAGCAAAAAGAGAAGGGCAAACAAGAGCAAGCAAGTGGGTGGCATATTACTAGGAGATAATTAGTCAAATCTGTCGCATCCGGGCATCCGCCGAGAGTCCGGCTGCTGATAGCAGTGTTTTCAGTTGTTGCCCATCAGTAACAGACAAGGGTTTCTTCATGTTTTGTTTGTTTTCTTTTTGTTTTGGTGCGATTTATTTACACACATTGCCGTGCTTCTTCCATTCTTCTTCTTTACCCTGTTGTTGTTGGCCTGTGTGCGTGTGGGAAGAAAAAAAAAACAAAACGAAACGACTGAAACATGGTTAAACCGAAGTGACCGCGTGTAGAATCGCCTTACTAGAGACACGAAGGGAAAGAGAGACAAAGAGAGGCAGGAATGGGCAGGTGTAACGAGGACAACACGAGGATGAGATGTGTGATTTATTTTTTTAAACAAAGAAAACGAAAAGACATGCAACTAGTGGAAAGGCTCCGCAGTGGAAGAGAAGAACAGGAACAAGCAAAAATCAAGACTGTTACCAACAGCCCCAAGCGCAAGCGGCAAGGATATCGTAACGGGTTCCCGCCGTGCATCTTCAGCCTCGTTGCGTATGTACATAATTACTGAATCTTTCCAATAACATCCACCCACCGTTCCATTCCACGGGGATGGTGGCGCACTTTAGTAGAAACACGTATGTGTGTGTGTGTGTGAGACGGTGAGCAAGCGCAGCAGCATGACCGTTGACAGAAGCGTTAACGATGTTAAAGATCCGAAGGACAAGCAAGACAGAGAACAGTGGTAATGAAAATACGAAAACACCAGAAATGAAGCACCAACCACAGACACCCTACCTACACTGATGCTTGAGTTCTAGCAGCTCACACAGAGAGAGAGAGAGAGAGAGAGGTGTCGAGAAGGTGAACGAAAAGTCAGCTGGAACTGGAAGAGTGCGGAAGCAGATTGAACGGTGGAAGCGCGAGCCCTAGAGCCTGTAATAAAGCAAAAGAAGTAACGTGTTACAAGATGCAGCATAAAACCGCCAGGTGTGTATGGATTTGTTTTTCTTTATTTTTATTACTCATATTTCTTAAATAGCAAAATAACCTATAACTACCACTAGTGTTCTAGATTTCCACAATTAAAAACCTCCCGAAACATCTGCCACTAGGCCGCTTGGATTTTTGGAACAGGCTCCTTGAATTAAGCCTCTTTGATCAGGCTCCTTGTATTAGGTCCGTTGGACTAGACCCTCTGAAGAAGGGGCCTAGCCCAAGGAGACTGATTCAAGCGGCCTAGTCCAAGGGGCATAACCAAAGGGGCCTCGTCCAAGGAGCCTAGTCCAAGAGGCCTAGTCCAAAGAGCCTAGTCCAACGGGCCTAGTCCAAGGAGTTTAGTCCAAGGGGCTTAGTCCAAGGGACCTGGTCCAAGGGGCCTAGTCCAAGGAGTTTAGTCCAAGGAACCTAGTCCAAGGGATCTGCTCCAAGAGACCTAGTCAAACGGGCCTAGTCCAAGGGTCCTAGTCCAAGGGACCTGGTCCAAGGGACCTAGTCCAAGGGACCTATTCCAAGAGGCCTAGTCCAACGGGCCTAGTCTAAGGAGTTTAGTCCAAGGGATCTGTACCATGAGACCAAGTCCAACGGGCCTAGTCCAAGGAGATTAATCCAAGGGGCCTGGTCCAAGGGACCTAATCCAAGGGGCCTAGTCCATATTATCTGCTCGAAGAGGCTAGTCCAAGACCTAGCCTAAGCGGGCTAGCCCAAATGGCATGATCCAAGGAGCTTCATTTAAGGAGCCTAATCCAAGCAGCCTAGTCCAAGAGGCCGAGCCCAAGGAGCCTAGTCCAAAGGGCCTAGTCCAAAGGACCTAATCCAAGGGGCCTAGTCCATGGTATCTGCTCGAAGAGGCTAGTCCAAGACCTAGCCTAAGCGGGCTAGCCCAAATGGCATGATCGAAGGAGCGTCATTTAAGGAGCCTAATCCAAGCAGCCTAGTCCAAGAGGCCTAGCCCAAGGAGCCTAGTCCAAAGGGCCTGGTTCGAGGGACCTAGTCCAAGGGACCTAGTCCAAGGGACCTGGTCCAAGGGGCCTAGTCCAAGGAGTTTAGTCCAAGGAGCCTAGTCCAAGGAGTTTAGTCCAAGGGATCTGTACCATGAGACCAAGTCCAAGGGGCCTATTTCAAGAGAGCTAGTCCAGTTTTTCCCTCGATTATATTATAAAACAGTGATCATAATCGATATTCCGGTAGGCTCACTTAGGCTCACTCCGAGGGCTTCACCCAGTGAAAACATTATTGCAATTGCACAGACTTATTATTGCACAGACAGAAACACTCAAACACCATTAGCACATTAGCACGGCAAAACCATAATAGCTAGCTAGAATCCTAATGCATGTCCACTTTCCGTCCCACTTTCACAAGATTTCCCGTACTCGCGCACACGTGCTCACGCGTGTCAACCTCAACGCACAATCGAATCCTGTCCGATACGGCACGTTGACCATAGTTCCGCTGGTATACAGAGTTCACAAAACCATGCACCGTTTCCCCAAACAAAATGTGTATCAATTTACACTCGGCACTCAGCTTAAGAGCTCGGCTAGACAAACATCTCACCTTTCAAACATGGTGGGTCAACGGTGGTTGGGATTGAGCCACGTGTCGCGAGGGCGTTTAAATAGTGATAGTTTTTAAACCGCTCTATTTCTCACTCTTTTATCGCGAGTGGTACTTATGAGTCTTATAAGTCTTAAACGTCCTCATATCTCTACTCTGGTGTGAAGCCTTGTTCCTTTTAGATTTTTTTCTCCTCATTCCTTCCGTGGGTCAAATAGTCATCGTAGGTGATAAATATGTATCGACTGTTTTCAGCGTACTGGACAGCCTTCGTAGCATTCCTGAATCTTCTAGCTTGTTGAATAAATCATCTCGCTCCGTCGTCGGGCAATCAATGGCCTAATCCCGGATCGGATTGTTGTTCAATTTTGGACCCTCTCAAACATGAATAAGTCCAACGCGCCTCACCGTCTCAATTGGACAACAATCGGGCCTCTTGGCGGGTCTTCTATGCAAATAACTTAACTGAACAGTAGTATCAGTTCTTCGGGCTGGTCAGAATATTCAGCCAAAAAGCACGTTCCTCCGATCCACCAGGAGGCGGGTTTAGCTTCCCGAGTATTTGCTTCAATCGTTCCGCGGACCGTGCTTTTTTTTCCATTTTCCGTGCTTTTTTTTTCCTAACTCGGGAAATGGGATGGTCATTCAGCATCGATGAGAATCCGATTCAAAAAAGAACGTTTGCAAACCATCGCTATTATGCTCGCGAACGGATGCAGACGAATTAACTAACCGTAATACACACTGCGTCGGCCGTTGTGTTTCGGTCGGTGGTTCCGAATAAAAGGAGCGGGTTCTGCATGCGCGATTTGGATGGTGAATTTTAATCTTTTTCTCGTGAAAGTGAATCTTTTTCGTTTGTTGTGGTTCCGGTACAAGTTCAACTTGTGCAATGGAAAGGTGTGTGGTTGTAAATGTGACAGATTTTGGTGTAATTTTTGGCTGCTTAATTAGGTCTTCCCTTCGTGTGTTTTTCACGCAGGGCGCTCGATTATAATCGCGCCATCGGTGGTGGTGAGGCTTGCCAGCTTTATCCTAATTATGCTTCCTTTACACATGCAGCAAGTACATCCGCATAGTCGTGCGTACGATTTCCCAGAATGTAACATTAAACATACGGCACGAAAGCCGGCTTTCGTTCCGCTATGTTCATCGGGAAATCTGGTCAAAAGTATCGTGTACTGCACAGGGTTGTGAAACTTGGTTGAGTACAAGGCGCCCTAAGTTCCAGGTGTGTATAAGCGACTAAGAATGAAAGACAAGAGTAGTGCCATCTCCAACGAGCTACTGTAGGAAGCGGTCCGATGGTGGTGGCGACATCGGCAACGGTCTTCACACGGCAGGACCGGGTTTCAAATCCCATCCGGACTGTTTTCCCCGTAGTGAAGACTGGCTATCCAACTATGCGGTATAAATAAGTCTAGTAAACCAGAAATCGCAGGCATGGCATAAGAGGCCTTTAGGCCAAGAAGAGAGAGAGAGAGAGAGAGTGCTGCTGTTAGAACAAATTTTTTAGTGTCCTCTTATGGGATAAAATGAAACACGCTATACACGATACACTATCGAGAAAAATTGTAAACCCTGATTCTTGAATTTGGGGGTGGTCCGGTGGCCGAGGTGACTGCAGCGCTGGTCTTCGCCTGGCAGGACCGGGGTTCAAATCCCATCCGGACCATTCTCCCTGTAGTGAGGACTGGCCATCTAACTTTCTTCGGCTAAAGTCTGAATAGACGCCCCCCCCCCCCACCACCCACTCACGGCACTCACTTTTCGCTACTAAGTTACCTTAAATTTAGGTAAAAGTTGAGCAAAAATGTGAGAAATCATTGTTATAATTATTTATAATAATTAAAAATAATAAATAAATCATAAATAAATAAATACTTACAGTAAAAAGTCTGAAAAATATACCCTTTTGGGTAACTCAGTTGCAAAAATGTGTGTCCGTGAGTGGGGGGGGGGGGGGGCATCCATTCATACTTTAGCCCTTTCTTCTTCTTCCTTGGCACTACAACGTCGAGAGGTCTCGGCCTGCCATTTCTGGCTTTCTGTGACTGTGTGAGATTTGAACCACGGTCCTGCCATGTGAAGACCGGCGCCGCTATCGCCTCTGCCACCGGACCGCTGCCATCCAACTTTGCTTCGCGTAAAATCGAGTCAGAAAACCAGAAACGGTAGGCCGAGGTTGTAGGGTTTCAAGGTTGTAGTGCCAAGGAACTTCGCCGAGTTTTATTCCAGTACTCGAATATTGCTCGAAGCGCTCATCCGCATGCGAAACAGGAGCTCTCTGGTGTAGCTCTGAGAGCCGAGAAAAGTCAAATTAGTATTTTCCCATCTAATAACCAACCTTAATCCCGGGATAATTATAATCAGGAGCTAGCAATTACGAATAGGTCCCAGGATAATTAAAATTAAAAGCTAGCAATAAGCGAGAGTCTTGAGTGTAAAAACCGCATTCACGAAATAGACTCATCACCATCAATAGACAATCTCGTTCTTCTCATATTTGTGTTATGAATTAATTATTTCATTGTTTATTCTTAAAAGGCTTCAGGAAACATCGAAGTACCACAAGACCTAAGAACCAGATGACCTAAGAACCAGATGATCTCCAGACTTAATGTGGAATGTGGATTTAAAGTATAATCTATGCTGAAGGATATAGTTAAATTCAACGTGTACGATAAAAGACAAAAGCGGATTGTAAGGAACTCTGCAAGCTGTACCCCTTTGGAGTGTTGTAGAACAAATAATTAGTTAAGATTTATTAGAAAAGCTTCAACTAAAATAATCACCATTTTCGTAGTTATTTTCTTAAATTTCCTTTAGTTTCTCTATTTTAATGGAAAGCCGTAGAAACAATTTTCTTCAAGCCCCTAACCAAACAAATGTTGTCCATGGAAGAATCTACCAAATCACGCGTGCGATGTTTGACAGCCCTGCCCGGTCGGTCGGTCAGTCGGCTCGTGGGACACGCCATCTCTGGACGTTCCAGCGAGCAACGAGTCGAGCGCATCAGCATCAAAGCCCCGGTGTCACGCAACGCACAGTCGTAATCCAGCGATCGGACGGTACGGATCAGCAGTAGAACGCAAACCCGCACGCATGCACGTTACGCAAGTTTGAGTTGAGTTGAGTTGAAGAGTTTATCGCCTGCGCACGATCGGAAGGAAACGATTTCAATGGACGCGAAGTGACAAAAGTGCTAGCCTGCCCCGGAACTGGCAGCAATTAAGTGTCCGTAAAAAAAACGTGGTAGTGGGTCCATTCTATGCTCATTAAGCGACACCCAAAAAAAGGGACGTCGCTTGCATACGACCATTCAACACTAACAAAAAAACGAGCCATTTCTGCTGGTGCTATAATTGCAGTGCAATACGGTTCAGATCGAGGAAGCAGTTGGTGTTAAAAAAAACCAGAAACCCTCATCATTTTCCTTCGTGCAGTCGCAAGAGGATCAGTTACATGTTCGGCCCGGGTGATATGAGGGAAAGTGTCGATAGCATTAAAGCGTGTTGCTGATACGAGTGATCAAGTGTTCTAAATCGAGACTGCTAGATATCAGTGATTGCAAATACGTGGTGTGAAGCAAACGGAACGGAAGAAATCCTACCAAGCGCAAGTAATTGATTGTGCTTTGATCGTTACGCCTTTTTGAATTACTACTGTGCACGATTAACGGAAGCAAAGAACGAAACGGACTGTCAGCCGAACACGCGCACCCTGGAAAGACACTGGTTAATGAAGTGATCCATCGCACGTTCGGTAAGTGTGACAAATTGTTGACACCCGGGTAACGGTCCAGCAATCTTTCGACGTCAACAGTGGTGCGGTTGTTTAGCAATCGGTCCTTCTACGCTCTCTATCTTACCCAAGAGTTCGGTTCCACAGTCTATCAAAACTATAAAGTCATCAAAAATATTGGTCATCTTGAAGTTGTGATCACAACCCATTTACGGACATTAATGACCGGGCGCAGAAAATGGTTCGAAGCGCATGCTTAAGGGACTGGACGTTTAACGACTCCAAACGTCCGATATGGACACCGATAATTAGCCATCCCACATGGTCAATATTTTGTCCATTTTATCCCAGCTAAAGACCCACTAATTATCAAGCGTCAACCTACGCCTTTTCTGTTTGACCTGGCGAAAAAGTTGTAGGTTGGCCTGTTGGCCTAAAAATGGTCTACCCTTATCAATTGTGCATCATTCGATTGTGTCTTGAAGTTTGATTTCTTCGACTCTTGAGCAGCAAAAGCTCTTCAATTTGAACACCTGTAGCTTTTTAGACGAAGTAAACTTTTAGCAAAATGTTTCACAATATTCTACCAGGAATATGTTCCAGATTAAGCTATGAAGTCCGTTTAGTATGGTCTACAGTCTATTGGAATACGAGTCTTTGAACACGGAACCCTGACTGGGCGCCATATTTCTTTTAGGTCCTAATAATGTGAACCTTGAACAAGACAAACGGCCATTTTAAATATTTTAAGAGTTGCATTGTACGCACACGTTGCAGGACTCTTCTCTTCTGAACATCTTGTCCACCTTGGGCAGCTTGGGCCCTATAAAGAGTCAAGGCTTCCGTCCATATAGAAGATTTCCTCGAGGAGAACTGATGACAGTTATGAAAAAGATATCTTGGACGAATAGCACGTGGTTGAATGAAGACACTTCCAACTCTAGTGAGCAGCGACCAATAGATTTTTCTTGGAAATCCATAACCGGAGGACCTTTCCTAATCATTTTCAAGCCAAGGCGGAACATTAACTCAGAGCTGAAAAGTGTTTAAAACTGGCGAACCTTCTATTGTGACTGTAGTGGTTAAGGCGCCAACTAATAAACGCTGGGTCGTCCTGTGAGGAGGCATTTTTTTTTTTGTTGGTAAAATTAATTTAATCCATAGAGACATCTGATCCCCATCTGAAGTTTAGTCAAGGCTTAAAACCCTTCCCGGAGTGCAGCAACTTAGTTGACGGCCTCCATGCGTCTGGTCCAGAAATTTAAACGTAAACATTCGCTTGTTCTTCAACATAAGACATCGAGTGAGATATGAAACGAGGGCTGAATAATTACTCCTAGAATGCCTTCTAATTGTAACACAATCCATCGGATGTTCTTCATTCTCTTAAATGAAGCCTAGATATTTGAGTGCCCAGACCAATATGAAGATCCTTTGTCTCTAAAGCCGATGTGCGGTGGTAAGCACATGTTTCCTTACACCCATTCGGATTGGGTCACACTTTTCAATCCGCTCTCGAGTGACCAAACACTGTTTACCCAATCATGCCCCACAACACAGCAACACACAGTGCTCCCACTTTGGAATGTGATCGACAGGCATTTCACGAGTTGTACGCCACAGCTCTCTACTTGGTGGAGAATATTGTTGACATTGGAAAGATGAAACGGCACACCACCCATCAACCCCGTTAAATGCATAGAAAAGCGCGATTCATAATCCAAACACAGAACCGAGAACAAGGAACACATTGGGCATCAGGTTACCGGGGGGGCGCGCGTTACTTCATCGCAAACTAAATGTTCCATTAGAGTGTCCGTTTCGCAACAGGGTTTGTTTTTTGTGTGTGCAGCTTCCAGCGAGAAGATGACAACCACGCTGATGCAGCTGCTGGTGGCGTTCGTGGTGCTGCAGGCTGTCCTTGGTACCAATCGGCAGATCGTGACCGGAAACCCGGCAGCCGGTTCGTTCCTGAGCGTACCGACGACGGTCAAGCGGTACGAAAACGATACCGTCCTGCTGCCGTGCTATCATAACTGTGAGTATGACCCTATAACAACCTTTGAGCATGGATGACCCAGGGTGAGGGTTAGTAGCAATTAAAGCAGAGACCGTACGCAAGGGTTGTGCAGGAATGCGTCACGATTCCCTAACATGATAACAACGCGTGAAAGTTCTCACCCTTGGAGGTCGGATTCTACCGGGTGACCTAAGATTCTTTCCGTCCAAATTTAGTGGACATATCTCTCTCTCTCAAATCACGACCGACGCATTTTCGAGCGCCATTGCCATTGTTGTGACCCCCGCCCAGCCCAGGGCCATTAAATCAATTACTAGACGCGCGCTCGGTAGCCCTCTATTAGATTAACGGCCCAGAGATGATACAATTGACAGCTAACACTAACCTTTCTCATACACTCCCTACGGCTTGTACGTGTGTGGCCGGTAGCTCCCTATCGGTATGTGCGCTGGTCCCGGGATGATCTGCTGCTGGTGGACTCACGCTATCCGGACCTGAAGACACCGCCCCGCATGCGGCTCTGGCCGAACGGGAGTCTCGAGGTGACGGAGGTTCAGACGGAGGATACCGGAGACTACATGTGCGAGATCATGACCGACGGTGGGAAAGCTTCCCAGCGGCACACCATCGAGGTCCAGTGTGAGTAGTTGATGCGTAACGCCAGCTCACTTCACCCGTTACTGATGCCGTGGTTTCGACCTTTCTAGATCAAGCGACTGCAGCCGTCTATCCGGAGGATCCGATCGATATCCGCGTGGGACAAATACTGGAAGTTGTGTGTCAAGTTACGGGCGTTCCCCAACCGTACGTCCAGTGGACGTTGCAGGTAGGATGGATTTCGTGAGGAGACCTCCTCGAACCTCTAACCGACCAGGGCTTCATTCCAGAACGAAAACGCATCGATACCGTTCGAGAACGAGCGCAAGCTAGCGGTGCTGATCGAGGATCGTAGCTTCTCCGGCCCAGTCCAGTGTACGGCTACGAACGGTGTCGGCGAACCAGCTACCGCATCCGTCGAAGTTTTCGTCCACTGTAAGTTGTGTCGCTCGCTGTGACTGATTTAAGTTGCTCCATTGTTGCGGGAATTGATGGCATTGTGTTTGCTCCCATCACACTTCACAGTTGTGCCGGAGATTGAAGTTAAACTTCCGACGGTACATACGCGCGTCGGTGAGACGGGCATCCTGGAGTGTCTGGTAACGGCACACCCGATCGCTACCATCCACTGGTTTCATCACGGGCTGCCGGTGGTATTTGATCGGCGCATTGTTAAGCTGGATGCACTCGTTACCAAGCATCAGTACTACACGGTGCAGCGGCATCAGCTAGCGATACGGAACCTGCGCGATGCCGATCTTGGTCAGTACGAGTGTGAGGCGGGTAATCGGGTTGGGATTGCGGGTGCCCAGCTGGAGCTAACCGGACGGCCGATGGTGGCAAGCTTTAAGCCGGCGGCCGAGATGTCCTCACCGACGACACACAACTTTATCTGGCAAACGGAGAGCTACTCGCCGTTGATCGAGTACAAGCTCAAGTTCCGGCGGGTCCCGTCCGGGAACGTGACCCCATCGCGGCGCAATTTTCCACTGCTCGCCTGGAACGAGCTCATAATACCGTCGGACGGTTCTTACGGTCCGCTGCATTCGATCGGGTACACGCTGCAGGGTCTGCAGCCAACGAGCGTGTACGAGGTGATCGTCCTATCCCGCAACCGGTACGGATGGAGCGATCCTAGCAACATCCTAAGGTTCGCTACCGGTGGCGAGGTGGAGATTGAACCAGGCAGCGAAGATACGTCCGCATCGATGATGCCTTCATCTTCCTCCACGAGCCAGACGACGGAAACGCTCGAGTACAGCGAATCGGAGCTAGGTAACTTTGCTGGTGACGGTGGTCTTATCACGGACAATATGATTCCAAACGATTTCTTCGATTACGGCACGGTCGGCGAGGGTGCTGCGCTTCGACTGGCGCCAATTTCTACGCCCTGTTTGCTTCTACTTTCAGCGATCGCTATTCGAGGCAGCTTTTCGTAGCAATAAAACCACATGTTTGAGACCTGTAAAGCAAAGCTGCGTAGAGTTGCGCCAGATGAGTTCTCCAGAGAACTCCCGAGGATCGCAGACGTTTGTGGAGTCCACAGTAGGGTTTATCCATCCGAAACCTCGCCGCAGTCGGACTCACGAACAGGGTGAGAGTCTCCAGCTAGCAGGTACTTCATCTTCAATCTTCATCCCATTGATCCTCAATCCAATCCCGAGGGCTTCGCGCTCAATGTACCGCTTAATCTCCCCAACCACAACCATGCGCGATGCCCTTTTTTATGTGACTCATTCACTTATCCAGTACGAGTTCGCGGCATCACCCATCCCGGGCACGGCCGTAGATCGTTTTCTTCTAAATGAATTAATTGGTCAATTATTTGTGCAACATTTTTCTCCATGCATTCGGTGGCAGAACAGTCGAGTCGGCCGACTCGTCAGCACCGTTCGCTGCGGAGTTTGCGCTGGGAAGAGTGAAGGAATTATAAATTTTTAATTAAATCAACATCTTCAAGATGCCTTTTTCCCATGCGAGATCCGTCCCATCGATGCGAGTCCGAGGTTTTGTGGAATAGGGTTTCGCACTTTGCCACTTCCCTTTCGGGGTGCCCTTTGCCATTGCACTTAACCGAGGGCCAAAGGTTCTCTGTCCAGGGGGGGAGGGTTCGTCTTATCGATCGGAGTCGGCTCCGGATGTGAAGCAGATTGGACGGGGGGATACACTTACGATATAATTAATAGCTTCAACTCGCTCCCCAGAAGCTTTCCTCGTTGAGCCATCTTGAAGATGGTGGTCAACGTGCCGCCATTTCTTTCCTCCCCTTCTCATATTGTCGGCTTTTTTTTTAAACCAGTGAGATACGTCACTTGTCTCACACTCTTCAACTGCGCTCTGAGTTTGTTTGTGATTTTTATATTCATTAATTATACATTTTGTTCGATTTAGTGTTACTTTTCGTTTTTTGAGTGGTTTGGTTTGTTTGTATTACACCGCCTCTCCATTGTTCGTCTCACTTATAACCTGACTTTACTTACTAATTGCTAGTAGGTTGCTGGAGGAAGGAGAAAGAGAGTGAGTGAGAGCGCAAACAGTATGTTACTAGCGCTACTGTCCGTGGGGGCCATTTTGGGTTTTTTTTTCCTTCTATAACAGTTGGGCTGTAGCCCGCTTCGGCAGGTTGTAAAGAGGCACACACAAAAACGTGTAACTGAATATCAGTATTATCAGTAGAAAAAAAAAACACAAACAGTGAAACACAGACACATTTTCTACCGACCTCTCCATTTCGTTTCGTTTCGTTCTACAAACTACTACTTCTGATTGTTTGCTTGTTTGTGTAATGTTCTGCAATATCTTTTAGCTGGACACATGTTGTTACTCCCGGCCGTCGGATAACTAATGATCATAATGCCCCGGACCAAACGTAGTGAGACGTGGTGTTGCGGGACTTAGTAGTAGATAAAAAAAAGGAGTAAGATAATACTTTTTTCTCTGCCCCCCGGCCAGCCAGCCAACCAAGTCAGTCAGCTCTTAGTGTCCTCTCCGGTACATTTGTGGTGTTTTGTCCTGTTGGTTTGTGTATGTGTGTGTGTGTGTGTGCTTCAATAATATCAATACCAGCCTGCCTGCCTGTCTGCTGCTGTTGCTTAAATCCTATGGCAGAACAATTTGGAATAACATCTCGCTCGATCTTCTCTACACTGGAGGCTGGAGTTTGCTTTGATTGGAGTTGGGGATTGCTTGGGGAGGAACCCCCGAACGAGTGGAGTAGGTTTTAGTTAGTTAAACTCTGTAAAGATCTGTTACGTCCGTCCGTCCCCAATCTTCCCCCCCGTTAACACGATTATTATCTGTCGATCGATGATCCGCTGGTAGCTCAACGCGCGTCGGACGATGATGGAGGTCCGTCGTCTTCCGACCGCAAAAAAAAAAAACAAAAACCATACCACACTATACTCTATGCATCACTCTATAAAGTTCGTAAGTTGACGGTGTATGTTAAATATCTATATATCGCACCGGTCCCCGATGCCAAGACCGTGGGACGACCGCTTAGTTAACCTCTTCTGCTTTTTTTTTTTGTCTACTTTTATGCTGTGTTTCCTTTACTTCTTTACGTTCGATTTTTAATACGCTCCTCCTGTCTCACCTTGCCACACACCACACTATCGCGATTAGTAAGTAGTATTCTCTCACACAACAAACAGCTGGTTGCTTCTTAGTTTAGGTAGTATTTTTCTCTTTTATAGTAACGATTTTAGATTATTTGTGGTTTTGCGTTAGTAGTTACCTTCTGTCGTCTTTCGTCCTCGCCATAAAGCTTTACCTCACATCCGACCACACTCGGGGGTTGTCGGGAGGGGTTTTCGAACTAATTTACACAGTTTTATTACACGATTTGCTACTATAACAAACCAACCAACACGGTTCAGTTCAATTTCCCGAATAAACTAAGGATAGGGGGACTTTGCTGAGAATCATCAAAGTAATATCTTCTTCGTTTTGTTTTTGGTTATTAACATTATCCTATCTGATGAGAGCTTCCTAAAAACAAAACAACAACAAAAAACGCAATCTCTTTCGACAGTCTATGGAGTTTTTGTTTTACGTTTACTGTTTTACTTCTGAAGACGAGGGTTTTTTTTGTTGTAGCTGCCGTACTCCACACGGACACTGCTGCTGCTGCTACGGTTCCGGGTAAAATTGGGGGTTTTAGTGCACAAAATTACTCTACTTGCGAACGAATGCCCTCACGTTGTGTTAACCATGTGGACACTTGCTTTACAATCTCCAACAACTCAAAAATGAGGATCAACAGGGCGAATGGTGTTCTTCTCACTCGTCGTTTTTTGTTTCTTTTCTTTTCGTTCTAATGAAATCTGTGAAATGACGGTGGAGGTAAAAGATGTTAAACTGTTAAAAAACAATACAACGCTAACGATCACGGGTAGGAGTTCTTCTCAAACGTATAGGCCGTATTTCTGCACCAATGTTTGCAGAAGGTAAAGTAAACGATGCTTGTCCCTTTACCAATTTTAATCGTTCCCCGGGTGGTCAAGTTCTCTTACTGCTTATCATAATCAGAAGGTTAAAAGAGCCTAAAACTCATCCTAAAACAAAAACCTGGTTTTTAACCGAAAAGTATCGAGAATCGGCAAGTAACGGGCCCCTTAGTGCTGCGGAGCTTAATTTTAAATTAAAGGAAAAAAACGGTTCCTCTGTGGGTTTGGTTGGAAAAGGGTACACATTAGAGAAGTAGAGTGGTGGAGTGGTAGAGGTATCGTCATTACGGTTCGCCGTACGGTGCTACTCTCAAAATGGGCTCGAATCGGAGTCACGATCCTGTATGGCGGTTATCGATTGTTGTAAGGCATTGGGCGTTAGCCATTCTCTGGAAGGGGGGGAAAAGAATTCCATTAACTTAATGTTTTTATCAACTGTTTGTCAAACGAAAAATCAACCCTTACTTTGGTAAGCAGCGTTGAAGGAAGGGTACGCACGAGCTAAAGTGTGCTAACCGATTCACCCAGCTAGGGATTTCCTGGCCGCAAAGGATCTAATAATCGGGGAGAAAGCATAGATTTAGCGTTAGCTTTTGAGAGCCGATTCATGTATCACACACACACACACGGACCTGTGTCAATGCGCCGGAAAAGTGATTGCAGTTGTTGTTCATTAGATGGTACCGATCGCCACGGAACTGGTTGCCCAGCTCCTCTACGATGCGTCGCACCTCTTCCTCGGTAAAATCTGTACATCCGATCTGAATGCTTTGTCTGGGGGAGGGATAAGAAAAAGATGGCATTAATTATTACTTGCCTATTACCAGTCAGTTCTGGTAAAATTTTGATTCCTAAAACCCGGTGATTAAAGCGCCTAGGATCTGATATTCCGCAATTGTCATAGAGACCGTTTAGTACAAAGGGTCACTCAAATAGAGGACCATCGAATTTTCGGAATCAATCTACTACCCAACTAGTAATTCTCTTACCGAAACCGAAACTGGTCACCCAGCTCGTCGTGATCCCGGGGCGATATTTCGAACACACCGGTGAACGGGAACGGATGGCCACCGTAGGCAAACTCCGTACCGAACACCTCCACACCCGAATGGAACACACCTAGGCCGATCGAGGTGGTATACTCGTTGATCCAGTACTGAAACGAGAAGAGGACGTTTAAAGCACGATCCCACTGATGAAAGGAACTCATCGGCACTACACTTACCATATCGTACACATTGAGAATGACGGGTTCGCGGCTTCCCATGCTCGTCGGCAGCAGCTCGTCGCTTCCACTATCCTTTGGCACACCGAGACAGCTAGGGAATGGTAAATTGCACGGAAGCCCGTTTGAGAACATCACACATTCAACCACCTGCTCCGGCTCAGACGCACGCACACATACGCACGCGTGGGAACAATTTTGCGTGCGGGTACGTGGGTTCCGAGACTGAATACCGCACGGCGATGTGGGTGTGTGTGCTAATGTGTGAGGAGGAGTATTCTACACAGGAGTAATATTGTCGTCTGAAAGGGAGGCTTTTTTTTCAGAAACCGTCAATGGGAAGGGGGCACACTCTTGCACGATGCACGATTACAGTTTGAACGGGAACAAATCTAAAATGAGTGAATGAGAAAAAAAAGTAAGATAATCATAACCGGTACAATGGGACGGGTGGAGTTGGTGCACCTAACGATGGGGGCAGATGAGCGGGAAAGATCATTTGCGGAAACTCACCTGATTCAACTGAGAGGGAACTCTGGAATCCCGCTTAGTATCAGTATCTGGACGGTACGTGGTTTTTTTTTACAACGGGTGAATTTGTAGGCGCAGCAAACACACGGAACAAGAATTGTGCAGATTTTCGTTTGCCAATCACACACAGAGCCAATCAACGGACAGCAATTTCGCGTGCAGCAAAGCAGATAGCCAACTGCGCTTCAGCGGCAGCAGCAGACAGGTAAGCAGCTGTTGTTAGTCGATGACGATTGCTACAACGTAGGCTTTTCATGCTCTACGGATGTGTTGGGTTTTCCTTGTGATCCGGACAGCACATTTCCTGGTTCGAATGGAAGGAAGGAAGGCGCCAGGCGTTTCTGTGGCGGACACGGTTCCTTCTTGAATGAATGATGTTTTTCCCCCCTGTGTGTGTTTTTCACAACAATATGACACTCACTGCTGGTGGGCAGGTGGGCTCTGTGGGACGACTTTTCCCCCCTTGTTAGTTTAGCTTTCACAACACAGCCATCTAATTTACGCTGGAATACACTTTCCGTACCAACCTGTAGATGGAGCAGGATATGGAGCCAAACCGAGCGAAAGGGATTTGTGTATTTTAGGATTTATATCGTCTTTCTTTATGCTGAGATGTTGTCTGCTTTTCTTGTGTCGCTTGTGTATGTGTTTTTCCCTGTGCTTCCTTCGTTTTGTTCGAAATGTCAATTGACAGTTGAATGCAGCACAGTGGGATGCTGTGTTTGTGTCCTAAAAACGGTGTTCTAAAGATAGGTTTATTTTTTCCAGTTGTTTCACTATTTCTAAGTCATTCTCCTAGTTCTTTTAAAATATTCTGTATTTTACGCGTAGGTCAAATATGTACTTCGACGACAAAAACAACAGCAGAAAGCATCCCACGCTGTGCTAAAACCTGTCATTAACAAGGTGATCACATTTAGTGGTACCTCTATACACCTCGATAAGAACAACCACCGTTTGACAGCAAAGTTGGCTGTCTGTGTGCGAAAGAGACGACCCGCTGGTTTTGTTCTCGCCTTGAAAAACGCAACAGCGGTTGTTGTCATCTTGTGCTTCGATCGAAAAAAGTGGCCGGGT
Organism: Anopheles stephensi; assembly: GCF_013141755.1. Classification (NCBI taxonomy): domain Eukaryota; kingdom Metazoa; phylum Arthropoda; class Insecta; order Diptera; family Culicidae; genus Anopheles; species Anopheles stephensi. Next base: position 11,085,682 of record NC_050202.1, on the reverse strand, counting down.
TGGCGCTGTGAACCATCGCGTAACCATTTTACCATTGTGGCCACAACGCCATTCCACTGGGACCGGGATATTCGAACGGGCCTTCCGGGGTATCCACGACACGGAGGCCAGCAGGCTCATCGGGAACCGTTTCTAGTCACCGTTCCGCAGCCACCCGTCATCGAACGCGTTCCGGACGCGTTGGGCTTGGGCTGAGGGTGCGTGTGTTTCCGTAAAGGCGCGCGCGTGTGTGCATCCGTCTCGTAAAGGTCACAATAAATTGCGAATCAGGATTCCGGAGGCACGGGAAAGGATACCGGTGTTCCGGAAAGTGTTTTAGCATCAAGGCGTATACTGTGTTGGCAAACGGGTTGGAAATACGCGTTTACCGTCAATCCACACACACATACACGTGCACTCACTCGCACACACACACACACACACACACACACTCATACGCTTAAAGACACAAACACAGAAAATCCGCTAAAATGGTGAAACGCAAACCCCAGGCTATGATCGATTCGGAAAGCAGCAGTGATTCGGAATCCGGTTCCGATCTCGATTCGGTAAGTGCAATTAGCGCTTTAATAAAAAGGACTCTCAAACTCACACATTCTGGCAAACACTTTCCTCTCACCCGCAGGAGCTGCTTTCGTTGGCCAAGAAGAAGAAAACAACCCGTCTTGCGTCCGCATCGCCGAATCATGCGAACCACCACAACCGATCCGGGTCCGGTTCGGATTCCGGTTCCGGATCCGACTCCGACGATGATGATGATGATGACGATGACGACGATGATGATGAAGAGGAGGAAGTATCCGGCTCGGATGCGATGGCAAAGCGCAAACGGAAAGGTGGCAAACCGACGTCCTCCTCCGAATCGGAAAGCGAGCGGGATGGGGAAGATCGCAAAAGAGGCGCAAACACAGCGCCACCACCATCCGCTGCACCACAAGCTGCAGCGACCATCACCAACAACACAGTGCTCGGTGGCGGTGGCGTAAAGCGCAAACAGCCGATCGATGAGGGCGATGGTTCGGAACCGGAAGAAGGTCAAGTGTCTTCGGATTCGGAACGAACGCGGAGAGGTGCCGGAACCGGGCCCGGGCAGAAACCGTCGAGTGAAGATGACTCGAGTGACGGCAATTCAAGTGACGACAGTAGCGGCAGCAGTAGTAGTAGCAGCAGCAGTAGCAGCGATTCCGAGTTCAACGATGGGTACGACGAGAATTTGATGGGCGATGACGCGGATCGGGCCCGCCTGAACGCACTGTCCGAGAAGGAGCGTGAGACGGAAATTTTCAAACGTATCGAACGGCGGGACGTGATGAAAACGCGCTGGGAGATCGAGCGGAAGCTGAAGCTGGCCAAGCGGGCGGAACGGGCCCGCGACAAACAAGCACAGCCGGAACGCAAGAAGAAAAAGAAGGAAAAGAAAAAGGCACAGAAAAAAGCGGCCGCAGCTGCAGCGGCAGCCAACGCGGAACGGGAGCGTAAGATGGCGGCGGCAGCGGCAGCAGCGGCCGCACAGACGGCAGCCGCCAATGCAGCAGCGGCGGCGGCCGCAGTGGCAGCGGCATCAGCGAAAGCAATGGGACCTGCAGCGGTGGGAGGCGATGGATTGTCCGGCCAGGGTGCGATGGATACGAGCGACGCTGGCAGTGGCGGCATGGTTCGGGCGGATAGTCCTTCATCGTCTCCGGAGAAGAAAAGCGATGACGGTAGGTTACGCTCTTGCCCCGTGCACGGCCAATGTCCACCGGGAAGGTAACTTTATTTTTCTTCCCATTTTAGTTTCAAGCGCGTCGGAATACTTCGACCCGAAGGAACGTTCCAAGGAGCGCAAAAAGACGGTCGAAATGAACCGAACCGACGACAAGCGTAGCAATGCGATGGCGATGCTTAAGGCGAAACGTGAAGGCAAGGCAAAGCGGGAGGAGGAGGAAGCGAAGCGGGAAGCACAGCGCAAACAGGACGCCAGCCAGCAGGAAGACAAGGAAGAGCTGTCGGACGTGCCCGGCGGCAAGTCGCAGATGAAGCTGAAAGCGTCCGACATCTACTCGGACGATTCTGGCAGTTCGGACGATGAGGACGACGAGGGTGGCGGTGGTGGCGGTTCAAGCGAGCGGGACAAAAAGGCGCGCAGCGACCGGAGATCGCGGTCGGGCGGCAGTGGAGATAGTGGCAGTGGGAGCGACAGCCGTTCGTCCAGCGATTCCGAAGGTGAAGAAAAGGATAAAAAGTCTGGCTCAGGATCGGGGTCCGGTTCGGGATCCGGGTCGGGCTCGGGGTCTGGCTCGAGCAGTCGCAAACCGGTCGCGATTAGTTCGAACGCGGAACTGAACAAGCTGCGAATCTCGCGCCACAAGCTGGAACGCTTCATCAACCTGCCCATCTTCGAACCGACCGTGATGAATTGCTTCGTGCGCATCAACATTGGCAACAATCAGGGCAAACCGGTGTACCGGGTGGCGGAGATTATCGGTGTGGTGGAGACGGCCAAGATTTATCAATTTGGCCGCAGCCGAACGAACAAAGGCTTCAAGCTAAAGCACGGCAGCCAGGAGCGCGTGTTTCGGCTCGAGTTTGTGTCGAATCAGGACTTTTCCGACACGGAGTACCAGAAGTGGCTGACGGTGTGCCAATCGACCGGGACCCCGCTGCCGACGGTGGACATGATCGAGCGGAAGCAGCGCGACATTAAGGAGGCGTCACAGTACGAGTTTAAGGATGCGGACATTGATCGGTTGGTGGAGGAAAAGAACCGGTTCCGGGCGCATCCGACGAACTACGCTATGAAGAAAACGATCCTGATGAAGGTAAGTGGGATAGGAGGGTTGATCGAAGCATTTTCTTCAATCATAGCATTCATTAATCTCCTGCTTTCTCCCTTTTGCATCGTAGGAGCGTGATGCCGCCCAGCTCCGCGGCGAGGACGACCTGGCCCGCGAACTCAACTCACAGATCCAGGAAATTGAAGAGCGAGCCAGCACGCTGGACAAAAAGCGTAGCAGCAGCATCAGTCTGATCTCGTACATTAACGACCGCAACCGGAAGCGTAACGTGGAGGACGCCGAGAAGGCGATCATGGAGGAGAAGCGGGCGACGCGTGGACTAAAAATTGAGGATCCTTTCACCCGGCGCCAGACGCAACCCCGCATGTCCTTCAAGAAGGACGACAAGCGTGACGATACGCCGATGCTACCGATGCAAGCGCCACCACCGCCGGGACAGGCCGGCAAGAAGAAGACGGACGAAAAGAAGCCAAATCAGGGCGGGCAGGCGGACAACAACCTGTACTCGCTGCACGATTTCGACATCGATCTGGAAGTTCCTCTCCCAAGTAAGTTGAGTCTTCCTTTCTGTTTGATTGTTTGCTTTTTCTAACGTGCAATGTTCTAATGCATTTTTCCAGTAAGCAGCGTGAACGTGCTCCCGAAACCGGTAGAAAAACCGGTAAGAGAGTCTGGCCCAAAACGATCGCTCAATCTGGAAGATTACAAAAAGAAGCGTGGATTGATCTAGTGCGCGGACCGGACCAGAGCAGATGAACTGTTGGACAGCCCCCGGTTCGGGGTTCTGTTCTCGTAATTGTACATTGATTATGATTATGTTTATCACACCTCTTCCCGTCCGTTGGGGAGGAGGTCGGTGAGTTAATGTTTAGCTTCCACTACAGGCAAGTTGCGGGGGAAAATGTCGCCCACCGTATCGGGCGCGCATTAAACCAATTGCGTGCGTGTGTATGTTTTGTATGGGTATTATGACATGTATCGGAGCGTCGTGACAGATAAGAGGAGGCGATATTTAGGGTTGTAATTTATTTAATGCCTTTTTAGTTGATCATATTTAGCTCATTTTCAAAGTGTTTGTTTTTTTACACGTTCCATTACCTTCGTTCGGGTGGGTAAATATGAGGCAGCCTATTTGCCAGCGGCTGCCGCGGAGGATGGAGAGCGATTCTTGCACAAGATTCGTCCCTGTTCGACCATTAGACCATTCGGACAAAATGCTACTAATTATACTAGTAAAGCAAGCAAACAGCAACTAAGAATCAGGGGAAAATATAGCAAACACTCAAGCAATTATAAGCGATATGAACTCGCACCGAGACACATTACTGTAGCGATAGAGAATGATCAAATGTCAGGTTACTACACTACTACTACTATAGCACTATAATAGTAGCCGTAATTGTAACGGGTAAATAAACGGATGGAGACAAATTACGAAATGGAGTGTCGGGAATCGTAGAGTTCGTAGGCTGGGATTCGATTCATGTACTAAAGTAAAATTTGTTTGTTTACACATGACTATACGACACACATAGTAAAACATTATTTTAGTACGATTTACAGCAAAAAAAAAACAGAAAAATCCCTACCAAAACGATCAAACATCAAAAATGTTAATTGGGTAGTGTTCGCTGTGTGACATTAGCACTTGGGCATTTTTTCCGGCATATGCGTTTATACTCACGCACGGCGAGAGTTGATTTCTCCACTACATTCTATTTGTTGTGAACGGTAGTGGTGGTGGTGTTGGGCATTCATTTTTTACTTGGTGGAAACATCCACAGTGAGCGGACGTGTCTCAAATCGTACCATCGCCTGTTGTGTCTGGGATTTTCTTTTACCGTTTCAGGTAAGTTTTTGTGGCGCGTGGCCTTGTCGCCGTTTCTGTTAAGCTTTCAATATTCGTAAAATCACATTAAAGATCTGTAAAACTGCGAACGTTTCATTGTCTGGAGCACACATTGCCGCAAGGTAAACGAGGTACTTGTGTGCCTCCTGCACTGCCCAGCCTATGCGTGTGTGTGTGTGTGCGTGTGGTGAGAGAAGGAGATGAAATGCGCTCATCCGTGGATTTTTGCCTTAAATGGATATATTTTATCACAAATTAGTCGGAAGCGCGTTACTTTCGATTTGCGCTGGATTAATAACCGGTGTGAGTAGTATTTTTTTCTGCAGTCATGTATACACGAACGGATTCCACAGCACAGTGAACGTGGTTTGGTGTCCGGCATAATTCTCACATTTTCAAGAAGTGATACAGAGCCGGGTATTGTTTTAATGCCGGCTATTGACTCTAATTTCTATGAAATAGGTTGCCAAAACGCATGTTCCTTATTGAAAAAGTTCCTGTGTTTGCTTCACACGATAAAGGCGGTGAAAATTTGTTCATTTTCTTTGACCACACATCTCCCACGGAGCTGGAAAGGGCATCACACAAGGCGGCGTTTTTCCTTTTTCTCGTACGAACTGTACGCTTCGGTGTGTGCGTGTACGAACGCTACCGGCACTGATGATGATTGTTCACCGTACAGGCGCACACACCCATTTTGTACCGTGTACGATGTGTGTGTGTGTGTGTGTGTGTTGGTTGGGAAGAAGCGGTTTAGGGAAAAGAAACGGCAACGGAGCGCTAGAAAACACCACCGAGCGAACCGGGTTTAATGAGCGAGAACGAAATCCTGCCTGCCTGCCTGTGTGTGTGTGCGTGAGGTTGTGTAAATGAAATGCTCGTATTTTATCTCTCTTTCTCACCTGGAAAAAAATGTTAAAATTAACTGTAAGCTCACCACTATCTACACGCGTTCGCATATGCAATGCGTGTTGGGTGGTAGGCTACTGTGGAATATAGCGAGGAACATGGGGGAGAAAGAGAGAGAAAAGCAAGGAAGAAGCTGCTTTCCGGTTCCGGTTGTTACGCTTTCGTGAGTTACTTGGTAGGGTCTTCAGCGATGAAAACACACCATTCTACTATGTACTCCATGTGGAAAAGCTCAAGTCAGTTTTTATCCCTTTCGTGTGTATTAGCGTCTAGGGTAGAACTTGTCGTTGAAGTGGTAGAGAGAAGTACATTTTTGTTGTGGTGTGTGTGAGCGCTTGCCGGTTCTATCACGCAGTCACACACACACACCGCTGCAGCAAAAGTGACGGCGATGGTTAAATTTGCACGCTCTGTTTCACTCTCGCACACGCACACCGCTAAACCGTTGCTACGATGCGCTGTCTCGCTCGGTGTAGGGTTTTGTGGTGAAGCGAAGCAGCACCCAGGGTAAAACTCTCCTCACATTTGACGGTGCCGATCAGAGTATACTTTTCATCCACTGACGGTAGTTGTATGTGCATCCCTCCGCTACTGAAGTAAGTGCCGCACCGGAAAACTGTGTGTAGTTTAGTAGTGGGCTTTGGGTTAAAGTTTCGCTAATTTAGCTTCTTTTATTAATTGAGTTTTCTTTTCCATTTTTCCCGTCCCCTTTTCTTACAGTTCCGCGCGAGTGTTTTCCCGTGGAGTTGCGTGAACATCCGACAGTAACCAGGTGCAAGTGTTGTATGTGTGTTTTTTAGTACGTCTGGTTTTAGTAGACGCATTGTTTTCGAAGCAGTGTTGCCCTCTTCTCACTCCGGAGAGACACGGCCGTGTGTTGTTGTGTGGCACAGGATAAAACAGAGGGCGTGTGATAAACAGTGCGTGTGTGTGAAAGAAAATTCACCAGCGTCGACTCGTCAGCGAACCACAAAGCCGGAAAACGCGTACCAGCGAGAAGAAGAAAAGCTCCTCATTTTTCTTTAAAGAGCTAACGCAATAGAAAAGGGCAGAGCACTACAATGGTGAGTAAATTGATGGGGGCTGGGTGAATTATGAGTGTGTGTGTGTGTTTATGTGAGGGCGAGTGAAATTAGCAACTTTTTTCCGGTGCCGAAAAGACAGAGGAACATGTGGCCGCTAAAATGCGTGGACGTGCGTGACTGTGTATGAAATGCGTGAGCAATTTATTTTAGAAAAATCACACCCCTACCAAAGAGCGTCATCATGTGTGCGGAACCGAAAAATGTCCGACGGCTGCAGCTGGTGCTGCTCTGCTGTACAGTCATCGCAACTGTCATCCGCCCAACTTTACAAACGCCTGCTATTCTTCTCCACTGTCCGTCGCATCACACACCACCGTGGCCCGACGTAATGTGTGTGCGTGTGTGCGAGAAGGAAGTAAATAATCAACCACCACCGGTCTTTTCAAACGACTTCTCGTCTCGCTCTATCGAGGGAGAAGTTTGCCTGTCAAATCAAATCGCGTCAATGATCGCGAAAAACACCCATATAAAGCTTCTCCAATCCGTACCGTCGTGTGCGTATGATACACACGACGGCCGCGCACTCAGAGCGAAGAAAGAAAGCGCATATTTCGCGATTTCATAGATGTGTGTATGAAGGCTCCGTTATTGTGGAAGTGCTTTTGGTGTGCGGTGAAGGGTGGGTACTTGATGTGTGTGTGTGTTGTACACGTACACGTACGTACACCACGTTTACCGGAGAAAAGTTGGGATAGTAATTGTACGCCCGTGTGCACATCGATTTACCTTAAAAGGTAATACCGTGTGTTCATGGAAACGATGACAGAAACGGAGCGTTTTCCCTCCGAATATTTTTGCGATCTGTAGCGATAAGAGCGTTATCATCAGGTGTTGTACACACCACACACCTGAAGGAGTATTTCCAAAAACACAGTACTTTTTTTTTTTTTTATTCTTAGGTGAGATATGCAGCATGGTTGCGATGAGATGCTCCAAAACGTCAGTGAATAAGCGAATAATGAACACACTCATTCTCTCTCTCTCTCTTCGTTGAAAAGTATTTTTGCATCGCGGCGTGTGCGCGCGCACACACATTTACTAACACACTGAGCGTTGGAAAAACAGAGCCAAATTACCATATATGGTCAAAGTTGTCAGCAATGAGAAGGAGAAGGCAAGAAGAAGTCTAGGATAGTCAGGGGTGGAGAGGGAGGAATGTGTTCAGGGGAACCGAATTCATGCAAGCGGTCAGTGGAAGTGGTGGGATAACGATATGATAAGGAGGTAGTAAAAGAGCGAGCGAAATGGAGCGCTTGTATGGAAGGACCGTGCAGTCCGTGAGTCATTAGTGAATTGCAGTGTCGCTATTATAGTACAGTGACGTGAAATGAGATGAGATCGTCCGTCTCGATTCTCATTTGACATGATGCACGATTTACAGTAGGCGACGGAGATTCTACTCCTTCACCTATACAGCCGCACACGCGGTTGAGACGGATTTTGCTATGTGTGCAGTGCGTCTGAAAGAGAGAGAGATAGCGCGAGAGAAGTTGAAGGACCGGTTGGTGTTAATCTGCTGTATTTCATACGCCGGGTTCTGCTTTCTCGCTTCCACTTCCCAGATCACAAACACAAACGCACGTATACATTCGTACTTATTAGCCACACGGACACAACGCCAGTTGGCAGTCGGGGCTGTGTTTGCAGTCTGCCTTTTTTATTCGTATGACCATCGAGCAGCAGTGGGCCCAGTGAAGCGCGTTCTTTTGCGATAAACTGCATGTGTGTGTGTGCGTATTCACTGATAAACGTCGTCGCTCCCAACTGAATCCAGTTCCTCCTGCATAGTGTGGAACGGGAGAGCAGGGTGGCGCGCGTTTAGGTGAAACGGGCGCAACAAAGGCGTTTAATGTTGTTTTTTCACCTTTTTCTTTGGCAAGTTTTAGCGAGCTTCGGCGCGCTCGGACGACAAGATGAGTCAACCTGTTCCGTTCTTGGGAAGGCGCATTCGACCGGCCGGTCGGTCGGGGTTTTTGCGTGAAGCAAGGGAACGGATGGTGGTGTGGTGGTGGCGTTCGCCGCCCTCCATTACGGAGCGTTTTTTCCTTCGAAGATAACGGTGCCTTGGCGTGGCACAAAATCGTTGTTGGTAAAGCCGGTCGTGTATGTGTATGTGTTGGTGGCGTTTGAGAAGGAGGGCGAACGTAATTTTGATTCCCCAACGATTCCTCCTTTTTTTTGCTCCGAGGAGACGTGCACGATGATGTACAGGAACGGGGGGCGATGGATGGGGCCGGAAACGGAAAACGGTGCAGTGACGTACTACTTTGGGGTGTTCGAAGCCGCCCCAAAGTAGTGCTTCTGCCAACGAAGTGTAGCGCTGTGGGAAATGGGAAAGGCGTTGGAAATTGCACACGTTACCAACACACACAAGTGTGTACTATCGATGTGTGACCGCGCGGCGGCGGTATCATGGAACATCATTTGCATTACACCACCAAAAGGGGATGTGCTTGCGTGTATGTGCAAGGGCACAAAAAGTATGTTGAAGGGTACGTGTGCGATAATGTGGATGAGAGACCGATCATCACTTGAATACGGATCATGAGGCTAATATCCCTTAAGGTCATAATTATTTCAGTGACCCAAAATTAATCGCACCATATGAGCCGGGAACTTCAAGTCTGTATCAATAGCACTGTGAATTTCAATAGTTTTAAGTTAATTCTGCGAGGCATTTTCTGAATTTTCATGGTTTTATTTTGTATGAAAAATCTTCTAAGATTTTTGTAGAGTATCCATCCAAAAGGTCAAGAAAAAGTCAAGAAATTGACTTTTTTGCTTGCTTGAACGATCAAGGGTACAATACCAAAGAGGAAGAAGAATACTTAGTATAAAAAAGAGTTTTAAAAGCACATCATTCAACCAACAATCAACAGTACTTCATTTGGGCCTTGGAGTCTATGATGACTTCAGGAAGAAAACCGCAATTTTTAGCCGGTATCTGCCAAGTAATCGAACTAAATAAATTTTCAGCAGTTACAAGAGAACCAACAGCCAAATTTATCAGGATTTTGGGGATATAGTGAAGAAGGTCGTTTTGAAGGAATGGATCTGTTACACATTTGTGAAATTGAAAATTCGACTCAGAACTATCAAGCCACACAGATAAACTTAGTCATAGAAGCTTTTAATCAAAGTCAAAGAAGCCTAGAATGAAGGACCAAACCCCCTTGAAGTTGTAGAGATAAACGAGAAGAATCAGATGTTATCCGAGACCCTATTATAAATTAATTAAAAATCCTTGTATGTTCGGAGACTAATCACTATCTCGATCATCCTGTCAATTACATCCTAGAAACCTACCCCTGTTAGTAATATGACGTGCATTGTACGTCGTTATAAAATGAGTTTGTGCTTTGTCGAGTTCAGCTTTTCAAAGATTGTTCCTTGTGTTTTGTCTTCGATAAGATAAAATGCGTTAGAAAGTTGATAATGATTCATCGAGATGATGATGGGGCACAATTGTAACAAAAACAAAAGAAATTATAAATTTGCCATTTAAAAGCACCCTAAAACCGAGTATCTTTTGTCACCCAAACATGCGTCTGGTTTTGTGACATTCCTTTGGTCTCATTCCACGCATAGTTTTCTCAGAGTTTGCTAGGCAAACAACTAGACAGACTAGACCGAGCGAGTGTGTGTGTGTGTGGTGGAGATTGTTTGCAGGTTGGTTGTCGTCGTCGTCGCGTGCGGCTGGCTACTCTTCGCCCTTGCCATTGCGATGAATCATCAACAAATTGTTTGTTTGACTTGGTTGTGACTTGCATTGCCTCGTGTGTGTAATCATGTGCGAGTTGATGAGATTGGTTTTATATTTATTTTGACAGTAGGAACTGTCGGAATACTACTGGTTTTTTGTTTTGTTTCATTGCTTCTTATCAAGCTCGTCTGTCTGTACTTGTCGGAATAGCAACAAACCCCCGTTCTTGTTATGCTGGGTATGAGACTTCCGGTAAGGGATTCTTCCCTGCTGTAGAGGAACACCGGTTAATGTCAAGTGACACAGGGCAGAGCGATGAGATGATAGGGGAATCCTTTTATTCGCCGTCCTAAGGGGAAGTTGATGATGATCTTTGGAGGAGAACCCAGCGTGCGCGTTTTTAACTTCTTCCTAGGGGAAATGATGATTTTCCAAGAGAGATGGGTTTTCCTTGCAAGAGTTTCCTCTCCGCATGGGGAAGAATCTATGCTTCCCTGTACTCTGTATGGGGGATTGAGGGGGTGAGGGTGAGGGTTTTTCCATTCTAGGAGAAAAATTGGATGAAAAAGGTCACAACTACAACCAGAGAGATAATAAGGGTCGAGGGAGGGTTCGGGTTGATGATCCTTGTTGTATATAAATATATGCGTATCATCAGTTCTCACTGCTGCTGCTGCTGTGTTCTGGCATACATTCGGTCATTGACCCGCCGTGCAACAAGGGAACACTTTCATTTTTTGGCATTTATCTTCTCATCATGGTGTGGTGTATAGTGTAGTGTACATCTGAAGCTGATTGATGAGGGTTTTATTCATAAAGGTTTGGAGAAATGTTATTTGGGGATACATTTTTTTAACCATTAATGATAAGTTACGCTTAGAATTTAATGGACGAGGAAAAGCGCATAGTCATAACCCTATCGAGATAAAGCGCTTCTAAGCCGGATCCTTCCCATGGTATCGTAATGAAGTGTTCGGTCTTACACGCGGAGGCTCAATGGATCGAATCCCATCGACGAGGAAAAAAAGCCAAGCAAAATTGGTGTTTTTTTGAGCTACTCAAATCCCTATAGTGTACTTCGAAGGTAGCTACAGCTAAGACAAACAGTCCAGAACTGATAATCATCTGTTCGCAAGCATGATGATGATATCAACACAGCAGCACGATCACCCACCCAGCTCTCTACATATTGAGGTAGGTTAAGAACGTCGCGTCATTTTCTAATGTGTTCTTCTCCGGCCAAACATGTTTGACCTCCTCTACCCCTTTACAGAGTCAGGTTCGCAATTCATTTAAGGCGAGAAATTACATGTTGTTGATTCCTCCCTGCCAAGCGATAGTGGGTCCGAGACGTTTATAAACCTCTGGTTACAAATGACGTGTTTGTTGTAAACATACATGGCACGAACGGAAGCACGCAACCCATTCACGACGATGCGAATGAAAAAAAGACCCTTCCCCAACAGGGAGAGTCCTTCACGCGACGATTGGAAGATTGCATCTTCGTTACTATAAACTTTCGGACCAGCTCCGGGGAGGACAGACACACGGTGAATGTAGGGATGCACCTTGAAGAGGTAGTAGTAATTGGACTCTGCCAAATGTATGCCACAACCTTGAGGAGGTGTAAGGAGGAAATCGATCGTGTGGTTGTTGGGTTGCGCGTTTTCTTTCCTTTTCTGCTGTTGCTGTGCTCCTTTGCTGTGCATGATCACGCATCCATTTACGATCATTTCTACGATTCGTGGGTTTCTTGTTGCGCGCAGCACACACTTGGTGGTGGTGTGTCTGTTCATCCGCATCTCTCACGGTCACGGTTCAGACGATCTTTAAACCAGCGGAAGAATCTGGTGTGAGTCAGCCGCGTACGTCGAGGAGGAAGGGTTTAGCAAAAGACACCTTGCCCACCCACCAGCGCAGCGCAGTCCAGACAATTGACGGACGTGTTTCATCATCGATTTTTCTGTTATTGCATGTCATGTTTATTGGCTAAATACCTGTGGGCCTTCTTCTTCTTCTTCTTTGGCACTACAACCTCTAGAGGTCTCTGGGCCTGACATTTCTGGCTTTCTGTGACTTAATTGTACCCATCAGCTGAATAGTGAGGTTTGGATGGGATTTAAACCTCGGTCCTGCCGTGTGATGACTGGCGCTGCTGTCACCTCGGCCACCGGACCCCACCCCCTATATGCGAGGTCTATATGGCCGATATTCACTCACACTCTCCTTTAATGGGAGGCTCCTTCGCCAAGTGTTTTTTTGGGACGAAGGTAAAGAATTTCGGCTTAGCCTTTTCCAGAGACAACGTGGTGTGTAGAAGTGCACGCACTCCCCCTGCGATATTGGTGTTGTCCTTTTATGGTTAACCGAAAGGCGATCCGTTGCTGACGTTTGTGTGCGACGTAGTGAGCGCTGGCTGTACTTTATATAGGCATGCAGCAGCGCGGTGGTGGTGGGCCACACGGAATCGGCCAGTATAGCGAGCCACCAGTACAAATCCGTATGTGTGAGTGTGTCGCGTTTGGTTCCTGTTGGTTCATTCATTGCTATTGCGAGCGAAATTCCATTTTTGGTGACTCAATACTATTGTTGCCCACCCTGCAGATTATTTGCTGTTTCTCTCAGCGAAGGTCGCGTGGAACCTGTTTGCTTCTACTCTTTTTTTTGTTTAATATCGCTGAAAGGCGATCTTTCGCGTACTGATCTCTCCAGTACACAACAGAGATTAAGTTTAAGGGAACTGTGTTTTTACACCTTTAGAAGCTTTAGTAGTCGTTGGTTAGTTTATAGAGACACTGAGTCATTAGACTTTATTCATCTTCGTAGTCATTCTTGATATCTGTTCCTTGTGCTGACTAAAATCTGGACGCGAAATCAATACGATACGATCATAGCAATTAAATAGCACATGACTAATCGCTCACGAAGGCTTACCAACGAACTTCAGCTCTGATGACTGATACGTACGTTACGTTGGTGATCTTTGATAGTGAGTAATCGAAAGGTAATTTTGTTTGGGTGCTAGTTTAGGATTTGTTTTATTGTTGTTGTTGAATCGTCATCGTTAGCTTCTTTACTCATCACCACTTTACACCCTAATTAGAGGGCTGCTCTAACAAGCACACTTAATTGCTGTTAGACATGCACCGCTCTCTGAACGGTTCCCGTGCTGCTCTGGCACATTCTTTAGCTTTCCGATTCATTGGCAAGTTCTCTGGAAAGAATTCGTTTGTTGGTCAATGTGATTTCGTATTTGATTTATATTCTACAAGAAATGTTATGCTGGACGATTTAAAGAACGCTTACAAGAGAAAAGTCTTCTTCGGATAAGAAGAAAGGTTATATTTCCCTGTGGAAGTTCAAGACTTTAAAATACGAATTGTTAGAGCTTCAGTCATTGAGGTCTGTGAGTGTCATTTTTTCTGGAATTATTTGATTTTTTTTCGTCCTCAACACGTCTTCAATTATATGTCATCAGTTATCTTATATTTATAACCAATCTTATTTTCAATCTTAACGGATTTGTGGCGTTTGGCAGACAAAATAGCAGCAATGGAATGGCAGTTTACGAGGAGCTACTGATATTTGTTGATTAAGGCCATTTTTTTCCAGCATGGCTGACGACGCTTTATTCTGATATGAAAGGAGGCAGTAGGGTTGACTCTTGTTGGCTTGTTATCAGCAGCAATTTCCATCCATATGGATAAGAAGGGACGTGCGCGGTTACGTACTAATCGGGATTATAAAAAGAAGAGGGTGTTCGTTGCGTTAGACTAGAGGTGTCCCACGGGGTCAGCAGAAGTGTAACAAACCATCGCACGATCCTGACATTTGGTTGTTTGCTGCGTGCGTAGGTACTACAGCTAAACAACACGTACATCACGTACGTATGCCACAGAACTTGCCGAGGACCAGGTTCCAGCCGGTGGGGAGAGTCCGCATGATGTCGTGTTTTATGCACCTCGACGAGTTACTTTCTGCTAAAAAAATGGCACACACTCCAACGAAAAGTATATCTAGAGCAAATAGAACTAAGTGTGTCCTCCAAAATACCTCGTCGACGAGGATAATTTATTTTTCCTCCAACACGATTCGGTGTGTAAAGTAGTGTAACGGTTGCGTTTGGGATCGTGTCTGCCAAGCGGCTCCGCTCCTGTTGTCACTGAGCGTGATCATCGTCCTCTTCTTTAGCTTTTAGATCTCTTCTACCAGCAGCAGCAGCACCTCACACATTGTGACGTGCCGGCACTGTGTGGTTACGCGCAGCAGCAGCAGCACCGATCTTCATGGTTTCCAAAAATAGGTTTTAAATTTAGAGCAAAAATCTCTTCTCTCCTGTGTTCTACTCCGTTTTTGTGTGTGTGTGGTGCTGGCGGCCCTCCTGTAAAATAGCTACTACTGAGCTATGATGGTTGTACGACTGTGACTTGAAGAAGAACCGTCGTACGTGTGTAACCTGAACGCCTGTGCTCTGTCGATGATGTTCCAAACGACGAAAACCATGAACGATTTTCTAGATTTAGAACAAGAAAGTGGGGGGTTAATATACTTTGAACGCCAGCCCGCAACCACGTGGAAATGGAGTCAAGTGCGTCGTCTATGAAGGAGGACAAGTCTCGTTTCTCCTATTTTTACCCGCTTTTACATTGGACTTTTTCTTGAGCCCGGCGAATGCATTCCAGAGCTCTCCATTTAATCAAACTAAAATATTGGACGACTTCCGTGAAGGAAGTTGTGGTTGGGCGATCACGTGGTTGAGGAGAGGGACCTCACTTTTCCTATCTGTTCGCCACTCTAGACCTCAGCCTGAGCAGCTGGGTTCGTTGTTAAACCGGTTGCAAAAGTAAGGAGAAGATCGCTTCTTTCGCACTTGCCTTTTCTTCTCTGACGTTAAAGATTTTCGTTTGGGGTAAGTGGCAGAAATTCCTCTTCCGGGTCCCTATTTCTTCTTCTACATACTGACACACACGCACACTCACACTTATAACAAATTACATTATTTCCGCTATCGCCAAGAGAGAGATAGTAAAAAGACACGCATGGCCGAAACACGGTGATCGGCTGTGTTGGAAAAAAGGTACTTATTTTTAACTTCAACCGACCGGCACAAGAACGCGCGCGCGCCACCGGTGTGTTTCAGTTCGGTTCGTTCGTTCGCTCTCTTCGTATTCCTTCCATTGCTGGCTGCTTCTTCTGCCAACCCTCTCATCCATCCGATCCGATCCGTTCCGTTCCGTTCAATTCTACTACACCCCCCCTGACCTACCCTCTCTCACACATTGGTTGGGTGGGGGGGGGGGGTGATCACGCGTGTCGCTTTTCCTTCCCGCGATCGTTTTTTCTTCGTTTTCAACGACACACACAAGAAAAGTGCATTTCCACACACACACACAAACACACGTGCCTAAGGAAGGACACACACACACACGCTGGGCGGAAAATAGTTCTTTGCTAATTTTACTGTGTGTATGTGTGTATACATAGAGCCAAGAACGCACGCACGCACGCACTACGGGTAATAAAATATTGATCCTTCTTCTACTATTGCCCCACATGGAGCCACCTTCAATGATGATTTCTTCTATTTCTTCTTCTTCCATGCGTTTCTCCCCACCAGGCTTCCGGAGTAACCGTATCGGACGTGTGCAAGACCACTTATGAAGAAATAAAGAAAGATAAGAAGCACCGCTACGTGATCTTCTACATTCGCGATGAGAAACAGATCGATGTGGAGGTGATCGGTGACCGTAACGCGGAATATGACAGCTTCCTGGAGGACATACAGAAAGGTGGACCGGGAGAATGCCGGTAAGTAGGAAGGGTTGTTGTTACTCGATCAAGAGTCCTACCCAGTCCTAGTCAAGATCAGAGAGCAGCCGGTTCTAACGGGTGTCTGTGTCTCTTCCTTGTCTTTCGCCTCACAGATATGGATTGTTCGATTTCGAGTATATGCACCAGTGTCAGGGAACGTCAGAGAGTTCGAAGAAGCAGAAGCTGTTCCTGATGTCCTGGTGCCCAGATACCGCCAAGGTTGGTAGCTTGTTCAGCACCTCTACTCCTTACTTGTTTCTCTGTGGCCTGAATTAATCTTCTCTTTTCTCTCTCTCTGTTGTTTTAGGTTAAGAAGAAGATGTTGTACTCGAGCTCGTTCGATGCGCTGAAGAAGTCGCTTGTCGGAGTCCAGAAATACATTCAGGCCACTGACCTTTCCGAGGCATCTCGGGAAGCGGTCGAGGAGAAGCTGCGCGCCACTGATCGTCAGTAAGGAACAAACAAACACTACATAAACAAAACAACAACAAAAACAATATTACTTAAGGAAGGCGCACACAAAAAAAAGAGCAGGCAGGCAGGCAGACAAGCTAGCACACAACACATACCCGACATTATAATACTACACAGAGGACAACAACACCAACCAACAACACCACCACCACCACCCGTTTACATACATCCAACTCTGTGCTGGAGTACAACAAACGCAAGGATTAGAGCAGGCTGGGGGCGTAAAAAGGAGGCAAATAATCGAAGACCCAGCCATATGCTGTAAACAACAGGAGGAATCAACAACACATAAACTTCATTTATACATGCATCATGCATATACACACATACAGACTTGTTTAACTGCGAACAACTACTACTTCACAGAAGAATAACAACAGCCAACTATTAAAATACTACCATGCGGGGGAAGTCGACTATTATTCTCTGTGGGAAGAGGGAAGGTATATACTACCAATCATCATCATCATCATCATCATCGTTCGGTTGATTTGTGAAAGAAGAAAGAAATGACAAAATCGTATGTGTTTATGCGCTGTGTGCTGCAAAAAGTTGAACGGAACGGACGGACGGACGGACAGGATGGTGTGACAAACAAACATCGAAGAGTAGTCGATCAAGGAATCCCCCCGACGCCGGGTCCGCCGTGCCGACGTGAACTAATCAAGAAGAGGAGGAGGTGGTAGTAGTCAAATCACAACCCCCAAGACAAACGACACAACAATACGCCGACAGAGAGAGAAAGAGAGGGTGCAGAGGGGGGAGTGTGAGAGGAAGAGAAGGGACAGGACCGAGAAGTGCGAGAGTGTGGGGGTTGGGATGGGTGAATGATCGGACGAGGAAAAAATAATGCGTCAAGAAATAAAAAGAAGTAAGCGAAGAAAAAAACAAAAAGAAGGAAAATGTGAGATAATATGCCACCCTTTGCCCTAGTGACACACGACGATGACATTGAAAGAAACTGGACAGTTTATGTCCTTGATGGTTCGGGGACTTATTGCCAGTTGAGATACATTGGCCTAAAAGGATATTCAACCTCTCTGGACTGGACGTGATACGTGTTAGTCAATGAAGAGACTGGGAGATGGGTTTCTACCGGGATCATTTTCTACAATTCAATCCTGATCCTTACTTACGCTGATGACGTAGACAAACAGTAGAAGCTTTCTATCCTAGGGTTAGAGATGGCTGAGGCAAGACTAACATGATGGTTCACAAATGACCCTGACTCAGGAGTGATGGCATAGGATTCGGACTTTCGAAGCCATCTAATGCTTCTTCACCTATGTTGGGTCGAGAATCGGCAACGATAATATACACTTTGAGATACACTTAAGGGTGATGCCCGTGTTTCTCTAGTCTGAGGAATTCCTCCACCAGTCGACACGATGTAACTGGACCCGATGATGGGACTTTTGTTTGGATCATTTCAAATCCCAGTACTCCCAAACTTCTCCGAGAACTCTGTTCAAAACTGACCAATGCCTCGAATAGCTGCGATTGGAAGAAAAGCTTTTGAGGCCCTTATGCCAACTATATGAGCTGTACTTCATGATACCACTATTGCATGGCGGCTAATCAGAAGAAGCGCTCCGATTCGTTGGTGATGTCATGAAAATCAAGTCAGATATGGCCAAATAGCGATGAAGGTGATGACCAGATTGCTACCGCAAGAAGAAAGGTCGAGATAATGGATTGGTGAGAAGATGGCGCTAAATCGTTGATTTTTGCTGGTGGTTTTGAAGTACTCGAAGTGGGTTTTAACGTCATATAAGTTAGTAACAAAATGGGGAGATAGCTTAATATTAATCTTACTTTATCAAACCCTTTCCGCTGATTGTTAATGGTCGTTAATTTGAACATTCACCACCGGTTGGTCTCATCCCCTCAAGCCTTGGCCCAGGCTCTCACCAGAAGAGAGCCAGGCCCAAGATGTTCTAAGAAGTCTTATCCAAACATTAATCCAAATGTTATTGCCTAGGTAGTGAACTTGGAGGAGTGGTAAAAGGGTCTGTCTATGCTTCTTATTTAGCACTTAAGCCTTTAATTTCGTATGTGTTATGTTCTTTGCATTATTGGTGGGATTTATGTGATATGGTTTTGCAGCTGGTATTTACCGAGATTTAAAATATTAAGACCACAGCTTTTCGAATCTTGGTCTTGTCGTGTGGAAAACCGACTCCTCTTTTCACGCATCCCACATAACCCCCTCCTCTTCACTACTGGGGTGCCATATTATTAAGGATTTTTTTTAAATAATGTATGAGGGCACATTTATACTGAACTCCTCATGTCATTACCATGAAAGAATGTTTTACTTATCAATATATTCAATAACGGGATATTCTCATTACATTTCCTTTCTTACTGTTTATCTGTTTCTAGTTGTATGTAACGTCTTTTACAGTTTAGTCTTTAATAAAACTAAGTTGTAGCCGAGTTCTTAGTGAAAGTTTGCCAGTTTGGAGTTCATATAGTCCAGGGGATCCTTATAAAACATATTGTTAATCCTTTACCAAACTGATGATCTGACGGTAAGCAAAAAAAGAAAAAAAAAATCAAACAATTACATTGATTATCTAAAGATTCTTGAAAAAACACATTAAGCATTGAAGACTCAGCAAAGCTGCCGTTTACTTGCAACGAGCACATGAAAATCGCTTAAACGTCACTTTTCCCACAGAGCTCTACCGTGGTTCCATGCCAATTGAGATGTTTGGTACTTGGGGACTATGCAAGACCATCGGCAACCATACCTTGCTCTCTGTCTATCGTTCTGTCCGTACCTGCATCATCTACGCTTGCGTTAGCTTCCCTTTCACTCGTGCATCACGCGCAGGAACCATCCAAAAGTGACAGGTGAAATACGAGGAAACAATGGCGAACGAAAGGGATGCAAAATTGTGCGTAAGCTAAACGCAACATCGCAGAAGAGATAGGGTGAGCAGATAAATCACGCCGGGAGAAGCTTTCTTTCGTGTGTGCTGCTCACGAGAACCCGCGTCGCGAGAACAGGTGAACAGGTGAGCGGTTTGGGTGGAAGAGTGAGAAGCAGCATACCGGCTAGTGAAGCATGGTGTGAAATAGCACGTGGCGTGAGAAATGGTTGAAAATTCTCATCTCATACTCCTTCTCGCTCTTTTATGTGCGCTGTCTCACTTTTATAGTAGATGGCGAGAGCAGACAGATCAGAAAGAGCTGAGATGAGCAGCGAGATAGAAAAGGTGACGAATCAAGCGTGCAATGGTGTTTGTGTGGTAGAGGGAAAGAGATAGAGCGTCACGCAAGAGTACGGAGAAACAAAAACGCGCGCTGTGGTCTCGCTCTCACTCTCGCTCTTGTTCGTTCGGTCGCTTCCGCTCATGCTCTACGCAACAGCTCTCGCGGAATTTCGCATTCGAGACCTTCGAGCGCTGCGTTCACTGTCATTCGGGTCAGTTTCCGTTTTTCCTGAGCCCGCCGAGTTCTAAGAAGTGTCGTCGTGAGCATTCAGCCGTGTTTTCTTCACGTATCTTCACCGAGAAGTGTATGTTGGAAGCCCAGCTTTTCAGCCAGTGGTTTTTGCCCACTTTTCCCACATCCTCCCTATAACCCTTTGTGCGGTGTGTTAGTGAGTGTCTTTCCCAGCACAAAAAGAGTGTGTGTGTGCGTCTAGTGAACCCTAGGCTAAATGCCACTTTGTTATAGCATTAAAAACAAATCAAAACGCGAGGTGAAAGCCCAACGAAAAAAAACTATGTGCAGTGCGGTGTACCATGCGTGCGTTTGATGGTGTGTGGACAGAAATTGGAGCAGCATAAGCAGACAACACTGGCGAAAGCACAACAACTCCCTTGGGGACGGTGTTTCATGTTTTTGCTTTCTCGTTCGTGTGCAGTTGTTCTTCGCTCCCGGTTTGCCAGTCGAAAAACAAGAAGAAGACTCTCCTTAACCTTTGGAGCAGTGAAACCTTGATTTGATCCGCTATGTTTTGCTCCGCTTTTGGGTCCGGGTGTGCGCCCGTACAAATTCAAACATAAATAAAACTCTACTGCTGCTGCCGCAGAATTCACCTTCGACCTTTCTCGGTGCGGAATTCTACGGCCAGGTGAACTGTGTGGCCCTGTGTACCTGGTTGTGGTTGGTTGTGCCGGATCTCGTCGTACCGTCTTAGGAGAATCTAGAGTACGGGAAAGATCGATAGAACCACCACACCGTTTGTGCGTGCGCTCGTATGTGTGTGTGTGTGGGTTGTATGTGGCGGGGGGCAAGAAATTAAAGGGATGGCGTCCCCGTACCGTTCTCGCTATACCGAAACACGCACGCAGCAGCAGCAGCACCAGCATTTCTTGGTGTGCGTGCGCGCGCGCTCTTGTGTTTCTCTATCTACTATACCCCGGCAAATAGGGTTCGATTGCCGCCGCCCGGGAGATGGATAGATGCGATGGATGGGCCACGAAATGGCGCTCCATTGTCCGGGTTTTCCATTCCCGGTTTTGCGAGTTTCTATTGTTGCGCTCCGGTTTCTTTTGATTGTCCTCACTTAACCAATCATCTTGGTAGGCCTTGGTTTGCGTCTCCTACTTTACAAGCAAGCACAATGATGGCCCTTCGGTACTAGTGTGTGGCATCGGCCAGTGTCCTATATAAAGTTGGCTAGGAATCTGGAAAATAGCAATGAAAATGTTAAATGTCTTGCCTTCGTTGAGTTGTTATATAAAGGAAAGCATAGAAGGTGGTCCAAAACATGCATTCCACACAGTGTTGATGTTTATCGCTCGCTGCCGTGTGCTATCTAGTAGCCCATGACGGTTCTGTAGCAACACGAATGCCAACCAGTGACAGGACATGCCAGACATTGCCACTCGAAGCTCCACCGTGAATTTAACACTTTGGCCACATGAGATCTTGGGAATGGAATTAATCGTGCTAGTTGTAACCGGTCTAGATGAGATTTGATACCCGTCTCTGCTAGGAAATGGCGCGGCCCTAAAATTATGCAATATGCCAGATCATTATCAATTAGTATTTATGCAAGTAATGTTTTAATGGAGACGCCCCTCACTTACCTTGGCATAAGAAGCTGAGTTGTTTCTTACGCGTTGCTTACTGCTGCTTGTTCCGGTTGCCACAGAGGAGCCCCGCGTTCTTCGTGGAACTATGCTGCCGCTTCCGGGGAGTAGTGTTTTACACCGTATAGGCAACCCACCACCCAGTGGGGGTAGATGGTAAACAAATCGGTAAACCCTTTGAGGCGTGCATAACATTCGTCACTGCACGGAGCGCGTTGTTTACTTTACCGCAGACAGGCCGCACTCCGTTTTGACAGCTCTCGCATACACCCGGCCCGGTCGTGGTGTGTTGGTAGTAGTAGTAGTAGTAGTAGTAGCAATAGCAGCAGCCATGCTTCTCGCCCAATGCACTGCTGCTGCGACCGGTGATGTTTTTATTGATCTTTCACCAGCAGGTCAAGTAAAGTACAGTAAAAGCGGGACCGTACTGTTGAGCTGTGTGTTTTATGTTGTGCTGTCGTCGTTGTGTTCTGTCATTTATTGATGATTGGTAGATTTTTAATCGATTAAAACGATCGAACAACGCAAGGGGGAACCGCCGGGCGTCCGCCCGCTATTGTGATGACAAAGCGCAAAGAAGAGACCGCACTGAACGCGAAGACGCTGTTCGCGATGGAGCATTATTTTTTTGCAGCAGTCTGGGATTTTTGTGTTCTTCTTTCCGGTTTGCACGCGTTCGGTTGTTGATCGAGTGGCAGTGGCCGTAGCCGCGAAAAAGAAGAAGCTGAAAACAACGCGGAATATCGTCCGCAGCCGTACGCGGGCCTACTACACGGCTATGTTTTTTTGCACTTATTTTGTGTCTCTTTCTCTCGCACGCGGCGGCGGCGTTCGAGTAGCCATTGCTGTTCCGGTGGGTGGCGCAGAAAAAGAGGGAAGCGAAGTGAATAGATAATATAGTAGGCCAGATCGCGCAGTGATGTTGTGTTTGTGTGCTTGGAAGCTATCATTTGCACACCATAGCAGTAGCACCTGGTTAACTGTTGTGTTTATAAGTGCGTGTGCGTGTGTGGAGAAAACTTTTGTTAAGCGCTTTTTTTTCCTTCCTCTACTACGAGGCGCCTAACAACAGCTCTGATGTGCTCTTGTGCATATAAACAGCGGGTAATCTATGATATGAGTGTTTCCATATCTTCGCTCCTATCTATCGCATCTCGGTATACGAACGAGACAACCAACTGAATCTTCCCTCGTGTTACAATAATGGAGGAGGGTGGAAGGTGGTTGGGGGACGGGTTGAGGCGCAATCGCTTTATTTTTCCAACCCTGTGAAGCTGGGCCTGCTTCGATGTGCGCTGGAATGTGCTGTAGGTGAGAGCAGCGTCGCGTGAGATGAATGTAGAGCGAGAGCGAGCGAGTGAATGACGGCAGCGAATCTCGCGCCTAGCAGTTCGAGGTCGCCCGGAGGACAATTTGCCGTGAAACAATAGATCCCCGCGCGGTTCAATGTTTGTGTGCGTATGTTTGGGGTAAGATGTAACGATAGTAGACAAACACGCACGTACCTTTGGCACGGTGTATTGTGAGTGAGAGGCTCGCAATCTGTCAAACTGTTGTTGTTTGTTGTGTTCTCACAGCTCACCGGTTTTACTAGACGCCAGCTCAAAAGGAAAGTAGTATAAATGAAGCTACTGAAAATGTGCGTTCCCTTCTCAATTGTTTCGTTTTTTGTAAGGAAAACGTCACAATTTTTTTTTTCTTCACGGTTTGTTGTGTACCGCCAGATTTCATATCGCGGCACGCTATGGATGCAATCTGTGTGAGCAATTTTTCTCACTGCGCCCTTTTGCCGATAGTGTGCGTGTGTGTATGTGAGAAGGCTTTCGAATTCAGCAATTTTCTAGCCTCGCTTTTTTCCTTTGCTGTAAACGGTGGAGAAGAAAATATATTCACCCACCACCGCCGCCGCCGTGCATCAGCCCCGTACATTGGTACGCTGCATGTACGATGTAAACATACGAAGGAAGCAAACGAGGGGAGCAAAAAAAAAAGCGGAACGCACACAATCAGCGGCGCCACACAAACACAACTAGCAACGCGACGCGCTGCTCGCACGTATAAAACGCGCATGTACGCAAAAGTGCTGCTGCTGCTTGTGCAACCGGAAAAAGGAAGGAAAGCGAGACATGTTAATTCATGCCGAAACGCCGAAACGGAATGCCTTCGAAATGTCTGGAAATGGGACCAAAATTTTTCGAACACACACACACACACACACGCGCTTATCGGCTTGCCAAGTTTCGGCTAGTTGATTAGGCATGGGTGAGCTTGTAATTAAGTTTTCCACGCTGGCCGAAGGAAAATGTTCGCTATTGATGTATTTTCTCCTATCCGCGCGCGTAGGTGTGTGGGTGCGCGCGTGTATGAGAGGGTGTGTTTGAGTGGCTCTTATGCTGGCGAATTATCTTGAAGCGCCGTATGCTGATGAGTTCAGTGGCCGGCAGTAAATGCTCTCCAGTTTTGAAGCGCTTTCTTGCTGCTGCTTTTATCAATTTTCCCCTTTCGATTTTAGGCTAGGGAAAAAGAAAAATTGTGGCAAAGTTCTTCATTGATAGGACCGGTATCGAATCTCATCCGGTGTCAAGGAAGTCAGAAATGGTAGTCCAAAACCTCTTTGAAGATATCGAAGTTGTCTTGAAGAAAAGAAAAAAAAAAAACGATCGAAATAAGGGCTTTTCACCGGCCGTTTCGAAGCCAAAACGAAGTAGCCAAACCTTCTGGAAGCTTGACGTTTGCTGCTATTTTTTACTTTCGGTAGCCACCACTTCTATTCCGTGTGACGTTTACATTCACGTTGCGAGCTCCTTGTACAAGCTGTCATGGCAACCGAAGAAGGGAGTGGGTTGGAGACGGGTGAATTACATTTTCTTTCTTCCCTGTACGGCAGCCGACATTTTCCGTCTTAATATCGTGCCACCAAATGGTGTTGGCTGGCTGGAAGTTTCTTCCACCGATAACACGATAGAGTGAGGGAGAGGGATGGAGTTGGGAAAGCGTGTGGAAAAAATAGTAGTCGCAGCAGGTTTTCCCAACCAGACAAATTGCCTCCAGCAGCAAAGCCTACTCTCGGGTCGCTCTCTTTCTCACCTACTGTGTGTGTGGAAAAGTGTCCTTTTTCACGATTCTCTTACACATTGACCCGCTTCCTTGCTGTACCGTGTTTGGTAGTGTATGTGTCCATTTTCCCGGTTCGACCATTTGCTTGCCAACGCCATTGATAATGCGTTTCCAGCGTTCCGCACCACTCCCCTAGCTTTTCCCCCCATATTCAGCTCACCACAACAAGCGAAAGCCCTTCTTTGCTAAGCGCCAGAGAAAGCAGAGTTTTCCCTCCCGGCTAGTAGTGGGAAAGGATCACCCGCGTTTTTTGGTTGTGTGCGTTGTGGCGAGATTCGGATTCCCACATTCGACTGAACTGTGTTTTCCCGAAACGCAGTTTTCCTCCTCCACGTAGTGGTAGTAGTGGTGTGCTACGTTTGTGGAAGAATTTTTGACAGCTAGCTGGTGATGGTGGAAGGACATTTTTTGACAGCCCTTTTTTTACGGAGGGTTACAATTTTTGACATTTCCGGGTTGTTTTTCTTTCCGCCCTTGTTGGTGCTTCGGGCAAGTCGCCGGCATATACTGTTGAGTGGAGTATCTGTTTCCTTTTAGAGGGTGAATATTGGTATATCGTGTTTTGTGTCTGTACGTTTGACGATTGTGGCTATGTGGCGATGGTACGCGTTGTGATACAATTCTTAACCGGACATGGAAAACTGCGAAACTGCGATACAGATCGATGGTGTGAGCGATGAGAAGTGAGAAACAATTTCCTTGGAAAGCACTGAGTGAGCCGCTCGTCATCTCACCATTTCACTGCTCGGTTCGATGAAAGAGGAAAAAGCAGGCAATTGCATAAATAAAACAATCGAGTTGGACAATCGGTGCGTGCGAGTTTTTCGAAAGTTTTCCTTTCCAGTTCAATTAGCTTCCGAGTGAAAACGAGCGGATCAAAGCAAGCAAAGGCTGCACACACGGCTGGACACCTTAAAGCCGGATTGGCAAAGGCAACTATTTTACGTGTTTTTTGTTTGTTTTTCTCTCTCTCTCTCCAACCTTAGCAGAGTGCATGCAAAAGGAAGTGTGTTCTAAAAGTGTGTTGTTTGGCGCAATATAAAAGTAAATCCTTCCGTGGCCATTCCTGATTACACCCGCGCGTTCTCGTGTGTTTGGTGCTTTTTGAGGTGAGAGAGTGCGTTCGTGCGTGCGTGCGTAAAGTGTGCAATCAACGTGTGCGTGTGTGTATGTGTGTGTAAGGGAAGAAGCTAGAGGGGGAAAAAAGAGCTAGCCGCAAAAGAAAAGCAAGTTTTGCCCCAAAATCCCTTTTCGGGCCCCACAGTGCGTTCAGTGTGTCGCTCGACGAGCGCCTAAAAAGCCTCTCCCTTTTTTCCTCCACGTGAATCGTCCGAATCGAATCAGCTGAGGAGCCGGCTCGCACTAGATTACCACATATACCCACACGAACTACTACACGAAACACACGATCTCTCTGTAACTCTTTGTCACTCTCTCTCTCTGTCTCTCTGTCTCCTCTACTCTACATACAACTTTCTGTCTGTTGAAGCAGACAAAAGCAACACACACCCTGTTCAACACCCCGTTCGACTGACACGAACCAACTCTTTGGAGTTGACAGAAAAATAAACATAAACACTCACTCAAAAACAGCCACAAAAGCAAATTGCGAAAATCGGGTAGCGCCTTCGATTGCTGCCCGAAGAGGAAAATTAGCGTTCATCGCTGTGTGCTAGCCAGTCAAGGGCCAGTTAAAACACTCGCGCACCACACCAGGGCAGCCGCGCAGGCTACACGACCCAGGCACAACGATCGCGTTCACACAGCAGCAACATCCCCCCGGTGCCGGTGTGATGATCATGGCGTCATTCAACGGTGGCAGTGCCGCGGGCGGCGGCGGCGGCGGTGGCGGCGGCCAGGATGGACCGCACAACAAGCGGCTCTGTACCGGCCAGGAGATGAGCGAGGTGCCGCTCAATAGTCGGGTAAGTTTGGCGAGAGCGGTGTTGTGTGAGGATATCCTCAAGATATGCTGGTCTACTGCATCTGCAGACGAGGCTTCCCAACGAAATGAAGCTCAAATCGAAGGAGACAAATCCCTGGTCTTCAGAAAACAATTCCTAAGTTCCTCAGAAATTCACTTCTAGTAGTCTAGTTTGATGGAGCCTAACGGCTATTTCGGAAGTATACTGACAGGATGTAGTGCGCCTTAAGATCTCAGTAGTCAATATTGAATTTTAAACTTTAAATCTATCCACCCTGTAGGATATGAGTCGGCAGTAGACACACACTTGACAGCTCACCAATATAGAGATCTCAGTTAAGTCTTTGACTGAGAGTTCTGCCCAAGGCTGTCAGCATATTGGGGAGCAAAAATCTTCGAAAAACTTCAAAACTCGACAATGGACGTACTTTGAGCAACTTCAGGACGGTCCGATGATCAAGGCGATAGCGACGGCCGTCTTCACACGAAAGGATCGAGTCTCTTCCGAACTTTTTTTTCCGTAATGAGGACTGACTATTCAGTTACGTGATATCAAGAAGTCTAGCAAGCTTTTGGATGGTCTGCATGGCCAAGTAGAAGAAGTCTGACACCGATAACTCTCTCTGCAGAGGCTTAATCTTATAGCCCTATTCCCAAGACTGATGCCAAAGGCTGCCTTTAAGGCGAGAAAAATATCCGATGCAATGTCCTCCCGTATTAGTTTGTTTAATTTAAAAATAAATGCTTCCTTACTTATTTTAAATTATTTTAAAATCTGTTTAAATTTGTCACAGTTTTCTGTGTGCGCTACTACCACTGTGCGTTGTTTAAACCTTGCGCTCCTTTTGCACACAGGGACCTTTTGCAAAATGGGACAGAACGTGAGAAATACTTTAATATCCTGATACTGATTTTCCTTTTGTCGGGTATTATTTGCGTAAAGACTTTCCCGGCACAACCATCAACACCCTCATCAATGCAAAGCATCATGTTGGGAGGGCGGTGTGGGAGAGGGTAAGGGAGGAACACATTTTCCACACTTTCCTTGTTGTGGCTGTGTGAGTGAAGGATTTCTATTTACCATTCTTCCGTCTGTCTGTGTGTTTGGGATTTTCATTGATTGAATGGTTTCCATTCACTGTACAGGAAACAAAAACGGGGACCGACGATTCCAGCGCACAAAGAGGGTGATTTTCAGTTCATAAGGCCTAAGGAGTGGAAAAACAGGCCGGGGGGGGGGGGGGGGGGGGGAAACAGCACCAGAAAACGCTAATCAAATCGTGTCTTACAAATAGTGAGTGAGGGGAGAAAAATAGGTCAAACCAGACCGAGCCCATCGATCGGCTCCTTGATTCCCCTAATGGCTGGCTGGCTGTTGTTTCCCCCTCCGTTCGGATTGAAGCTGGTTGGTTGACTTAAAACAAAAAAGCAAAAACCTCCATATTGTTTTCACGAACCAGACGGGATGGCGCTTGCGAAAGGCATGCGCCGCCTGAAGTCGCCTTCGTCCTTTCGAACGGCGGCTGGCAAAGTTTGTAGCAAAGATTAACGCGGTGCAGTTTGTTTTTTGCACTTTCTGAGCGCAATAAAAAAGCGGTGAAGAATTAGTGGGGACACTAATAAAAATGTTTACTACTAATTTTCACACTCCCGTGCTCGTGCTCCCAAGGAAGAGAAATGGATTTGGCTAAATGGCGCACTGATATAAAATTTGCCAGGGTGTGTGTGCGTGTGTATTTTTGCCAATAAAACCATCACTGCACAAATTTATGATGAAAGCCGCCGGCATATCGCACATATGGAGACTTAGGATTGAGGTGGTTGCGATGGTTTTGTAGTGTGGAATTTGTGGACAACCTGGTGTGCGACACTTGTTGAAAATTGATTTACGAATTTCGGAACGCATCTGCCACCACCGAACGGCAGCGTGTGAGACACATTTAATGTAGTTGTTAAGTGGGATTATAAACCGCTACGTGGTGGACGTTGTCGGGCGATGGAAATTCCGTCTTCCAAGATGGCTCTGACAGTGTACAATGTAATGCCGGGTAGAATGTATGGCGGAAGAGGATAAGAATAGAAGTAGAAGTTTAACGAGTTCATTGACTGGATGGCTGTGTTCTTTAACTTTATACTCGCTGATACAGATATTTCTTACTTCCCTAACTGTATGCAAGATTCCATTATATGATTGAAAATTTGCACAACGGGGTTGCATTAGTCGACTACTGTTCATTTGAAACATTCTCCTGTGTGGTCCAACAGCTCCAAATCCTATTTTAGTACAATTGCAGTACATTATATTAAGTTTGTTAATGATGAGTTTTATAACTTTATGTTCAATTTAAATTATGTTATGAATATTCTTAATGTGCTTCCCCTTCAAACAAATAGGAGATTTTGTCCGTTCATACAATAAGGCTCATAATAAACTATGTTCGGACGCTCCCACCTAATGCAAAACGTTTATATTACATTTGTGGGTATTATTTCAAAACATTTCATAAATCCTGCGAATTTAGATGAAAAAAACAGTGTATTCCGAACCATAACACAAGTGTCCATTTGTTCAAAGCAACAGTTTGCTACATCAATCAATTACAAATTTAATTTAATTTAATTAGACATAATTAAGTAGTTTATAATGATTATTTTAGAAGGAAATTTTCCTCCACAACTATGAGAGGATTTGCTAATTTTCATCGTATGGCTCACAGTAGCCAATTTTCGACCGCTCCCACCACACATAAAACACTTACTAATGTTGCGCTTTTGTAAATGTTTTCCAACAAATTGTTATGCTTCTTTTAATGGCACTGGCAATTGAAAGCCCATCAAAATAAGCTATTAAAGTTAGCTTATTTTTCTACGTGAAAAAATTGTGTAATATATCTCTCCCACCTTTCCTTTCCCGAGCACGTGAAGTGTACTTTCGTGTTTTTTGGTTTGGGAAAATCGGTTGGCCCCTTTCCACACCTGCCTTCCTCGGCCGTTACTCCTTCTGCTTCGTCTGCTGTCATACATCGCTGCAAAGATGAATGGATGTGTTCTGGGAGGTTTTTTGTTCACCTTCTTAAAAGGATTGCTCTTTCGTCTGTCTATCTACGGCTCCCACCGGTGTTTGGTACGTACCTGTAAGTTATATGGCTGGCCCCAAAATGGAGGACCGTAACAGCCACGCGGGATGAAATATTCAACGGTGTTGCATTTTTAAACAGCGAAACTCGTGCCCATATAGCCTCCCATTCTTCTCGGTGACCATTGTTGGGCGGGCAGGGTTTTTATTTGCAAAATTGATCCGTTAATGTCTCACGACGACGTTCCCGGTGGCTATCGTCCAGCTTTTATGCATCGAAAGTGCATCTGTTACGCAAAAAGGGATTCGGAGGATGGTAGCAGACGATGAGGAGCAATGATAAATGGAAGACAACCAGAGACCACCGTCCGGCGAGGAAGACGTACGCTGTAATTATTCTTGTTCCACCGAGAGGGGCAACTCAAAGCATGGGCTGCGCACGTATCGATCCTTCGTAGCAGCGCCAAGGATAACTGCTTCATCATCATTATCGTCTCCATCATATAACTGGCTTCAGGTTTCCCTTCCCGAAGCCCAAAAAGCGTCCAGATTCCGGACGTTTAAATTTTGCTTTATGTTGTAACCAGCGGTTCTCTCGCGCTCGAATTCGATCACCGTAAAAAGCCGGGAGACGCCTCTCTGTTGTGGCTGATACGAAAGTGAAAACGACATCACTCCCCCCGCTGCTGGCCGGTTTGAAATTGAACCTTGATGCCTAAATTCGGTCAGTAGTGTGGCAGAAAAGTGTGGACGACGACGGGGGTTTTGGTTGCGAGGCGTATAACCGGTTTTTATCAACGACTTTTATATTTTGATTTCACCGCGGCACAAGAAGCAGCTCGAAACACCAACTTGCAGAGGACAAAACACACATCAAGCATTAGCATGGGAATGGGCTAATTTTTGTCTCCCCCACAACACACATACTCTCTCAAGGGGTGAAAATTCCCTCTGGTTGGCCACGATCACCGACGAAACATATACGCAGCGACGTTTGTGGGCTCGTCGGCAAAATAATATCATTCAGAATATGATTTAGAAAGGGAAGTTTGCAAGCAAGCACGCGAGAGCAGATAGGAAGCGGTTCAGATGAAACTGAAAGTGTGTGAAGAAACTTGATGCCGGCGAGGTTTTGGCTTAAAAAGGTTAAACAAATAAGCCGGGCAATTTAAATGCCACATGCGCGTTGGGGTTATCGTAGAGGAGGGTATCGTTGCAGAAACAAATAAGCTCGAATGTATATGGAGGAGAAGCTTTTCATCGACAGACATATGAGAAGAATTATATTTTTTTACGTTGTACTTTAAACTTTTAAAAGTTTATGCTTAGTACTTGCTCTCTTATCAGGCGCTACAACTAGGCGTGTGGCAGAGATCACCAACCCTTTATTCCGGCTGTTGTGGTGAACGTATTAACTCCATATCATCACTCTCTCTCATTTTGAACCTAATACGCCTCCTCTGGCCATGTGGACGGCCTAAAATGACTTTACTGGCTGAGTTGTTCGGTGTCACTCTCATGGTATGCCCAACCCACCGGAGCTTGACGAGTCTAAGTAACTGCACGATGGTGAGATTACTGTACAGCTCGTAGAGCTTGTCATTGCCCCTACTTACTCACTTATCAGGCGCTTCAACTTGGCCTGTGGCAGAGATGTTCGTTGCAGTGCACGATCGGCATCCGGCCATCCGGTGTCTTTCTCATGACATTACTAGCCATTGGCGGAGTAAGCCGCTTGGATGTCCCTAACACGTCGAATCTGTTGACTGGAAAAGAGTTAAAAGCC
Source organism: Anopheles stephensi (assembly GCF_013141755.1). Taxonomy (NCBI): domain Eukaryota; kingdom Metazoa; phylum Arthropoda; class Insecta; order Diptera; family Culicidae; genus Anopheles; species Anopheles stephensi. The sequence goes on along the minus strand of NC_050202.1, from coordinate 11,054,120 downwards.
ATGTGGAGATATTATACGGAGCTCCTTATAGAGTTCGGCACCCATAACATTATCGAAACTCCCAGGACCTTACAATCAGCGGGAAGATATCCTATGTGGCTTCTTGAAAGCTCGGGCTTCAAGCATTGTAACTAGCCCAACGGATCCTGGCGTTTCTAATTCGCTGGATGATGGTGAGATTCCCGTATAACTCGTAGAACTCATTATTCGAACTGTTCCTCCATTGTACTTTATGCATAGCGCTTACTCACTTATCAGACAACTAGGCATGGTCGAGCGCCGGCATCTGCCAATACAATGTACAACGCCATCATTCCATCTCAGATTAGACCTTGCGCACCTCCCCTGTCCATGTGGACAACATTTAATAAATGTACCGGATAGCTGGTTTGGTGTCATTCTCATGACATGAGTTACAAGCGGCGGATCAAGCTCCTTGGAGCCCCCTCAGCAGAATGGAAGTTGGAGAACTCCCAACATATCAAATCTGTGAACTGGACCAGTGTCTGAGGCCATATGAAGATATTATACTCCTTTGCTCCCAGGACTTCACAACCAGCAGGAAGATACCTCTTGGGGCTTCTTGAAAAGCTCGAGGCCCCAAGCATCTGCTTAGTTTGCTTATATTACTATCCGCCCTGGAACCGATCTCTGCGAACTCTACCACTTCTAAATATGGTATGATGAAGTATGTTAGTATGGAACGGTCTGGTGGGGTTCACACGGCAGGACAGGGAATCAAATCCCCTCAAGACTTCCTCCCCATACGCTAGACTGACTATTCGGGTACAATAAAGTCACCGAAAGCCATAATTAGCAGGCCGTGAACTCTCGAAGTTGTACTGCCAAATAAGAAGAAGCTGTTAGAAGAATGAAATTGGATGTCATTGCCATCATTTTAAACTCAACTGTACATTACACTACTGAAGAAACACAATCACACTGCCAGCTGTAGACCGGCTCTAGCCGTAGACAGAAATCTCATAATGTAATACTTCCAACCGTCACGTGTCTGTCTAACCAAACCAATTACATTATTAGGTGGTGTGGCAGGATCATCGCTGACGGTATCGCTCTGTCTTCTCACTGCACGGGCACGCTGCAATGTAATGCATTATGAGTAGACAATACGCTACCGACATGCAAAAAAAGGACCATTTCGGATTGTATTACTTCAATGGATGAAAAGATTCGGGTTTGGGTGTAACAATAAGTTACTACGTCTCTTGGATCGTTGGATGAAATCTTCTGAGCTTGAAGAGTTCTCCTACATAAGATCGTGGCAGTAGGAGAAGATATCCGATGGTAGGTCGAAAGCGTTCAATTACTTAAATAGTTGGCCTCAAACCCGAAACCAGCTAGCAGAATTTGTGGACAACCGATTCCTCTATCTACGAATGGCGGATTCTGAGCTCGAGTTCGTTGCGAAATTTTTCCATTAACCTGCAAAACCGGAGATGCAATCTGTGGCCCCGAAGAAGAAGCGTGCGGGTAGCGTTTTGTGCCCATGCGCTAGCGTTACCAAGTGGTGTGGCGTTTCGCCTTCTTGCGTGCGTAAAACCCACGGCAAATTTGGCCAGCAAGGTCTATTGTGCTCGTATCAGGAGCGAAGAGAGTCGGCGGTGTCGTATTAGATTTCGCCCTTGGTGTCACCGTAAGCAGCAGCAGTAGGAACGTTGCATTTCGGTTGGCACGGTTCGTTGCGCCGAGTGAGCCCTGTTCCCCCCCCCCCCCCCACGCGTACATATGGTCCTTTGTTGTGTGTGCGTTGGCCCCGAAATGTGCAATGTCATGGAGAGAGACAGAGAGAGAGAGTGAGAGAGAGGGACATGTAAAACCACAAAATGGGAGCGTGTCACCAACCGCCGTGTGTCAGTCAACCAGCCGGAGACCGGGCAACGGATTAAAAGGAACCAGGTCTCAGCAGCAGTGTTGTGGCTGGCTGGCTATGGTCCCGTTTCTCGATGCGTGACGTTTCGAGGTAATGACAATGGTTAGGGAACGTTTGGTAAGGCCCTGAGGAGCTCCACGGCGAAACAATCGCGTAATGGAACAACCGGCTCTTAACCGGCGAGAAGGATACGTTTAGTCGTTCGGTGTTGATCACTTCAACGGTCTTTTGGCCCATCGTCGACGGAGAACCGGCTTACAACCATTAAACCTTACTCTCAGACGGCTGTACGCTGCCGAGAGGGCAGCAAGAGACGGTTGTGAGACAATAGCCGGTCTGATGATGCGATTCAAGTAGTTTGATGACAATCAAGTAGTACGTATCGAGGAGCCTGAAAAGCACTCAACTCAACGGTGTACACGTCGAGCCGGCCACTCACAGGAGTCGACCACGCTCTTTTCAATAATGATCGTTTTTTTTGTTTGCCTTGACGTGTTCGGCGGAGGAATCGAAGTGAAAGTAACTGCGCTCCATTTTGTTTTGCTTGTTATCAAGCATATCTTTCAACGAATTGATAAGAACAATTTTTAAGTAATCGTCTTGGTGTAGTTGAGAAAACCCTAATTTTCATTTTGGCCGACAACAAAATCCAATTTAGTGACAATGTTATGGCAATCGGAAACAAAATGGAGTTGGCGCCTCCACCTCGAATAGAACAAAACATTCTCCCCAGCATCATCATCAGACCACGTTTTGTTGGGTGGTGGGTTGGTTGGTGCGTTTGCGAGAAAATTGCTGGCACGCTCTTTCTTTTTTTTCTCCAAAAATGGGTTTTCGATTGGGGTAGCATTAGTGGTCAATATGGATTTCTTCCGTTCTTGCCACTGACAGATGCTCCAATAATCCTGCTCCAATGGAACGGGGAATGTTAAACGCGCTCGGTTAAACGTTTGCTCGTTTCGATTGGTATCTGCTCTGGTATCTGCCCCAATATGGAGGTCTTCTCCAGCGTCTCGTACCAGCAACGGTGGCCACATCAATCGACCGACCTCTTTCTAGCTGCTGTTCAGTTGTGGGAGTTGCGGAGACCTTGGGCGCATCTTCGTGTCGTGGGGGGAATAGGTCGACTTTGCGGTCAGTTGTGAAAAACGGTCAAATGGTACGATTGTGGTTAGGTTTTTGGGGTTTCTGTGGAATTTGGGATGGAAGATAGGACGGAAGATCTCATTTCGAATGGTTAATATTTTTATGCTTAAAATATTTAAAGCTGGTGACGTCAAGAAAGTCAAGGTCGTCCTGATTCGGGATTTGCAAGATTCGAAGATACAATCCCTACAAATGATTCGAATCGGATTGGATTTTAAATAATGGATTCGAAGCCGATTTGGCATTCGATAGGGATCCGAATCCGATTGGAATTCGAATTGTGTTTGATTGGGATTCGATTGGAGTTTGATTGGGATTCAGTTGAGATTCGATAGGGATACGATTAGAGTTCGGTTGGGATTCGATTACGAGTCCATTGAGATTCCATTGAGATACGATTGGGATTCAATTAGGATTCGACTGGGATTCGAGTGATATTCGATTGCAATTCTATTGGAATTCAATTGTGATTCGTTTGAGATTCGATTAAGATTTCATCGGGATTCAGTTGGGATATGGTTGGGATTTCTTTAATATTCGATTGGGACCTCTATTGGGACCATTGGGATTGCAATTCTATTTGGGATTGAGATTCGATTGCGATTCTATTGGGACTCGATTGAGATTCGATTGGGATTCGATTGGGACTCGGTTGGGTTTCGCTTGAGTTACCATTGGGATTTTATTGGAATTCGATTGGGACTCAATTGGGATTCGATTGGGATTCAAATGGGATTCGTTTGGGTTTCCGTCCAGGGAAGCAGTCGACATATGGTCTGAGTAGATAAAAAATTCATTTCTGTAACTTGCTTATTCCTATTATTCTCCCCAAAAATACAGATTTTTGTACTTCGATCGATCAAATGAATCTCCCAGTTTAGCTCCGTCACTGAAGCCACCATCGTCCCAGCTTATTTCTTAATCTTTTGCAAAAACATCTGGAATCCCATAAGTAGCAATTTCGCCCCCGTTTTGGTATCCATAAATTAGACGCTCGAGGTAAGCGACTGCGCGGTCGGATCGCTACGGTGTCGGTACTCCGAATGAAATATGTTGTTTGAATCATGCTTATAAATATGTTATGATACACCGAAAAAAGCGCCACCTCTAGGACTAATTTATCGAGCCACAGATTTTCACCATCAAACAGTCGGCGGTTGGCCAGCGAGATTGAAGCGGTGTTTTCCGTCCCATGCCGAAATCCGGATCCCTCACTAATGGACCCGGTGGAGATGAGTGCACATAAATTGTGCCTACTCGAAGTCGCCCCCGATGTATTGGCGTTGAGTCAGTGTCAGGAATGTGTGTGCAAGAGGGAAGGTCTTTGTTGGTGTTGCAACGCGCAATGGATGTGCAGACGGATCGAGACTTCCCTCGTATCACCCCTGGTCCGTGCAAGCGTAATGGAAAGTCAAAAAGACTTCAATCGATCCCCGAACATTCGAATTGGGCGTGAGTGTTGCCTCACCCGACATTCCGGAAGTGTTACCTACAGGAACCGTTTTGGGCAGGAAGAAAAACAAAAATGGGTAAATTCGAATTCCTCGAATAAATGTGAGTGAAGGAGTTTTTTTTCGCCTTGCTGTCTTAAACCCACAGCTGACAGCTGCTAGCATCAAACGCACGTCAGATCAAAACCACACCGTGCGAGAACACCAATTGGAAGCGATCAACTTAAGCTGGCTAAAATTAGCTGCCGAACTGCTTACGGCGATTGACTTGAGACTTGGATGCGTTTGTTTGTGGTGCTGTGCCTGGGGCAGCGTCGCCGGGAGAAACTATCGTCCCCGAAAAGCGAATGTGTCGAACATGGAATGTACTAATGAATACTAATTTATGTCCGGTGATAGTGTCTTCGGGGGTTTAGTAGTTTTAAATTTGCGTCCTATACTGCACAGAACCGAGAGGGCCGTTCCAGGATCGTCACTTATCTTGAAGAGCTTGTCTTGTCCGCCATTTCATTTAATCGAACGTACTGAAATGCCCTCTGATAAGTGCACACAGAAGGTGCCTGGGCGAGTCTTTTGGCGAGCTTCACCAAGTTGTTGGTGCCTTAGAGACACTTGAGCTGAGAGCTCCCACCTGCATTCAGAGCGGTACTTCAAAATGTCCGTTCCTCCGATGGCTTATCTTCCGAGCGCAACAACCAAGACATCGCCAACCAAGGGCCGTGTACCCCGGTCGTTCGATAAGCAATTCGCACACGGGTAGATAATGAAATATCTGGTGAGGGATTACCGCGCGTTGGCTGATAAGCGGCAGAACGGCCCCACTTGCCCACGCAAGATGCGCTCCAAATGCGAACCCAAAGCGGGGAGGACAAAATGTTGGGTCCGATGTATAGTTTTTCAACTCTCTCCTTGTTTGAAAGCATCCACGTTTGATAAATTGGAGGGTTGTTTTGCCTTCTACAGGCAGTTACTCACCTTTTTGGGGGTGCTAAACAGGTTTTCTTATGCTCTCTTATGCTTGTGCCGAAAACGTGTGTTGAATTCGTGGGGGAATTTGGCGCTCTTTTTTATATTAATAAGCACATGTTAATCGTGCGAGGATGAGGAGGCGAGTTAACGGTCTATGGGACAAGGGGTTAACAACCTGATGGATTGGTGGTTGTTGCTCTTTGAGGCTTCTTTTTCTTCTCCTCTTTTGGATAGATTTTCCTCTATCCCACTTAGAATATCTAGAGGTGTTAAAAATTATGACATTGTGATGATTTGAATTTTATGGCTGTCGTGAAAACAGGCATTATTGGAGGCATTATTCATCGCAAAAGCTGACAGACCTTTGAGAGAGAGAGAGAGAGAGCCGCATTGATTTGTCCAGAATAAGGGACACTCTCCTAAAGCGATGGACAAGAAGCTTTCTTTTTCCTAACATGCTTTTTTTGGGGGCAGACCTCATCGATATTCTTCCGATTTCCATTATTCAGCGGCGCTCCAATCAACACCCGGTTGATATACTCCAGACCGGCATTGGGGGTTTTCGTTTATTTATTTATTTCTGACCAAAGGACCAAACACTATCGACGATGATGCTGATGCTGATTGGAGCACAGTGTATCATTCGCATGTGCTGTTGTAGAGCAAAATAAAATAAATACCCCCTTCGCTGGCCAGCGCCGGAGATAAATAAAATATAACACGGTGCGTGCAACAGTTTTCTTCCATGGTGTTTCCTCCTCCTAGTTCCTGGTGTTGTGTCCATCATCCGAGCCCCGGTTGCCGCCGGTTGCACAATCAATCCCGCTGCTCTGTGACTTTTGGACCGTAGAATAATTTGCTTTCCAAAGGCTCCTTCGGTTGCTTCTACTTCTGTTCGCCGTTTCGCTTATTTTCTGCTACATCGCACGCTGGATAAATGAGAAAAGTTTTGCGTACGGCGTCGCGATGAAGATGAATTCTTTCGGTGGTGCTATGGATGAATTTGAAGCGGAAGTTTGATGTTTTTTTTGTCAACGTTCGTGCAACGATTCGGATGGGAGGCTTGGTTTTTGTTGCCAATGTTTCGTGGCAAGGATCTATGGGGGCTCTATGGCTTGGGTTAATGTTGGGCGGCTGGCGGATGTGATTCTTGTCGCTTGTGTCGAATTCTAGATGGATTGTTTTCTAATTTAAATTTTTAATTCATTCAACCCGGTTCGGCACGTTATTTATAACTGTCAAAATGCGACCATAGATACGACGTGTCCCATTGGAGTTACCATGGCAACGGAGATAATATTGTTGAGCATATAAGGGATATTTACAACCTTATATATATGTTTTTTGAATTTTAAATTTAAAGGTTTAATTTAAATAGCTGAATCCAACAATTACTCACCAATCCGTTGGTTGAAATCCGTTAAAATATTGTCCTTCCAACTCGTCGTGCTCACGCTAATTAGTGCGCGAGCAGCGCCTTTTTTTGCCTATGCCATGGCTCACTCCATAATGCAGTGGTTTTCAATCGGAAGTTTTCTCTGTACGCCGCTGCCGCAACAACCTGTCCGCGTGTGTGTGTGTGTGGCGTTTCCCGTGTGCCGGAAGTGCATCAAAAATTTAATTTAGTCCAAAACTCTCGACGGTACGCTGCCGAACTTTTGCCTTTTCGGTCGGTGGTGGTGGCAGTGGTGGTTTAGCTTCTTCACCCGGTTGTGGTTCTTCTTATCCCCGGCACGCGTTCGGTCGCTTTTATGAAGCGCCCCCGCCGCTGTAGGGTATGAAATGGAAATGGTAATGAAATTTTTTTTCCAACTCTGCTGCCACCCGGTTGCAAACTCCAAATTTTATCTTTTATCTCGCGCAAAGAAAGGGTTGTCATTTTATTTAATTTCGAAAGGCCCTCACCGCTACCGGTTTTTTGTGTTTTAAATTTTTTTCGGATACCCGTGTCGTCTTCCAGCATCATCCCGGGCCGGGAAGCCGAATGACGAATGCTTGTTTTTAGTGTTGGTCTTTTTGTTTTTTGCTCCGTTTCATGGACATACTAAAACCGCGTGACCAACATGACTATCTCGAGGGTAAAATGGAAGGGTTTTTTTTACTGGAACAAATGTCAGTTCCGGTTCTGAGCTCTCCATATCACACTCCGCGGCGTGCCTCAAGGGTTTGGGACGGGGATGGGATGAATTAAGTTAGACAATTTTCATTTGCACCACAGCTGCCACGTCACCGTTTACACTCACTGCTGCTAGTGACGGAATACTAGCTGCCGCCGCCAGTTGTACTTTTGCGACGCTACTTTTTAATCAAAATGACATTAGTGGGTGGAGGGCCGCTCCCTGCCACGCCAGGTCGTGTGGGATGGTGATGTACGTGGTCGAAAGGCGACCCAAACACACATCCATCCCGTACATCCGTAAGAGAGAGTTTTAGTGTTTTGTCGTACCTTTTGGTTTTGCCTTTTTTCCCCGATTCCGGTCACTAAAGGAAGAAGAGGAAGAAGCATAAGCTCGTTTTTTGTGAGTGTATTTTAAAGTAGTGTGTTCGGCTTTGACAGAAAGGATAGAGCCGGCAATAAAAGTTAAGCTCAACCGTTATTCCCCTAAGCGTACAGGATGTACCATTAAAAGGTTAATGAATAAGTTTTATTGTGCCTGGAAGGATTTAGCTACGCAATAATATTTTGAAAGTATCAATACAATATTATTTTTGACAGATTTTTGATAAATTTTGGACAGACTTTTAATAAACAAAATACAAAATGAAATGTAAACCTAGTAAGAGCCTGAGTAAATTATTACAAAAATATTTGTTTTTCAATGTGTTTTCGCAATAATTTGATGATGCCAATTAAAATTTATGTGAATTTAAATTTTAATTTTAATTTAACAGGGAAGGCCATAAAGTTGCTCACCCCTGGATTTTTAGCTTAAAGTTTCAATTCTTCCTTATATTAGTCGATAAAGCTGTTCCCGTGCTTTTTATTGTGAAACAATTTTTCGCAAATATTTTCTAAGCTTAAATTGAATAAAAATCAATCGCAGAATTGAGGAAAACTTTAACATTTCCACAAGAAAACAAATAAAAATTTCCTAGCATATGCGTGTGATGTGTTTCGCTTCAAATCCTTCAACACCATTTAAAGACTGAAAGCTGGATTACACAACGAAAGGCTACTAAAAGAAGCAAACATCTCCTCTTGTTGTCCCGTTTTTGCCGTGCTACCTTCCAGGACGGTGTTAAATACATCGGCACGCCCGGAAAGGAAAAAGCGATGCAGCAAAATGGAAAGGAAACTAACATCGTTTGCATATGCAAAATTGTATCCCGAAGTCCGCCAAGTCTATCTCCCCGAGCGGAAAGTTAAGCGCAATGAGCGAAAAGTTTATGCTCGTACGATGCTCCACGTCGACGGTGGTTTTTTTTTACTCTTCTCTACTTCAGGAATTTCTGAATGCTCGTACGGGGGGGATGTAGGCTTTTTTCGATTTTATATGTCCTGTCCTGACATTTTGCCTCTCATTCATGCTTTAAAGCAGAATCTTTTCAAAAAGGACAATGCAACAATTAAATGACGATAAGAGCCCTTTTGACGGGGGACCATTTCGGAGGAGCAAATCCGCTCCGATAAGGTTTGCCAATACAAATGTCAATAATAAATTAAAATCTTCGGAACCGTTTAGAGAGTCCTCGAGGTCGGATTTGGAATGGTTGTAACGTCCAGATATTCCCAAGGTTCCCTGCTCATGGTTCTATGACTCGTTGTTGATCTCTCCACTCGACCAGGACAATAAACTAGGTTATCGCAAAACGAGCTAATAGGATATTTAAAATGATTTGCTGTCGGTGTGATTCGCAGCATACAAATGAACCATTTGTTTGTTTGTTTTTGTACCATCAAGAATATATTGCCTCACTTTAAAGTATCTCATTTGCATTCCCTGAAGGCTCATGCTCATCTTTGGTTTAGAATTCTCCAGGCCAACCGTCATAAACCACACCGTAGCCCGATGAGGACGATTTTCGGATGGCGTCCATCGAACGACAGCACCAAACATCCGTCAATTAATTAAGATTCAGCACCCGTCGTCACACGCTGCCGTTTGGAGAACTTTCAGTTTCAGCCCTAATCGCTTATGGACGTCCCGTTACTGACCGCATTCTCGGTCCAGGGCGGCTTTCTTATTGGCTCGTGCGGGAACGCTGCCGTGGCGATGACGAGCAACGATGACCAACATAACCTGACCGGTGGTCAATCTGTGTCAAAGCGCGCGTATCGCGGCAGGTATTGAGGTTTCTGCGTGTCCGGCGCTGGACGGACCTTCCCATATCGGTTTTGGAGTGATGTGCCAGCTAGCTCGGAACATCTTGGTGTATCGCCATATTGGAAGTGGTGCACCCAACACCACCTTCCGTATCGATCGAGTCGTAGTGTGTGCGCGCGATCGCTAGATCCAGCCGGTCCGGGTTTCGGGGTCGATTTCTTGTTTCGCTATCTGTGCCGTACGATCGGGGCGGAACGACAGGTTGGTGGTGGCGAGGAGGCGTGCGTGGTCAGAGAGTTGTTCTACCGGTCGCGCAACTGCGTGCTTGCGTTCTCCTTGTTGGAGGTTGGAGTTGCCTTGTCGGATCTGTTTGGGACCGTGGGCAGTCGTGGCTTCGGTAGACTTTCGCTGAGCGCTAAGTTTGAAGTAAGTTTCAAACGGACGGGGCGTGTGAGACGAGGGCTAGGAATCAGATCGTTTGTGTGGGAGATAGTTGTTGCAGCTGTATCTCATCGCAAGTCATGCTCAAGAGCGTTCAAAGTATTTTACCCGTGTTAAAGTTGAGTCCCTCGGAAGTTATTAGACTGAGGACACACACACAAATTGCTCAATTGATACATCAATTCATAACGCGTTCGGACAATGTTTTGCCGTGCCGTGTCAGTGCCCATCGGCATCGACAAACCTCCAATAACTATATCTTCATAACTGTACGACCACCGCTCTGCTCTTTACCATATTGATTATTTATTGTGACTTCTTCACTTTATGTCCACTATAAATGTTTATCGCTTCGTTTATGCGGTCCGTTTCCCCCCTCACAAAACCCGTACGAACGACGCACGCCGATATCTCTGCTGCGGTGTCCGATAATCCAAGGCCCCGAACAATGAATCGCAATTAAAGTTCCATTGGGCAGTTCTATGTTTGTCTCTCTCTCTCACTGGCAGCATCCATCGTCGACTTATTCGCCGAGTCGCTGTACTGTCAACTTGTTCAAGGTTTTCCAAAGGTAGAAAGTTCTGTCCCGGGTTGATACCTGTCCCAGCAGGGGGCGCGATTCCTCTCGAGCGAGAAGCTGAACAGAAAAAGCCACCAATCCTCGCGGTACTCGCGGTAACTTCGTGTACGCGCGTGAAGCCCCCCCCCCCGGAACCAAGGTCCTCGTGTTGGAGTTGGTTTTTTCCTGTCTTTAAGGTGAACTTACTTCGGGGGTACGTGAGGTGAGGTGAGAATCCGGCATTGGTAGACGGAGAGTTCCCGCGGGGTGGGTAACGAACGGCCGGTCGAAAGAAAAACCGGTCGTGGCAGCCATGATCTAGTGCCAGTTTGGACAGGATTTATTTTCACTTCCTCCGGCGTGTGACCCGCCGCGCGCGCACACGCTTCTCTACCGTTTGCGTGTTGGCAGGCCATTCCTGATCGTTGGTTGTACTCCGCTCTTGTTGTTTGGTTTAGTTTTCCGTTTTTTTGCTTCTCGAGCAACAACCACACGGCCGTGTTAGAGGGTCGTCGTCAGGACAGGGCGCCCAGCAGCTTGTGGAATAATGAATTTCTGGCCGCGGTTAGGCTATCCAATCAATGACCGGATGACCTCGGCAGACGAGCACGGGAACCGTACCGCAATCGTTGCCAGGTCGATATGGCACGGGAGAGCAAAACGAAGATTGAGGAAACGATGCCGGGCCGAGATCTCGAGACTCTGCTGGCCGTGGGTGTACCGTGCAAGGTCGTAATGTTGAGACCGGATGGGAGACTAAAAATTAATTAAATTGAAGCATATCGGTTAGGCAGCTAGACCGGAGCGTTAGCTCGCCAATATCAGGTCGTCTAAACGGAAGCTCCTATTACTGCACCAAGTCTTCCAGTACTGCTTGGCGATGCTTGCTTTGCCTATTGTACCCTTCATTTGCCTGCTGTCCATTTGCTCCTCAGACGTCACAATTGTTGTACGAAGAAATATATAATATGGCAACTATATGTGCCGATGTAGTGTGCGACTCGATGACACTTGGTGCCAGGCGCACACCAAACCACGTGGCTGTCTCCCGGACCAGTGCACTGGCTCGAACCGTGTTTTTTTTTTGTGTCCACACACGCCGTCCGTTTCCTATACGCTCGCCCCGGTGACAGGCAGTCGCTGCTCCTGCTGTGTGGCGACCATGGCGAGGAATTAAAAACAGGAAAATCGATATTTCGACAGTTTGTTGTCTTCCCTGGCGTGGTGAAAAAACTAAAAGCTCCAACGCCAAAGCATCGTCCGATTTACGTGGCAATAATGTGCCCAGTTTTTCGTGGATCCGCTGCTGGACTTATTCGTCGGCCGCGTAGTCTCGCGTGTGGCTCGTACAGTTGGCAGCAGGACTTAACCGAGGTGACACGGTGTGGTTTGCAAGTGGTGTGTGACGGCGTCGAGATTTTGGCCACCATCTTAGAGTACAATTTTTGGGCGGTGTGCTATCAGCTGTCCACGTCTTCACAAAGCCCAAATTTGTAACCCGTATCCCTTTCCGACGTCAGTGACCGAACGGTGTGCTCGCTGGTTGTTTTTTGCACTTGGGGAAGCAGGATAAGGTGTAGTCCAGAACAGTCGGAGTTAAAATTTAGTGAAATTCTCGCCCCCAGTTGGCGGTTGGTGGAAAGGTGGAAGATTTTGGAATCCTTCAACTCCGGAAGGCAAACAAATCGACAGGATGGATGGAACAGCTGATTTCTGCCTAGCGCAGGGTGAAGTTTACCCATGGAACTTTCGGTTGGTCGGTGGCGCAGAAGCAACACTTTCGCACCAGGTAGAAATACGGCCAGATAGCGATGTGATTAATGATGTTTGAGTTCGAAATTGTGTTTCTCGTTGAGCTCGCCCTCTCCCACAACCACCGATTGGTCATTATAACTAATGGATTTTCTTTGTTTCTTCTTTCCAGGTAAGCGTTCAAGACTCCATTATCGACGAGCAGAAGAGTGGCGGCGAAGTCCAGTTTTCAAAAGGCGGTTGGCTCCAATGTCATTCTAAGAACAGGGGGTAAATCAGAAAACACGCTCTCTCCACACACCAAGATGGATGAAATTCTTAACAACGGTCTCGCAAACGGTCATAATAACTCTTCCCCTGCCGTAGATATAGTACAGCATTTGTGGTCTAGCTATCTAGCAGCGATATGCCCGGTGGCAAATGCAACCAGCGTCTGCCTGGGCAACCGGCAAAGAATGCGTGTCAACTACAATGTAAGGCTGTCTACGGTTTTGGATTTGTTGTGAAGGTTTCGGCTTGTTGTATTACGTGTGTAGATGTTTTGCCCCATGCCCATGCCATCTCGCCCAACAATGTAATGTGTATGTGTCTCCATCAACACGCATCTTCCGGGGGACGACGAGGACCGAGATTATCATACGGTTGGTGCGTTGTCTCGAGAGATGATGCCTTCACCAATTCACTCCCAACGCGTGATGATGAGTCTGTGGTGGCTACACACATTGTACACGGCTTGATCCCATTGGACCTGTAAACCACCGAGTGGCGTGGTTCTTTTCGGGGAGTTTTGTGGTTTTGAAACCTTGCGTAACAACACGCTTGTCGCGTACTGTAGTGAAGTACACGTCCACCAGTGTGTGTGTGGGTACCCTCGGTGCGCGCGCGTTTGTCTAAATTTATAATCAATCTAATTAAAACAAACGCGTGAAAGAAGAACGACCATCAAGCGATTTCATCAAAGATTGTCGTTTTGTTTGTCGCTGCTGTCGTCGTCCGGCCCAGGCCGCCAGTCGCGCCCCGGCATATTTCCCATTTCGGGCAGCGCAGAGCCCGGCCGTGTTCGGAGTCGATTCCCATCATCGTCAGCTCCACTTCGTGTGGTGGTGCCACCTATTCAAGGCGTGAAAAGTGCGTGAAAAACGAAATTTAAACGGTGTGTGTGCCACGCATGTGATTGTGTGCCGTCGTCTTCTTGGTTACTGGGCGAAGGCACATTTTCCGACTCCGACCGGCAAATGTGTGTGTGCGAGTTGTGCCATGTGTGTCACCGCACTCGCGAAAGCAGTAATGAAGGCCGGCAATCTATTTCTGTTTGCGACCGACGACGACGACGACCAATCCGGCGGCGAGCGTAACACGCACCGTCAGGTCCGTTGTCCGTCCGGGGTTTTTTGGTCGACCGTCTTCAGCGGCATTCAACGGGGCATGTTCGCTCTCTGCCGGTAGCAGTCGAACCTCCGTTGGTTACCCGGTTCCTGCTTGGTTCGCTCCCCACCGGGTTTTGTGATGGCATGCGGGTAAGCTGAGCGGATGAAGCGAATCGCTCATTATCAAACGTCAATCTAATTTACTGCCACCGAAAACCTACCCACTAAGCTTTGCTGCTTCTTACTCTCTCCCTCCCCCGGGAAGACGACGGGTCGGGTATCCTTGTTTTCCCGCAAGAAACATTGCAACTACACCCTTCAGGAGCGGAAGCTCCCTGAACCCCTCTATCCACACACCGCACACGCCGTGCACGATTTGTTCTTGCAGCATGTAGCATGTGCGTGCGCTTCCCGGTTCAAGATTCGGCTCGACATTCTCACAGAAACCTCACCCGGTTTGAGGTTACTCTTTCCACGGATCATCAACACCGTGGCATTTCGATGCCGGTCGGTCATCGCATTTCGGACGCGGACGCGGAACAGGAGGAACTTCAGGACCCATTAAACAACATCAGAATTAAAAGCAAGTAATTCGAGCCCCGCGGCGGCTGGTGGCGCACTTTATCGACGAAACCGACTGGCACCGAATGGCTGTTTGGGGACAAAGCAACAAACAACCGCGACTCGCGACAAATGTGTTCGATTTTTCTTCCGTTTTAATGGTGCGTTTTTTTTTCGAATTTCGGGGACGCTCTTGCTTGCTGCCTCGGCGAGTCTTGTGATTATCCGGGTCCCACAATCGGAAAGTGACACTGGCGGCAGTATTAATAGACGGTCGCTTTAGTATCATTGGGCCCGGCCCTTGCTTCCCGCAACAACAACAAAAAAAAAAACCCTTAAAATCGGCTCAGTGCAAGGAATAGAACAATAGTAGTAGTAGTAGAAGGAGGAGGTTAACGTTTATCTCGTATGCACAAACCCGAGGTCGGTCGATCACATCTGCGTGATCCGGTACAGACCGTGATCGTACTGCTGTTGCCGAATGGTCGTCCGAGAATCTTCCGCGGAGTTCGGAAGTTTGACTCGTCGGTGCGTCCATTTATCACACGATTGTGCATTGTCGGCTGCCGGCTGCTGCTACCGAGAGCAATCCTGCCACACAATAGTGTGTGCGGTACGCAGTTTTCCGTCCACTTGGACGTGATTTATGTATCGGGCCGGTCAGGCTCAGCTGTTTGTTGGTGCAAGAAGCGGTGGCATCCATTACCGGCAAAGCACTATCTCGACGGTTGCAGTCGGTCGGATTCTTGCCTTTCTTTTATTGTCCTAAATCAAAATCCTGAATTAAGTCGTCGATTCTAGCGGTGAGCGAGCGGATTCCGATGGGGATTTGAGCATGTTTTTTTTTCGAGGATGTAGTTGTTGTTGCGGCTGCGGGTTAGTTCTTGCCTCATACAGATACAGCCGCTTTTAAGTGGAGAAGATGATCCCATTTGAAGGTTTTGATTTAATGGATAGGCGTTCGGCGACTATAAAACCGATTAAATGAATTTTTGAACCGCTATCGACACTTAGCCTCTCGGGAGGGAATGAACGGAGCTGTTGATTTATACTGTTGAGTGTTTTAAAAATAAGCTAACTTACATCAGCGCCGAGCTACCATCGAGTGCTGGTGGTGATGATTACGCCAAGTAGTAGGGTTTCCCCATTGGGGCGGCAGCGAATAAGAAGATTCGAGAGAACTTTCCATTTTCTTATTCTCACAGAGTTTCCACGAACTTTCCATTGATATCGGATATTAAAGTGTTTGCGTGCAAATTTTAGCCCAAAAAATTTTCACCAACCGGTGCTTCCGTTCTTGGCTTATTAATTAGCCACGTGCCAAGGCGCACGGACCCCCCTCGGAAAACTCTTGGACTAATGGAGCTTTTGGCCAAATTCAATCCCACCCAACCAGAGGATCACTTTTCATACAATAATTACCACGCGACCGTTTGCGGGCATCCGATTACAGTCCCGAAAATGGGAAATACGCTTGGGGCTTCGGTACTTTTCCTAATAGTCTGACAGTTGTTGGCAGGGAGAGAGGGGGCCGATTGGTGAACTTTTCCTCTTCCTTGTGGAAAAATTGGTTGGTGGAAAATGCGCATGTTTGGCCGCGTACAGCGGCGGGAAACACCGTGCGGCGTGCGGTTGAGAGCATCATCTGGTAATTTGCATCTGCCCGGCCACATCGACATGATTTATTCGGCGGTAGGTTGTGTAGTCTTCGATAGGATCGTGCAAAAATCATGCCCGTGGGGATGAAAGTATCCGTGGGGTAGAAAAGGGACGGTCGGAATTGGAGGTGGGCGATTAGAAATGAAAGGGCTTAGAGAGTTTAAGAGGCTGCCGGCTCTCTTAGGGGCAATTCTGTCCCGGATATGTTTCGAGTTGGGTTTTCGAGGGGGGGGGGGGGGGTTTAAGGAGGAGGAGGGACCACTTCTGCAGTATCGAGTATCGGTGAGACACGTACTCGATCATGCTTAATGGCGTTTACATGGGGCTTACGCACTGTCCTCGTACCCGATTGCTCGTAGCATACATCATTTTTACGAGCCTGGCAGAGCAGATAAAATAATGTTTATAAATTACAAGACACAAGTGCTATTTTTTGTGACACATTAGAAAGGGATGGTCTACTTTCTGTGTATTTGAAGTATATAAAAAACCCGCCTTAACGTTGTTTTGTTTGTGGATCATAACAATCAATTTAATTGTAATGTAAGGAATGGATTTAATTAAAAAATTTCTGACGGTTTTAGAAGAGTCACAGAGTTGAAATGTGTACAAGAAAAGATTTTGGAAGGTCTCGGTTCATATGAGATTTGAACCACCCTACTTGATGGCACACGAATTCTTCAACTTACCACCTGATCTATTGGTCTAGCTTCAGAGATGCGTGTTAGGAGTTGATCTGCTTCGGTTGCTTTGATTGAAACTTCTGATTTGGTTTGATAATGTTATTCCTTACATCGAGAACTCGTTATTCCAACGTGAACCTTAATTCCACCGACATGTTTCGGCGGACCTGTTTTCCTTTCGTCATCAGTAATAAAGGAAGATGTTTTCCCTTTGCCAAACGCAAATGCATCACTGCTTTGTCTTTCCGCTCAAGTGCATCCCTCACATTTTGCGAAAGGAAAAGTGTTGTTGCGGTTCGATAGACGATGGGCCTCACTGTGTGTGGCATGAAGAATAACATTACCCTTTTTCCTCGCCTGTCAGTGTCCGGCGATGCATGTGGAGTTGTGGGAGCGGGGTAGCTAAAACAAGCAAATTTCGAGAAAGGGTTTTGCTGTTTTCTTGAACATCCGCCTGTACTATCTGACAGGTTTTGTTAGTTAATGCAGTTCACTTGCAAATGCGCCTAACCTTCAAATAATAGTGAGACACGAAAAACTAACATGAAACTAAAATACGGGAGAGCGAGATCCTCATGGATGCAACATTCCTGGTGGATTAACAAATGAGAAAACTCGTCGACTCGTCCGCGCAGTGCCGAGCACCCCGTTTTCTTCCTTCCCATTGCCCAAAATCAGTAATGACCGCCACCCAAACATTGGACATGGTCGTCGTCGTTCGTCTTCGTCGTGTGCGAGCAGCAGTGGTTTCAAGTTAATGAGGGGATTCGAAGGCATTGCGCTTCCTCGTGTTTCCTTCTAGCAAAGATCCACGTCTATCAATCTGGTAACCCGGCTCGGTGTTTGCTCGGTCCGCGTCCAATGTCTGCGAGGACGGCCTGCAGCCGTACGACTTGTCATCTTGATTCGATCCTGCGGATTGCAGATGTAGTTGAATTTTGTTTTCGTCTGCCTGTACACGTTTTCCTGAGCCTCAGCCGCGGAGAGGGGGTAGCAAGAACCAGGGTGTCACAAAATGGAGGCATAAATTAGTAACTGTCAAATGTGACTCAGTGTACGGCTTTTACTCTGAGCGTAGTGGTCTGCTGCCGTGCATCCGAGCAATGGGAAGAAACGGGCGTAATGCTCGCAAGTGGCAAAGCGAATAAGACGACCGACGGCGATCGGCATTTTGCACGGTGCAGTTTTAAACCGAGCGGAGATCGCTTCTGTCAACCCTTTTCAGACCGATCCGCCGTCTCCGCCCGAGTGCGGACGTGTGAGAGAGAGAGAGCGAAAAGCAAAGATGATGTTAAAATAATTTAAATTGAATTCTGCACTCGTCGTTTGCGTTTATTTATTTTGTTTGCTGATGAGTAAATTACGTCTTCAAGCCTCGGGACTCGTGTACCGGTGGTAGTGTCTGGGGGACGCACGTTTTGGTTGGCAACTGTTTTGAACAGCCAGCCAGGTGGTAGGAAGGTGTTTTTGTTTTGACCGGCATCTAGCCGACCGGCAGGTATACGTACTGCTGCAGAGGCCTAATGAATCATCCACCATTAGTGTGGTTCATTAAGCGGCACGAATGCGGGCGCGTGATCGTCGTTCCCTTGTGAAGGTTGTAAGAAAGCGGTCACAATTTATAGCCGACGGGTGTAGATCTAACTCGGTATAGATAGTAGTCACACAAACGATAGCGACTCCGAAAGCTTCAATAGCCAATTGAACTGTGCAGGGATCATAAAGTTGAGCCACGAGGACGGAGATAGCGAAGCACGTCAGCGTGGAAGGACCAATTGCTTGAATATCTGTAGACAACGCCTTCCCGGGTTCAAGTGATACTCTGTCTGTAGTACGGGACGGTTTCGTGATGTGATAAGATAAACCGTTTGATGGGGTTTTAAGTCGTGGCTTACAGCGACACCCTCGGACCAGCGGTTGCCAGATAACACATGGTAGATAGAAGACTCTAACCCTTCCCTTGATAAACGCGACAGCGACCAGTATCAGTGCACGGTACTTATACCTGTATAGCTGCGATATATTGGGTCCTTCTTTTACACTATTAATTGTTGATTTATGTCACCTTGCGTGTTCCGGTTGCGCCGACACCGGTTGGCGCTCTTATGCAAAAAAAAAAACTCAGACACACGAGGTTGGGGAATATGATAAGAACCAGACACAGGGACGGTGTGGGTAGTTAAAGTTTTGTGGAGACATAAAATGAGATGCATAAGGTTACGAAATTGGTGTCGTAAAACTCGTTCCCTGGAACGACCCTCTCCAGCCTCGGCGAGATATGTGCTGGCCGAGTTGCCTCATGTTCACTCGCTCGAAGCGAGATTGCCCTGTTTTATGAATAATTGTGATTGAAAGTGTCTTTAAAAAATGGTCCCCCTTCTCTTCATTCTCTTTGGCTTTTGAAGTTTGGAGTTGAAATCGCCCGTTCGGTTAACGTTTGGCAACATCCATCGAGAGACCCTAATGAACTACCTCCGGAAGGGGGCAGGGATATTAAATTAGGGATATCGTCCCCATTTGTTCACTATTCCGAAAGCTGGCCGATAGCGTTTATTTCGCTGTAGCCTTTTATGATTATGAAGCACATTAAAAACTGTCTTTTTATTGTGTACAATGTTGGCTGCTTGTACTCTATTTAGGAGGTTGATAGGGAAGAGTCAAGGGGGGAACAGAAATGGTGGTCTATATCGCCCTGCATGTCAGGGATCGTTACGAAGTCGTTTGTTGGTGAGCCATTCGAGATCCAATCAACCCGTTATAATGGGGATGGTTTACGTTTGAATGCACGTCTCTCACAAGTCACGAGCTATAAATCATCGCGGACGAAAGGCAAGCCAAAGGGATTCCACGCTCACGTCAAAGACTCTTCCGCCAGCTCCTCTTTGACCTTGAAAGTGGGTCAAATATTTGAGCAAGCTCGGTTCGATGTACTACGGCCAGAGCCATCGACCTCTGGAGTGGTATGATGAGACGGGTCTCTCCGGGAGTTGTGGCTTTTTTTTGGGCGATCATCTTCTTCAAGAACCCAAAATCCGAACCTGTTTTCAAGACGGGAGTGTTTGTTGTTAAACATCTCTGCTGTTATTGCGAGATCTTTAAGTGATCTTGAGCTGCTGCAATCTGATTTAATGTTTATTGTTTGTGGGTAAACGGTTCGGCCCTGGTGGTACCGGAACGGTCAAGCTCGCGAAGATGACAGCGTGTGCAACCGTAGCTATAAACTATCGCATTAAATCGGTGGTGTGTCTTTCTCGGTAAAAAAAAAAAATGATTGGCGTCCAAGTTCATCCAAGTTGGTGGTCCTCGGAACATTCGGACACTGGCTGCCGCATTCTTACTGAGGGCTGACAGTTCGTCTAATGGCTAGAACACGCTCGACTCTCTCGGAAGGGGGTGAGATACCTTAAGTACGGGATTAAGACAAAAATTATGTGCGTGTCTCCAGGGCTCGTGGTTCTTTTGCCGTGATCATCTCTCTTGCAAAGCTGACGTTTGCCTGACTGTTGCAATCCATCCATCGCGGTTCTTCGCGTAGATGAGCTCATACGTATCCCGAGCCCCCCTGTCGGTTCGGCGGATTCGTTCAAAGTCATCATGGTAATAAGCCTTGAATCACGCGGTAGGTGTGCCGGCAGCACCTACTTACCCAGCAGTACCCAGGAGATATGCCCCTTTGAGGGGGGGAGCAGTGTTATCGAAGACGTCTAACCTTGAGCAGATTCCATACGCGCAAAAACCCTTTAACCATGTGCTTTCTCGCTGTGACGGTGTAGTTGCGTCGAAAAATAGACACACTCCGGTAGCGCACCCAGGGAAGGACGGGATATGATGCGCCAATCACTATACTGCCAATGAGTGATCATGTACCGCTGATGAACCAGGCACAATGGGCTGTGTGAGCGCGCTGTAAAGATCAAAATTTTGTTTTTCCAAAATTAAAAATGTCCACAAGAAGTCGAGGTTAAAATTAATCTCAGAGGACACAATTTTGGAGTTGTAATGTCAATTTTTGTTTTTCGAACTGTCAATTTGACAGATCTCATCCATCATAGCAACAGATGCAAACTTGACCGACTAATCAACCGTCGGGTAGCGATGTTCACAAGTTTTTGCCTTTCACTGTCCTTCTTCCTTCCCCCCCCCCTTTCCGTTAGTAGCTGACGAAGATGAAGGAACGTCATGTGTCACGGTCGTGGTTCGGTTTCGGTTCGGCCGCCAGCATTCCTTAGCGATTATCTATTTTTATCCCTCAAAGTAGACCTAATCCTCCCCGCTTCGTACAAGCGGATGACACACACACACGTACGCAGCCAGCCACCGATATATGCCTTCAGAGAGTTCGAGTCTTAGGGGAACTGCGCTGCTTGCCGCCCCACGACGATGAGCATCGATGGTTCGCCATTATTATTATCATCTTCTCTACCGTTGGCACAGATCTTCGGACGGATCCGGAAGGAGTGAGTGTGCACAAGCATGCAAGTCAAAACAAAGCAACCCGTCCCAAGATATCTCCCGGAATGCTCCAAATCCGGTTTCCGGCGCGCCACCGGTGGTTCTCGCCATCGCCGCAAGATCTTCTTGGAGTGAGGGTTTCCTTGGAGGTTCGGGGTGTGGATGATGGTGTAGTGCATCATAAATTTCAACCCCACAACTCACGGTCGGGGGTCGCGTCCCGCGCTCCGTCATCGCTTCGACACTGTCACGATCGGTCGGTGTTTGGTTTGGCGGCGTAACGAAAAGGTGAAAATCCGTACGATTGAGACATTAATTTCGGCAAATTATGACGCTTAATGGTGTGTGGAGGTGAGTGGTCCATATCGGCGACATTTTTTTTTCTTCTGGTGTGTTGTTCTTGCCGATGTTTGTGGTGGATGTTACGTTTGCTTGTTTGATTTGGTTTGAGCACGTGGATGAATGGAGCGAGAAGGTGCGTCGTTCTCGGTGCGTGGCAACGCGCTGGCTTAATATTTATGTGCACCGTGGGCGAACCGACAAGCAAGCAAAGCGCAGCTCTTCCTTGCTGACTTCCTCCTGAGGTCGGCTGTGTCGGATTTGGTTTACGGTGTCTCCCGGACCGACTTCCCGACCAGCTGCTGCACGTTCGGTTGCTGGCGAGAGTGGTGTAACTTTCCTCGATACTGTTTTCACACAACCATACAAACATAACCGGGCAGAGCACCAGCTGGCCTGGAAGGAAGTCAGCCGTGACATTCACGTGGCGATTTAAGGTGAGCGACGGTGACGACGATCACATCGGTACGATCGGAACCGAGCCATAACGCTCACCGTGGATTATTCACCACCACGACACCGACGCCGAAGATGAAGATGCGGACCGTTGAAAGAAGGCTGACTGCAAAACAGATTGAGCGTGCGTGTGTTGTCAATCTGTTTCCACCCAGTACCGTGTTGTGAGGAGATTTGGCAAAACGGAGGTTAAAATGGCTCATGTAATGGGTGTGTAACGTATCGTAGAAAGGAACTTTAAATAGAGATTTGGCTGTTGGAAACGCCATCAACGTGAGCGTGCTAATGGTGTGGTTCCTTTTTTTCCAACCAAACATTTGAAAATGCGTCCTCTCACTCAGTGACTGGGTACAGCAAATAAATAAATAAAACATTCACTCACAAAACGCCGCTGCTAAATGAAGCCATTTTAATGAGACATTAACGAACGGAATGGCATCGAGGAAGAAGCAGCAAAAAAAACGCAGCGCCCCCGAAACATACTGCAACTTAACGACAAGAGAGAAATATAATCCTTGTCAGAGGTGGAAGACAAGCCGACTCTCTGAAGCGATGTTGGGCCGCCGACTTTGAGCGAGCGGATTGATGAGGTCGGGGTTCATTAACGACCGATCTTTGGTTTCGCGTGCCCCGATACGGCGTGGGGGGTTCGGAAGAAATAAAACAAATAAATACGCTTGGATTAATCACCGAAATGTGGGACGGATTCCTTGAAGGGGAGAAAACAAAAAGACCCAAAACCCCGAGAGTGAGGGAAAATAAATAAATAAACATGGTCGCCGGTGCAGGTTTCACGCCTTCGGACACGCACAAACCGCGGCGGTGGATATAAATTAAATTCGCGAGCGCCATTCTGGGCCCACCTGGGCATCGCTTCATCAGCTTCATCGAAGGGGAGGTGGCGAGGAAGTGAGTGGCAATTTTTATGGAAACGGTTTATTGATTGTAACCGGCGGATGATTAGTGTGAAACGAATGAAATTACGGGCTTTGAGGCACAACGGAAGCTTTTCTTTTCGCTTAATAGTTTGATTGTTTATTTCAATTCGCGTTGAATGAATAGGTCTCCTGAAATCTGAGAATTTTAACCCAAAAAAAAAGTGAGGGGAAACCAGTCCGAATAAATAAACCATAAACAGACCCTTTTCGGCCTCTCACAAAATCCCTGAATCGTGTCGGGTCTAGAACTGGAAGACGGACCTGTTTGGATATTCAAATCAATTCCCAGACGACGATCACACGACATCTCTCTCGGGCTATTCGGGAGATGTCTTGGGGAGAAGATTTTGTCCGGGGGGTGGCCCCATTCGATGCCTCGAAATGATGTGCTAATGTGTGTGCTTGACGGCAGCTGTGTCGGGATGAAGAACCCAGCCAATCTGCCCAGCTAATGAAGATGGGCAGAACATTCTTGCTGGAGTGTATTGGAGACCAGGTGGATTCGAACGGGGAGATAGAAAAGAAAAAAGGCGGATCATTACTTAACCTTTTGCACGTTGACAGTTTGTTGTGTGTGCGAGTTAACCATTGACGCATATAAAACGATCGATTATCGCAGGCTTAGGCACTCTTGCTTTGTGATTCGATGGCGAGAGTTATTGAGTTGCGGGCTGGCCAAATCGCAACCAGTGTTTTCGTATCGTGCAGATAAAATGTATGGCGAACATTATAGGATGCTATTTAGGTCGAGGTTAAGGATTTGTCGTGGAATGTGATATTGATTTAATTTAAATATGGTGAAGTTATTTAAATTGTAAATTAGATGTGGGGTCAACGTACTGGACAAAAAAACTAATGTATTAAATTGCGAATAAGTTTTGTGCTGTTACTTTATTCTTGTAAACCACAAGCCACAAACTGTTGAGTCTAGTTCGGAACAAATATTTAATCCGATTAGAACACGGAATACGGACGGCATGTTGCCCGTCGGTATCGATCCAACACGTTTCGTTTTTAGTAAGCAGCACTGCGATGGATGTGTCTCTGAAATTAGTGAGCCATTTATCATATTGAATCGTCGCCATCAACAATTGTTGCTTAGCTGCTAAGGGGATAGTTGGGTCTGGGGTTCGTAGGACTATGGGTAATCTAAGTTAGAGGGTTTCCAATCATATAATGGAACTTTTCAATCACTCGATGGAATGTTTCAACTGGATAGTGGATTATTACATGTTTAAGATATGCCAAACAGATTAGTAAGGCGAAAACTCTCGGTATCTTGACTACAATGGGAGCTTTTAATAAATTCCCCAACAGAGAGTCCGAAGACCTAAAATACCCTGGAACCTAATCGTTCCTGATTTGCCTTGCGGAACCTTACAAATCTCTCTCTCTCTCTCTCTCTTCTTGGCCAAAACACCTCTTAGGTAAGGCTTTGCCATTTCTGGCTTTCTAGACTTAATGATATTACGTTGTTGGAAAGTCAGTCTCCCAACTACGGGAGAATGGTTCGGATGGGATTAGAACGCCGGTCGTCCTGCCGTAAAAAGATCGGCGCCGTTGTCACCCAGTTCCATTATATGATTGGAAACCCTGTCAGGAAACCACTTCTTGAGGTTGTAGAGCTAAAGATAAAGAAGAGGAGACTAAGCAATGTCTTAAAAATCTTTAATATAGCCTTAGAAAAAGTATCTCAATATGACTAAGATATGAGGAAGAGTAGCGGATAATGGCGGATTTTCTTGTGATAGAACCAGTGTCAAATTCTATCCGTGTCGGTCCCCTTATACAGAGTCAGATGACCTAAAAAAGCCCGGAACTTTATCGTTCTTGATTAGCCTTGCGAAACCTTACAAATGTTACCCCTTAATGCTTTATATCACAATTAATATGTCTGTGCCAAAAATGTTTATAAGGCAACTGTTGAATGTTTGCATAAAATCGACATTTTTTATCAGCTTAAAGGCGAGTTACAAACAGAACTCCCTCAAACCAAAGCTCGTGATGATAAATACTTCACCGCATTAGCTAGCTGATAAATGATTCACCACTCAATCATTCGAGGTACTACAAAAACACGGGCCATAAAGAATCAGGTTCGATTTCAGCTTCACGATTCTTGGTTCGGTTTTGGAAGTTGAACCTGGCGTGTGTGTGTGTGTGTGTGTGAAGCGCAGAGTGTAAAATATCGGCGTCAAGTAGGTGTCGAACGGTTTTACAATAATTAATCCACCGCTCGCCTCGGCCCATTTTACATTTTATTATAGCAAGCGCATAAGAAACGTGTCGCGCTGGTTGGAGATTCTTTTTGTTGTCGCTGGCTGCGCCCCAGTAATTCGTCAGTCGTTCGAACCGGTGTGCGTAAAGATTGTGATTCTTACGGATTACGTATCCACGCGGGGGGGTTTTTTTGATGGGCGCGCGCACATTACCTCGTCACGTCACGGCACGTCAGGTCGTTAAGCGTAACGAGATACTTTGGCTTGGTACGTGCGAGAGAGGCTGGGGCGTTTGATTATTGCTTCCTCATTTCAATTCTGTGTGCCACTCGCGGCTTCAGGGTGTTGGAATTAACCGTTAAAAGGGGTTGGAAAAATGCAAAATAGTAGTCGAGCTTGGAACATCCCCCTTGCTTGGTTCGTTATTCTGTTGAGTCCATGATTTTGGATTCCTGGTTTTCTTTAAAGAGTTCTTGCTGAAGATCTCTAGATCCTTCGCAGATATTTCGTCTATATATTATACTATAATCTCAGTTTCTCAGTTGACACATAATCAATCAAAAATTCCAGTTAATCTCATTGCTCCGAATTTAACTCAAAAAATCACCTTTTTTTGCTCTAAATATTTATCTTTTATTTACGACAAGCGACGACCGGCCCACCGTGATTGGGTTGCACATATTTGCCTCGCTGATTGCACCCGTAATGTAATGCAGTTCAGTGCACCTTTGCCTGGCGAAGGTAGCTTCACCTTCGACTGACACACTGGTGACGTTTGGGCGTGTAGTGGCTGTATCGCCCATTTTAAAGCGTGATTTCATTCGGGGATTGGGTCACACCTCCGAAGGTATTGCGCGTTGTAGGAGTGCAAAGAATGCGTGGAATGCCTGCGTTGCTTGCCATGCAGGTAGGTTGCGCCATAAATCGTGCCTTTCATTTGAAATCAATCCAAAGTATGCGTGAGTGATGCTAATAGCGTCCAAGTTTGGCTTTGTAACAGAAATAAATAGTGGCGCCATCTATTGAGGAACACTGTGAACTACCGAAGGACTCTCCCGATAGCGAACCGATTCATAATGCATTCGGTGCACTGAATTTAATAATCGACAGGCTCTCGTTTGGTTCGGCGCTCGTCCCGTTATGCAAGGCACGCGATGTGTGATATACCATATCGGGGAACTAGCTTCCTGCCGAGCACGTGCTATAACGACTGCTTCCTTGTTCGAAATGCTTCATATCACCGTTTGCAATTCGTTTTCCCAATTTTTTTCCTTACGCTGTGAGATATGTCTTGGTGCTTACGAAGCGTTCCTAATGTTTCGTTCGTGCCGCCGGAATGCATCTCGCGGCGCCTTGTGGTTATATTTATCGCGCGTGGCACTTCCGGTAAGGGATGGGGCGGCCGAACAGAGAACCGGGACGATTTATGTGCGATTATTTATTAGTTTCATTTCCTAAGTGATGTTTGGTGTGTTTTAGAGTCATTTGAGTTGGGAATGGAAAAAAAAGGTTTTCCAAAGTACACGTAACAGCTGTCTTCGGGAGATATCTCGAGCAGTGTGCAGGTGACATTACGTGCATGTATATAGAGCTGTGAGATAGCTAGTTCGTTCCAAGATGAATAATGCATGTGCATGTGTTTTGCTAAGCAAAAAAAAAGGGAAATCATTAGCTCAGTAGTGGTCTCAAGCTCCAGTAGCATCGGAGTGTTCGAGCTATGCCTAGCTATAGGCGACTTATCAACAAGCTCACGTACGATAAAAGGTACTCGAGAGCACACTGAAACAGCGATTGAAAACATCTCAAAAGACTATCAGCCAATGTGCACAAACAACACAGGAAGTTTGTTGTCTTATGTGTCACTCATCACACTATCAGCTACCGACAGCAACGACCGGGGGCAACTACTTTGTAATTAGCAATAGAGGGAATCCGGTTTTTGCTGAGGCCAACCAATATCTCCGAGGAATAATGGTGCACAGCCCCGTGAGCGTTCGTTTTCTTTTTAATTCACAAGTTTAAAGCTTCCTCCTGGTTTGCTTCCAGAGTGGCGGCGTGGGCCCATGTTTAAGTTGTTTGACCCAGTTTATACCGGTAAACCGGTCTTTCTTGGGAGTTATTTTCTTACCCGGCGTGTTGTTTTTTGGTTTTGTTTCGTTGTTGCACGTTTATTCTAATGGTGGTCTAATCGTTTGAATACCGTTCGTGATGCGCACCTCGTCCTCAGGCTTGTTCTTCAGGAAAGCTCGTAGGACCGCCGTGCCCTTCCTGTATCAGGGCAGGATAGACCCAACTGGATCGGTAATTACTCGGTGTGCTATATCGTGTGTGCAGTACGGTAGGTAGGCATTGTTGGGTGAAGAAAATAATTGCAAAGGTACCCAGCGAGCGGCCACTGCGGTTCTGCACACCGTCCACACAGTGGAGAGCATGTTTTAGTGGCGGTCGGTCAGGTTGGAAAACTGGAACGTCAGATAGCGCTGCTGGGGATAATGGGGAAGCTTTTAACGATAAGCGATAATTGGTGGTAAGTGTGCCCTGCATGAAGGGTAATAGAAGAGGACGGCCGTCAGACACCTTATTGATTGATAAGTTACACGGATAATGGCACGGAACATCTATCGGTGGCTGACATTTAATGAAGTGAATAGAATTGTGTCCAAGCAGCGATAAGCGGGGCTGTGATGATATTTCTTACCGTGGTGCATAAATCTGATAGGTAATGCAAGACTATAATAGATTAGACATTAAACAAGGGATCAGTAATCCCTGTTGCCATTTAATAGCCGGGAGGAACTACAATCAGTTATGGCTTCGCATCTGCCGATCTGTACACACGATACTACTTTCATTGGGAGTGTTCCGTGTAGTTGGATGGCTTGTTGGACATCGGTCGCCGACTGATGAGAGCGAATAGAAATGGAGTAAAAAGAGGAAATCCATTACCGGACACAGTACCGCGACCGGCCGGACCACACTTTACTCACGATTCATTAACATCCACAAACTCGTCAGCAGTACGGGGATGCTTCTCCAGTCGAACTGAGCCCCGATAGTATCCCGCCACACGGGCACGAAATAATATCGCGATAGTTGTAAATGGTAACGGCCATGATGGCGATGGTGCCATCTCGCGGGGGTATAAGTTTTTATTACACCTCATGTGCATGACCCAATAGACGTGTGTATGTACACAGACGGATAGAGGATTAAACGGACGGGCACTGTCCTGTTATCTAATGCCGGTGACGGTTGGCAGGAACATTAGTCGCGTGATTTAGTCCAAGTTCTGAAACACTGAACTGCACTGCGATGGGATAGGCCCCCCCCACTCCCCTCGATTCCAGGATGGCATTAAAACTGAACGACTTCACACGATGACAGTTACGCGTAATGACTTTGGTTTTGTTCACTACGAGCGTAGTTATTAACGAGAATATATCGCGTTTCCTTTTGTTGTTGTGTTGGTCTCTTTGAAAGCGATGGGCGATGGTTGTTTCTCGAAAGGAAGTCCTACGATTAGACACAATCTGGTTGAACTTCAGAAAAATGGGAAGTGTCCAGATGCTTGGGTAGAAATTATTGTTGTTTCAAAATGACCTTCAAAAATTCTAGATAATGGACAATTGTTTGGGTTTTATTCTCTAGTCGTTACATAGGGGACATTAAGTTATATGGTATACTTCAAGTGAACTTAAGAAACAAGTAAATAATTTCTAATTGGTCTAAAGGTCTCTGATGATCCTGCTGCAGTTTCGCTGTCCTCTAAGGATGTGGTGCATGTTCTTCTTCCTTTTTTCTTTCTTGACCTAACGGCCTCTAAAGTTCAAGCCTGCAATTTTTGCTTATGAGACTTATTGATACCGCATTGTTGGATAGTCAGTCCTCACTACGGGGCCCAGATGAGATTTGAACCCCGGTTCTGCCGTGTGAAGACATCACATCTTCTAATTCTACTCAGATCTTTTATTTAGTATTCTACAATTTTCTGAAATTATGGCCTTCAGTCGTTGTTTTTTTAGCTCAACTTGCCGGTCATCTACTGGCTAACTAGACATCTTAATACCACGTAGTTGAATATTAAGTCAGTACTTACTACTAGGTCATGCCCGCCATTTCTAGCTAGTGAGCTGTATTGATACTCTATTAGTATCATTATTAGGGTTGAGTAGTGAGCTCGAGAGCTACCGGGAGGCCTCGCCTCAATAAAATGGGGGCTCCGAGCGCGCTCTTCGATTTCAAAAAGGTAGCTCCGCACTCTTCGACCTCACGAATTAGCTCTTCGCACTCTTGGGCTTCTGCGCTCTTCGACCTCTTGGCCCTCAGTGAGTGCGGAGCTACCGGGAAACCTCACCTCTCACAGGCTAGTGAGCAGATGCTCTCTCCTCTTTAAAAAGAGCTACTTTACCCAACACTAATCATTATCTATAGTCGACTAATCAGCTGATAAGATTACATGAGGCCTAGTCGGGGTCCTGTAGAGATTTGCACTAAGGCTGCAGTCATTGCTCAGTCGTGTACGTGGCTCGGATGACAGATCGCATACGACCGAGCAATGACACCTGCCTAAGACTCGGGCGATTACTGATTTGTGTTATTGGTCCTGTTGGTAATTATATTAACCTTTGTGAAGGTTTCGCCAGGGCAGATAACTTCATCTGATTCCCCAACATTCCATCTTTCCATTCCGGCTTCCATTACATAATATCTTCGCGAAAAAAAAGAGTACGATTGCAGGTGACTGCACCTTCCCCCCGTATTGAACCGTTACCTTTTTTTCTGATCTAGTTGCAAATGGAGCTCACACCGCACCATCAGTACCTAGTGTCAATATTAGCTCCCCGGTTTCTTGCCCAGTGGTAGGAAGAAACGCTGTATCGATTACAGTACGCATCCACCGCGTTTGCCTGGCGATAATTGATTTAATCACTTGTTTGCTCATGCGCCACCTTCAAGAGTGACTGGCTGGGGGAAGTCACAACGCATACCGTTCGACGCCATTATGTGGGGTTGCAGCACAGAGGGCGGGGAGAGAGAGAGAGAGAGAGAGAGAGAGAGAGTGGCCGTAGTTTGTTTAGTTGACCGTTTAGCACCGGGGCGCGAAAGACATGATGAAGCTGTGCGATGGTGAAGCCTTCCCGCAAAAGGCAACCCTGGCTGGTGTGGAGGAGCTGGTTGTGGGTTTCGCGGTTTTTCACTGTCATTTGTTTTCCGCAGCATAGAGCTGGAGAACTGAGGTTTGGGCTGTCGGGTGGTGATTTGTTTGAGGTTGTGTGTGTGTGTTTTACCGTTTACCCGTGCCATTGGATTAATTACCTCGAGAGCGGAAGAGCAGTGTTCCGTGAGAAATGTTAATATTGAGATTATCGAGGGACAGGTGTAATTTAATGGAAAATACTAAGGCAAACAGGGGGGTTACTTTAGCTCTTTTCCTGAATTGCTCTTGTTTGGTGAAAATATTTTAAATCAATTTTAAACAATTTTCTTCAATCACATTTTAAGAACAAATTTAGTTGTCAGTGACATGAATCCTCGAAGACGACGCCGTCTAATGTATGTCGTGCCAAGAACCGACAAGAGATCGTTTTGTTACCCCCACCAATTTCAACTTGACCCAAACTGAAACGCCTCAGGTGTCTTTTCTTAGTCTATGACATTCCTTCCACCACCCCAAAACTCTGTGACTTCGTTACCGATTGTTACCGAACTCGTCTAGATTTTGCGAACGATGGAGATGGCTGCTAGCGTGTACGAACGATACGTGGCCCTCGACAGCGTCGACGAGATGTACGGAAGCGGTGGAAAACTAAAATTCAAATTCAATAGCCGCTTTGCCGTCTTTCCAGACTTCCAGGCTGACTTCCCGGAGGGGCCAGCGCCATTTGCGGTGCTTTCTATTCTGTTTTAGAATTTAGCATTTTGCCTTCACCAAAGAAAAGCTCACAACTTCACCTCTAGCCAACGTCTTTAGACGTCTATCGGTGGTCTAGTTTAGTTCTGTTTCCGGCTTCTCGAAAAGCTAGCCTTCCGAATGTGGATTTGAATTTCGAACCGTTTTTGTTTGTCAAACACTCGCCCAGGACGGGTAATCCATTCCGCCTGTGGTTCTTTTTATTGCATTAGACATCGGGACAAATTCTGTGCCCCTTAGCCACGTGACGTTTGGGGGGAGGGGATCACAAGACAAAACTTTATTTCAAAGTGGCTACTGGCAGGTTTTACCCCTTTTAGCTTGTGTGAGAATTTTTAAGAGTAATTGGCTATTGCTAGTGATCAAAATTTTCGCATCAGTCGCAAATTAGCCATCAGTCCAGGTCTTGTATGTGTTGAAAACTGATTAAAAAAGAATTAGATTCTACCTGGTCTCAGCGTGTACGGGTGGCGCCGTATATCATATCATGATCCGGCGGAAAAAGACGGTCTAATGGTACACACTTCCATGCCTAGTAAGCACCTACACGTTACGCTTTTCGGTAAATTATGCGAGATGAATCAGCGCTTTGGATGCCGAAACACACAGGTTGTCCAGGTTTGTCGATGATGCACAGACCGGGCCGAAAAAGCGGCCATAATGTTAGGCTGGACAGGAGCAAAAACGGAACACTTTTTGCACGAACACTGTCGGTGTGTTGTGGCCCGGCCTGGGTAGAGGAAAATTGTTAGGGCCGGTCACGCCGGTCGGAAACCGGGTTGAACATTGGATAAGCCGGCGGTTTTTTTTTTGTTGCTTTGTCGTTTTGATGGCCGTTCAAGGTTAATGCGATGAACGTGGTAGAGTACGGGAGTTCCGGTTCGGTGTTATCATGATGCCTTTCGGTTTTGAAGGAAGTTAGACGAACCGGTTCCTCGAAACAATGCGCGGATGGAGATTCTGGGATGGTTTGGTCAGCAGCCAGTGATCGGACATTTATGCCGATGCTACAATATTTCGTAATGGAGTTTGGTAAGTTGCTGGCGTTTTCTCGGGTCTTCCTGATGATCACCCATTGAGTTGAGCTGGGTGTCATCAAGTTGTTTGGACAGCTGTGTCCGAATCCTCGCCCTCCGCCAGAAATTATCTTAAAAAATGAAGATATCGCTTTCGTTTTCTT
Organism: Anopheles stephensi; assembly: GCF_013141755.1. Lineage (NCBI taxonomy): Eukaryota > Metazoa > Arthropoda > Insecta > Diptera > Culicidae > Anopheles > Anopheles stephensi. Next base: position 11,021,881 of record NC_050202.1, on the reverse strand, counting down.
GGGGGGACGAATTTCATTGGGGTCCCAAAGCAAGGTACGGATTTGTTTGTGTAGTAGCACCGCATTGGATTCATCCTTGGCGTGGTAAATGTTAAAATCATTTGGATACATTTTCTCCAGCATTATCACACCGAAAAGTTGATCAAAGCGTTCCCTTTGACCTGATACGATCCTTTGATCCGGATCTCGGTAGTCAATGGAGGTTGGCCGCCTCACCAGCCCTGGTCGGGGTTGCAAGCACATTATACCGTCCGCTTCACAATAGACCAGAGAGGCGGATTAGATTATCGTTCACGCACGGATGTCCTCTGGTTCTGTTTGCTGTGCGTGTGCTGTGCTACCGGTGCTCTAGCCGGGCTATAGAGGCGGTCGGGATTTGGAGAGTCCACCAACCATTAAACGAAGTCAACACCATCAAACACGGTCGGTCGGTCGGTCGGTCGGTTGGCCATTGTCGTTGTTGTGTGTGCGTGTGTTTACTCTTTCACTCCGTTTGCGAACCCGGTCACCGGTTTCGGGTTAATGCTGCCCTTTGGTGCCTCCCCACACGGTAGGGCAAATATTTGCCGAAAGCAACAGAGTGACACCGCTCACGCTCAGCATAAATCTCACACATCGCTAGGTGAGTGTGATGTGATACCCCTTTGTGTCTGGCTTTTGTGTAGTTTTTTTTTCTTCTACTTGATGCTCTTGGCTCCGATAGGTGCGTGTCAAAGGATTTTTTGAGTCTCCAAAGCAAACACAATCGAAGTAAAGCGCGTTTGCTGACGGTGTTGTAAAGATTGATCTCGAAGTTCGAACTCATAGTGCTCTGGATCTGGGGCAGGTCATAATATCCATCTCGCAATGCTTCCAAGAACTCCTCGTCGTACGCCTTCAAGGATTGGTTCCAATGTTCCAGTGTTATCGAAATATTATTTGCTGTGTGTTCTGTGTGTACATTTCTTTATGTACACACTGCAATCTCCCAGGATTCTGCTGACTTTGGGTGGATTTATTTGAATGTCCCAGACCCGGAACCAAGAGTTTTTCTTCTTATCGATAGTGTTAAGATTCCGCTTCCTTTCAGCTGTGCAAATTTGCAAGACGCTATAGGATAGGTTGCAGTCGTTAGACTGCACATGCCAAAGGAGGCAAATGAAGCCGAGAGAGTGTCGTATTACTTCCGTAGAAATAGTATCGCTCAAGATGGCAACCGCGCGCACTCGTAATTAAAACCATCCTCAAACATGGAACACCATTCTTAGGGCGAGCGAGAGTATCGCATAATTAGAAACGCTAGATTAACGTGCTTCGTCGCCTCATCTAGCTTCCCCTATTTCCCTGCCGGACGAGTAACTCCTTCAACCCTTTCCAGCCCCAGACGCCAACGGGGTCTTATCATTATGTTATGCGGATAGATTGGTTTTGTTAATGCTGGTGGAATGTGTTTTCCGACGAGTGAACAGTGCCAGTCAGTGCACGTGCGAGTGAAAGTTGCGTCGATGGCAATGGAGTGTTTTAGCTGCTAATGGTGCATTTGCAACTGAGACTAATCGTTGCAGACAACGGCCCAACGGCGAAGGTAATGATCGGTTCGAATACGAGGGCGACGCCCCCGGGGATGGCCAAATGCCTGACTGACACGATATTAAATGATATGGCCGCAGTTTGAAGAGAGTGTATTGTGATTTGAGAGATATGAAAGCCAATAGTTTGGATGAGCTAGCTTGTAAATTTATTTACTTACGCAGTAGAACGTTGATTATCCGGGCATATCGGAAGCGGACATACACACCGGTTAATCCGATTTTCACGGATTACTAGATCCTTAAATTTAAAACGTCAAATATATGTTTTTGATGCTTACTTTGGAGATATGAAGGGCATCATATATATTTTTCAAGGTTAAATTTCATGGTTAAACTCATTTAGCACCTAATTTTACCAAAAGTGGGAAGAAATAACGAGTAAAAAAAGGTCAAACGGTTGTGCAAATGTCAACTCCTAGCCTCACGGATAATGCGCTCATCGGTTAATCGGACCCCGGATGATCGAAGTTCTGTATTTTGAAGTATCGTTGTTGCTATAAATATTGACTTCAATGCTATAATTTATCGATAAACAATTATTAAACGGTTTATACTTTGAAAAACTGACTCATAAAAAAATTGGGTGGAACTGACTGATGACATATCCCATGTAAATAAATAGGATATTTATTATCTTCATAAACAATGTCTAGACACTGATGTTTCAATCTGGATCTATATCCTTAAATCGAATCTAGAATTTATCCCTCGCATTCATCCGGCATCATTGAAGCGAGATCGATTTACAATGTCACGTACATTGTATGCGGGTCACACACCGGTACACGGTTTCGCTTTGAGATGCCATTTAAGTCCGAGGCAAACCAATTTCTAAACCTCCCATCCTAGCAATGGACAAACAAACAGACCTTAACCACACGGATGGCTTGGGAGAAACGATGCTCGAAGCAGCAGTCGGAGGACGGTTTGCGTCAGGTTTGGGAAAATTGTGGTCTAAACCTCCCGGAAACCGGAAACAACATACAACACACACACACACATACCAGCCCCCGGTCACGACCGGCGGTTATGGTTTGGTTGGTGCTAAGGAACCGCATCACTTGTAATGGTTTTGTCTGACGAGTGCCCAGCATCTCGAGAAGATGCACTTCGCCTCCGTCTTTTGTAACATCCTAGGTTGCGTTCGTTCGCAGCGTTCGTCCCAGGCGATGCAATTAACTTTCTGCTGGATGGTCCGGATGGTCCACGCAGGTGGTGGGCAGTAACTGTGGCGAGTCACTTTGCGCGCGCGACACACATAGACCAAATTTCTTCAGTTTCGGGTTTGAAGTTGACTACCACCACACATGGGTTGGACGGCTGAAATTGACGGCTGTTACAGTTCACTTCACCACAGAACGGTTACGATCGATCGAATCGTGTGGGAAGGTAAGGAAATCAAATCAAAGGAGTAGCACGCTGGTTTGTGGTGCTTAGGCATGTCGGACGTTCAAGTAAATGTGCTACGCTACCACAGTTTCGCGGACAAGGCAACATAAATTTGAATATGTGACCCAGCCGGACCAAGTTTGGTGGAGACGGGAATGATTGTTAGCGTTAATTTGTTGTCACGGGGAATTTCATTAGACCTGCTGCTACCCAGAACCTCCCTTCGTTTACCTTTAATGGTGCTAGCCTTTTCAAGAATTCGAAGGTCCTGCACAAGGTGTTGGTTGGGTGAGTTCTGGATAAGGTGAAAGCAATTTTTTTTCCTGAAGCGAATCTTTACTTACAGCACACTTTAGGGCTTCATAGCTTCTTCCGTTTCGTCGAAGTCAGAAAATAAGGAAAATTTCTTTGCGGCATGGAATGGAACTTCACCGCCAAAGAAAACTGTGTCAAGTTATTATCGGTAGTACGGTGTTGCAAGGAGATTTTTTCCGAGAACTTGGCTTGACTTCCTAAGATTGCCTACAACTTCCTCTACTTATCGTTCCGGAGTCGATTATTTGCTCGCCCTGCCAGCCGGTCCGGCCCACCCTCGAACCATTTAATCACAATGAATGTCGTCTTTCACGCCCGGCTGACACGACGAACGGCGGTGGTTGCTTTCATGTCGCGTCGTTCGGTCGGTCGTGAATTCGCGAACACCGCGGGACATTTTGGACGACTTTTTGGTGGCAGCTAATTGCCTATATCATTATTTGGCAATTACGTAAAACGCGGCACACGGGGCGCCGGAGAGACAGGTATGCGCACCGTTTCTGACAGCCTGGCCCGGCCGTTAAAAGATTATGTTTCAATCAAAAGAAAGGTATCAACGAAACGCGTGGCGTAAAGATGCGTAAAGAAATCGTTTGTCCCCGCCCCGTGGCTTATGGTTTGTCTTTTTATATTAAATCTGACGACCATTTTGTTAACAGTGAAGAGCCTGCAGCCCATCGATCATGTTTTTTTTGTGGAAAGCACATCGATCATTTTCCGGGGGTTTTCCTTTCGTGTGAGTTTCTCCTCCCCGAGGTTGCGGGAAGTCGAGTTTTAAGGTTGGATTAGAGTAATAATAAATGCGATAACGGATTTGGTAAGTGGATTTTGTAACCAAAAAAGGCGTTTAATAATAATTTGACATAAATGTGACATTTTTATCGGTCCGATAGCAAAGTTGAAGCGGGAAAGTATGAATTTTTCATTATTTTTATCAGCCCCAATAAAAGCGTTTTATGTTTTCGTGCGAAATGCGAGATAAAAGCGCCACACACTTTCTCCACCAAATTTATTTTTGCTTTCAAATAAGCCTTCTGTGGGAATTAGAATAATTATATAATCTTGCCTGCATTTGAACTACAGGATTTAATATTACAATTTTCGAGCATGCATTTAAATTTCACGAATTAAACAGTAGACAATTAAGGATTAAGATTAGGACTACTCGACTGTTATACACTTACACGAACTACTCGAATTACATGTAAATCATTATGGACAAACGAATACACAGTTGCAAACCGACCAGCGATACGAGTGCACACAGTCTCACTTCAATCCTCAAAATATATCACAACCACCCCCTTTCGTGAACATTTTCACATTTGTTGGTCCTTCGAACCGGATCGTGATATACGGAGAGGAAGTTTCATTCTGCAACCAAGAGTGGAACTCGGTATACGGAAATTGTGCAAGTCATTACGTGACAAATTCGCCATCGCATTCGGCCCCGCGTCAAGGGCAACGGTCGGTTACACTCCACCATTTCGAATTTCGCGCCAACGAGTTGTTCGTTACCGTCGTGTGATATTTCGTGTGATATTTTCGAGAAGCAATGGATAAGAAAATCAAGGCAGTGCAGTTGAAGAAAAGGATTGCTGTGGAAAGCATTAAATCCATGGAGCGGTTCCAGACGGATTTCCAACCCAACGACGCCCAACAGATTCCGGAGGTGTTAGAGAATTTGGAATCGCATCAGGCAGGGTTCTTCGCCGCTATTTCTAAACTGGAGGAACTCGACGAAAGTGATGCAACAATCGAAGCGTGCATTATGGAGAGAATCCACTTCGAGGAACGTTGCAGGAAGCTGAAATCATTTTTACGTGCAAATCAACCCAAGGAAGAAGGAGCGGTCAACGATACGACAGGTTTGGCTTCGTCGACACTCGCTTTTGGTCGACCGCACGCACCAAACCTACGCTTACCCAAAATCGAGCTTCCAACGTTCGATGGAGATCATACGAAATGGCTGTCGTTCCGCGATCGCTTCCTTGCTATGATCGACGCTTCGCCTGAGCTTCCGTCCATCGCAAAACTGCAGTACTTACTTTCATCGCTAAAAGGAGAGGCTGCACTACCCTTCGAGCACACACCTCTAACGGAAGACAATTACGCAATCACATGGGCTGCTCTGCTTAAACGGTACGACAACTCGCGTCTACTAATCCGTGAGTATTATCGGAAAATGCACTATCTCCCCGGAGTGCATTCGGTGTGCGTGGATAAGCTTTCCCACTTGGTGGATGAATTCACGCGCTTCGTGAACGGATTAGTGAAGTTAAAGGAACCGGTAGATTCGTGGGATACACCGCTGTCGAATATGCTGCTTATGAAGTTAGATCGGGAAACGCTGTTGGCTTGGGAAAAGCATTCGGTACACTTCACGCGGGACAAATACAAGGATGTGATCGAGTTTGTTCAAGATCGGATCCAAATCTTGAAATCGACCAACACTTTCGTGATGGATCAAAGCGCTGGTGGTACCAAGGTGGCCGGCAACAGTCGGCAGCCAGTGCAACGACGGTTCATCGCGTATGCAGCTACTTCTCGCCCGGCTCCTGTTCCTTCGTCTGCCCTCATCCAACCGCCAAAGTGTCCACTGGAGTGTTCCGAAGGTCACACTTTGCGCAACTGCCCAGTGTTCACAGGTAAGGAAGTTCAGCAACGACGAGACATTGTTGCAACGAATCGACTGTGCTGGAATTGTTTGAGCAGCAATCATCAGGTGAGGGAGTGTAAATCGGAATTTTCGTGTCGCATATGTCGGGAGCGTCATCACAGCTTATTGCATCACACTCCACGCTACACTCCTCCCACAACGGTTACAATGTCTGCTCAAACGGATGACGACAATGTGTTCCTTGCAACGGCAAACATCCAAATCAAGGATGACTACGGCAACATCCACGAAGCAAGGGCTTTATTGGATTCGGGTTCCACATCGAATTTCATCGCGGAAGACCTAGCTCGAAGGCTGTTGACCAGTCGCAAAAGGGTCAACGTCGCTGTTTCGGGCATCGGCAATTCGGTACAGCTGGTCAAGGGTTCGATCGTCGCCACCGTTCACTCCAAGACATAACCCTTCTCAACGGAAATGGCGTTCCTGGTTCTGGACACGCCATGTACAAACATTCCTACTTCACCAACGGACATCTCTTCATGGGAAATGCCGGATGTGGCATTGGCGGACAGCACCTTTAATCATCCGGGGCAAGTCGATATCGTCATCGGAGGCGATACGTTCTGGGAGCTGCACACCGGTCGCAAGCGCTCTATTGGCAGAGGCAAGCCGTGGCTGATTGAAACCCGTTTCGGTTGGGTTGTCAGCGGCATCTCTCATCATATATCAGCCGGTCCGCGGCTGTGTCATCTTTCTGCACACGATGCCACATTGGAGGAGATCCTGCATCGATTCTGGGAGAGCGAAACCATAGCCGAGGATCCTGTGCTATCGGTCGAGGAGAATGCTTGCGAAAAGCATTTCGCTGCAACAACTGTTCGCACTACAAGTGGAAGGTATGTCGTTCGTTTGCCTTTTAACCCCAATCCTAATGTCGTTTTAGGAGAGTCGAAACAAATAGCTGATCGTAGATTGCGTAGTATGGAACGGCGGTTGAACAGTAATCCTACAATGAAAAAGGAGTATGCCAAATTCATGAGAGAATACGAACAGTTGGGGCATATGAAACGACTTACCAGTCCTGCAGATGATTCGATAGATCACTATTACCTTCCACACCATGCCGTTGTTAAAGAGTCGAGCACAACCACGAAGGTTCGCGTCGTGTTCGATGCATCGTGCAAAACGTCGAGTGGTTACTCGTTGAACGACAAACTCATGGTGGGACCAGTCGTTCAAGAAGATCTCCTATCGATCATCCTTCGGTTCCGTTCTCGTGCCATCGCATTGTCTGCCGACGTAGAGAAGATGTATCGGCAAATTTTACACAGTCCCGATGATTGTAGATATCTGCGCATCCGGTACAGAGAAGATCCTGCTGAACCCATCTCAACCTTTGAACTACAGACGGTTACGTACGGCACAGCATCAGCTCCTTTTCTAGCTACAAGGACCTTGAAACAAGCTGCTATTGACAACAAGGAAGAGTACCCGCTGGCAGTGAACGCTGTCCTAAACGACTTCTACGTTGATGATTTGTTAACGGGTACCGATGATATCTATGAAGCGATTGAAATGCAGAAGCAGATATCAGGCATGTTAAATTCAGCTGGTTTCACACTGAAGAAATGGGCTTCAAACCGCACCGAAGCATTGCAAACCGTGCCGTCTGAAGATGTAGCAGTTCAACTAACGCATGAATGGAAGGATTCGAAGCAGGTTTCCACGTTAGGTATCATGTGGGAACCAGCTGCTGACACTCTACGTTTTCGGATCGATATACCACCTACACCATCCCGCATGACAAAAAGGCTAGTTTTGTCATACATAGCTAAAATATTCGATCCCCTCGGGTTGCTGGGTCCAACGATCATCATCGCCAAAATGTTCATGCAGCAACTGTGGGCTCTAAAGCAGAACGGAAGATCGTGGGATTGGGACAGCGAGCTACCATCGCACCTACAGCAAGAATGGTTGAACTTCCACTCTACCTTATCCTCACTGCGCAACCTGAGAATACCACGGTACATAGCTCAACGCACGGCCACAAGTCTGCAAATACACATCTTTGCTGACGCATCACAACTAGCATACGGCGCTTGTTGTTACATCCGCGCTGAAGGCTTGGAAGGAGTCACCGTACAGCTGCTAACAGCCAAGTCGAAAGTCGTCGCATTATCTAACTCACACTCTATAGCTAGGTTGGAATTATGTGCAGCGCGATTGGCCACACTCCTACACGAGAAGGTGATTAATTCACTGAAGGTTTCTGCTACTACAATCTGTTGGACCGACTCAATGACTGTACTTCACTGGTTGAACTCCGTACCAAATCGCTGGAAGCCGTTCGTAGCCAACAGGGTGGCTAAAATCCAGCAAACTTCCGGCATACAGTGCTGGAAGCATGTTCCAGGCACCGACAATCCAGCAGACGACATCTCGCGTGGCTTAACACCAGAGAAACTATTGGCATGTGAACGCTGGTGGCACGGGCCACATTGGTTAGCACGCAACGCTGAAGATTGGCCACAAAACACTTCACCACCAAACGAGGCTGAGAGCGCAGAGGAGGAGAGGTTAACTTCACCACGGGTTGCAACAACATCTACAATCTGCGAATTTCGGAACAGGTTGTTTTCCCGAATTTCGGCTTACCACACACTGCAAAGGGTTGTTGCATACGGCTTGCGCTTTATTCATAACGCGAAGCTTCACAAGGGAAATACGGCACATTCAAAACACATACCACCTCTCACTACGGACGAACTCAAGGCGGCAGAACTCAAACTGTGTTACCTATCACAACGAGACACTTTCTTCGAGGAGATACAAGCCCTACAGAAGGGCAAAGAGATTCCAAAGAACTCCAAACTGAAGTGGATCTCACCCTTCATCGACATCGACGGGATCCTGCGCATCGGTGGCCGGCTCACTAACGCACAACTAACAGAAGCAGAAAAACACCCGGTCATCTTATCTTCAAGGCACCCACTTGCCGCACTACTAGCTGTTTCGATTCACTTGCAAAAGTTGCATGCTGCACCACAATTGCTGCTATCTACTCTGCGCCAAAGATTTTGGATTATTGGTGGTCGCAATTTGTGCAAATCCGTGTACCACACTTGCCACGCGTGTTTTAAGGTAAAACCAACACTCATCAAACAAACTATCGCCGATCTGCCAACATCACGCGTCACACCAACAAGGCCATTCTCGGTATGCGGAGTGGATTACTGCGGGCCAATCTACCTAAAACCAACCATCCGCAACAGAAGTCCGATCAAAGCATACATCGCTATTTTTGTATGTTTTTCAACACGAGCGGTACACATCGAACTGGTTGGCGATTTAACCTCAACAGCATTCATAAATGCACTTCGTCGTTTGGTTGCACGCCGCGGTCAAATCAGGGAACTTCACTCCGACAATGCAACCACATTCAAGGGAGCCGCGCACGAGCTGAATCGCATCTACAAGATGCTTAAATGCGACGAACACGATCGAGCTGCAATATTTGATTGGTGCGCGACGAATCAGATGAAGTGGAAATTCATCCCACCGAGAGCGCCGCATTTTGGAGGTCTATGGGAGGCAGCGGTGAAAGCAGCTAAAAAACACATCATTAGAACCATCGGCACTACAAGCATCACGCAGGAGAACATGCTTACCTTGCTTGCCCAGGTAGAGCAATGTTTAAATTCACGGCCAACAACACCTTTATCCGATGAGCCGTGTGATTTAGAACCACTGACACCGGGCCACTTCCTTGTCGGTGGCAATATGCAAGCGGTACCAGACATCGATTACACCAATACGCCGAGCAATCACCTGAAGGAATACCAATTGGTACAAAAACATCTCCAATCGATTTGGGCCCGATGGTATCCGGAGTATCTGCAACAGTTACAAGCCCGGGCCAAATATTGTTCCGGTAAAGCAGCCGTCCTACAACAAAATCAATTGGTGATTATTAAGGAAGACAATGTTCATCCTACCTCTTGGCCCATGGGGCGCATCGTTGCAGTACATCCAGGAAAGGACGGGGTAGTTCGCGTTGTTACACTGCGCACTGCTTCAGGGAAGCATATCGTCCGCGCAGCTAATCGTCTAGCTGTTCTACCAAATCCAGACCCGCTAAGTCATCTTGAAACCACGGAAACCACATGCACTGATTAATGCGCACTTGTAAACCACGCTACATTGTTTACATTCACAAGTGTCAATCACGGATCAAGATAAACAAACACACGCCCACACGCACCCACATATACACACACACACATGATAACAGGCAGATAGGAGATAAGCATTGCGTCAGGAGTACACGATTAGTTTTGAATTCACATTTGCATGAAATTTAAAGAAGTTCCTTCTTTGGTGGCCGGGAATGTGGGAATTAGAATAATTATATAATCTTGCCTGCATTTGAACTACAGGATTTAATATTACAATTTTCGAGCATGCATTTAAATTTCACGAATTAAACAGTAGACAATTAAGGATTAAGATTAGGACTACTCGACTGTTATACACTTACACGAACTACTCGAATTACATGTAAATCATTATGGACAAACGAATACACAGTTGCAAACCGACCAGCGATTTTTTCGGCTGAGGAAAAAATACCCCCTCTAAAATGGGTATCGAAGCTGTTAGTGGAAAATTACGGGAAGGACTGCTCGGGCTCGAGTCCTCGGTCGGAACACGTTTTCCCATTTAATTCAATAGACACGAGAAAATGCAATCGGTCGCCATTTCACACGCACGCACGTGGAACTCGATCGAAGACCAGTTCCGAAATGCGGCGTTACCATTCTTGTTGAATGGACGCGCAACAGTGGCCTCCAGAAGAAGAAGACGAAAAAAAGGGAGGAGAAAACGATATCGGGCTGGGCAAAACCCCTGGCCAAAGAATCGTGTGAAATGGGAATCAACGGCTGATTCGGCCGGTTCTCTAAGTTCTTTGTGCTGGTGGGTGTGCTTTGCTAATCCTTGTGAGTGGGCCTCTCGCTTCCGGTAGTAGTAGTAGTAGCAGTAGGGTTTCCTTTCCGGTACGGGCTACTCCTCTAATCCCCATCACTCGGCAGCCGTTCATTTTAACGTATCGATAAAGCGAGACCAGGGACTTTGGCTGGGGCGATGGCATGGCATCGCATTCGATGTGCGCAAAGAGGTGAACTTAATCTACCCGGAATGGTTAGTGCTGCATGTAACATGATTACAGAGGTTGCTTTCTTTCCTTCCTGTCGGGTTTTTTGTTGTTGTTGTTGTTGGTTGAACCACTTTGAATTCGGAACCGACGAACCCGCGCTATGGAAAAAGGGAAAAGCCGGAAGGCACACGCCACTGAGTATATTGTCGAACGGTCGAGCTCTGGCCCGCCCCGAAACCTTAAGGCGAGGATTTTATTTAAGAACGAAATTTACCGCACGATAGTGTTTCCAGGCTTAAGAACTATCGATTTGTGAGGGAGGCCAGGGTGAATTTTTGCGTGCTTTTTCGCGTGGGATATATGGGTTGAAAGGGAATCGCTTTTGGGTTTTTTTTTGTTGTTGTGTTCATTGTGCGAACGTGTTGAATGTGTTTAAGGCTCTTTTTATGGGTTTGAGTTTGAAAGTTAGGCTTTTGAGCGAGAAATTTGATGCTTTAAAGGATTTACTTGGAGATTATGTTTGATCATAAAGAAAATGATATAAAATTCATACAAAAGCTTTTAATAGTAGAAATATGATAAGAATATTGATGTTAAGGAAATAGAAAAAAAGGGAAAGATGGAAAAAAGAAAGAGAAAAGTTAGAAGAAAGAGAAATCAAGGATAGAATAGAAAAGAAGAGAAGAAGAGATAAAAGATAGAATAGAAAAGACGAGAAGAAGAAAAAGCAAAAGAATATAAGAGACAGGAAGAAGAAAACAAGAAAGAATAGAGAAGTTATACGAGAAGAAGATGAAGTGAATGAATTGAAGAAAAGAAGAGACGAGAAGTACAAAAAAGAAAAAAAATCTATGTGACAAAAAGAAAAAAAAACATACAGAATAGAAAATATGAGAAGAAGAAAACAGAGAGAAAGGTAGAAGAGACAAGAAGAAGAAAATAGAGAGGAAGGTAGAAGAGACACGAAGAAGAAAAAGAGGAAGAATATAAAAGAAGAGAAGAAGAAAAAAGGGAGAAGAATTGAATAAGAAACAAGAGAAAGAATAGAAGATACGAGAAGAAAAATAAAGAGAAAGAAAAAACGAGACGAAAATAAGAAAAAAAGATAGAAAATAAAAACTAAAAGGAAGAGAAGGAGTAATAGAAAAATAAAAGTATACTTAGTTATGCTTAACAAAAGTAAAAAAAAAAGGATTAAATATTGTAAGGCAAACCAAAATCGAAAAAATATCAAAAGAGGCAGAAAAATGAAAAAGTGTAAAAAAGTAAATATTCGATGCTCTATAAAGAAGAGAGAAGAATAAAAAAGCAGATTTAAAATAAGCAGATTAAACTTAAAACAGTAATAAATATTAGCAAAAACAAACAAAGAAATCATTTAAACACGTCGCAAGACAGCTTACCTCTCGCTTCCGTAACAATATCCTTCCCTTTTTGGCTGGTTGACAAATGGTGGCAAAAACCTATCATGCCGACGTCACCGTGCTAAAATTGATCGCTTCCCTTTCTGCCCTGCGCATCCGTTTTAATCCACTCAATCACGTCAATCATCATCCAGCCGTGCCCCTTATTTGCTGGCACGCACCCGAAATGAGCGTAATGAGCCATAAGCACCGGCGAGAGTGAGTAACAACTGTTACACCAGTGGAAAGTGTTTTTCTTTCTTCCCGCTATGCAAGATTGGGAAGAGCGAAAAGCCATGTTCGAGTAGCAGTGAGTTGAAGGCGGGCGGACGAATAGGCAAAAGTGTTTTAAAAAAACTCTCAAACCATCCAACCACCACCATCGTGTGCGAGATAAGGATGAAGTAGCGATTTGCCTTCGAAGCATGGGTTTACTTGATTTGAAGTAGCAATTTTTGAGAGGGTATTGAGAAGCTGGGCCGAACAGTAAAGTGCACACAGTCTCTCGATAAGCGGCTTAAATTGTTTGAAATTTCTAGTGTGGGACGAACATAAATCAATTTTTAATAGTAGACTAGCGGGAAGGCTTTTTCTTCTTCTAACTTTATAAAGCATTGCTATTGCTGCCGGATGTAATGTGAGCATTTTCGCAGAATCGTTTCCAGTATCAATCCACTTTTATTTCTGAACAATTATTTATTTGTTTTTATCATCACTGTTTTGGTTTAATTGTGTTCCAAATTGTTTGTTTTCCATCCTGTTTGCGTTCATTTACAGTAAATAAAGGCACTGAACGGTTTGCTTTAGAACTGTGATTGAATGCGGCTTGGAGTTATGCGCCTGAATATATGCAATATAGGATATTTTAAGTTATCCGCTTAGCTTTTGGGTTGACTTTGGATGCTGAAGCGGTTCGATTGTGTGTACAATCTCGCATTTAAATTTACAGAAACATCCTGAACGCATTTGCTTGCATACTTTTAGGCGTTGAAGGACATTTTCCATTCAAGAGGAGAGATCTTTTAAGAGATTCGATTTAATTTGACTTAAAACAAAAAAAGCAAAGCAAATAAATCAGAAATCTTTCCATCAACTATAAATTTATATTTTTTTAACAAATTTTCTGTCTAAAGCTTTTAAAAGTGATTGTTTTTCACCTAGCCTGATAGATTGGTTAAGAGACCAAATGAATCCACCCAAACACCTGACACACTCTAAGGCGGGGAGAAAAAATGTGGTCAGTTGAGTGGAAAAAGCAACATGAAAGTACCGAGAACACGTACCAACCGATTTGCTGCTGGTACCGGTGTACGAAACCGATACACACGTATCATGCTCGTTCGAGGCTCGTGCATCGGACTTACCGATGAACATATCACCCGTTTGATGGATTTCATCAAAGAAATCCAAACTCTCCCCCGGCCCGGAGTAGTAGTGTCCAGGGCGGATAGGGTTGGCCGAGTAAAACGAGAAAAACCGTTTCGAGTGTGGATTGTTGACACAAGCACGTTCGGGGATTCGATCGTTTGAGCATAATGAGTTTCCACACCAACAACACCACAGTCATCGTGCCCGTGCCGACGTTCGTCATGTCGTCACACATCGTGTTCTGTTTTTTTTTTCTGTTGTGCGTCCCACTTTTGATCTAGGTTGAGCTCGGCGGCTCCAATCTTCATAAAATTAAAATTCGATTGCTGCTGTGCTGTGCTGTTTGCCCACCATGTTAAGAACGATTGGTAGACCATCTTTTAGCAAATGTCTTCGCCTTTTTTCGGCTGGAACGCCTGATAGCTGAAGTAAAAATAGATGTAGTGTAGGGCATCTGCAGTACAAAACTGGGGAGGAAGAAGAAGCTGGACCTTTAATTGAATATTCCAGTTGCAAATGAAACAATGAGAATTTGATGAAAGGCGGTCAGTGTGAGAGAACAAGGACGCTCCCGGGATAAGGAAGTCTAGCAATGTAGAACATTGGATTTGCTTTAGAGGTGTTTTTCCTTGAAGACTAAGAATGTGGGCAAAACAAACGAAAGCAAGATCTCCGATAACCCGATTTGGAAGCGTTTTCCCTGTAGGGGAATGCGAGGGAATTCGATATATCTTCGTGCAGAACCACTCATGCTTGCCAAAAGGGGACACGAACACACACACACACACACAGGATGTGAAATTTCGAATCGAATTCAACGTGGGCAAAGGTGTAAAAACCCGGAACAGCAGAAGCACATCTTATCGCTTTCCGTTTGATAGATGCCATCCAATGTTGGAAAGCTTCCACCTCAAGGTGCGCGTGTCCTGTGGAATGTCCTTCCCGGACGGTGCCGGATGGATAAAAATAGGATACCCGCTTTCGTACCGGCAATGGTAGAAACGAACGTTCTCACGTACATGCACGACCAATTGTGTCTGTGGAGCGTGTGCGATGATGTGCATTCGATGAAAGGACGGATTATGGATGGCTTCTTCTGAGGTAGGGAGAGAGCGAGAATGGTGAGGTTAGGATTGCTGCAATCGTCACTTCGTCTGTCACTATTTTCCATACACCCGTGCCGGGGTAATGCGCATACCGATCCTTGTACATGTAAAATTGAGATTGAGCTTCGCATGGGGCCCCCGATGGAGCTCGCGTGTGTCTGTGTGATCTATCGACACGATTGTTGTTTGGCGAAACGAATATGACGATGTTTGACACAAATTTGATTTGTTTCGCGTGCGTGTTGCGAAGGTGCCTTCCTGAACGCCATTGTGCATCGGGCCCTGAAAGGACTTTGCTTCGGCTCTTGATGCCGCGGATATCCATCACCGCCGTGTTATGGACACAATCAAGGTATTAACTCATCCTTGACAAACCATTGCTTCTTCACCTCGACAAACCATCCTTCACGTGTCCTGGTTTTTGTTTTGCCACAGGAAGCTCGCTAGTGGAACTTAATTCCGCCATTTTGAGTCCATTTTTTCTGTTGCTTCGGAACACAGTGAGATGGCAACCGGTTCTCCATGATAGGGGAGAGGAAAAAAAAGGGACGAAAACTAAACAAAGCCACACAGCAAGCAAAAGATCACAGGACGTCGTCTCTCGGCGCATCAAACGGCGTCCTGGATAATGGATAATTCCAGCACATGCATTTGACAAAAAAGTAGGACAACGGACACCGAACTTCGCTATAGACTCGCCGGATCCGTCGTGCATTTGAATCTAGATTTGTTAATGGATTTTTTCTCATTTTCTCTTTCTTTCTCTTCTCTTTTTTTGCAGGTATGTACTGCTACGTGTACTATTCTGTTTCGAGGCTCCCGTGTGCGATGTGCCCACATCACCAGCCCCAATGATAAAGCTTCAACACGGAACGGAGCGCTGTAGTAACGGAACGCTGTAGTAACAGGAAGTCGGTGCTCATATCTCGTTACTGCAGGACACATCCGTCGAAATGGTCTTGTATATCGTGCCCATACTCCATTTCCTGCACACGCACAACTAGAACGCCACACTGGAGGCGTGTTGGAAAAAGTCGGCCGTTGGGGATGGGAGGTACTCTGGGTTTGTCCTTTCTTAATCAAGAAGAATATCTGACAAGGAATATACCCACCACCAGGCAGGCTTACCCAAGGGGTGGCTTGTTAGCGCAAGGAGAAACGAAATCTCCACAACCACCAGGCGCCTCCATTGGGTTGTCTTCCGTGTACATATATATTTTCTCTCTCACTCACTCCTGGTTCCATGAGCACACCGCCATTGCGTGAGCAACGATCCAGCGCAAAAAAGAAACCCCTGGATTGGAATGAATGAGTTGTAATAATGTATAGAGCCAACACGGTGCATGCCTTTTTGTGGGGTGGGATCTGCTTTAGTGGGCCCGATCGAAACGAGTTTCCGGTTCCGGTGCGTGCTTTCCGGTTGGACTGTTTGATCGGGTTGGTTTATCGAGGGACCAAGGAGTGAAGGAAATGAAATACATATCGGTGACTGGATCCAATAAACCAAAAAAAAAATGGGAGAGGAGTTTCTGGTCCTCGAGTTATTGCTACCTCCTTCTTGCAGGCCTGCTGTGAAAATGCGTATTATGCGTAGGAAGTCGTGTGGTTTGAATTGTAGTGGGGCAAACTAAGAAGTGGAATATTGCTTCTGAAGCACTTTGATACATAACCGCGCTAAAAATATACTCCCGATCCTTCAACTACCGCCAGAAATCGTTCCAATGTTTGGTTCGATTTCGGTTTGATTAATTCCCTCGCCTCGTGGTGGTGGTGAAGAGTTCCATGTCTGCGTGATGTGCGTGTGTGGTTTGATCCTTTACAAAGGAGCAACAAAAGTGTGGCTAGTTGCGTTGTGCCTCCCATATCCACGTGTCGATACGCGCTGCGATTTGTTAGGCAAAAGCAACAGCAAAAACAAAGGCCTTTTGATTAATTGATCCTTGGCGCTTCCGGTGCACCGCACGCAGGAGATTTGTCGGTACTGTTTTTGCCAGTGACAGTAAGGTATTTAATTTGCTTTTTTGTGCCTTTTAGGCCTATTCGGTGGCAGACGTAATTATATTTTCTTTGCCACTAGTGTAGTTCCCCATCGAGGTCAGCCACTTTCGAGGAGGAGTACGACGGTGGGGCTTGTTGATACAAAATGGCCAATTTAGGACGCGCTTGTGATGACAAGCTTTCTAGATCTAGAGTGTCTGGACTTGCGGAAGGGAAATAAGTGTGTTTTTGGCATTTCGCTCTCTTTCTCTCTCTCTCCCCCAAATGCTTAGCAGCAGTATAAAACCGCAAAAGGCAACTCAAGCATGAAGATGTGCCGGTCAGGGAAGCGAACAAACGTTTGCGATTCCGACCCTCAGCGCTGTACTGTTTGTCCTTGCGTTTGACTACTGAGTGACGAAACGCTCGCGGTGCTGCTAGTTGGTTGGTTTGGCATGTCAAAAGGTACCATGGAAGGTGGTTGTAATTTATTTAGGATTCTATTTGTGTTCGGAAACGTACGTGCGTGCGTATGTGTGTGTGTGGGGGAATGTGTTTTTTTTGCTCCCCCTCTCAGCTCTGTCATTGCTGCTCAAACGAACTTCAATCATTGCGTCGCCGTATGAAGTTTGCTGGTGAAAAGGGGAAGAGACGGTCTGGGTGCTGGGTTTAGGTGGATGGAAGGATGGATGGATGGGATCGAAATAAATGAGGTTATATTTGTACTCCCTCGTGTGTACGACGACGATGCGCCGAAAGCTTCGACGCCCAAGGGTCAAAAAGTCGATAAAGTGCTGTGATGTGACTGTACGGCCGTTGATAAGACATTACTTGCTTGTCGGTAGGAATTAATAAATATTTAGAAGGGGCTTTTTCTGGGGTTGGGGTTGAATGAGTTTTGCAAGCTCAATGCGAGAAGCAAATCAAAAGCAGGAGTGTAATTCTGATGAGTTTATATAGCAAAAAAATTCTTGAGCAATTTTTCAGGTTTTCGATCTCTATCCTGGTCACGGCACCAGATATGTTTGAGAATTTTTAAGAGATAGGCGATTATATCAGATTCCATGTTAACAAATATAATCATCCAACAACTAGAATTAGAAAAAGAAGCATGAAAATTGTACACAAAAATCCGCCCTCGCTCAAAAAATTTGTCTAGCAATTAAAAACTTCAACCCTAATCCGGGCGTCTGGTTGTCGATTTGTGATGCAAATTCCCTGTTTTTGCTCCACCAATCAATACTTTACTGGTTCGGGTTTTGTATGCGTGACCCGGCAATAAACCTCCACACAGACATAAATTAAAACTTCGCTTTCGTAATTATGCTGAAGCGAAATATTCAAACCAAACCATAGTGAGTCTCGCCCTCCCCCCCAGTTAATGAGGAATGCTTCACTCCGAACCACACAAAATCCGCTGTGGTCGGGGAATCGCCCACAAACGAAGCGATGAAGCTCTGTGGTCATTAAATTATGAAACAGAGTCAGCACAGCACAGCACAAAAACTATGTGATCCAAGCACGAATCGGAACCGATACCGTTGACATTGGGCATCGGGGTAGGTGTAGTGGATCTAGCGCCTAGAATCATCCCCGGTTTTTGTGATACCACTGAGATGCGATGTGAGCCGGTGGAATGCTGACGGGGAGGAGGAAGCTAAACAGGTTGTTGCGCAGGCTCTGAGATAGATCGCCGACGTGACGGGACAAGCGTAGAGAGAAAGATGGGATATAAATTAGTTATGATTTGATTTGCTGTTTTCTTGTTTTTCAATTTCCCTTACTCTCGCGTTCTTGTTCTGTTGGCCAGCTCCACCGTTCATCCTTAGCAGTGGTGGTGGTACAACGTAACAAATGGCGAACCGCGCGGCAGATTGCGAACGGAATATGGATAGCAAATACACGGTTAATCAGCAACAACCAGTCCAGAATATGAAATCTCGCCGATGATCAAGCGAATAGGTGGGGGGAAAGCAAAGGAAATTCAAGAATCTCCGGCCTGTTTTTTTTCGTTCTCATCATATGCCGTTCCTTAGCTAGTTGCGAACTAGTTTTGTAGGCGGCCGTCGGACTATAGACCAAGGTGGGCGCATCAGGGATAGAATATAAATTGAAACATTAGTGATGGGGCTAGATTATATACCGGTCGGGAATCGTCTTGCGTCTGGAGAAGACGGCAGAATTTATAATAATGGCGAAGAAATAGTCATCGGTAATGTCGTTAAATGGGAGCTAATGTGACTCGGAATGGGCGTCTTAGCGGGGTGCGAAATGGGTTTGTGGTTCGTGAATGATTTGTTAGATTATTTTTTTATGTTTATCCTTGGGGTTGAATGGTGTTGATATCGATAGGGATTACAAGAATCGTTGCCCACAGCGATTGCGGGATTAATCTATTAAACTCAATTCTTGACTATTTAAGCTACGTTAAACAAGTTAACTGTCTTCATATATTTCAAGGATTTAAATTTCCCGAAGAAAGACCGCACCATTCCATTCACCTGAAAGTGCCAACGTTCTGCCAGCGATATACCTGGAATTGAAAAGAAAAACTGAAGCACCAGTTAAATGGAGAAGTTGAGAGACGAGGCAAAGAAAATGATTATCTACTTTGCATGATGATTGAGCTCGGCTGCTACTACCTGCCTTACCGTGGTACGTGGTATGGTGTGCGTGAGATAAGATTGTGCCCCGTGTGCGCGCACACCATTATTCCTCCATTTTCCAGAAGACGCTCCTGGTGAAGCACCTGGAGGTGGAAAAAAGATGGTTTGAAAGCTTCTTGGAAAACTTATGCACCGCCGGGAGGGAAGATGCTGTTCGGTGGTGGCGTATTGAGAAAAAGGATATGTGCTGGCTTGCGCACCGCATATGCTATGCTTGCCCCTTGTGCGATGCTCAACGACGGTACACGGCCATCATAAAAGAAGTACCGGGCCGCATTCCCACTTTCCCACGACACGACCGGCTCGTGTTGCTTTTGACCTTCTTCTCGGCGAATCTACGCTCATAAAAGCGAATGATAGCGGAAGTACCAGATGCGCGAGGATGAAGAGCGCTGTGAGAGCCTCGGCTGGAGGATTAAACATCGTTCCAGTGCATTGGCGGAAGTAGAATGCATTTGTTGTGTGCTGTGCCTGCCACCAGGAGGGGGATGGATGCCTTGTGCAGTTATAGCAAAACCATTCCTTCGCCTTGGTAAAGTAGGGCTTTTTTTGCCGGACGAAGGTAGAGACGAACTGGGAGACAGGAGACAGGACGGTTGGGGTATTGTATGTAAAAAGCGAAGAATTGGAGCTTCTTCACAGGAGCCAACGGTAGCGCGTGGTGTTGACAAACGCGAGAGGAAACGAGCCAAAAAGGGCTGGAGGAGTGTACACGGTCGTTGTTATGTCGTTGAGCTTGAGGTTATGTTTCGGAGGTGGAGAAGGGATTTCCCGTTCCCGTTTGCCGAGGTGAAGCTAGCAAGAGAGACAACCCACACACACACACACAAACACACACACACGCGTGCTCGGCCAGACAGTGCAAATATCCGCCAGCGACACTCTCTTCAACCATTCGGCCGGGTTGCATTGAAAAGGATTTTTCTTGTTTTTTCCCCATTTTGGGGGTGTGGGAGTGAGTTTTCTAGGCTCCTTTTTTAATGCTTCTAACACGGGACGGTTTGAGGGGAGAAAGGAAGCGGGAAAGAATTAAGACCATGGGTTGCATTAGGACTCGACTTGTGCTCGGTGGTGCAGAAGATTTTTCTTTACTTTCCGGTGAATGTTTTCTCACACGGTGAAGGTTTGTTGTTTTGTTTTTAATGCCTATCAGGCTTTGTTCACTATGGGATTAGGTAGTATTTTTTCTGTCAATTTTTGAATTAAATTATTAGCAGAAATGTAATGTAATATAACTTTTTTTTATTCATGAAGGACGGAATAATTTATTTATTTTTAATTATGACGGCTTGAAGCCGTGTTGTATATAAGGTAATTTATTTTTTTACATTGATATAATCCATCTTCATTTGATGGGTAATATGATATTTTGGACAATTTATGTGCTACAACAAGCACATTTAGATTTATATCATATATAAAGTTAAAAAGCTTTATCATCTATTTCAGATGTGTACCTGATCGATAAAGGCAAAGCCACCGGTCTTCATACGACAGGATCTGGATTTAAATCCTATCCGAACCGTTCCTCCGTAGTGAGGAGCTACGGGGAACTATCTAACTATGTGGTATCATTAAGTCTAGAGTGCTAAAAATGGCAGGCATGACCTAAGAGGTCATTAGGCCTCGAGAGGGAGAGAACTGATCGATAACTAGTTCAATATTTGACTGACGATATTTGAAATTATATGCCTTCTGTTTCTTAAAATTCTACTAAAGATTTCTAGCTAGAGGTTTTTTGTAGGAGGATTTTTTTTCTATAATCTATTTATAGGAGTTCTAAATATGGTGTATTTTTTCCATTTTAGTCTTATTATGTCCCCTCGCTTGCATTGCCTTCTCCCATAGTGCATGGCCGGTTTCCCTTCGCTAGGGAGGCAAGACAATTTTTAATGCGCACCAACCAGTAGTACAGGGCGCTTTTCATCACGGTTGGCTTTGGTTGATCTGGATGGACACAGCAGCGCCAGGAACGAGTTCCATGTCCACCGGAAGGATCCACTTTTCCATTCCGCCGGAGACTGACTTGCTTTGTTCATTCGGGTTTTTTTTCTTGCTCAAGAAACTAATTCCGGTACACGTGTTGCGGCCGGCCAGGTGGACTAAAAGGATCGTGCATTTTTTTGCTGTTGTTTTCTAGCAACTATCAAGCCGACCGGGTGGAAAAAAGTACTATTACACGCGTCCACCAGGCAGGCGCGCAATCCCATTTCAGTCGTGGCAATCGTCCATCGGACCGCGAATAATCGGATGTACGGTGTGTGTGCAGTATTAATGAGCTGGTTTATGAATTTCAGCCTTCTCTTGGCTGGGCTGATGATCCTGCTCATTTCGTCTCAGGTGCATTGCGCCACCTGCAGGATTCAGTAAGGAAGGGGGGTGGGAACCATTTGCCACTGGCGTGCGAGAATGATTTTGTGTTTTATTTTCCTATCGCATTGCGATCCGGGTAGCGATGCACGAATTCCACCGCCGTTTGACGTTGCGGAGGAGAGTAGAAGGACGGGCGGGGCGGTTCGTTTTGTAGTTTTTTTTTCCAAGCCCCTTGGCTGCCCTCGTGTGCAGGTACTTACTTTTTTATGGCAAACCCATTTTCACCTTCGTACGAGGTACTTCGTTTCGGCTCGCTATTACACACGTGTGAGTTTAATTTTTGATGAGTCTCTCGCTAACCCCGACGAGCGAGAAGTAAGAAAACTCCTTTTCTGTTCGGGTGACGTGGAGGGACGTATCACGTACGACGGAAGCGGGAAGAAATTTTGCTCCCCTTTGCTCCGGTGCTCCGGTTATGGCTTCGGCTGTGCTGTGTCCCGATATGGTATATTTGCCGTAGCTTCATGCATAATGAAGACGTCCTCCATGATTCCCGCCACTGCTCCGGAACGCCACCATGAAGCTTCTTGATGGCGGTTAGGATGGGGGTAAGAACGGGCGTGTGCTTGCAGTGTTCGGTTCGAAATAGACTCAAAAATTGTTCCACGATAATGTCTTTAGCAGTGGCGAAATTGTTTGTAGGGCTTTTTTTCTTGCTCGTTTTGCATGATAGATTAAAACGGTAACGAAATTAAGAATCTACTCGTAAAGCTTGAAGCGCAACCCAGCCATTCCGGGGCTGGCTGGGTGGCTCCAAATGATTACTGTTTTTGGATTGGGGAGTCGGAGTGGTTGCATTAAAAATTTGCATTCCCATCGCTTCCATTGGTGGAGCCGCGCATTCGCATGTTGTATTCACAGGGTACAGGGTGGTTATGTTTGAGTAGGTGTTGGTGTGTGTGTGTGTTTCTGTGCGGGGGTCGATTGCTGTGACCTGATTTTGAGGGTGACTGAGTGACAGCCATGATGTGGCATAATGGTGGAATTTTATTGCTTCACTATTACAACACTCAATGGAACTCTTTGGAAAGTATTCGAGTTCGAATATTGAGTTAAAAGTTATGAAAAATAGCAAGAGAAATGATCCATCGTGAGCATGCCGCGAATTAATCAGATGTGTTCTTCAAGACTCAATCATTCGCAAGTCTGACTATCAAGCTAATGGTAAAATTAAGTCAAAGAAGCCAGGAATCACAGTCCGAGACCTATCAAGGTTGTTTAACCTTCAGAGAAGAACAATCCTCCTAGGGAAATTCGTATCGTCAAAAGTCTTAAAACGCTCTTTAGGCATGATATGATGAGTGAACTTTTGCACAATTTGGTCAATTTTTTCCGGGAAAGGAATCTCACAGTTGGGACCTCAGATATTGGAAGATTTGGACATGTCTTAAACACTAGCATTGAGGACATCAAAACCCTGTTGACCGGGGTGGCCTTCACATAGCAGGAACGGTGTTTAAATCTCATCCGGACCATCCCTGTACAGAAGATTAACTATCCAACGTGCTATCAATATAGTAAATCTATTTAAGTAAGCCAAAAATGGCAGGGATGGCTAAGAAGCTTTTAAGCCAATAAGGAGAGGAACAAGACCTTGTTAAACTTCGTCTGTTTTTGTTTAATTTTGGATACTATAGCTAAACGTATATAATGAGGTCTGGAATTATAGGGCGGTATGGCCCGGTGGTAGTGGCATCAACGGCGCTGGGCTTAATATGGCAGGACCAGGGTTCAAATCTCATGCTTCCTCCTTAGTGAGGACTGACCGTTAGATAGATAGACCGTTCCTCCTTAGTGAGTACTGACTGCCTATCTAGTTAGCTAGAAACAGCAGGCATGACCTTAAGAGGTCGTTAAGCCAAAGAAGAAGAAGAAGAATAAAGCCCTAGTTCTTGTTGTTATCTGATCACTTCCCGTAAAATACGCAGAATAGTCTCGGTTTTAAAAACCCAACCTCTCATTCCGGAATCCAGATGCTCTAAGACGCTAATACATCAACGCCCCGAGAGAACCTGTTTGAGATTGGCTTCATTTCCGCCTGTCAGATGGATGAATCGCTCGTATGAATCCCTTTTATATCAGTTAAAATTCATTCGACTGTCAGTTCTGCTTTTACATGTTTGTATCAGCTTTTTAAAAGTTTTGGTAAAGCTACAACATTATGTTTGTAATACCATATGCCATAATTGTGGTGACATTTGGAAAAGTTGGGCTATTTCTTTTGCGTGATGGTCTATGAATTTTTGGGACATTAATTGCAATTGTAAGAAGGTATTTTGCTAGCCAAATAGGAAAAGGTTTTACTGAAATTGCTTGCTGTTTGTTAAGGAATTTCGTCATGCCTTGCGCCCTTAGCTTTTAACCATTTTAATTACATCCCTCAAATCCCGCGTTTAATGAGCTTTTAATTGCAGCTCCCCCTTTTTTGTGGCAGTATCCTTGCCACCTCCTAAGCAAATGATGAAAATATATTGTGCAAGATCGCACGCACACCGTAAAGGGGTAAAGATCATTCCACATCCACAAATCATACCTAATTTAAAGTCCACAATCATTTGGAGCTTAATTGTGGTGGTTGAATCGGCGGTGAATCAAACATTAAACCTACGCCCACCCCCCCAAAAAAAAAAAAGAGGGAATGGGTGGGCCCAACCGGTGAGGTCTAAACAAACAATGCGAAGAAATTGGATCACCTACACGCAAAATAACCTGTGCAATTAAGCTGTGGTGGCGGGCGCTTCGTCTTAAAACAATGGTTGCGCGAGGCCCTCGTTAAGCCCTCGTCAAATTCGTGATTTGGTTCTGTGTTCCGTATGTGTGTGTGTGTGGGATCGAAGTGGTTCTTCCGTCCTGTTGACGATGGCGATTAGTTAGACCCAAATATGCTGGAACCGGTGCCGCCGGATGATGAAGATGTAGGTGTGTTTGTGTTAATCTTAAACGGTTAGATGACAGTTGTGTCGTGGTTTGAGAAGGGATTTTTCGAAAGCATCGTTTACATATCTTTTGAGGTAGAGGCAAATTAATATCTCGCTTATCGCACCGATCTTGGAGCCTGGTTGCTGGGAGCTGCTGGCACTTAAAAAAATGGGAATAATTATGTTGAAAGCGGGGGGGCTTCTTTGGGGCGATTGTATCTGGTTTAAAAAAAATTATTAACGAACGCGCTTACTCGCAAACAGAGCAGTAAAATGTGCTGAATAATTCGTTGGTTTTCGTTCCTTGCAATGAATTAATTTACCCTTAAAAATTCTACAACAGTCAGGGTAATAATAAAATAAACTCCAGTAAACTCATGCATGTGTGTGTGTTTGTTTGCAGTTTGTTGAGCTGGAAATGTAGCGTTCGTGACATCGGTGTAAATATTAGTGCAGCGTGCTCTCCGGTATTAAGGACGTGCCGTTGGGGTGGGACGGTCAAACTTCTCCCGATGAGTGTCAAATTCTCCCCTTCCCTCCCCGCTGCTTTTCCACCCTTTTCTCCACTGGATTCATATTCTCCCAAACCATCCACTTTCGGTGCGTTTTTTGCACCGCTTAATTGGTCAGCCGGTTCCGCGCCCGGGATCGGAATTTCACAAGCTCATTTACACGCCGGGAAAAATGTCTGCGTGCGCGCGGGTTCAGAATGTTTCGGTCGGTGGGAAAAATTACATGCAAAATACATACAACGCACCCGTGCGTCCACCGTCACAACCACCTCACACGTTTCGGTACGTGGTGGCCAGGGACCAGGGAGAAAAATCGGAAAAGCCTTCATCATGTTTTTCACAACCATGTGCGCGTTTGTGAGGAGATAGTATGTTTGGCATGAGTCGTGTTGGAGAAGATAACATGATTGTGGCGATGTGGAAAACTTTTGCCACAGCATAAAGAACATGGGCATGACTGGAAAATTAGATTTTTTTTCCGCCGCCCTAATGCCGCTTCTGGGTGGTTGGAAAATCTCATTCGCGTGTGCGCGGTTCAACGAACAGCAAGGGGGGAGGAAAAACTGCGTCTAATTTTTTTGGGGCAAGTGAGAAAGGGAGAAAAAACACACACACATAAGCAAACCAAAGCAGGGAAAATCAGTTTTCCCCTATCGTGGTCGCGCGCTGCCCGGGTATACACACAAGTAAATTAGCGAATCAATATTTCACGTCAAGTGTAACATTTTCCATTACAAGGAAAATGATGGTTCGGTTGTGATGGGGGTTGGATGAAGAATAGTATCTACCCTGCTTAATGATAAATCAAAACCTGGACAAATAGGCTGAACTTTTCCACGACGGGGTCTCGCGGGAATTTCGAGGGAATATATAAGGGACGAGGGGGATGGGTAAATTTCCCACACAAAACCCCCGCTTTACGTTGGGTTGCGTGTGCCAGATTTTTCCCATTTTTCAGTGGCATTTTCACAACCACACCAACCACAGGGTGCGTTACAAGATTGCGTGCGTTAGATTTTTCTACGCCAGGCTTTTCCACGCGGTGTGCGTGCGTGCCAATTTTCGCGCCTGGATTCAATTTTCAAGTTTGCGTTTCCCTGCTCGAAGAGAGCTTTTTCGCTCCGTCTTGGTGTTGGTGGTGGGTCCCTCTCGCCTGGATCCAAGATCGTTAATGAAGCGTGTCGGAAAAGGCGTGAAAAGGAGGTTGCATAAGAAAGGGAGGCATATTACCCAACCCCCCCCCCCCCCCCCCCTCGCGCACGGCTCATTGGCTCTCGTCGGCTATCGTTAATTCTTGATTTATGGCGTACGCTTCTAGGAACGTAGGGAAGACTCTGGGGTGTACCGGTGGTAATGGTCGGCTTCGACAAATATTTAATGCGTGTTATCACGTGCCTGTATTTACAAAACGCTTGTTGGGTCCCATTGACAGGCTTGTGGTTTGTGGATTTTGCTTAACCAAAACGTCAAATCAAAACATCGGAATCGGTTCAGTTCAGGCGCGATACGGCTTATTTCCAGGAACGAAACAGTTTCTGAATCCATAAAAATTCACGTCCGTTCTAGCTGTATAAATGGCATTAAATTTATGCTAATGAATATCGGAGGTTTTTACTATTATTGTTTTTTTTCCATACCCATCTCGGTGGCAGTTGGTTGTTGAAATGAGGCAGAAACTAGTGCAAACAAAATTTGTATCGGTTGTTTGGGCTGAGTCTGTAAATTTATGATAGTTTTCAGTTATCTCTTTATGAAACCTGTTAGTGGCATATGTATCTACACTCAAATGGCTGCTGTTTGAACTTTTAATGAGGTACAACATTTATTTACTATGGGAAAAGGTTTTAATATGCTTTAAACGCATTTGGAATGCATTTTTTTTAAACCCAGTTTATTACTTACTTATTACTTATTTAGCATTCACTGACAGCGTTTTCCACTTAAATTTATGAAAATGATCTTGGAGTGTATTTTTTCATTTCTATGTATTGTTTTTCATGTGATCTCAATATGCTATTTTCTAGTTTTCTTCGTTTTTTATCTACTTATTTATTCCACTCGTTTATTTTTATTCTTTAGTGTGTCTTTAAGTTCTTTTAATTCTTTTTTTTAAGTTTCTGGCTGGTGTGTTTTGTTTTATATATATGTTTATTTTACATCTTTTTTGTTAATATTTTATTTCTTTATATTTTTAGTATGACGGCTTAAACTTTTGAATATCATATATTTATTTTATGGTTTTGGTTTCTTGAAAGATTTGTTAAATTTTTATTCACTTCGTTTTACGTATTTATGTACTTATTTTTTGTTTTGTTTACAGTTCTTCACTAAAACTTATCTGTCCTCTATCTTTATGTAGTTTATGTTTAGTTATGTGTATTGTTTTTATTTCGTCAGTTATTTTGCTCTTTTTTCATGTTTTCATAATCTTGGTTTTTTTCTGAAAATGGTTTTCTTGTTTTTACATTTTCAATTTAAATAGGATTTATTATTGTTGTTATTTCAATAATTTAATTTATGTTCTTTTTTTCTTTATCATTATATATCTTTGTATATTGTTATTTGTTTTGTTTAATAAATTATGCCTTTAGTACAACGTAATCATCACAAAGCAGAAATGACAGAAGCATAAGTAAATGCTCCTTAAATTGTTACAAATCGATACGTTCGTTATTGAGTTGAAACCACCAAGCCTGTTCGCCATTGCTTTTGCTGCTGTGTTATCGCTTACCACCAACAAGTTTTCTTCCCCCTTGCGTCACTATCGACTCGCCGGAAGCTAACACTAATGAAAAGTTTGCTGAACGAACCATTCTCGGTTTCCGCTGTTTATTTGCCTCCCTCCCCTTAAGCGCCCCGATCACAGCTTTCCCGCTTTGGGTATTCTCTAGCCCATAAAACGAAAGCCATAAAGTTCAGTCAATTAAAGGAACGTTCGCTGTCCTGACGGTGGTACAGAGGCCGGTGAAAACTTACATGCATTTTCCACCCTCTGGATGGCCTTTGTTCGTTGGCAAGGACTTGCCATAAGCTTCCCTCCTGAGCAACAGTAGCTTTGGGTTGGAAAGTTTGGTGAAAAGAAGTCAAAGTTCCAACAAAAAAGGTGGAAAAATTAGGTTAACATGAAGCTAACCTACACCCCCCCCTCCCCCATGCCCATTCGCCTAAACGTGGCAGGCGCGTGCGTGTGATAGTGCAATCTTATCTGGGATTGGAATTATTTTTGACATGCGTTTCTTCGCCCCACTGCACAGGAACTTTCTTTCTCCGGCTTCGGAGTTGGGAGCCTGGTAGCTGAATGCTCCCATCAGCCAGCTTGTCTTGCTGACAATGGAGGACAACGGGGGGTTTTTTTCTGTTACAAATATGACACAGATTTCGGGTGCACTATGGTAAAGTTTTCTTCCCCTTTCTTTTTCACTGAAAAATCGCAACGAAGCAGCTTTTTTTTTCCTTTTTTGTTGAGCCCAAATCATGGCGACAGTTGTTGTTTATTCAGCACTGCTCGCGCAAAGGGTAAAAGTTTTGCTGCAGCCAGTTTTATTACATTTTCCGTAATTAATTTTCCACCCTGGATTTATAGTTTGATTTGTATTTTGTCGCTGGTTTCGCGACAGAAAGGGTTGGGTTGGGAAAATGGCTTCCATGTTGCGGAATATACTGGCTGTATTTACTGAACCGTTTGGCTGTTTTGTAGTTTTCCTTTGGAACTTGTTTTGTTTAGTGCTGTTTTACTAGTGCAGCGTGCCCCCTTCCGCTGTGTGTGATTGTGACAAAGTTTTAAGCACAATTATAAGTTGTCCCGCGCACTGCTGCTCCGAGGCTCGCAGAAAGAGAGAGAGAAAAATGGCAACAAATATGGCTCGACTTTTGGCGGTTTTTTTCGCGGCAGTGGGTTAAACGGCATATCCTTCTCTGCCCCATTTCCCGATGCAAAACCCCCGCGCTAACTTCTATGACTTATCGCGATCGAGGGAAAAAAACTTTGCACCGTGCAGGGGGCAGAAATTGGACAAAAAGTGAAGTGCGAAAATGTGTGTATCTTCCACCCATCGTGAGAAAGGCGCCGGATGGTTGCGAAACATTTTTCATAATGTAGCGCATAAAATGTCGGTCAAGAAAACAGCATTGACCTTTGGTAATGGGGTTTTCCGGGATCGTGATCGGGTTACATTTCTGCGTGTTTGTAAGTTTAATATTTCTACAACTATTTTTTAAACTGCACTCTGGTGACACTTAGAGGGTTTAAGGGCTAGTTAAATTAAAGTTTTTAATCACGTCCAGATGAGTTAATCTCTCTCCCTTCATTGGTATTTCATATTTTAGCTAAATATATATATTTTTAAATATATTAATTACCTAAGTTAATTAGTTAATCAACATTAAGATGTAAATTTCTTAGTTCATATGTTATATCAAAATCGCTTATTACAGGTTTTTTTCAGTTGATAAGGCAATAGCATCCATTTTTCTAGCAGGTTTCTTAGATGGAATGGCAAACAAAGCTAGTTGATATGGAAACGGCTTTTAATGACAGGGAAATCAAATACCTTTTGTTGTGATGTCCTCAGATAACATGATCATAGTAGCCGTTGATATTGCACACCTCCTTTCAGCGCTCGGGTGCGTGCAATATCAACGGCTTCTATATTACTATCAGTCTTTCCTGAAGCCGTTTCCATATCAACTAGCTTTGTTTGCCATTTCATCTAAGAAGCCTGCCATAGAAATGGATGCTGTTGCCCTATCAACTGAAAAACCCTGTATTTACTTATTAATAATAAGTACAGTATCATTTTTTTTCTACAGAGAAACTCTTATTCTTGAATCTCTCAACCAGTAAAGATAATAATACAAATAGTTATCTTTTCTGTGTTTAAGAAAAACTCGTTATTTGTTTCTCCTCTTTGCGCTACATTATCTCGGCCCCACTTCAACAGTGTCTAGTGTTCGTTCCTGTCCTAGCAATTCCACCGTTGCAATGTTAAACGCTTGCTCTACTTATCTTTCGCTCTCGCCCGTTTCTGGCAGACGGTGCACTCATACTCTGCGGAACGGATATTGCATTTATTTTCACTCGAGATGCAACTTATTGCTGCCACTGGTTTGAAAGTTTGCAGCACCATACGCCGCGCCCGGTCCGTCGGTCGGTGTCCCAGCTGTCGGTCGGTGCTGTGCGCGTGACATACACCACCATCTTATAGTTATTCTTCTCCGGAGCTCCTTTTCCCCTTTCATCTCACCTATCATTAACAGCAGGCGAATGGCTGACACGGTTTGGCGTAGCCTTTTGGTTTCCCCGTTATTTTTTTTTTGGACGGAAATTTCTGTCAGCCTGAAAAAAAAAGAAAATGGAAGCCTTATGGAAGCCTTATGGAATTTTGGGGAAGGTGAGTGGTGCTTTGGGTTGTGCAATGCCAGCCA
Source organism: Anopheles stephensi (assembly GCF_013141755.1). Classification (NCBI taxonomy): domain Eukaryota; kingdom Metazoa; phylum Arthropoda; class Insecta; order Diptera; family Culicidae; genus Anopheles; species Anopheles stephensi. The sequence continues at coordinate 10,991,084 of NC_050202.1, read as the reverse complement.
AGCCAGGTCACGACGACGATAGCTGACAGATCGCGTGGAAGAAGAAATGGAGAAAAAATTGGAACAAAATCCGAAGGCGTTGAAAGGTGTTGACGTGTCGGCACAAAACGATTGACAGATCTCTTGATTAGTGAATGGGGCGAACTGAACAATCCTAGACTCTGCTGGAGATAGAAGTTCAGTTCCAGAGTTGTGATGGAAATCTCATTGAGAGTCTCGTTTCTGTAGGTTCGTGTATCCCTCTAAAGTAGTTGTAATTTAATGCTATAAAAATGTCTAATATTTGATGTCCAAATCTTGTCTTACTTGAAAAAATTCTGAGAATACTGAATGAACGTCTTCCAAATTCCAGATTTTCTTAGAACTCCGTCACATCAATTTCTCACTCAGAATGACGTCCGCTTTTCTGGAGCCTTAATAGAAGAAGAGGATTTCATCAGAAAAGCAGTCATACCAATCATCAGAAGCATTTTTCACGCTTTTTGAATTGTAAAATTGAGATACTAACAAGCCAACAGGACAGGAGCTTCGATAGCAAGCAGCCAGGGCCAAGGTACACAGTTTGGAGCTTATTCTGGCATCGCCGGGTTCCACAATTTAGTCTGATCGCCACCACTCTCCCGCTTTGACAGATGAGGGGCAAGATTGAACTCGACTCGCTCTCTCTCTACCGATTTGCCCGGAATTTCGTACTTTCTGGCAAGCAAATCACGTACAATGGTTGTAACGACGGTGTAAAAAGTGAGACGGAAAAACCGGTTCAAAGCTGGACCGAAAACTGCAGCAACCGAAGCGCGAAGAAAGTGAAACGAAAGTGCCTCGAAAGGTGAACAGAGTCCGTAAACTGTGTTTCTCTCTCTCTTGGTGCACCATGGTACCCTTGCACGGGCAAAATTGCTTCCTCAGCTCAGCTTCTGCGGAACCTCCGCGGATGGAGTGCGTACCGTCTCGGTGGAATCAACCATAATCGACCTGACGATCGGTGGTGGAGATTGGCAAAAAGGCAATGAGAGCGAAAGTGGGCACGCTAAGGAAGTCGGCGAAGCGTGAACTGGTTTTTCCTTTCGGACCGGTGGCTCCACCCCGTGGGGGTCAGTTCGCTTGCTTAAGTGGCGTGTTCCAGTTGATGTTGTTGTTGGTGCGTTGAAATTGATTTGGGGCGCTGTCTTCTTGGCAGCACGCGGAAACAAGAGCATGTGTGTGTGTGAGTTTATGTGGCAGCATTAACTGAAACTAGCGCAAATAAACCGGACCTTGTTCGCGCTGCTCGTGGTCAAAAATGGTCCGTAATGGTTTGATAGCGTTTTGGAGCTCCGCACAATTTCGGTGGCGATAGTGGAAAGCGTTGGTTGTGGGTTGCATCAGGGTTCAAAAAGGTGGATTTTACAAGACATTACACTGGAGGAGGAAGGTCATCGAGTTTGGTAAATTGGTGCTTGTAATTTCGGTTTGTGGGTAGAACGAGTCCTCAATGTCCATCTGGTAGAGATGTTGGGTGGGGTCAGGTATGGGCAGGACAGCACTTGAGCGTCTTGGTTTTTGCAATGGAAGTAACAAATTAGCTAATAAAGAAGGTAAACAGCAGATTGATGGCAGTCAGACCTTAGTTAGGTTTAGTTTGAGATACGATTTAGTACGATTTTACTACAACCCCAACTCACTTCTCAAGTAGTAATGAATGTAATGAAAGTAATGAATAAGTTCATTCCAATAGTTAATTTGGAGTTCATTCCATCCAATCGAGGCCCTTCCTGTTTATAGCACAATCGTAGTTCCTTATTTACATTATATCATCTTCGAAGAGATAGCTGGATGCTATCAGAGAGGATTTCGAAATGGAAAATCAATCTCCATTGCTACCATCTCTTCATCAAATTTAATGCTGCATATGACAGCATAGCCAGGATAAAAATTTATGACGCAATGAGCTCAAGAATGGTGGATTGCGCCAGGGTTTGCGCCAGGGCTATGGGTTTGCCTGTCTCCTTTTCAACCTGGCGCTGGAGAGAGCCATCCGTGACTCAGAGGAGGAAACCTCGGGGACCTTCTTCTATCAGTCAATCCAGATCCTGGCACACGCTGATGACAGAGACATCATTGGTTTGTGGCTTGTCAGGAGTCAGGAGAATGACACCGGACGATCAGCCCGTAAAGCCCTTGATGCCGTCCACACGGACAGAGGAGGCGGGGTAGGCTCAAACTGAGATAGAGTGATGGCGTTGATGCGTTCGCCAGAATTGTCGGGATGATGCCGATGATGGTTGAGCAGGTCAAGGCTGCGAGGCGGTTGTAGCGCCCGATAAGTGAGTCAGTAGAATCTCAAAACGAGTTTTTGAAGAAACTTTGTTTAATGACAGCTGACAACAGTTGAAATTTGTGCTTGATATTAATTTGTGTTTGAATATTTTGGGCAGTAATATTTGATTATGGCACTCTTCTAGCATTTCTCAAGTTGTTCTTGGGCTCCCTTAGATTCTGTTCCGTTGCCCGATCCCATCGGATATCATCCCAGCGCTCTTGAGCAGCTGCTTGCACCAGATTCTTATCCCTAATAATTTATTTTACAACAATAAAGCCTCCATTCTCCGTATAAAATCACACCCAATCAATCTCATTAACGAGTTTTGCTCATTTTGCCCGTGCCGCTCGTTTGAAGCGTTGTCAACGGAACGTGCCAAGGGGACGTTTTTCGCTCACCATTTTCCAACCGGCGGCACAATCACTGTCACATGACGTTGGCAGCAGCAGAAGCAGCAGTCCGATGAAGGGTACTGCACCAAGAAGATGCACCGATTTATCGCAGCTCGTGGCCCCCTTGCCAGCTTCGTTATGTCCTCTTATCATTTGCGCGTTTTTTTGCCTAGCTCTCGCACGAGATTCGCGAAGAAAAGTCGGTCGATTGTTGCACACCATTCACACTTGGTCGAAGCGGTCTCTGTGGGGCACGTCTGCAATTCGCAGCCATCGCCGCCGAGGGCAGTCGAGCGCCATTTTCTCTCTGTCTCCCGTCCACGTGAGCAACAACTGGCATCTTCCACGCGCGTTGCACTTGCTTAGACGTGCCATCATCGTTGTCATCGTTGGCATTTTGCTGAGACCATCTTTTAGGCATCCTTACCGTCTCTCATATCGAACGGGCGAGATAAATTATCCAGTGCATTCAACGGCCTCGCTCAACAACAATGCACTTTATTGCTACAGTTTTGGATCGTCGCTACACATCCATCCACCGACAGTGGCGTATGGTTTGGGCAGGCACCAGCGCTCCCGGGGACAACATGAATCTTTGATAATGATCGTACGATACGGCAAAGAACTGGCGCCCGTTGGGAGGGGAAAGATGCACTTGGCATCTTGCTTGTGCAGGCCGGAGGATGGATGAGGCTTCCTAGAAGTGGGGCTCGTTTATGTGTGTGTGTTGTCTTTGGTCGGAAATCGTGACTTATGTCATCTATTTGCGTCTGCCTCCCCCTGCACTCGAATTCCGCCGTGGTAGACCCCGTCCTCCTCCGGGATGGATATCTGGGAAGAAATTGCTGCTTTCACTTGAGCGGAAAGTTTTGTCATTTAGATAAAATCTGCAATGTGGATGCAGCGCTGGATGCAGCACTCAAGGATTAGCATCATGCAAACGGGTGCCGCGTTAGCCGACCGGAGAAATTCTTTGGCTAAAAGATAATCTTAAGCGGCAGTACTTTGCTTGCTGGGTGGGGCGTGTTTCGGGTCCCGGGCGTGATTTGATGGGTAAAGTTTTTGTCAAATGTTCCTAAGCAACACACGAAGAAGAAGGATCATCCCAGCAGGCGATGCGTTTTTAGTTGACTCTGGTGTTGTTGTTTTGGAAAGGGACGAGCTGGGTTTTGTGCTATTTGCAAGCAGCGCAAGGGTAATGATGATGATGCGCGCTGGCAATGGATGGACGGGAATTGTGACCGAAACTTCATAATACCGGATGGATTAGCCCTTTGCCGAAATCTCAGCGACACAATGTCAATTAGCTAAATTTGTGTTAAGCGATCTGCTGTGGGGTTTAATTGAATTTTGGGAGTAATTTAATTAAGTTAAATTGTGCAATACTGTGTAAATCTCTCTAGATTTGAAGGGTGTTGTGAAACCGTTGGAAACGATTGAATAAAACTTAGGTGTTCCAAAGATTTTTCCCGACAATCATTACAGCTTTTCTCTGCTTTTTCATGTTATTTTCTTACTGTTTGTTCTTGTTCTTGTTGTTCTATTTGTTATTCGTTCATCTTTTTTAGATCTTTTTTCGTCTTCTTCGTCTTCTCATTACCACTTTCTCTCTTTAATTTCAACACTTTTTTACTACTTTTTATCTTGTTTTTATCTCTTTTCTCCTTCCTTTTTTCTACTTGAATCTTTTCATATTACTCAATATCTCCTTTTTCTCGTCGTTTTCGTCTTCATCTTCTTCATTTTTCGATTTATTTTATCAATATCAGTTTTCTCTTCTTCTATATCGAGGGGAAATAAATTGTCTTATGTTTCTCTCAAATACTTCGCTTAAAACGCGGCAACAAGCTAAGTTTTTAGAATTTTACATTATAGTTTTGCTCTTTTTTACGAGCTTACTTGATTTTGTGTTAAATTTTCTTATGTGATTTTGTACAAGTTGTATTTTTATTTTATTTTTGCTCATCGATCTTACGATTTTTTTGAGTGATTTTACCAAATCTGTTTATTTTTCTCTAATTTTCATTTTATTTGTTTGGGTTTTATTTTTGTTTTTTTTTGTGTTGGAAATTTTCTATGTTTTCTTGTTACAATTCTATTGCTAGTTCGTCTATCACCATTCTCTTCCTTTTGTCTATGCATTCTTTCCGTCATTTGGGGGCAATTTTTCTATGCATGTATCTTTTTAAATATATTTCACATGACTTTATTTATTTCACTAGACTTTTTTAATGCTTGTTGATGTTTTTTTATCAGTTTATAAAACATAAAAAATAAAAATTAAAGGGAGTGACACAGGTGCTCCCTTTTGGAGCTAATCGCTTCGATGGTATAATGGTGGGGCTGATGTTTACGATCGTTTAGTTCATAAATTGCGCAATAAGCGAGGCAGATGCACTTGAAACTTTTCCTTCCCGCAAGTTTTCCAAGATGGAGAGAGCTGAAAAAATGCTCCCCAAAGAAGCGGCTTGATGGCGAGATAGCATAATTTTTCCTTTGTTTTATATCGTGTGCGCTGCAACACGTGTGCTGCAAATTTGAACCACTCCTCCACACTGTATTGGGCCCGTCCGTTTGCTTATTGCTTTAGAATGGTTGGTAAAAGTGAGTAGATGGGCCATTTGTTTTTTGTTCAACCAAACTCGGCAAGCAAGTTTCCACGAGGGTGCTGGGTTATCACAAAGAAAAAAGCTGAATAATCTCGGCAAGGTAACCGCCACTTTATCTTTTCAGTGTTTGTTTTTAGCCAACCCCACTGCGACCATTTTCGGGAGCGAAGAATCACTTTTGACCTCCTTTTTTCTGGCGCTCCGTGTGGCTCAACGTGGGGTCGATTTTCCCTGACAACTTCCTCCAGGTTCGCTTCAGGTTGAATTATTTATAAATTATTGAAATTCTCGGAACTACCCCGGAAGTGAACAATAATCTCCCGCGCCACTTCGGATATTGTAATGGGTGTTTCGGTTTCGCTGGGGGGAGTAGGATTTTTACGGGTTTTTGGGGGAAAAAGACTTTTCGATGTTGTCGACTTCTGCCCACCAAATGCGAATACGATAGAGGGTTAGCACAGAGGCAGATTTTGAATACGAATGACGACAACATTCGCCATTGTCTGCGCTCAAACTAAAGTGACAAGTGGCGAAGAAAGAAAGGAAAAAAGGCTGTCCCGAGAAAACCTTTTCCAAACAAACCAGGCCCCGGCCAGGATAGAGTTTTCTTGTCTCCTTTCGGTATTGGTCTACTGGGAAAAAGCAGATAGCCTTTTCCCCTGGCTGGTGATATGCATGATACGGGAGCTGTTTCTTTTCCTGCCTGCCCCATCAAGCTAAAGAAAACAGTGGAGAAAATATTTTTCCTGGATTTCTTTTCTTTTCGTCACAAGCTAAACCTCTTGACAGAGAGAAAGAGAGAGAGAGGCAGAAGAAAAAACAAAATGTCCCTCGCAGCATTAAAGACAAACACTGGGACCATAACCCGCTTGATGGTTCGCGCTGCAGCTGACACATTTGCTACTTTGTTTCGCCATGTTTCGTCCATCGTACTTCCGTGTAAGAGAAGAGGGGTTTTTCCTCCACCTTAAGCGCTAGAAGGAAACACTCAGCTTTGTTTACGATCTCTTCCTACGCACGGGTTCGCAGGAAAATGATGTAACACCAACCAACCAACCAACGGAAAAATAAAGGATTAAAGTAGCGCCACGGTTTAGAAGTCCCCGCCAAAAACTGCCTCGGGTTGGCTTTTGGGGAAAGTTTTCCACGCAAAGCGCCGCCTCTCTCGGTGGTACCGTGGTATGTCTGTTTTCTGTATACGATAAAGCTTTTCGCACAAAAGAGGCGAAGGACGATTGCGTACCAGTGGTGGGTTTCGATTTGCAGTATCCCTTCAGGGTGCATTGAATTTTCCAGAAGAAAGATTTTTATGGAGGCAACTCCAAGCTGTAGAGAATGTGGAACGATTAATCATTTTGTTGTGTGCAGAGGGAGAGAGAGGGAGAGAACAAGTTCAACCACGATGTCACATACGTATCCTGGAATTAGTCCTCTTAAAATGGGTGGGCTTTTTTTTTTCTTGGGACAAAGAATATCCCGGAGGCCTACGGTTGCTGCGGTGGGCCATTTAGGTGGGTGTTTATCCGTGGTATTTGAGACGACAAGATAAGGACGATAAGGAGTAGGACTGAGGAAGACAACGCAATTATTTATTGTTTTGCAAAGCGCGGATGTCCCGATTTCCCGGATGAGAAGAAGAACTACCCCCGAGGCGTGGGTAGTTTAGGATTAGTGGTTAATCAGATTTAATTTGGTGAAGCTTGATTCTGCAGGAGTTCTCGGCGATTCTTGAAGAAAGTCTCTCTCTCCCCGGGGGCGTCTGAAAACATCCAGCTGGTTCTTTGGGGGGAAAAACGCCAATTCCCCAGAAAAAAGCTGAAGTAACTCTTCCGGTCTTCCGGTCGCGGTTATTTTTAGCTCAACGCTCTGTGAGAGAGAAGCATAATGTCACCCCCAGCGTTGTTGTACTTTTTCTGCGAATCGTTTTACAATGAATAATACAGCGGAACACCGAACGCCAAACGGTGTGATACGGTTGCATTTTCCAGCCGGAATGAAAAATAGATCGTCCGCGGCAGTAACGGTAGAGGATGGATTTCTGTTACTTGGACCTGCAGCCGTCGTTCAAATGTCAAGGCCTTTTCAAGCACCAGTGTCACCAAGCCTTGATGGGGGGAGGAGGTGTTTTTTGTTGTTGTGTGTTTCGGTGTATTGCTGAATAAATTGTACGGCTATTCGGAACTCGGTCTCTAGAACCTTGGACGTTCCTTTCGCCTGTCCGACAGAGATGCCAGATGTTGGAGTGGTATTGGGGCCGTGAAGTAAACATTGGCAGGAAACACCTGCAAACGGTCCAGCAGTTAACCCAGTGAGAAGTGTAATCTCTTACAGACCGACCACTCGGTTTGGAAAATCCGGGTACACCTTGTACCCGGAACGCGAAATTGAGCTTAATTCGCTGCTGCATGAGTTGATGTGCAGCCATTTTTGTTGTTGTCGTATTTCGTCCATTGCTGTAAATGCTGATGATGCTGGAGATGCTTTGGACGTAATGCGAGGCAGCATGATGCTTTTACGCCATCCGTTAGACGAGTCTGTCAGCATGTCTAGAAGAAGCGTAAAGCGAGTCAAAGTGTCTCTCTTTCTCGCACCTCCTTTCTCTTCCAATTTTTTGTGAGTTTGCTAGAAAGAAGGATCTATTCTTAAAGGACACGACCTGGGAGTAATTTATTAGACGCTCGCGCGCGCGCGTCCCATCCATCAACCGGGTCCAGCGATGGGAAGATTAAAACCCTGAAGTGTGGATCTCCCGGAAATACCGGAAACCCCTTGTTGCTGCCGCCGCCGACTGCTTTGACGTAATGAAAAATATGCCAATCAACGGAAAAGGACACTTTCCGAGGCAAAAGGACAATAAAGCGCGTTTGCTCACTGTTGACCGACCGAGTGGGGCGGGTGCTGGGTGAACTTGAAGTGAAGTGAGAAATTAATTAAAATCTATTCCATTTTCGTCGGTCCAATATTATGGGGTCTGGCCAGCTCCCCCGGGGGCTATGTGAACAGAGCAGAGACATTTAGAGCAACTTTTTGACGCTTTTCATCTGCTATATTCCCAGTTTTGTGAGTTGTGAGTTTTGTCGGGATAGTTTGGGACGAACGGAAAGGTTAAGAAGCTAGCAACAGGTCAACAACAATTGAAGGATTGAGTTTTGTCAGGGGTATCCTTCCGCAGGAGCAAGGCTGAACGCATGGCACCGTTTATCTGTTGAGAGCTGTTGTTCCCTTCTGCACCAATTAGGATCATCAAGGATTAAGGAGCCCCAAATTAGCATGGAATTAATTGTGTCCCCTTACCTTCGCCTATTTGGGTGGCAAGTTTTCAAGCGAACGAACCGCGTAGGAAACGGGGAGCCTTTGCACAAAAAGGTGAAAAGGATGTTTGACAAACATCAGTGTAATTCCGGGAAGCTTGCCATTGCTGGGCGGAAACATACAAATACCCGGGCAAAGGCAACACAGCATTTCGAATGGAGGTAGTCGAACTTCAAACTTGATTTGAAAACATGTTGAATGGAGCTCCGGGAATCGGTTCGTTTGCCTTTTTTTTTTTCGGTTCATGTTTTTCCAGTAAACATCGTGTGACTTATCGGTGACTGGAACGATTTCGTCGTGATGGCAAGCGCCATTGGAATTTTGTTTTGAAGATAAACACAGCGTACGAATGAAGTTTCGGGGCTAGCTTGTTTGGGTGGGAAGGAGCGCGAGCGGGAAAGGGTACGCGGCGGGGAAAAGCTGTTTTTGAATTATGTTGTCGATTATGTTTGTCGATGTGCGCCAGCGTCGTTCATTTTGATATGCAGGGTTACAGGAGAAGTCATGGTTCCTGCGCGGTTGTGCTTAATATTCTTTCATTTACTTATCTTAACCTGTCCATAATTTTTTTGACAAGAAGATAATTAAGTTCTTCCAGTAAGCTTGAAATTCGTAGTTTTACTTTAAATTTAAAATTAACTTTAAAAATCTTTTGACCACCATCTTTACGCAGTGTGCGTGTAAAAGGTTCTCAAGAGCCTCTGAATGTACGCAAAGCTTTTCCCTAAGCGCGATGTAAAAGTTTCAATACACTTTGCGTGTCCCTTTTTATTTGCGCCTTCCGCTCATCTCGTCGCGACACATTCACACCTAATTAAAAAATGTGGAAATTTTTTGACAAAACACAGTTGAATAAAACAAGCGTTTTTAAGCGTACTTGAACCTCCCTCCCCCTCTACCGTTTTAATGGAAACGCGCGAAGAAGTTGTTCGCGTTATTGTTTTATTTTTTATGCATGTGTTTGTTCTCCCGGAACGACACGGAACAATGTAAAACTTTTTGGCCAGCTAGTGCGTCGCGAGAAAGTTATAGTTTTTTTTTTGCTGTCATTGCTCTTTGCTGAAGATTTTAGAAATTCTTCCCCAGGTTGCGACAACAGAACAGCTTCGTTCGTTCGTTCGAATGACTGTTGCCCTTTGCCTCCTGTACCGCTACTTTGATGCCGTGAGGGAGATGCAAATTTAAGTTCCGATTCCACGAACACCATAAGGTACCGGAGAAGTGGTTTGAAAGAAAGGATAAAAGGGTGGTTGGTGCTGGCTGGAAGCCATTTTAAAACAATCGCGACGAAGTAAAATGCGCCAAAACTTGCGACGCCGCTAATGTATTCAAAGCTTTCGCTGGGTAGTTTTTACTTTCGAAGTAAAACATGTTAGTGGCTACACAGAAGTAGCTCTGCTCTGCAAACGAGGCGAATTGGGTTCTTTTGCGAACTATTGTTTTTTCTTCGACACACTGTTTTAAGAAGATCGTTTTGCTTGAGATTTCATGGCAGCATTGCTTTGATGGTGTTCTGTCGGGTAGTTATTGTCGAACGCAACGACTCGTTCTCGATCGTAAAGAAAGTGATTTGTTACAAATTTATTAATTTTACACCTCACATCATGAAAACCCTTTTTTCTGCTATTTTTTACCAAACATGGTAGTTTGGGACTTGAATAAAAAATAATTCGAATATAGACAGCTGTAAGTAGCTGAAAGACCGGAAGCGAGTTTTGAACCCATGACGGGCTGTGTTGATGCATAGAGCCTTACCAACCATACTATTTTACCATCAACTTCTAATTTCGCTAGAAGTGCTTCATAATCTAGCAACCATATCCTAGATCTGAAAAATTTAAATTGACAGTTATATTATAATGGGATCTAATAAAAATAATAATTAATTACTTCCTATCGACATTTAATTCTAACAAGCAAAACCCTGCATTCGTTACCAGCTGCCACCTAATAATTACAGCATCCTGTGCCGATTATTCAGCATTTAATGTATGGTGGTCAGTGTTTTTTTTTATCGAACCATTTTGACCAAAATTGATGATGCGGTGATGGGCTGTAACTGTAACTGATAAAATGGCTGGCAATGTGGGGCGGCGTGTGGCTTGTGTTGTGGTGCTGTGAAACCCGGGAGGCAATTTTTTAACCACCACCCACCATTACACCCCAAAAAGCTAGAAACACGTTAGTCATGCTTCATCGATGATGTTTTTTCTGCTGACCGGCAGCGTTTAGTTGGCCTAGAGCAGCCGAGTGGTAGAAATTTTGATTTTCGAGCAGAAAAACCGTCCCAATTGTGCTGACGCAGGCACCACGCACGCACACCAGCTCCAACTTGACGTGGAGGATTGAGGATGACGCCGTTCCCGCCGGCACTGATCCGGGTTCTATCGGGTTGGAGAAGGGAGCGCATTTGTGGTTAATCGTCATCCATAATCGCTATTTGAGCGGTTTCTTAATCTCCCTCTGCGCAAACCACACAACGTGTGGGGATCGTCAGTTTTATTGGGTCCAAAAACGTCCGGTCCCTTCACATTTTGCTGACAGTATCGGAAAAAGTCGGAATTTTCGGTGGCCGAACCAATTCGGAATGGTTTCCCTTTGACTCGTTGGTTTTTTTTTTTTCGTGGAAGCTGTCGTTTACTGGCAAGGACCCGGGGGCGGCATTTTCCCGTACATCGGGTTCGGCGGTAGACATTAGATGAATACACGGAAAATGTGTTTTTCATCGACACACACACACCGACCGATTGTGGCCTAGTTTTCTCTTACAGTATGGCCCTTCTTCCTGTTGCTGCTCTTTTCATAGTCTACCACCGGGAACGCATTGTGGCCGATTGAACATGGATTGATAATGACAGTTGGGGCAGCGCCTGGCTGCCTGGAGGATGGAAAAAAGTAATCAAAACTGCTGTTGTTCGATTCGATTCGATTGAGCTCGTTTTATGGCGTATCGGATCGGTGGAGATCGGACTTGTCGGTAGTCGTTAGTGGTTAATGCAGACTGTTCTGTGTACCCGAACGCTCCAGGGAATATCTTCCAAAGGAAGTATTGTGTGTGTGTGTAGCGAGCTGTGTACGAATGTCCTATTTAGTTACATGCCTGTCTTCGTAATAGCATTGTTTAGAGTTCGTTTCACTAGTTCTGTGAGGGCCATCGTGTCCTCGGTAACATTCCCCGAAATTAATCCGATACGAAATTCATGAAAATGTTCCCTTTAACCAACCGGCCTCGATGAAAGCTTCGGCTGCTGGTCGGGCCCGCTATTTGTTTTTCATCTCGTAATTGATCGTTTGAAGTTGGGTTCTAAGACCTGGCGCCTCCACCTTGCCAAAACCACCCCAGCCAGGCACAGGTACCGCGGTGGAGCAGTGGGCCAAGCCCTTCTTGACGATTATTTTAAATAATTCATTACCTCGCGCGCTCTCGCGTTTGTGTGGGTTGTTTTGGCGAGAAATTAATTTTCCCTTCACCGTTTTTGTGGAAACTGTGCTGATGAAAATCGGCGCTGGTGTTGTTTTTACTGTAAATAATAGAATATAATTAAAGCCCGGGCTTGCTGTTTTCTGTGCGTTCTGCGGGGCATATTCTGGACGATGAAAACAGTACAACAGAACCTTGCTTTCATCAACCATATCTAGGTGTCTTTTTGACGGGACTTTGTTTTTGTGTCTGTGTGTATGTGAAGGGGTTTTTGTGGTTTGTAACATCGGGTTTGGGTGAACTTGCAACGTTGATACAGATTTGTTTTTCCTCTAGTGAGCCGTGTAATAAGAGCCAGTGCGATTGCTACTATTTTCCACCAGAAGATGTTCGTTAGACTATGTTCCATTCTTCTTGCAGGCAGGCAAGCATCCAGCACCTTAGCATTCATTATTCATCTTGGGACTCTTGGCTACTGTGGTAACTGAGGAGCTGAGTTCTAGAGGTTGCTTGTTGTTTTGATTGGACAACAATTGTTTGTAGATAGTGCGGTTCGTAGCAAGAATTAAGCCCGGCAGAGTTCAGAAAAACAAATTGGCTTGATTAAATATTTTATGGTTATTTCTGCCATGCTTTAATGTACTTCGTCATTCGCGGGGGGCGAGTGTAAGGAAGAAGAATTCATTCAAAATTGGGTTTTTTAAGCTGTAAATGTTTTTGTGTTCAATTCTGGAACAGAAAATCTCTTTTAATGAGCTTTGATTTGCCGTCCAACTCGTTCTTATTTTAGAGCTATTCCTAGAATGAATTTAATTCATGAATGATTTTTTTATGCTTCCGACTTTCTGGTATTCGTTATGTTTGCACGAATTCTAATGATTCACTTAAACAATTATAGCAAAATCTATTACGCTCGCTCCGCCGAACTCCAAACGTATTTGGAACACGTTCCACCAATTTCTGAATGCATTCTCTGCCATTTGAGACCACTGACAACTGAGCGAATTTTTCGACCATTTTTCCTATATCTCCTTCCATACACTACCCGAACATGGCCAAAGTTTGTACGTGTCGGGTACGATCTTTCCCGGCTGCAAAACTATTAAAGAAAAATCGCTCCGACTCCTTTTCCCTTCCCGATCGAAACTCAAACTGCCCCATAAATTAGTCAGACAATTTCGTTTGAGCCGCTGAGTGTGTGTTTTAACTGCCGTCTAACTCATGTGCTCGCTTACTTACGCGCCCCGGCCGCGTGCGCTCTATCCGCTGATACCTCTATACCGGCGCTAATGGCGTAATTTTAGACTCCAAGAAAAGCGGCCGGTCGTCGGTATTGGAAAAACAGCTGGCATACGTGTGTGGCAAAACCCCGTCGTGACGTGCACCGTGTGAAGGGTCTTGTTTGTTTTATTCTCCATGAACCATGAATAAAATTCTTAAAAAGCTCGTCGATTATCAGATTGGTGGAAAATGTGCCGGTTCGCCGGTTCATTACCACGTACAGATTTTCCATTTTCCACCGGGGGCGCGATTGGTTGGTGCAATGGAAATGATGCTGTGACTGATTGTCGAACACAGCGTTCAGTTTACGGAGCGAGTCGGTATTGATTTTTCGCCCATGTTGCTGCTCCGTCACCACATCGGCGTCATCAACTGTAGAGGTGTGTGTGTGTGTGGCTGTACGTACACTCCATGCGTCAGGGAGAAAAACGTTGTTTTAAAAATAAATTACACATTTGAACGATAGTTAAATTCGTACTAAACACGGTGTTCGGCATGGGCGCGTATAAATAAACGATCCGATTCTCCCGCTCTATCCCTCTCGGGGAGAGGGTTTTTCCTCTGGTTGAACGCGCACGTGTTCCTGATCATGAGTTTCATTCGAGGGGAAAACAGTACATTCCAATCCGTCATTCATTCAGAACGGGTAAAATTTTGGGCATTCGACTAGACTGGCTCGCTCGACGATTCTCTTTCTAGTTCGATTTTAACCCATTTTTTCCCCTCTGTGTGGTTTGATTAATTACGTCCCATTTAATTTAATGAGTGAAATGTATCTTCATTTTGGTTTTTAACTAAAAAGAATCTAATGTTTTTTCTCTCATGACGTTGCAACTAATTAAACACTGTGTCGCTTTCTATTTGTCAATTTGCAGAACAATAACAACAACATCAACGTCACAGACGAACCCCGCCGGAAGCGTGACGTTGCGACACGCCCGAACCATATCCTGCTGTTCACGATCCTGAACCCGATCTATCCGATCACAGTGGTAAGTAGAGAGGGACAAACTGTATGTCATATTCGCTATATTAAATCAACCCTGTGACTGTCTATTCAACCTCGTGTCGGGGTGCAGCTTACAAGAAGAAAAAGACTGCCATGTATCAATTTCGTGAGGACAAATTTTTCTTTTCTCGTCAACCGATGACAGAATCCTTTCCCTGTACCGAGAGGACAACATATTTTATACTGACCCTTTTTTGGGAATTTTCTCTCAACCCCGAAAGGTTGAAAGTGCGGTTCGAAACCACAGCGCACCGGGTTTCTGGGGGGTAAAAATGGTTAAAACCCTTACCCTGGTTGCTACTTCAACGAGAAAAAAAAACTTAATATTGGAATTTCCACCCGATCTCTTCTCGGGCTTACTGTTTTTAATCAGACGAGTTTAAATAACACGTTGCTTGAGGGTGCGTTGTTTGATTGCGGGATGATGTATTACGAAATGTGTCTTAAGGAGAGAGAGTGTGGACCAAACAATTCCAGGGACCATGAGACCATCATGAGGCGGTATGACTTTTCCTGCTACAAACCGTATGTCCTGACGGTGTTCTCCTACTGTACCCGAAGACCTCGTTCAATCCTTCAACACTCCACCCTGCAGGTTAACCGGACCCGGGATCGGTGAGTGTAATAGGTTCCCGAGAAAAACAGGGTTCAACCCTGCTTGACAGGAAGTGGGAAAATGGCAGCAAGCCATCCATTTTCCCAGGTCGGTATTAATAATGCATTCCATTAAACTCACCGATAAATGGATGCCGTCAGAAAGGGAAAATCCCATGTTTTCGTCCCCTTTCCATTTCCTCTACCTCATCGGGTGACCCATTTTAATTGGCCTCATTTAACTGGTGCTCTGAACCGAACCCTTGCGTTTTTTTTTTCTACATCACTTTGCCGAAGGAAATTGTGACCCTTTTTTTGTGCCTCTGCGACGGAATTTTTGCGGAATGTGTGTAAGCGTAAGAATGAAAGGAACAGGGCTGTGAAGATGAAGGGCTCGCACCCTTCCGGATGTCGTGAGTTTCGCAGTAATTGCAGGGGTTTTCGATGGGCCTGTGGGTTCCGATCGACATAGGCGGGGACAGGAATATCGGTGGACCCACGTATGCCAGAAGGGATAATCGAGGAGATATCGCTCAACGAACGCATTAATCTTGAGGGTTTGGTGAGGTGACCTACAATGCATGCGGTGTGGTATGCGTCGTGCTAGGGGAAGGGAGGATAATTAGTCCCGACGTGGGGGTCAGGCGAATGGCTGCGGGACTCATGTATGATCGATGTGCTTACCATGGTCTAGGTGGAGATGAGCGATTAACTGTGAGGTAATGTGAACGCGGGAGCCCTATTGCCTTGATCCCTGAGGAGAAGATCAAAAGAAGATGAAGTTGGATATCAAATGGCCAGACATTCGCACTGAGTAACGTAATGTGATGGACTGAGGCGTAGGTCTTCAAGAAAATATTTAGAATATTTTGTTCACATTTTGTCCTAAATTTAAAAAAATCATAAGGCTACCAAGACTTCTTCAAGACTTGCGAAACCCCCAAGAGAACGCAACCCAACAACCCAAGACAACTGCAAAAATCGTTAGACTTCCAAGTCATCAGGAAGAATCACACCGCAACAACTACAAGAACCGTAAGACTATCAAGACAACGCCAAAAGCCATTAGACAATCAAAGGGAACACGTGCGCGGTCAACTTGAAATGTTCCCTTGGCTGCATCGACGATTGTGGCCACCTGTGGTTCCTTAGTCAGCGACGGGTCCCTACCCATGAATCACTCTCTCGCGGCTCGACTAAAGAAATGTTTTTGCGATGGACTAAAATGTCATTTTTGCACTACGACCACCGACCGAAGTACCGGCAAACCCCCGGGTCCGCGTTCCACTAGCTGCTGCTCATTAATATTCTACCACCGCAGAGTCAGACCGTTGCCAAAGAAATGAAACGTATGTCCGTTCGCGATCGTCGATGACGGTGATGATGATGCACGGGTGGAGTGTTCTTCGAGATTGATGAGCTCTCCCCAATCGGCTCACTGTCCCTTAGAGGGGAGGGAAGGATGAGTGGACACTCTAGCGGTCAGAAGACGCCACAGTTTTGCCGGCGAGATGCACCACGCTGTAATTAATTGCGGCATGTTCCGGCGCGCAACTAACCAACCTATCCACGATCTGAAGCATGATCAAATTATTCTAGGTGGTATGTGATGTCGATTTAAATTTACTCCTATGTATTCAATCCCGTCAAGTCTTACCCTCTCCGTGCTGCTCCGTCCAACTTCGATTCGCCACATTTCGGGACATGTTTTTCCCCCGGACGCTGAGAGCGGGAGCGCGGAATCCATTTTGCGGACGTACGATAATTGATGCTCCGGGCAAGGGAGCACCGGGATGACAAATGGATTGACGAGGTTTCTGTGCTGTTGTGTTCAGCCGAGCGGCAGGTTAGGACTGCCATATTCCGAAACGTTTTAGAGAGGCATCGTCCATTATGACCACACAAAATGGTGCATATCGAACCGAATCACGCCGCCCATTACTGCTGCGCCATTTGGCTCGTTGCAATCTACTTTGGCAAAGCTGCGGCGGGAGATGCTGACGGTGTATTGAATTACTTGGTACAGTTTTCTTTATCTCCGCGTGTGTGTGTGTGTCGGTTTGTGCTACAATGTGGTGTTCCATGTCTGTCTGTGGGGTTGGCAGCGGGCTAGACACGGGCGGGTTATCATTAGTTATCTCGTGAATCTTGCTGCTGGTACTACTGATAGGAATGGTGCGGGGACTCCACGTGTATCTCGGAATGAATGATGTTCGATTGTACGTGGCACGGTGGTATACTTTGGTCGCGAGGTACATCAATCTTCTCTCGTTTCACAATGATGTCGCGTCGTTCCCTTAGGGAGATCCGATCGCAGCGACAGAGGAAACATGGTGCAAACAGGGCCATGGGGTATATCGTACGTGTGATCTACTCCTGTACATTCCAATCGGAGTATTGTATCAGGTGGAAAAAAGCTGGGAACTGCTTCTAATGTGTGTCTGTGAGTTTGCAGTTCCAACGAGAGTTCGACGTTTGGGACATTCGCCGACTTGCTTTCGATGGAGCATCGCAGCGCGCACTGTCACCCAACACTGCAGGGTGCTGATGACAGTAATGGAGGTGGAGCAGCTGATTTTCGGTTGGTTGATGATGTTCGACATGAGCTATGACACACACACACAAACACAAAGAGGGCGTGGGAAAGAAACCCTGCTGCTCGAGCTGATAACTTGAGACAGTGAAAAGCAATTTTTAATCGCGTGTTTCTCGGTGCACAGGTGCTCGGTAGAAGTTTCTTTGCTATAAAATACTATAAAGTACAAGTTTAAACTCACCAGAATATTGTCCGAGTACGAGGATTGATGAGAGTTGATTAATCATTAATTGCCGGCTGCCTTGAACTTACTGCCAACTCCCAGTAATCCATCACAGCTTCAAGGTGCAGAGTTGCGTACTTTTGCAATGCATGATTTAATCTAGTAATCCTGTCAACGCGATTACACACACACTCACACACCTTGTATGCGTCTCTCTGCGTGTTTGTTGGACAGGTGTGCATTGTGTGCATGTATTAATGCGTCGCTAATCCCCTGAGTCATTCCTCGTGGGGGATGTCGATTTTAATATTCGGATACACATTATTAATGAGAATCAGAGATAGGAGGAAGAATTATAGCACCTGACTGGTGATGAAGTCGAATTTGATAAATCTTAACCAACAGAAAGGATTAAAATACGCTTCTGTCCATTTTCATAGCCTACTTTCAGGCGCTATGAACACTTTCATTCAAGTTTAGCGTTTAGAGAATTGTTCAGATCGCATTCAAATTTGGACTCAAAACTATTGCAATGCTTCAATCGACGGTTTATTGCTACAAACAAATGCTATTCCAAGGCTAGTAATCAATATGATGAAAACGCTTCTCGTCCGGATACTCTCTCGATGGTCGCTCTCAATCCCGTTTGATGAGCAGTGTATCCTTATCTCCAATACATTCCTTCCGGCCGAATGGAACCGTACCGATCGTCCAATCGTGTGTATCAACAAACGACGATCCGGATACCGGTCATTACGTAGTAGGCTATATCGCGGTTATCTGCCCCCCACTAACCCGGAAAGGGCGGTCCCCCGATTTGTACGTGATTCGCAGGGCCAGAGTATCGCACTGTACCGATAAATGACCCGACCCGGGGCGAGTACGATTGCTAATCCCCGCCGCACCGTGTACCGTTGTGGGAGTGAAATTGATTCGGTCCTTTTCGATTATCCCGACGGCTTGGGCGCGCGGTGGCTTCTTCGTCCTCCGATGCTGTAATGAACGCACACGTTATGTGTGTGCCAATGGCAAAACCCGGTGCTCTTAATTACTTACGAGACGTGCTGTGTACCGGCGAGCCTCACCGGCAAACCTTTCGTCCTGGTCCTGGGTTCCTGGTTGTGATGATTTTAATATTTTTGATTTCCTTTTTCCTCTTTTTCGTTTATTTTTCTTCCTGTTGGTTGGGTAAACTCATCAAACCACCAGACGAAAGCTAAAACACGCCCGAACAAAGGGCCGTGCGTTTGGGTGCCATGTTTCGAATGTGCTGGAGAAGGTAACGAACTGGAAGATGAAAGGGAGCTCAGGCCCAATGTGATGATATGCTGGCGCTACACTGTGGAAGGATTTTCCGCTGTTTTTTGTCCCACAAAACATTATCCCACGTCGCGCATACACATCCATAGGCACTGTCGGCTTTCGCGTTGTGTGTTGTGATAAAATATTAACCCCCTAAAGCTGGCTCGTGCCTCGCGAAAAAAAGGGACAATATTTTTTATGGGACGCTGTTGGCTTTTTGTTTTGTTTTTCTACCGTGGGCAAGTGTTTTCACCTCTCGCCAGTGCGTTCGAAGGGTGTGAGGGTGGTATCTATGGGATTTTATGAGCCGGGGCTTGTGATTTTATGCTCGAGGACGAGCGACAGACAGAGAGAGAGCGAGAGAGTGCAATAAAAGATTCGCGAAATTATGGTGGAAGGGTGGTTGGGTTGGGAAGATCCCAGGAAGAGCTGAAGGTGGTTTATCGTAAAAATAAAATCCCTTTGTGTGCGTGTGTGCCAGTCGGCGATGCGTGGGTTGATGATAAGCGTTCCGCAAACGTTACGTTTACGCGCGTCTGCTGTTGGGTTGCGTGGAAGCGCGTTTTTCACGCGAATTTTGCCAATTCGGTCGGAAAACCTGGATCAATGCCAGATAGAGGCGGGCAAACGAGAGGGGGAAAGGAGGCACTCTGGAGGTGGGGAGGCGCTATTTGTAACGGAAACCGCTTTCCGTAAACACTGCTTCCTGAGCAGTGTGCGATCAAGATCAAAGAGCAATAAATATGTTGTTTAGCTCGCGCTCGGTGCGGCGATTTCCGAGGCGCTCGAACTGTATGGGACGCCGTAGACCTGTTTGACGCTGTTTTGGAGTCAACGTGTCTGTCTGCTACTGATGATGGGTGTTAACGCAGGAGCATTTGATGTCATAAAAGCGTATCTTGTGGATGAGATGCTCTTGTGTTGCCTCGAGAACTGGTTGTGCTATTAAGAGATAATCACATCTTTGTGTAAAGATTGAGGTTAGGTCACAACATCAGCTCAGAACTCACTAAGCTATGGTCAGCTGTAATGGTGCGCTGGGATCAATCCACAAGCAATAGCGATTTTGAAATTGGAGATCCTTTAATTGCTATCTTACGGAACTGTTCTAGATCAATTCTTGAACATGTGAAAAAAACGAAAACTATTAGGGCGTGGCCCAATTGACTGTAAAACCAGTTCCTCTCCTGAGTGTCTGAATCCAATCGCTCGGCGCTAGACGATAGTGACATCCATTCCATCGATAATGGGAACTTCCGGCGATAAGCAACGGGAGAAAGCTGTCATGAATAACGCCGTTGTCTGGCAGTGTTCCGGCCAGCTTGTGCTATCGCTGTTGCTTCTGCGCTCCCAGCCGGGCATGGAAACACACCGAGACCGAGTTTTGCACGTCCCACAAAAGGGTTGTAAGATGGTGTGTAATTTAATGTCTGTCTGGTTGCAGATAATGGGATAATTGTAGGACCGTGTATGCCCCCACTCAACACGACGAACGACGAAGCACGGCGCATCGATAATTGAATGATCCTTGTGTATGAGCAACTACGGCTCCGTGGAGAAGTGGTTTGGAAAGTAGATAACCTAGTCCTTTATAATCGGATGTGGACCGACCGGGTGGATCGGGAGCATCATTTTCGCAGCATTGTCCAGTACGGCCGCCACCGAAGTTGGGCGATTTGTGGTCACCACTTACATCACCCTTAAATACAGCAACATTGTAGTTGGCGTAAATGTCGCTTAACGCTTCGGTTGAACTTTGCAGTCACATTCAATCCCCGGTGTCCAATGGTCCCGTGGGTGAGTCAACACGTCCTGCTGGATTCTTTTCCACCTCGTTGCACACTGCGTCATGATCCGACGTCATGACCCAAAAGCAAGACAACTCCTCTCGGAACTCTCGCGCCTCTCTCGTACATCCCATCGTAAATCACACGAGATTTTGTTTTTTGTTGGCCACTCCACACGTGCCTGTTCTGTCCCGGCTAAACAGTGGAGTGTTTCTTCATGGCCGAAACAAAAAAGTTTAGCCTAGCCGCTTCGTATTACGGATCCTGCCTTGCTTGATGGAAAACTTTGTTCATAACCTTTCTTCCCTGCTGTGGACCACTACTGGTGGGCGAAGAGTTTGACCCATGCTACTTGGATCGATGGGTCGCGTGGTAGATACCGGAAGTTAATCTCTTGACCGCCTTCACACGGAAACCGATGTTAAAGACACACCGTTACAAAGTTAGGTTACACTTTGTCCTTTTTTTCTTATTTTTATCACATTCTTGGGAATAGTTTCTCCTCCCTCAGGACACAGACTTTTCCACGAAAATGGTCGATATTGGGTGGGCTTCGGAGTCGTGTAAAATATCTCCGCCGTGAGCTTATGTTTCCGTTGCTATGGCAACCATAGCAAAAATTAAATCAATTGCAAAACTTTGGAAACGAACCTCGGTCCCGCTGTCCAGACACTGGACACGGATGAAATTGTGTCGGAGCTCCATAAAACAGGACTATCGTTGGAGTTGGTGCACATGGATTTCTTTGTTTCGCTGTAAGTAACATTTTAACGATGATTGGATATATTGTCATGGTTTTATTTTCCACGCTCGACTCGGTGTCATCAAAATGTGGAGCGCAGATTTGAAAAAAAACCCCTGATGAAAACCATTCATGTCCATCTGGTGCTGCTGCTGCTATTGCAACCATGGTGAGCTCCTGGAACCACAGCCTTTGTGTAGCTACTTGTATAACGCCCGGCAGCCGTTTTATTCGCTCGTCCAAATTGACAATCCCGAGCAGATTGACGATTATTCGAATCCATGGCTACCGGGCAATCCTTGAAGGTTGAAACTGGCTGGTAGGCGTTAGATTTATAACCACCCTAGTAGCTCCAGCACCCCTTAACGGGTGCTCTCTCGAATGTAATGATGAATAGCACCAATTTTGCATTTTAAATCGCGGTGCCTCCAATACGGTGCAATGCACTGTGATTATCGGTAATTAGTCAATTACCCAACATCTTCGTCTATCGCTAGACGATCGATTCTTTGTACCAAGGCTTTTTGTTTTACTTTCTAGCGGGGTGAAAGTTGGTATAATTCCCTTTACGCCGAGTTTTCCCATCCGTTCCAACCTTCGATCGTTCGTGAGCTTTTCCCTGTTTGGTTACGAGCGTTTTCTTTTGAGCTTGAGGTGGGTTCTCTTACGACATAATTGTGCATGCACTTTAGTGCAAGCTAATCAAATGCTTCTTGACTTCGCCAGCAAGGGTTAAGCATTGATTGGGTGAAGAGCTCGTGAGGGAGATGATTCCATTGAAAGTCCTATTCCTGCAAATGCATTATTCCTCCAAGAGGCGTTTTCCACTGGATTTAGGTCATTGGGTTTCTCGACTTTGTGCTGCTCTTGATGCAATATTTGAATGCACGTTCAAATAACAGAATTATCGTGAAATTGCGAATATATATAATCGTATTTTAATATGAATATCCTGGTCATGGCACCAAGCTTTCCCCCTGTTCACCCGGGGTAACTCCTGCTCTCTTTATAGCTTCACCAGCTCGCCAGGGACGCCGCCCAGTGTTGCTTATTAGGTCCTATTAAAAGCAACATAAATTTAAATTAACTCCTAACGGCAAATGCGCTATTTCATGCGTTACGTTCACTTTGCGCTCGCCGTGTACATCTCGGGACGTTTTATGAGTTACTCTCGAATGCATATAATTTATAGCCAATTTATTAAGCGGGCGCGGTACGGTTGGCTCTCTATTCGTAGGACTGTTTCGCTAGTTTGCGAAAATTGCGACGAAATATTTAAATAAATGGGGGTTTACGGATATCCAATTTTGAGGTTAAATAAACTTCCTCTCGAATAATGAAAAACATTGGAGAGTCCTTAATATTTTTAAGGAATTGTCTAGAATTCTTGCCCCTTTTTTTGTTTCGTATCGTATATTCAGAATCGTGCAGATATGGATTGAATTGACGCTCAATTCTCCTGGAACTCGGAGCAGGCCCAGGTATGCATACGTGATGTGTACTGCGGGCAAACTCGACAAAAGCGCTAGCTGCACCGGCTCTCTCACGTACATTAATCTTAATCGAAGTCGAATACTAATGAAGCCGATGGAAGGGACAGCGGTGTGTTGTGCCATGTGATACAGAAACCGAACCACCGGTTGCTTGCCCGTTTTGCGCAGCAATGTGTCACATTTAGTGATCGGATCTTGCGAGGAAAGCGCCGGAAGGTTGAACGGCTGGGCAAACGATTCTAAGTTCTTCTCTAAGCACTAAGCCACCCCGTTCGGTGGGAACGACAACGACGACGACGACAAAAAGAACCACACACACACACACACATAAATAATAATTAATCATTCCACGGTGTGCATTGGGCAAGATGCATCCGAGTCGGGGAAGTCCCTTGTAGTAGGTGGCTTATCAATTCAAAAACGGCTAGAGCTGCCGTTGGTGCCTTCGTGCCGCAACGACGACACAATTGTGCGCAGGGAAACGTGGCGACAAACGCAGCGCGGATGGATGGCATTGGCGAAATGGGAGTGTTTTAATGAATAAATTTACTTTCTCCTCTACACGCCGCTGAGCAGTAGTAAGTCGGCGATGCATTGCCACGGTCGTCGGTCGGGATCGTTTTAAGCGGTTGTGCGCGCAACTGTGGCCGTTCACGGTTGGCATGGTGCCTGTATCTGATGCAGTAAGCCTCAGCACACACACACTGTGGGACTTATAATAAAATAATCGTGTCACGGTTATGATGGGAAAGCATGACGGCGGAGGGTGTTTTCGTTTTCTTGTTTCACGGTTTGTGAGCGAGGGATTAAGAGGGAAAACAGCTCAATCCAACGTAAATGGAGATTTAAATTAGTCTTCGAAAGGGAAAATTGAGGTTCACCATTTTCTTTAGGTTGGAAGTTGATAAGGAAAGCGCGATTCGAGAGATAGTGTCCCGGATACAATATTAGCTCGATAGGGTATCTAATGAAGAGCTTTTCTTCCTAATGAAAATTTTATTAAAAATAATATTGTTCCCTGAATCTCTTCTCCAACCAAATTCCGCAAGCCCATAGTGCTGGGGACACATCCCGTAAAGTTGCATTTTACCATGCTGTAAGCTGCAAACCGTCGTCCTCTTCTCGAACAGCAGTAGAGTAGCCACCACCCTGTTGAACATCTTTCTCACGAGAAGACTTTTCCCTTTCGTTCTACAGGTGGCCCCGTAGTAAAGGGTGCCGAGTTGAACGTTATCGTCCTGCAATGTTTTTTTTCTTCATTCTCGCTCGCTCACTTAGAGTCGTTCAAGTGCAATCGTGTCTTGCTGCAGAATGTACCTCGAACGGTGCAGAAGACCAGTAAACCGTTACAGCAGGTAACGCTTCCCGAGCGAGAGAATCCCCGGAAGGACTTTTTCCCGGGTGAATGGTGCAATTTGCATATTTTTATAATTTTTCACCGAAACATGGCGCCTCAGGTTTGAAGGATGCAATTGAGTGTGAATGAGGTGCAGTGGCGAGAGAGAGAATCCTTGCTTCCTGTGTATGCGCTGTGGTCAGCAATGATGATTCTGGTTTGGTTGGGAGGTACACTACCGTCAGGTCAGTTCACTGCTTTTACCCAGGTTAATGGTCATAGATTATAACGTGGTGATATTTGTCGTCCACGGTCACACAACTGCGAGCCGCACGAGTGCCGGGGACAAGTAATTTTTCTTCATTTTCCAAACTCTTGTCTATGTCACAATCACCGGGAGAGTAGGAAGCCATCCACCAGGCTGGCATTTTCCTGCGTGAGTGAGGTTAGGGAGGGGAGGCCAAGCATTAGCCGGAGCACGAAGGTATTTCATCCTGGAATGACAGCGTGGGATCGAGAATGGTGCAATAAATTTTACCCACCGCTCGCCACAAGATAAGCAATAGAGGTAGCCTTTCTTGTTGTGGAAGCACTCAGGAATGCGGCGTCTGCCGATTCCGAGTCGACGATCCCTCGTCTCCGTGATCCCCTTGTAGCAGTCGTCGGCTACAACAAAAAAGGAAAGGATGTTGTAACAGTGAAGTGAAATTATTACCACCATGGGATTAGTTTTCAAAATGAAGAAATTATTGTACATTCGGTGAAGATTTACAGACCGTGCGTACATGGTGGTTGGTTGTGTGTGTGTGTGCGAGATGAATTCTTTATTTATCGCCACTCTACACTGCTAGGAAACGGGCAGGACCTGATGGAATGTTTTATATCAACAATAGTGTCCTTGATTCGAGAGACGCTTTTTTGCGATTGCTGTTGTTGCTGGAACCTCTCAGAGCTTCGTGGGCTGGTGCTGGTCCGTCTGTCGCAATGGCTGTAATTTGTAGCTCGTATACTGCGTCAGAACGAGTGTTAGTGCTGTGCAGGAGTAAAAGCAGAAATGTACAATGCAGTGGTTGGTTAGCTTTTGGTTTGGGTGGAAAGAGGTTAAAGAAGAATGTTAAAATAATTTATCAGTCCGTGGTTTAGTCTCGGGTGGAAATTGGAAGGATAGAGTTCAAGTATGTAAGAATACAAACTAAAATTATTTGCCAGGATAATGAAGCAACAAACAAATTGATATTAAATTCGCAAAACACTGCATCCAGTTTCTAAAGAACCACTTCAGTTTTTAGAGAATACAAGGGGTCCTCATTTTTTTAAAGCTAATATTGTTTTTATAGTTTGTAAATTACTTCATGCCATCACTTTGAACATACTCCTTTCCGTTGGATAAATATTTCAAAATATTTCATTGAGTTCATTCGTGCGTTCATTTTTGATATATTGTTGGTATCGCTTGCCTGTCCATTTTCTTGATTTGAATTTAATTCGTCTCATAACCAGGCTAATTTTTAATCGTGCAGTAAACTAGACTCGCCAGACTCCGGTGGGCTGGTCTTGTCTTGAGAATGACACCGGACGATCCAGCCTGTAAAGTCGTATGAGACCGTCCTCACGGGCGTAGATGCGTCCGTCAGAACGCTTGGAATGATGGATTGGCAGACGTCGGCGCTAAACCGTGAGGAGGAGGAGTCATTACAATAAATCGATCTCATTGAGAGGCATTAACTTTGGAATCTTGGAACTACATTCTTAGCTATTTTTAACTAAATTTTCTATTTGTCTGTCCTTCCTTATAGTTACAAATAGTTCATTGAGTTCATTTGTTAGTTCATTCCTAGGTGTGACACATAAGGTGTGATTTGTATAGATAAATTCGCTCCAAATTCAAATGAACTGACATTTAATTTAACTCTTAAACATTTTTTTTTTTTGTGAAAGTGTCTTGAGCTCACAAAACCTTGTGTCGCTATAGAAGTGATAATCAGTGTAATATAATATAGATAAAAGATAATTTGCGTACTCTACGATTTGCAAGCAGATTCACCATCTTTACCGATTTCGCTTATTTTTTGAACCCGAACGCTTCACAACCAATAATATAATATAATATAGATAAAAGATAATTTGCGTACTCTACGATTTGCAAGCAGATTCACCATCTTTAACGATTTCACTTATTTTTTGAACCCGAACGCTTCACAACCAACTGTACATACTTTGTCACGGTTCAAAAGGTTGCTTCACCCAACATTTGCCGCTTTTCCAACTCTTGTGTGTGCCTAATGATGATGCACTTATCCACCCCAGCAGTTCTCTAGCTAGTGGTCTGTCATTCAGCGACCCGGCCAAGTGACGATGCACATTCCAATCAGTGGGTGCACTCTAACTCTAGCTCGTCGGAGCATTGAAGATTGCTCACCTAACCGCGTGTCCTGCGCTTGACGTTTCACTCACCTTTTTGCCTAATTCACATAATAACCCGAACCTAAACCGAACAAGATGCACAGAACAGAAATTTGGTCGCTTGTCACACGTCATGCAATGTCCACCCGGGGTTTCGTGTTGCACGAAAGTGCATCCGTTCCGGTGGATCAAAGTCTGGAAAAAAGTCTGCCTCTCTCTCTCTCTCGGCACTAAATTTAATTGCCTTTATTCGTTTTCGTCGGGGAAATCGACGAACCACCGCACAGTGTTTGCACTTCGATTGCCAGTCGATTATGACTGGACAGCTATGTCGATCAAGACGACAAGGCGGACAGATAAAGTGCACTTGTTGTGGTTTATGGCGAGCGAAAGGGATAAAAAACGGGCTTTATTTTGCAATCAAATTTTCCACCATCGTCGGTGCCAGCGGTTCTGGGGCTAGAAAAGCCCTTCCCATGTGATCACGTGCATTGATGATGGTGAGTGACAGGTACGGTGGGTTTTCATCGAATTTCGAGAGCAAATGTCGTCAACCGTTGATGTGACGGACGACTGACTACCAGCAGTTAGAAGTGGGCGGAAGTTGAGGGAGAAGGAACGGAGATGCATTGCAATGTGCATCGGTGCATGCATATTGCACCGCTTGCTTTGCATAAGT